>NC_081518.1:37819541-38459541 GCF_030273125.1 Centropristis striata
TGGTTGAGCATTTAAATGTGACGGCTACATTTGGTGCTGAATTCTTATGCATTAGTATTTCTTAAGCAGGTGTCAAGTAACTTAACCTGGAACATGTTTCACACCCTGCATGTGACTTGGCTGTAGCACGAATACAATTTCAGCCAAAAGATTTTTCTTTACTTTAAGCCATGAATATGTCCATCACTTTAATATTTCCATAGTTGGTGAATTGGCAAAAAATGTTTAATCTCTCCGAGTGGTTATTTACTTTACAGACAGTAGTCCAACACTAAAGTTAATACATACAATACATCATCCACAGCACAGGACAAAGTCTCCTACACTGTGACCATGAATGTGATGTAGAGAAGACAATGCATGGGTGTGCTTTATTGTGAACAGTATGCTGGTAATAGCATACATAATGGTTAATTCAAAGGGCAGTATGCAATACATACAGACTGAGTATGTAGTATACAGTACCCTAGTGCAGCTTTTCTCAACCTTGGGGTCGGGACCCCAATTGGGGTCGCGAGATGATTTCTGGGGGTCGCCAAATCATTTTGGAAGTCAGCTCTGTCTCCACTGTGTTAAAGTTCATGTGTTAATGTGTTTTAGTCTTTTTGGTCACTTAATGTCTTTTTTTGGTCATTGTGGGTTTTTTTTTTTTGTCATTTTGTGTCTTTTTTGGTCATTTTGTGTCTTTTTTTGATCATTTTGTGGTCAATTTGTGTCTTTTTTGGTCACTTTGTGTCTTTTTTGGTCATTTTGTTTCTTTTTTGGGTCATTTTGTGTCTTTTTTGGTCATTTTGTGTCTTTTTCTTTGGTCATTTTGTGTCTTTTTTGGTCAATTTGTGTCTTTTCTTTGGTCATTTTGTGTCTTTTTTGGGTGATCTGAACTGTGCGTGTGAGATTGTGTTCAGTGAGTGGGGGTCACGTACAACATGCATGTTAAATTTGGGGTCGCGACTCAAAAAGGTTGAGAACTACTGCCTTAGTGCACAATTTCAAACCCACCGTATATTTTATACCAACCACTTTTAGAAATGCAGCTGTGTCATTTTAAACTTAGAAAAAAACCCTTTATCTTAACAACCACTCCACCTGTACAGCTCTGCTGGTAAATCACTTCAACATAACCCAACAAAAGTGCCATGATCTGACCTAAACCAATAAAATGCATATTAGCTTTTAAGTATACTCCTGTTATTGCCCGTGACTAAGGCACTGACCTCAGAACTGACGTTGACGCTACAGACTCCAATTAGAAATAAATAGATAAGTCAAAACCAATCACACTATACTGCTTCATTTCATGTTATATTTTAGCAATATACTTAAAGTCTGGCAAGCAGCAGTTTGGTTCTTTACACATCTATTTTACACAATGTATCAACCTTAGACCTCCTTGTATGAGAGCTGCCATTACTAAAAGTGTGACAGCTTACAGGTATATTTCCTGTGTGTTTCTGTCTTTTGTGCTCTGCAGAATTTCTGTCAATGTTAATGCCACAAGTGGTGTCCTTTGTCAAACACATTCAACTGATTAAACTGTAGAAACTTTGATCTAATTATGTGTGAGCTCATACAGCTGATATTGGGTGGGCAGCACCTCATTAAGTGAACAGCTTAGCTCTACACCCTAATTGGGATGTGATTAATATGTTTAACCATGTAATTATAATGAATGGATATTCTTGATTATTTTACGTATAGATTAAACTGAGATTAATAGGTGAATTAATGTCTCAAGGCTCCTTAATGACTCCATGGGGTCCTCTCATCAAAATTTAACGAGCCACTGAATCATTAATTGGAATTTGCTTATTATCACCTGTGGATACATCATTCATGCAGAAATCTGAGCTTGTGCTGCTGGGTCCACACACCTTTGGAACTTAATTGGCTTTGATAATGAGATTATTACTTGATAGTTTGTCTCTAACAGTTTCTCTGCAAGTATCCAGTATGATGGCTGAATGGCACAGATAAATATTTCTTCTGATTAGAACGTCTTCTTAACTAATACTGTCTTACTTATTCACCTCAGAACATATAACACTGACATATCAGAGGGGCTGATTAGATCACATTGAAAAATTATCTGACTTAAAAATGAATTTGCCATCAAGGCATATTAAACTGATGTGTTTCAAATGCATTTGATTCCCTTCAAATCTTATTATTATATAAAATACTTTTTTTCACTTTCCCTTTTACTTTATCTACTGATTATTTTCTTGTTAAAATGGATCAATGTTTGGTCTATAAAATGCTAGAATTAGATATTCCCAAACCCAAATTGGCTTACATGCCCAAAAATCTTAAAGTCTTAAAACTCAATGTTGACTTTGGTTCAATGGATAGTTCATATTTATTACTTATCCATAATCAGTGTATTATGTACAAAGCAGGGTAGAATACTGGCAGAGAATCCTAGTAATGTAACCTACCGCTGAGACGGGGGCACCACCAAAGCATATTTTAGCCAACTATCAAAAAGGCCCACCCCCCAAAAAATAAATATAAGTTTAGCTTTATGCTATATTCAGAATATTTGCCTTGTCCCACCTTACCATCAGACAGCCCTGTTTAGGTTTGCACTGCGGGAACTGAAGCTGTAATATGCTCTGACCTTAAACAACACAGGAGTACTGGTCTGTCACTTCCTCAAATGCATAGTTTGTTTGTCTTATTCTGTGACTTTGGTGAATCCAAACTAACCTTTTAAAATGTCAAACTTCTCCAACCCTTCTTTGAGGGCGTGCCTCTATCTACTATAGGTAATATACTGATTATGGATAAGTACCTCGTACAGCCCCCACTTGAATATAGCGTGTCTGAACTATGCCTTTACGTTTTTAGAATGTCAACAGTAACTGGCCAACTGTGAGGACATTTTTGGCATTTCTTGGCACTATTTGATGTTAATTTGATGTTACAACTCGGTATTGTGTCCTCAAGACCTAAATACTGCCCTGTGATCATCTAATCTGTCTGACACTCACTACTGTTAAAAACACTCACATTTTACTTTAAGTGCTTACATATACATTTACATTTAGAAGCTCATAATTAGAAAGTATTCTAATAACAAGTAATGGAATAACAGTGGCTTCTAAATAACTCTAGGTTATAGTCAGATTATGGACAGAAAAAAACACTAATACCAAGTGCTTGAGAGATAAATGTGTTTTCATATTAAACATAAATGCTCAATGCGATGTAAAAAAAAACAAATGAGCCACTACACATTGTTTGATCTGACCTCTCAAGGCTGCATTAAAGAGGCTCTCTAAAGGTCATTGGTGCCAGTTCATAATATCACTAACTGTGAGGACAAAAGACTGACACTAGAGGGCAGCATTTCATTGTCCTATTCAGTTTGGTTTAACTTTCCTCTTTGTTTCCACTTCTGCTTTCACTTATGAATTAAGCTGTTTTCTGCTCCTCAAACATTTTGCACTCAGGGCTACAGTAAGACGTATGCAGTCTGTGTTATACCACTATTCTGAGCATTTTAACCTGTATCTGTGAATGCAAAAAAAGACATGCATATTATGTGGCATTAGCAGTATCAGATCAGTCAATACAAGTCCAGGAAATACAGCCTACAGTAGCAAATGTATTCACTGTGTTTGGTATAAAGATCAACATACAGCAGCAGTGTTAATATAAACTCTTCTGTTCAGTATGTAGTTTAATGTTCTCAGGTCGTACTGCTACAATACAGACCAAGCTGTCAGAGGCCTTTCACTGAGATTTCTGTATTAACCCATTGAAGCCTGGAAAGCATTTACGTCGTTTTGTAGTATTTGTATAAGCTCTCAAATACTTTTTGAATTTCATTTCTATCTGCTACAGAGGCTGAAAAATCTATTATTTAGTAGAAGCGTTGACACTTCTGTTGAATTTCCAGAAAAACTTCAGGTTTTAGGGGGTTACTTTAAAATCGCCCAGAGGTTTTACAGGCATTTTAGGCGTCAATGGGTTAATGGAAAATGCCACCCTCAGAGTTTTAGAATTATAGACATCTTCATGGTGATACACCCTATGTACATAGTATCCCCCAGACCCCACAGTAGCCCACTGGCCTCAGAGACAGAAGTCCACTTTGGTTACACAACAACGGCCCCCTCCTGCCTCTGCACTCGTACCTGAATCCATCCTGATATGAACCCCTCACAAAAGAGAGTCGCAGATTGTCATCGCCTCTCACAGTCACACTGATGACAAATTAGCAGGCCGCGGCGTTGCCATCTCGACAGGAAAAGCAGTAGCAGGGAAATGAAAGGGAATGGTGTTTATTCCCAGAGCTCAACCCCTCTGTCGGCCTGTCACTCTTCCCATGACCCTGAGGGGAGAAACGGAAGGCATCCTGAGCTTCCTTCCTTCCATACCTGTTAAATCATTCATCATCCAACTGCCTGATTATTTTAAAAAGCTAACAAGGCTTTGGTTCTCGAGTGTGTTTGTGTGTGTCTGTCTGCGTGTGTGAGAGGGAGAGAGAGTGAGCAAGAGAGAGGCATAGCTGGCGGTGGGATGCACCCCGTGGCTCTTACCACCCCCATCCCCTCTCCCCTCATACACCCACTTCCCCCGACTCCTCACTACATTCTTTTGGATCGTACAAAACTTTTAGCGGAGGGGAAACTCCCTCCTCCTCTTTCTATCCTACTTCTTCTCCTCGACGCTCTTTGCCTCTTTCCCTCTGTCCTTGGCACGGTTGTGTGTCTGTTTGTGTATTTTCATTTGTGTGCAAGACAAGTGCAGTTTATCCTGCGCTTGAGTGTGTGCGGTCTCTGTGTCTGTGTGTTAGCGCTCGTGCAGCGTGTGTGTGTGAATGATTTGGCCCGCCTGTGAATGGAAGGCTGTGTGCCAGAGGTCGGGGCAGAGGCCCTCTCGGGTTGTCTTGGCCCATAGACAGGATAGCAGCCAGGAAGTGTGTATGAGTGTCTGTGTGTTTGTCTCGTTGTGTGTCTGTGTGTTGGATGAGCCACCGGGCATCACCGTGGTTTTGTGGCAGTTGGCATTCACTGCCAAGCTGTCACATTTTCTCTTGTGCCTTTTAATATGCTAATAAACAAACCAGAGTTATGACAAATTTAAGCACACACCTATTTAATTTAAAAAAAAAAAAATTTGAAAAATGTTTCCAAGTCCTTGTTGTTGACTATTATTGTTTGCTCAGTCTTTATAGAACCATACTCCACTATGCTCGGACTATATTCCACACATTTGCAAGCTACTTTGAATACATATCTCATGATTCAGTATATTTGATAACTTTAAGGTACAGTCAGTTTAATCCAGTGCCAAGTTAGAACCAAACTTCTCCAGTCCACTGACACCTGCTAATGAGGCTTTTTGTACCCACATCTATAAAAAAAAGAATTTTAATATTGTTTTGTTCACAGCCAGGCCAATCACCACAAATTGTTTTTTTATTTTTACGATGTGTGATTGGCCCACTACCACAGCAGCTACAACCCATACAGTCTGGTGCAGGGAAGTCGAGCGTGGTTTATTTGACTGAGCTGGTAGTTCAGCGTGTAATGTATTTGGGTAAAAATAATTTGCATGGGGAGGAGAGGTGGTGGCATTTTACTACACTGAATGCTTCCATCCAAATGATGAGTATCCAGTAAGTAGAAAAAAAATAGTATCAAATAAAGGACTTTATTGTATCTGCGTCACATATTGTAATTTAAGCAATACCCAGCCCCACAGTACACTACTGGAAAACACAGTGTACCCATTCCACATACTGCATATGCTTTTCTTTGTATATGCTGTACAGGATACAGATTTTTTTTTTTTTTTGGACCCAATAATAGACATATTGGTACTCACAGTTAAACAAAAGAAACTAAGAAATGTTTGTGCAACCTATTGTCTGGTGACTTTTATTTCTCTGTAACTGGGGGAATGTGTATAACTGGGGAATGTATGTAAACATCCTCAAACTAAAGCTAAATGTAAGTACTCCAACCTGCCAGTTAATATTTCAAATCCATTGTGCTAAAGTGCCATCAATACAATATTAAAAAAAAATCTGTTCAACAGCGTCTAACTGTGCATGTAGAAGAATATAAGCACCTATTTTCTATGTATATGTCCTGTATGATCTGTTTGTACTGAATGTATGGTTGTATCTCTCTTTCCTTCACTTTCACAATAGGTACTTAAGTAATTACCTTCTAATCAGTTTTTTTTTGTTAAATCTGCTATGTAAAGTTCGTAACTTTCATGAATTACTGCACTTTTAAATAGACAGCATGAATATGGTTGCCAGAGGTAAAGGAGATTCTCCTGGAGAAAAACTAAAACATCACTGGAGCATCAAGCTTCAGTGGTGGCAAGGCTGGATATAAGTGCAATAAGGCAGTAACAAAGTTGAATTTGGTTCCTTTCTGTGTGGAGTTTGCATGTTCTCCCCGTGTCCCCCGAGGATCGCCTTACAGGGACCTCTCACAAAAACATGCATTGATCCTGGTCGCTATAGTGCCTCCCTCTGGTCGGTCGGGGCGCCTGATGGAGGGGAGAGGAACCGGTGGGAATAACGTGATCCTCCCACGCGATAAGTCCTACCGGGGAATCTCCCCCTGTCAGGTGACAAGAAGCGGTCTGCTAACTCCACATGAATCGGAGGAAGCATGTGGCAAGTTCAGGGCTCTCCCCAGACCGACAGGGACGAGGTAGCGCCCAGGATCATGATAGGACAAACAGGGCGATGAATAAAATGGGTTACAAAATTGTGGGATAAAAAAAAAAAAAAAGTTGAATTTGGTTGTTTTTGTTACGCTGGGCTGGTCAGGTGAACTGAAGTGCAGTTTCAGACAAGTGGCCAGGTGTAAGGTAAATAATTATCATTATTGAAAGGCATGGGGAAGAAAAGTTGCAGCCCAGGAAAAGATCCGGCTGGTAGCTGAGGCTTATGCTGGGGCTGGTGACTGGAAACCAGGAACCAAGGTTTGGGGCCAAGGTAGGCAGTCTGGAGTTGGATCTGAGGTAGCTGAGTAGGGGTCCAGGGCAGGGAAGCAGGGCTGACATGATGAGCACCAGGAGACAGGGACAAGTGGCAGAGCAGGCAGGGGAGAAAAAGCATTAGACTTCAAATAACAGGCAACAACAGGATAACTAGATATATGCAGGCAGAAAGGCTGGGAGCGTAGATTAACTGATGTAAAGATTACAATCTGGCAGAGTGGAAGTGGCAGGGCTGAATTTGTAGACGTGTTGATTATGGAGCGGGATGCAGCTGGTGTGGGTCTGCTCTGACTCCAGCACACACACACACACACACACACACACACACACACACACACACACACACAGAGGGACCTTTGCTGTAATATCCAAGTCAAGTCACTCATCCTAGACTGCATCAGGATATGAGGATATCAGGTGGTTATGAGTCTTTGTAGATGGCTTCTTATGCTAATCTCTTTCATAGTGGTATTAGTCTTTCCATTTAGTTTTGTGTCTGTTTCATGAAAACAAATAGCAGTTAGATCATCCAGTTTCTCACTGGACAAATAATAAGTTCAAGAAACACCTTCTATAAACTAATCATGTCCTGTCTGCATTTCATAGTAAAAGCTTGTAAATGCTGATGCCTTAAATAACATGAATATAAAGTATTACAGGGATAATGTATTTTTGAAGGCCAACCCAGAAGAAATCAATTTTGGATTAGAGCAGAAAATTAGCTGTGTGGTAAACAAAGGTTTATCATATTTAGACGTAAAAATGAACACCACTTTTATGATTTTTGAAGCATTAATGCAATTGCCAGGAGTAAAAAGCTAACGTTAGGCTATAAACAAATTACGGCATGGTCACATTACTTCAGTGTCACTACCACTAACCTGGCTATAACATACATTTCCATGACAACCTCTGTAGTCTCATTTTGCCTCTTGCTAGCAACTGCCTTTTTTAAGACATATAGAAGCTTCCAAAAAAATCTAAACGAGTGAGGTGTTTACTATTGTATTTTATGTTGAGGAACAAGATGTGAAAATCTTTTTTATTGTTGTGTTTATCACAGGCCTTATTTCAGGCATCTTGTCAAAAAAAACATTTTAAAAATGTAACTCATTTCCAGGTTTTAGGACTAATTCCTGCAACACTTTGTTGACAATTAAATTAAGAAAATGTAAAACTTTTTAGCTGCAGCATTTAGCCAAGAAGTAGTGGTCTTGTGTGTGTTCACAGCCAATCCAATCCAAACCAAACCAAACCACCAAGTTTCTCATGTACTGTAACCTGCTGGTCTGATTGTACTAGAAGTCAAATAATTTCCACCAATTTAGACTTTGGTTTCCAGTTTTTTACACCAAGAAAGCAATTATCAGAATTTTCCCATTCACAAACGCTAGGTTAATGAATTAGGTTCTGTGTAGGTAAATGCCATTGGTATTGTTGGTTCTGTGGACACACGTCCCTCCCTGCCTGCTATGAGACTCCAGCAGTGTGACACCATGACCCGCTGCAACCTTACCAAACATACTTCTTCTCCGTTTCAGTCTTCAACACCACCAACATGCTGCCACCTTCTTTATTCTTTCCTGCTGTCATGACCTTTACTCATCAGTCTGCAAGGCACGCTACTGCTCTTTTCTTCTTTCTCATGCTGTCCCAGTCTTTTCTCTGCCCTCCATTCACTACCTCTTCACTTTTTCAGTCACCTCTGAAACTGACACAGATTCACCTTTGCTGTTTTTCTTTCTTTGTATCTTTTCAGGGGCCTTGTATTCATTCATCACCCCTAGTTTCCTCTTCCTCTCTCACGTTCTTTGATATCTTTATGCTCTCTGTTTCCCTGTTTCTTCTCTCTGCCTCTTTGTGTGACTCTCTTTCTTCCCTGCAGTCTCCTGTGACCTCTCAGACCACCAGGCAGTGTCCTTTGACCCCAGCCAAGATGGTCCCGTCTCCTTCTCCCACTCCTTCCAGCCCTGCCCTCCAGACCTCCTCCTCTTCCTCTTCTTCCTCCTCTTCCTCCTCCTGTCCTGCACTCCGCCCAGTGAGATAACCCTTCCTTACTCGACTGTTTTTCTTCTGCCTTGTGTTTTCTTCCTTAAGCATCCTTGATGAGCGATGCCAAGAAATAGTGTTGTAACTCAGTGGTAGTCTAGAGGCTATACAGTAAGTGGGGGACCAAGGTGGAGAATCTGGGTGGGGCTAAAAAGACTGAGACCTGTTTTCTGGAAAATCACATCTTATAATCGCAATTATATTCCATTTTTTGTCAAGGTTTTTAATTATCCTGACTTTTTCACAGTGGGATGAAATCATTTGATATTCTAAGATGCAGTAATGAACCAAAATCTTGGAAGCAAGCTATTTGTTTGCAGAGAACAATGGGAATAATAACTGATTTCCACCAACTGCAACAAGTATAGCTGCAGGCTATTGCTGCCCTGGCTACTCATCATAACATCCTCTCCTGTGCACTGGTGGAGATAATATTTTAAGTTGAACTATCCCATGTCTGAGGAACTGAGGCTCTGGAGGATCTGATTAGACTCAGTCTTTTCTATCCTAATATTGTGTATCCATATTACATCTAGACCTAGCTGAGATGCAGTGCAATTTTAATATCCCTGCTCATATTTGAATACAGAAGCTTTGAGGAGAAGCTGTGATCTTTGGGTCAACATTAAACTGGGGTATACTGTATAGTGCTCAGAGGCGAGGATTGCTGTGGTTCCATGGGAACTTTTCTCAGCTTCAGACTTTAAAACCTTTTTCCACATGTGTTTGAGGTATTTCTCATTATATACACATTAACTAGGCAGCCCTTCAGTGCTGATAGGCATGTATTTTGGCCAGAATAGTCTATCATAATGTGATCGAAATTGCAATATGGAATAGTGCAATATTTATACAGGATGTGCAACATTTGTTAAAGGCAAATTACGTATTGTGGTGCTATAGATGTCCCAGCCTACAGTATGCATTCTACAGACTTAACCCATTGACGCCTAAAACGCCTGTAAAACCTCTGGACAATTTTAAAATAAGCCCCTAAAACCTGAAGTTTTTCTGGAAATTCAACAGAAGTGTCAACGCTTCTACTAAATAATAGATTTTTCAGCCTCTGTAGCAGATAGAAATTAAATTCAAAAAGTATTTGAGAGCTTATACAAATACTACAAAACGACGTATCTGCTTTCCAGGCTTCAATGGGTTAAAGGGGCACTGAGAAGATTAATAAAGCAGTAAACAACTATAATTATTGTAAACTATGTATGTACTTCTGGCCCACTGTGTTGTAATGGTAGTATAACGGCCACCCACCGGTTCCCCCTCAGGTTACACCGTCTCCTCTGTCCTCTCTGTTGCTGTTTTCAGCTCTGTTTGTGATGGCCTTAGCAAAGTTAGCTGCTAGCCACCAGCTCAACCACTGCCATGTTGAGAGCCATGTGCTGGTAGTCAAAGTGTTTGAATTCTGTGTACAGCCACTTTGACAAAAAATCTTTTTGGTACAGAAACTTGCAAAAATCACATCATGATCACTTTAATAAATGTTTTCCAATGGAAAATAGTGTAATGATGCAAAAGGGATTATTCCCTCTAATACTGCGAATAATAGTGAAATAAGTTGAAATAATCAATTACATTAAACAGGTTTTTGATATTTTCATTAATCATTCTCACACTACACCTCACATACACATCACATATGTGGAGGAACATGTGCCCGCCATCCATATGTTGACTGAGTGATCCTAACGTGTCCTCTATGCATTTTGGGTGCATTCACACCTGTATTTAGAACTGTCCAGTTACCATTGCATCACATATGATGTATTATATTGCCAAGTGTGAACAGGCCCCCAGAGTTTGGAAAGAGGTGATGAGGGCTTTAGAGTGAGAGACTGCTGAAGGCACTTCATCTGTTGAGCAAAATTGTGTTTTGGATGTGAGATATTTTCTAGTCACCACATATCATCATGAGAAAGCAGACAATAGGCCACACATGCCTGGAATTACCAGTGACAGATCTTGATAGGAGGCTTCCTTTATCAGATAGGTGACTGTTAAGAAAAGCTGTGGTAGCTTCCCGTCTTTTTCCAGCCTCTAGCTCCTCACCACCTCCCCTTCCTCCTCCTTGTCTGTTAAGCGATGTCCACCGAAGTCAGGACACCAGATGTGACAGGAGCGCTGTGGCGCCTGCCTCCTGTTCTCTGTGGCCTTGCTGCGAGCGAGGCGTCACGTCCTGTTTATCTCTCTGTCTCTTCCTTGCTCTTCCAGAAGGGCCCCGTGGCGCCGGCCGTGGCAGTGACGGCTCCGCAGCAGACCCCCGTGGTTATGGCCCCCCAGGCCCCGGCCCAGCCTGCCTCCCAGCCAGTGCAGCCTCCGCAGACGGGCATCACCGCGAACCCCGGAGGTCCTGTCGTGTCCCAGGTCCGTTCTCTCAGCCCCCCCCCCCCTCCTCCATCCAACGCCCACATGCCACCCTCAAGGGCGCAGGCACTGTCACAGCTGCCAGCAGGCTGGCTGTGTCACAAGCTCAGCCCCGGACCCCCAGCCTCACCGCCTCACACAGCTGGCCATGCACCAAGAGTCTCACACATGCCCACACGTTCGCACTCATACATTCACACAAGTGCATCCCAAACCAAGGACATACAGACATTAAGGCACAGAGCCATCATACATACATGTATATACTGGTACACATTCAAACAATCATAGATGCAGGTTACCATAATCCACACAGAGATACAGAATCACACACCTCCATATATTCAGGCCAGTTTACAGTTTGTTGCCTCTGGCAGTTTGAGTGGACAGGTGCCACGTCTCATTTGGCTACAAAGATGACTGGGCAGCGTTCACTCCGCTCTGATTTATGACTGACGCTCGTCAGCTTCTTTATCAGTCCAAGTGATTTTTATTCCGTAGCATCTCTTTTTAGTATTATTAAAAGACATGCAGCTTAAATACAAGGTCTCTTCCTTGTACACCTTTCTTTTAACGTCAAATTCTGATCCTACTTTACCACTAATCCTGGATTAATATCTCTAAGTAGTAAGCAATTTGTACCTCAAGCTGCCAGTTTTCTTTTTTTTTTTTACTTTGCACAGAAGGTAAATAATTGTTTTCCTGACTTCTACAGGAAATGCAAGAGAATGTCAAGAAGTGTAAGAATTTCCTGGCCACACTTATCAAACTGGCATCTCACAACTCTCCGTCCCCCGAGACCTCCAAGAACGTCAAGTCTCTGGTTCAGGACCTGCTGGTGAGTTTCAAAAAACAACAAACAAACGGCTCTCTTTAGGACATGTGCGTGTGTAGTTAATGAAGGTGGGGTTCCCCTTTAAGAAAATGTAAATACTAAATACTCAAGTCACATTTTTCAGCATTTTCTACGAAGAAGTCGTTCCAAATATTTTGCTGTTAAATTTGAACTGGGAGTTTAGTTGTCAGGTGCAACTTTTTCTACACATCAGACAGTATCGTAAAAAAAAGTGTTTTCATTTCATTTCTTTGCAGTTTAAAATATATGTAGGCGTAAGCCAAAGTTGACTCTTTAATGTATTGTTGTATTGAATATTTTAAACCTGTAGATGGCAGCATGAAACTCTTTCGAAACCCTTTTTGCTCCATCATGAATTTTCATCTTATACACAGTTGAGTGCTTAAAACTTACTGTCCGGGCTCTCTTATAAAGTGTTTTTTGTACTTTACCCAACAGGATGCGAAGATTGAACCGGAAGAGTTCACCAGCCGGCTGCAGACTGAGCTCAAGTCGTCTCCACAGCCTTACCTGGTGCCCTTTCTCAAGGTGTGCTTATTGCTTGTAAACCTTCTTTTTAACCTTCTCTCTAAACTTTTAAACTGCCTTGTACACGGACTGAGGCAATTGTTCCCTGGACTTGTTCCCTCACTCTAACCCCTCTAAACAAGCAGCTTTGAATGGCCTTCATTGCTCCAAATGTAATTTCTAAATTTCTCCTCAAAAGTGGTCTTTCAAACTGGCTACTGAACACTTCACCCTAATCTTACCACCTACAACGGTCTCATAAAGGACTCCTCTTTTCTGGAGCTCTACATTAACAGTTCACTTGGCCCCTTAGCTCTAAATTGACCCCTAAAATCAAATTGCTTCCTGAATTCCTTAGCCTGACCCTTAAATCTCCCCTTAATGTGGCTCCCTAAGCTGGTGCTCTCTTGTATTTCCCCAAAGTGACCCCCTAAAGTAATCCTTTCCCTGGCACCAAGGCCAGTGATGGCCAGACCTGACAGTAAAATGATACACACACAGACACACACACCCCTCTGGCCTGACTTCTGACTGTGTGTGACAGTGGCCCCCGCAGCCGTCCCTGCCAGTAGCCACCAGGTTTCTTCAGCCAACCGTGATGAGCGTCACATCAAGGCGGCCGACCGCCCAACCCGGCCACAAACACATGTTGTCATGCAATGTTAGGTCGTTTACGTCAAAAATCTGCCTGGAATAGTCTGTATGGAGCAGCATCAGCTCCTCAGATCAGCAGTGACTGTGCGTTATCAGAAATGGCTAATGGCCATGTTTCATGTGTAGTGTGTGCAATATTAGACATACTGCAGGTTCATTTTAATGAAATCAAATTAAACTGTGTAATTGTCAAAGTATATGTTCTTTTACAATTTATAAAAATCACATGATTCATTTTGTAATAAACATGTCTCAGCATGTGTTTCTTTAACTTTTGGATAACATTGTGCTAAATTAGCCAGTGACCACAGCAGTATTTGTTTTGCAGCTGTGTATGCTATCCTCTCATGCATGTCTGTTTTGCTCTTTGACTATAAACTCTGGCCTCTCTCTGCCCGTCAACAGAAGAGCCTCCCGGCCCTGAGGCTATCTTTGCTGAATAGTCAGCAGTCCCCGACCCCGTCCCCGCAGCAGGGAGTCAAACCAGCACCCGGCGGCCCCCCTCCTGCCATCGTGGCTGGGCCAGCTGTCCGGATACGCCACCCTAACAGCGTCAGCATCACTACGGGTGCCAGTGCGCTGCCCGCTGGGACGCTCGGACATGCAGCTGGCACGGTATGTATGCAGCGGAGCAGACGCAACAGACTCCAGTGCACACACATTTACAGTTCATTTTTAAATGGAATTAAAGTCCAAAGTGACTTATAGTGACTTACAAATTACAATAAAACATATTGTAGTTGAGTACAATGTGTGGAGAAATGTGTATTTGTGTGAGGATGGAGATCGCCTTAGAGGTCAGGTAATAGATGTGACAAATATTTACACACAATATTCCTACATTTAATAGACAAGGGCTAGAATTTGATGGATGCAGACGTGCAGACGTGCACGGGTGGTGTGTGTGTATGTGTGTGTGTGTGTGTGTGTGTGTGTGTGTGTGTGTGTGTGTGTGTGTGTGTGTGTGTCACAGTGCGTGCCATGACTGGGAGTCACACAGCCACCAGTGAGTTAGAGTCGCACCCAACTCACAGACTCACTGAGGAGTCACACAGAGTTTAACAGAATTTTTATGTTAGTTTTATGAGAGTACTATGTGGGCTTAACACTTTACGATATGCACACCATCGTAGTATGACCAGGATAGATTTCAGTGCAAAAACAGCAAGATCATACAAACTCTACACAGAAACATTTTATGTCTTCTGAAAAATCTATATTTTTCTATTGCACACTGACATATTCACACTATGAGATGCTCAGTGTGACCAAACTGTACTACAGTACTGGCTGTTGATCAGAGCAGATGGCGGCCAAGCACTTTGCTCAAAGGCACCTTGATGATTATTGTTTGTTATTGTTTTGCCAAGACTTTTGACAGCTGATTAGAAGTATGTGTCCAAGGAGCAGCCACATTTACATTTTCACAAGGCAATACAAATACCTTTTATTTATTCGTTTTAGGCTAGCCATTACTGACTCTCTATTAAGTATGATAAAAAGATAATGCCATTATAAACGCACAGTTTGACAATTTTCACAATCAAAAATATAACAGAGCTTTGACGAGGTCCTGTATGTAACATTTATTCATGTCATTTCAGTTTATTTTAATGAAAGAGCCTGAAAGTATGTTAATGTTATCTTGCTTACTTACCATTAAATGAGTCGACATTAGATGAGTGTGGAATTTATTCATGGGGCAGTTCAGCACTGTAACTGAGGCCAAAACAATCAACTAAAAATAACTCAATGAGCATGCTGAACATTGCTGTTGTGTTGTAACGTTACCATACACATCAGCTTTGTGGCTGGAATGAAACACTTGTCAAAGTAGCACATCAGAGTAAGCTGGATTGATATTGAAATATCATATATGTGATATTGTATGATTTAAAATTACATATAGGGTAAAAAAAAATGAAATGCACTGCTACTTTATTGAAATTACAAATTTTTGTTGATTTGGGGTCATTTAAGGACACAGCTCAACAAAATATATGACATAGCTTTAGTCGTTTTTGCACATTTTAACGCAGGAATGTCCCTGAAATTGTCCTTGAAAAGGAAATGTAAGTCCAAAAAATAAAACACTGCGGCAAGATCTTTGGACCAAGGATAATTGTGCGCCGTATCCCAGTTAAAGATCTTTTTAGTCAGCCTATCCCCCGGCTACAGGACAAGTACTTCCCTGCGAGGTTGTGAGCAGTTCATCCAGTAATAGTGTGGGAATACAGCTGAAGTAAGGCCAGGTAACCTGCAGGGTCCAGCACTAGACACAGACAGCCTCACTCAACTTACAGCAGCATCTGTTACCGTGTGTGTGTGTGCGCGTGTGTGTGTGTACACTGTAAGTGTGTGTGCACACGCACAGTGAAAATGTGTTCACATGGAGCACAGACAGTCTATGGACGGGTCAATCGAGGTCAGACTCGACTGGTCATGTCCAGGCAGAGAGGTGGACGAGCTAGAGGGTTCTATCTTTCTCTTTAACATTTTATTTGTCTCTCTCTCTTTCCCTCACTTCCCCCCTCCTTCCTTCTCTCTCGCTCTACTCTCTCTCACCATTTTCCTCACTTATTTTTTTCCCTCTCTCTTACTTTCTCTCTTTTCCTCTTTTCCATCCTCTGCTCTCTCTCCATCTCATTCCAACAGTTTCTCTCACTGTATCTACCCCCGCATCGCTCTCTCTCATCTCCCTCCGTCCCTCCCTCTACCCGTTAACCGTTGAAGGGTGAAGCGAGGTAACTAGGTCAGCCCCGGGTCAATTTTAAAGCAATGTGGCGGCCGCAGTCTATGTCCAGAACATGCCTCTGGTCTCTCTCCATCTCTCTCTCTCTCACGCACACACACATGCATAAAACACCAACATAAGCTATCACACAAAACATTAGTAAATGATCGCCTCTGGCACATCAACAGTCTGAAACCAGACAGCTAGTTGAATTAGGCTAAAAAATCCTCTCTTTCCCAAGCAGTACGGGTTACATTTAGGAAAATTCTTAATGTAATAAATGTCTTGTAAAGTGCAGCAATTGTAACTTAAAGTCTATAGATGTTTAGTTATATTTTTTAAGGTTTCTTCTGCACTGCACAAGGATATACAGTTATATATAGTGAAATTCAAAATTAAATTACATTTTTTAAAGGTATATATACTGTAACCGGAGATAGCAGAAGTTCTTATGAAATTTCTTAATTTAGATTTATTTTTTAAAGATAACACCGCGGGCCAAATAAAGTTGCTGGACCTAAACCTCCTTGGGGTAAATGGTATACAGTATTAGGTGAATGGATGGTGAATGAATCACTCATCACTGCATAGCAGGTTATTCTTCACTGCATCAGTGTGTGTAGCTGTATAAATGTATAGCCTTTATTACATGTAGGGTTATATGTGTATTAATATTTAACAGTTACATTTTCAACCCTGTTATAGTAATATATCAACATCAGAACTCCTGAGAAAAGAACAAAGTAAAATATACATGATAAAATAAACTGTACACTCATAGTCTACAATACAAAAATCTGGCAATAACGATACATGCCATGATGCGATGTTAGGATTCAATATATTGCATCTATTTAAGATAATTTTATGGAAAAATGTATTAATATCAACAACACACTTTCATATGTATACATTCTGAGTAAAAGAAAGTTCACTTTTCTACGCAATCGCAACAGTGGGATCAAAATTATTATTTCATGAATTAAAAATCAATACAATGTTTTTGAGAATCGATACAGTATCACAAAAAATAATATCAGGATACTCAAGTGTATCCATATTTTACTTCCAACACTACAGCACCGTTGATTACAGATAAGCTGCAGAGTGTGCACAGCACACCACTTGCATTAGTCAAATGTGTTTGGTGTTGACACTCATTTTGAAATATTAGTATGATTACTTTAAACGATCAAGGCCATTGAAAGATGATTGGCAGACACATCCTTATTAAAATCTGTTTTTCTGAATTAGTATTCATGGAAAATCTGTGCAATCACTTGACTTACACTGAATAAACAGCAATATTTACAGCTAAACTACCAGTACAACCAGTAGTACTGTATGTGACATATTTATCATTACTTTACAGTAATTATGATGACACCTCACGTTTGATATCAATATTAACATCGACTTTGTTGAGAAGTAGATAAAGTAATTTTGAACAGAAAGACGAGCACTGAGTTCAGTTTCAGTGTCTTCCCTTTTAACCTCAAAAGTTTCTACCTGACTTTTTTTTTCCTGTTAACTGTGTCGCCAGCTGGCCAGAGGTGCTAGCTATCTCTGCCTGTGCTGAATGTATTTTTTTCCCTTTTCCTCCCACTCTCACAAGCCCCTGCAGTGGATCTCTGGGAAAAATGGCCTCTGTCTTTTTTCAGTAGCTTGAACAGTAATATAGCATGTGTCAGGGAATGGAAAACAAGGCTAAAAAATATGCAGCAAGAAGCAAACTGGTAGGAATGGATGGCTGAGCCTGAGGCTGGGCCTTTGGCTGCTACCAAGGAAGGAAGTGACTCTAATAGCCCAGCACAGCCCCCACCCCCCTGCTCCTTCTTCTTCTACCACTACTACTTCTCTTTCTGCTAAACTACTTTTTCACTGCGGTCTTGACTTCTTATTGCCTTTGTCTTATCTGGAAATGCAAGGAAATGTAGGTCATGCACAGTGACAGAAATCCATCCTCCTAACTGATGTCCACATTCTCAGTACAGTGTGTTGGGATCGCCATTGGAGAATTCATTATTCTTCTGTCTATTCTACATCCATCCTGTGTTACTGATGCACACATTTTTAATATCTTACAATGGAATATAAATCAGTACACAAAACTCAAGTGGCTCTCGGCCAGCTTGGCTGGATCATTGCATGCAGCTAACTTAGCCTGCAAGTGGAGCAAAAGTTGATTTTCCCTCCGAACAACTCCTCTCAGGGATGGAGTAAGAGCGCATAACTTTTATACTTTTTAATCCCCCCTCTTCCTTATGAATTGTTTCATTCTTTGAAATTCTACACTAAAGTATATCATCTCTATTTGTCTTCCTCAGGGTATAAAGATAGCAGGCGCTGTAGGTGGCCAGGTCCGGATGCCCGTGGTGATCACACAGTCTGTCAGAGCGCAAGGTATAACATCTTCATCATCATATACACTGTCTGCCGTTTTTTTCAGGCGTTCTTCTTTTCACTTCTCTTTCAGTAAAATATATTTAAAAGTGTGCCAGACTGAAGTTCAGTTAAAGGGATGGTTTAGATTTTTTTTAATGATGGGTTGAATCAGGTACATAGTCCATGTATTACCCACAGTAGAAGCCAGTCAGCACACCCCCAGCTTGGAGAAGCAGGCAGCAGTACCGACACAGACACTAAGCAATGCACTGCAGTGGACAGGCGCATCAGATAAATGTATTTTAGTAATGTAAATAAAGGACCTCTTAAAAACATCGATATCAGTTCAAGTTTACGCTATATTTAGAATATTTTCCCCACTTTACCTTGCCGTCAGACAGCCCTTTCTGAAGGGGAACTGAAGCTATTATCTATCCCCTCTTCAAAGCCACCAGACTCTATTGACAAAAGCAGTTATTTTACTATGCAGAATACACTGTGTACCTCTCTGTACCTTCTGCCTGCCTCACCACTCTGGAACTCACTCCTACCGGACGTGCGAAACACAGACTCTCTCCCATTGTTCAAATCCAGAATCAAAACTCATCTATTCCAATTAGGTTATCCCGTTTGATTGCACTGCACTTGTTTTTTTCTTAGTTTTATTCTTTTCTGTAACCGTACCGCTCTCTTTGTTTTGTTTTATTTCTTGTGTCTTGTTTTCATTCCCTGTTTTGTCTTGTTAAAACTATTGTACAGCGTCCTTGAGTGTTAGAAAGGTGCTTAGAAATCCAATGTATTGTTATTATTATTATTATTATTATTAATATGGAAGATCCTGGTCCACTGTCTTTCGCTTAGTGGCGAATCTGAACAAAAACTCTGAAATAACCAAAGTCCCACAATAACACAAACAGACTAACTATTTAAGACGGTGGTCAACCAGCCACTCTGCAAAGTAAAATGACTGTTTTTGCCAAAGGAGTTTGGTAACTTTGAGTATAGTTGTTTGTAATGGTTTCAGTTTTCTGTCAGAAATGGCTGTGTGGTGGCAAGGTAAAATGGTGAAAATACTGTAAATATAACATACATTTTTTATTTTAGGTGGCTAAAATCGTTTTTTCTGTTGCTTCCATCAACAGCAGTGCATTGCTTAGTATCCATGCTGGTACTCCTGCCTGCTTCTCTAAACTGGGGGCTTGCCATCATCTACTGTAGGTAATACACTGACTCTGGATAAGTACCTGATCAAATCCCAATTCAAAAAATCCAAACAACCCCTTTAAGGACTAAAGATTAAACAAAGACTTGTGTAAATTTCTAGTCGGTTTGAGTTTCAGTTTTCCGTCTTTGAAGAAGTCCTCCGACACACACTTTGCTTCTGGTTCTGGCCAGCAAGTATTTTTTTTTACTTCTCCCAGTTAGGCAGCATGCACGGCCAGATATTTCAAGATTTTCAAACTCAGTCTGACCTTCTGGTTAAATAAGGAGCCAGCAAAATAGGTTAAACAAAGATAGCCATTAGTGAAACCCTAAATGTTCTCTCAGTAGGCCGTAAGATGTGTAAACAGGCAGGAGCCACAGAGAGAACAGGTGTTTTTTTCCTGTCTGGTTATAAAGCCTTCTCAAACATTTGCGCTGCTGCTTACTCACACTGATTCACAAACACTCTTCCCACAGAAGCCCACAAATATCGCCCCAACACCAACCGGGCGTAACGCTCCCCTAAGAGAGCTGTGTGCTCTCAGGTGGTGTGTGTAATGTGTGTACGTGTTTGTACCTGTTTTTGCGTGTCTGCGTGCGTGTGTGTATGATCGGAGGTGCATACAAATTTGATCTGCCCCCTTCCCCAAGATCGCCTGCAGTGAAAGATCTGTAGGTTGTTTTATGCCCATAAATTGGAATGCGGGGATAGTTCTAAAAATACTTCTGTGTGCCTCTTGGCTAGGAACATGCCTGTTAAAATCAAGTTTAAATTCACTCTGGCAGTCCTTGTGCCTCTCTGGAAAACGTGTCTCGGAGCAGGATGCGGTTTAGGAGTGTAAGGAGAGCCGGTGAAGCGCAGTGATATTGACAGAGCGACGCTCTCCGCACCAACCTGGGGAGAGCGACAGTACCGCTCCCCCCACCCCCACCCCTCCATCTACCCCTCCGAGGAAGACAGAGACAGTTGAAGGTAGTCGTTAGACAGGAGGATATTTGACGCAGATAGAAAGGGACATTTCAATGATAACATTACTCCTTCTTCTATTTTGTTTAGTGCTTCTCTTCTTTGTTTTATCCCCCTTTTCTTAACAGGCACAATGGGGAAGGGAGGCTTCATCCAAGCAGGCAAAAGTCCCGTGGGCCTGGCTGTTCAGATCTCTGGGAATCAGAAAAACAAGCTCAACGACCCCGGAGGAGGTTCTTTCAGGTACAACTCTTCTCGCCAGGAGACTGGCTGCTGTTCCGGGCAGCCGTCACATGGGGGCAGCATTTCACTAAGATGCCTCCGCATGACTACAGGCTACACTCTCAGCTAAGGCTATGAGTGTTTATCCCAGTTGCCTGCCTGGCCACCTGGCTGCCTGCCTGCCCCGGCTGCCTGGCTGGTTGATCGGTGGTCCTTTCTCTCAGCACCCACCACATAGCAACACACTGCCAGCCAATAGATCACCCTCACGGTCGCTCTCCTTGTGTCAGTGTCACAACTCATCGACAGAATTACAAATGAGCTGCGTCTTAATTTAGAAATAAGGTAATTGTGTCCAGATGGTTGGAATTTCTGGATGCGGTTCTGAAAATACCTTTTGGTTAAGTCAAACATACGGTGTTTAGCCCGCAGCTTTGCTCTCTCCCTCTCTCTCTGGTCTCGTCTCCGCTTCAGCTGGGCTTTTGTCTCAGAACATAAAAGGTTCATCGCCCACATGCTGGCCTTTGTGGTTCATGTTTTGTGTGAGTCTTTGTGTATTTGTGTGTGTGCAGCATATACGTCCCTCAGCGTGTGTGTGTGTGTATATGTTTGCATGTATTTCTCTGTTTGTTTGTGTTTGTGTTCCTGCTTGGGTGCACATGAGCATATGTGTATATCCTAAAGATCTGAGAATTCTGTTTATGTATCAAATGCGTGTATGCGTGTACTGACAGGAGCAGGAGGTTCCAGGATTGCCCTGGTGTGACCGGGCTGGGGCAAGAAGAGTCTGGGTCACATGGGCCAACGGGTTCATGGTAATGGCTCCCGTCTCCTGAGGGGAAAGGCAGCGCCCGAGGCTCTGATTGATAAACCAATAAATCTTTAGCTGCGTTGGTAATTAAGCTGTCAGGCTCGCTTGTTACTGTCGACCTTTTTCCCCCCGCGGTGATCACAGTGGCCCTCCACACACAAACGCACTGGTTTCCACACAAGCCCAATAACGCGCAGCAACACCACTGTCACGGAAGAAGCGTGTCACTGACATTTCGTAGCATGTTTTCCTTTTATCCAGGTCAGGTGAAAATCTGACTGGTCTGCACTTGCAAGCTAAACAATGCCCGGTCCCTAAACAGCATTCTTGCTTCCATCTACATGTTTGTCTCTACAAGCAGTTTGTTTTCTTCCTGCTCAACTTCCCCGACTCACGTTTTTTAATTTTAGTCAAACATGAGGTTGCTACAGAGGCTGATATTGATTTTAATGTTTAATGAGTGATGGACCTCTGTTGACTTCATCTCTCATTTGTTTTGTTGAATTTCACTCGTCTTCAGTCGGCATTCCCAACCAAACTAATTTCTAGCATCATCTTTATGCTAAGACAGTGTGAATTAAACTATTTAGTTGTTAAGGTTTCAGCTGAACCGAAGTCTGAAACCTCTCAGCCTCATTCACTGTTTATTGTTTGCTGTCGTTTTTCTTACCTGAGGATATAAACATGTTGGAGCAGAGCTCGGTGTTACAAGGCGATCTGTCGGACGCCATTGCAATCCTGAAACACGAACATAATGACTTGACCTGTGAACAGAGGTGGCTGCTGTATTTCCTGTACATCACAATAGGAAAAAATAGAACTTAAGTTTTCTTTAAAAGCTGTTCACAGTTACCTATAAGTTTCTTCTGAGTTTGATGTTCAATGCTCACAACTAGCAACTGGAATAATATAAACGGTCGCCTATAAAGTTGGAATAATTTCGTTTTCAGACACAATTCTGTTAATTGTGGTTTAATTTTCATTGTGATGTGTTTGGAAGAGATTGATTAATAAAGTTTTGAGAGGATTTACACTTTATCTGTCAAGAATAGATCACATTGTCACAATCATTTCATGGAAAGAGGTGAAAAATATTTTATTCCAACTTTATAAGCGACTGTGTAGTAGGGATGCACTGATTCGTATTTTTCCGTCAGTCTTCACTTAACATTGCTTTCCTAACTTTGTAAAACAACATGTAACAATGTAACAATATAGATATACTGAATTGTTATTAAAATAATAAATTATGCAGCAGCAACTTCACAATTAATGGGGAGTAAAATTCAATTGAATCGATCGGCACCATTGTCACTAATACCTGATCAAGCTATTTGAGTCAATATCGGCCTGATATCCAACAGTATCAATGCATCCCTTTAATTTAGTCAATTCAGGTCTGATTTACTCATAAAAATGCTTTGATATGATTCTGCTACTTCATCATCAAAGGTTTAACATAAGAGAGGAGCAAACATCATAAAAAGTGTGAACGTGATCTTAAGAAAGAAAAAAAGCAGTCCACAGAGTATGGCCAGCCTGGTCAGTCAGCATCCAGCAGCCTCTCACCCATCTGCACCGTGTTCAGCTGTAGTCGGGGACTGATGTGTGTGTATGGCTGTCACTCTGAGCCACTGGTCCCAGCGGGCCAGCTGTAGCACAAACACACACACACACACACACACACACACACACTGCAGGGCTTGTGGGGTTTCCAGTGCAGCTACAGCCTTCTGTGTAAGTGCTTGTGTCGTTGTGTGTGTGTATGTGTAGTTTACAGTACAGAGTGAAAGCAGCTGTCTCTGTGCCCCCCTCCTCCCCTCCTCATCTCTCTGTAAACACTCAACATCCGCTGTAATCACAGGCGAGCCAGCCGAGGCCCTCAGCCCTCTGCCAACCTCCCAGCTCAGCCGAAGCCCTTCATATCCAACCCTGTCCTACATGGTGGACACACAAACACTCGTATAGGAAAAGACACACACAGATACACGTAAGGAACAAAAGTTTTTGTTCACCAGTCACTGTTGCCAGTGGATTTATGAGTCCACCAGCCCTTTTTCCATCATTTACCAGCAAACGGAGTTCATTTTGCCTTTGTGGTTACATCCTTTGTTGATCTGTAAATTGCTATGTGATGTGCCTATTTCACTAAGAAGCCTTTACAAATACATTTGACTGAATTAGAACTTAAAAGTGACCTCCCAAAAATTGTTGATGCTGAGACTTGGAAACACAGCAGCCACAAGATTTGATTAGGTTCAGAGCGGGTGCTGTGCCACTATGTAGCTGATCCAAAAAAACAATGAAGAAAATGATGGCAATCCAAAACGAAAAATCGCAAGTCTGGAATGCTAATATATTTTTATTGATGCCCACATCAAAGCAAGGTACTTTGGCATGCACCTTCATCAAAACATCATGTACATTACACCCAGTCAGGTTGTGGTTGTGAATACTTGCAACTTGAGTGTGGGTGGTCCGTTGAATTAATAACCATTTGCAGTGTTTTGTACTGGGTTTAATGACCCCTGTAGTGGCAACACTGCCAGCAATGGTGTCAACCACACTATCCCACCAGCTACCCAGTGACCCCATGATTGCTTTGAGGAGAAGACTTCTCCTGTGTGTCTCTCAGTGTCGGAGCAACAAGCCTGCATGGCCTGGTTGTTAGTCACAGGGATCAATCAGGGCTCCCTGTCTGGGCACAGGAACCTTTATCCACAGGGGTGGGGAGTTGGTGTGATGTGGTGATGGTGGAGGGGGGTTGGTGCTGGAGATCTGTATGCACCCCCATCCAGCACCACACTCAAACACACAGGCTGTAAATGGCTTTGCAATCCTCCCACCACCTATGGCGTGCCCTCTCTGAAACACAAGCTTGATATGGAAACGACATGCATATGTATTCATGTAACCGCCGGCTCCATGTCCTCGAGCCAACCCAAACCAATAACTGAGAGGCTGCTCTTTAGCTTCTGCGGGAGCTAATTACATCTCTGCTTTATTAGCGCAGAGGTATAGTCGGGAATATTCTGCATTTCATATCTCATTCCCTCCTTTTAATGTCAGACCTGTCTTTGGCATTCTCATTTGATTTGAACCTTGGCGATCCCAAATAGCCAGAAACCAGACCTTCCAAGAAAAAGAATATAATAAACTCAGAATATTACCAGTGTTGTTGGACACTGGGTGAAGCTTTACACTATGTACCAATGTGGTGGTTGCCAGTGGAGTAATCTCCCTGCCCTGTGTTACTGCTGGCATTTTTTGTTTTGTAGATCAACACTTCTGATAGTTCGTCTGTAAATTCTGTCCGGTGAAAATGAATAACA
The DNA here is from genome assembly GCF_030273125.1 of Centropristis striata. Classification (NCBI taxonomy): domain Eukaryota; kingdom Metazoa; phylum Chordata; class Actinopteri; order Perciformes; family Serranidae; genus Centropristis; species Centropristis striata. The sequence goes on from NC_081518.1 coordinate 37,844,610, forward strand.
CCAAGTTACATCTAACATTTTGTCTTCTGCATAGGGTTGCTGCAATATATCTGTATTGTGGAATACCTAGACAATTATCATACTGTGTTAATTTCAATTGATTGATTGATTGATTGATTGACTCATTCATTCATTCGTTCATTGTCCGTAGAAAAATATATCTTTCTTATTATAAAAAGCGAGAATATTCACACATACTACCCTTATGTTATTAATTAACTAATTATACTAATAATAATAGTGATTCTGTAATATCCTGATACCGTGAAAATGAGTTATTTTCTCAGACAGTTATTGTAGCCTGAAAATCTCAACCTTACTCCTGCAAACCTCTTTGTCCAACAGGAGACTCATTTTTGTTCAACAGATATACATTTTTAAACAGTTTCTTCTATTATAACTGGGCATTTGTCGACAGTGTGTGTCATTGGTTGTCACCATTCCTTAACATGTGAAAATGATAAGGTCATCAACATGACTGGTGCATTTAACCTGACTCCATGTATAGTTTTAAGCTGTGGAGCGAGCAGCGTTTCTTCCTTACCTGAGTGAACATGGCCTTAGGCGTGTTTCCTTTAAGGACTGGCCAAGTTATCCATTAGGAAAGGTGCACAGACTGAGGTGCAGCACAGAGTATAATCCTATGTATCCATGCTTGTGTTGTTGTGTAGATCCTCACTGTGCAGGCATAATTAGACTAAGCAGGGGAGGAAAAGAGGAGAGAAGGTAGAGGTGTGTGAGGTTCAGCGAGGTGCTCTAATCGTCTTTGTCAACCTCACGCTGTGGTGTCAAGTTTCATATCGGCTCTCTGTGGCCGCACCAAGGAGCAGGAGGGCCTCGGTGGGGTGGAGTTGGCTGATGGCGTGTGCCCACGCTCAGGCGCCTGAAAGAACTCGGTGCCCCGCGCTGCACACTTGCATACACAAAAGCAACACACGCACAAGTTCTGTCGCAACCAACATCGGTGGCAGGAACGTAAATGACTGTGGAGGTGAGCCAGTGAGTGGCGAGAGGCCACTCTGTGTGTGTTCTGTGGTTCTTTGTTCCCTCCGTCAGAGCCACTCAGAAAATCCGCTGCTCGCTCTGGGCCAGTCCTGTAAGCACAACACGTCACCGCTCAGCTAATTCAGGCCAGAATCACAATCATTACTTGCCAAGTACAATAATTGTAGGGGAATTTGTTGTAGTGGCAACTCGCATAGAAACTTACAGCCTTTGAAGGATGTGAGGACCTCATTTGCAGTCATATGCAATGACCCAAACACAAATTCTGCATGTTTACCCTCTTCCATATCTTTGCTAATATGAAATAGCATATAAATAATGTGGACTCGGCATTATGCCACTGAGAAATGACCGGTGCATCAAGAAAATTCCGAGCAAAGAATGGCAAAGCGGTGTGTAAATAGAGTTTGTTGACATTAGTTTATAGCCAGATCCATCACGGCTCCGTGCCAATCCTCAGGAGCATCCTTACTCCGTCCAAACGCTCTTCATCTCCCTGCCTCACAGAGTGCCGACACAAATAGACCCCGCAATGGGAATTCTGTGCCATTATGACCAAAGCATAGGCCACTGTAACAAAACAAATGCATATTGTCATCTAAGGAAATATTTATGAATAAAAGCTGAATATATTTAGAATGTTATGACATGAATACTGATATTAAGGCTTTGTGTACAATGCTTTTCCTCCACACCCAAACTGAATTGTCTTCCATAGTGGATCAAGCAGCATTGTGCCTTTTCTCTATAGAACTTTTAGTGTTTCTTTCGTTTTGTTATGACCATTTCCCCCTGCACCACAGCCTACACTGCCTAACTGTGGAGGGTGTAGACAGAAGCAGTGTAGACAGACCAACCAGCAGGAGTCACTAATGCTACGACAACAACAAAATCCCTAAAGACAGCTTCCCAAATGGGCCTTTCCCCTGCGCTATCCGGTCCCCCTAATCAGTGCAACCTTCACTGACTTTAGTAACTTTAGTTCACCCTGAACTACCTTGTACCTCTGCTGTACGTCTATTTTGGAGTGTCTTCTGCACCATGATGTGTTAAAACTTTAAAATCTGTAATCCTCACCAGATAAAGGACATAATTTGCCAGAATGCAAAACCATTTTTTTATATTCTTGCAGAAAATATCCATAGAAATAAAATAGGAGTAGAATTGAGGCTCCCATTCAAATCAGCTTAGCAGGATGCTCAGAGAGGCTGCCATTTTTATGTGCACTGTTGCCATTGAAAACGTTGTAGCAGGCCAACTTGGTTTAAATCTAAATAGCATGCAGAGCCAGCTGCTAAATAGGTCAAAGTTAACAAATGAATGCTTCATCCACACACTGTCAAACATTGGATGCATATTTCTACTTTGTTTGGCTCATTTTCTGTAACCACTGTTGCATTAAAGCATAACGGAATAACTAGCTAGCGAGTTAGTTAGCTAGCTAGCTAATTCCAACCAGCATTGCTGGATCTAACTAGATGGAGCAGACAGCAATGCTAACTAGCTAACAAGCCAGCACACTCACTTCACAACTCCACTGATGTGTTGTTACCATAAAAAAATAACAACAGTCACCAATTTTGTTATGTACCAGCCAAAAGACCATGGCAACCAGTGCATTTCTATGAAGAGATAATTTTGTTAGAATTCTAAATTGGAAGTTAATGTTTTCCTTTGTATGTATTTTGCTAATCTTCCGTCTCTCCTGTTGCAGGGATGATGATGACATCAATGATGTGGCCTCCATGGCCGGGGTGAACCTGAATGAGGAGAGTGCAAGAATACTCGCCACCAACTCTGAACTAGTGGGAACGCAGATCCGCTCATGTAAAGACGAGGCCTTTCTCCACCCGGGGTTGCTCCATCGACGAATTTTGGAAACAGGTAAGAAAAGTGCACTGTGCCCATCTTGCAGTGAAGCAATGTTGAAACCCATTTAACTGGTAGATGTTCTCAGCTGCAGTTAGAAATGCCAGCCTCTCAGAAATAAAGTGGTTATTACAGCAGCAGAAGAAATGCACCCCCACCCTTCTGCTCTAAACAACAATCCAAAGCTGGAAATCCAGGCTGCAGTGGTGATGAAATCACTAACTGTTGTCTTTTGCGTTCGGAACATGTTGTTTTCTGTATTTATGTGTCATCACTAAAGACAGTTTTGATTTTCTCTCCTTCAGTGATTCAGTCTGAGCCTTTTCTTGTTTGGCCTCGGTTTAAATTTGATACACTTAACAATTCTTTCACCTCCTTTAATGAATTCTTCAGTGGCTGTCTGAACTCACTGGACCCCAGGCACACACATAAATACTTTATGGGTTTGTCTTTTGAAGGCTGGCTGTCAGATTGTCCTCTGGACTAAAGGAACAGAGTTTAGAGGAATGAGACTTGGCAGTGAGATTTTGATTCTTTCTCTCTTTTTAGTGGATCTTGACACTCTGAAGGCACACAGTATTGCGTGTGCTAATCGATACAGGCGGAGAGGTCTTGGTTTGTTTGCGGCATCACATGAGAGTGATAGTGTCTTCATTACCTCTTTTTGCTACAGGCACCCAATTTTATTGCTTGAAATATACTTTAGGCTCTCGACTGCACAGTGAAACCTGTGAAAACGTATAATGAGCGTTATTACTCAAAATAAAACTGCGCCTAGCATCTTGCTTCTGTGCATCAGATCAAAAAACACACAGCATAATTTCACGTGACGGGGAGTCTCGCGCCCTCGTCTTGTTTTATCTCAATTAAAGTATCTTTAGTGTAGCACGGAAGCCTGCGGGTCATGTTTCGTTACGTGGACTCTTGGCATGGTTGTTATCCCGTCACCTTGGGGCAGAGGGGTTGTTTAAAAATATAAATCTTTCCTCAGGGGGGGCACGCAGCATGATACAGGGCAGGAGGCTAGGGCGCCCCCTGCTGGGGAAGTGGCACTTATGCAGCTTTGTTGTGTCAGTGATTGGCCTCTCCGCGCTCTCTGCTGACAGCAGTCCGAGGGAGGCTCCCCCGGCCTGCCAGCTCCACTCAATCAGAAAGCCTTAGCTGCACCTCTTTACTGTACAAGCACAGAGTTCAACTCTGCTCTGCCTTCTCATTTACTCTTGAACATCCCACTAAAACTTTACCGTGACCTCCCCTGCCCTCTTGTTGCCCCCACAAAAAGATGAGCCCCAGCATATTTCTTTTCTTTGTTACATTTTTATTCAGTGGAGACGTCCTGATTCCCCATTCTTTCTTCCCTTTGTTTCCTTTCTCCTCTTTTGAATACTGGTTCCAGGAGAGGATGTTAGCTGGCTCTTTCTATCCCCATCTTTATTTTCCTCTTCATGTCTCTCCGTGTCTCGTTTCCTCTCCTCTCTTATTTATCCCCTCCAAACAAACACTTGTGCCGCCCTCCTTCCCCAAACCTCTCTCTCCCTCCCCTCAGAACTCTTCAGGCTGGTCCTTGAGCTGGGGAGGGGAGGAGGCGAGGAGTTACATTTCTGAAGCTACAAAACAGCCCTCCACCCAACACCTCCCCCCCTCTCAGGAACCAGAACACAGGCACAGCTGGAGCTCTCTAGAAAAGCATCTCAAAGTTATGATAGTCCACTGATATTTTTAAGGTCCACACATGCACTTAGACACATACGTGCACGTTGCACGTGGGCTGACCACATAAACTCACACATGTGGACAGACACAAGAAGATAGGATATTAGACACAGAGCTGATCTGCAACACACACACACCTGATTGGAAACACACTGAAAATGTCTTAAAGGTTCCATGTAAAGCAATTCAGATGTGTTAATCGCTTAGTATTGCCAATATTTGAATGGATTTTAATGTAACATAAAAACAGAGACATTCCCTGATTTTCTCAGTTGCCTTTAACAAACTTGGTACTAATTTCACTGTAAAAGACTCAGGCTAGGAAAATCCAATCGTGACATTTTCCCAAGGGCCTTGCCTCTCTTTAGCTCCCCTCAGCTAGTAACACTAGCTTACACTAGCTTAGAAATGGAGTCTTTTCTCTCTGGCCAAATAGGTACGTGATCAACATCGGGAAAACTACAGTCAACATCGGGAGGGCATTTGATTCATTGAGGGATGGTATGTTCTCACCAATAGTGGAGTGAACTTTTTGTGCAGAGCAATTACATTCAAAGTCTATGCAAACACATAAAGAGAATGCTGTTATTCATGATACTAACTCATCTATTATAACAAGCTGTGTCGATTTTAGTACACAATGAATAATGTGACAGTAAATAGCAAAGGTGTGTGACTCACACATAGACTGTATAAAATGTTATCTTTCTACTACTCTAAATCAATGGAAGTCTGGCTAACTATAACCTAAGCTAAGCTCAAGTTAGCCTGCTATTTGGTTGCTTTGTAATGTTACCTGGTATTAATCTGCAAATAGCAAGCTAGTTAGTATCGTGGCTCCACATGGTGATACATGAACATCATATCAACATGATGCAGTCTCATATATGTCATGTCACTGTTTTGGCTGAAGCCCAAGATGTATTTTTATCACATTCTACTTTAAAATAGTCTAATGCAAAGAAATATATTGGCGTGAATTATTAATTTAGGATAATTGTCAAATATATCTTGGTAGCACAATTTAATGGCTAAGAAGAAATTATGACATTTATCCTAAAATGGGTCATTCTGATTGGATGTTATGTGTTCTTCAGCATCATTTCCTGCAACCTGAACTTGATTGACTTTCAAAACAAAGGAATTGCCTCATGCCACGTTCGCATCATGTCAGTTTTACAATGAAACTAGCATGAACTGCTACGAGGGAAAACACAAACATGTCAGCCCTCTACTTGTAACACATGAGAGACAAATCCTCTCCCTTGGCATCAGAAATGGTGGAGTGAAGTTAATTATTAAACAAGGTGTCTCTGGGTTTCTAATTTGTGCACAATCACATAATCAACTGATATTTTAATTACCAGTACAGATATTAAACTACAGTATCTAAATAGCACATTACAGCCAGGGAACGCTGCAGTCACTTAAGTCTCACTTTGCTTGACGCTAATGTTTGCTGTTTGAGCTTGTTTGAGAGTGAATCATCATTGGAACTGAAACTCACTGAATAATCAAATTGCCATGGTCTCTTTTTTAGTTGTAGTTACTAATCACAATAGTATTTTCTTGGTTTTTTGTTGTTTTGCCCACTCTTTTTTTATCTGTCTTGGTTGCAATTGATTTTGGCAAGTCAGGATTTATCAGTGTATGCATAAAACCCTTCAATTAAACAAAAATAAATATTAAAAAGATAAATATCAGAAAAGCATTTTACACTTGAGAAATGCCGAAGTCGCTGGATATTTACTTACTAGAATGTCAAGAATACTGCCCTTGCATTTGCAATAGATGGTTGCTCACTATTTTTTAAAAGGGCGAAGGCTTTATTAGGTTGATCAACAATTTAAAATTCACTCCAGGTTACACTAGACTACACCAACTTCTTAGCACATCATTGATCACCAAGGGGTCATGAGAATTTGCTAATGCGGTCTGTTTGTTTTGTAGATCTTCAATAAGAACATTAGCATGTTCGGTAACGCTTTATAATAAGGTCCTTAACCATTAATTAACAAGTAATAAGGCATTGTTCTCGCTTTAGATCCGGTAGTTGCAAAAAGCATAGTTAACTTATAGTTAACTTATAATAGATGAGCAATAAAGTATATTTTAATATCAATAAGCAAACAAAATAAGATTAATAAAGGCATGGCAAAGACATAATGGGTGGGTCATGGGTGTTTGTAATGCCATTATTAACACTTATATAAGCTTATAAACACACAATAATGTTAATAAGCATTTTGTAAGGACTTACAAGGGCCTTATTACTTGTTAATTAATGGTTATTACAAGGACCTTAATATAAAGCATTAACGCATGTTCATGATGCAATGGTATCTCTGGAGTGGTCTTTATGGTTTTACTGGACCTCGAGTCCAGATGTGCAGTGGAAATGATTTTGAGTTAATTTTGAGTGATCGAAAGAAGATCAGCACATCCACATCTGGCATCATGTTTCCCTTTAAGAAAATGTGACTTGCTCATTTCAGGTGAGGGGTGGCAGCTGCACCAGGAGGATTTTATCCTGGGTTACCATGTGTTTGATAGCAGAAGAGTCATATAGTTTTAGGTGTTATACACTGAAAGTAATATAGTTGGGTCATTCAGGACCTTTTACATGTTCACTGCCAGCTACTTTTCAGGGGGACCCTTGTTGCTATGGATACCATTCAGATCTATACTAAATAAATATTCAAGTTGCCAGGCCCCAATGCAGATCGTGTTTTTCCATTGTATTTTCTGATGTTGTCTGTTGTGTTTAAAGTGATGAGCAGACAGCTTCGGTATGAGAGTCTATGGTGTCATCTAACAAGAGACCAGCATGACACACACAAGTAATGACAACAAGAACAAATGTCCACACACTGTAAATCCCCACACGGCACATCCTGAAGTTACGTTACAAGCGGTTGCTCTTCTTTAGACTTCAGACTTAAGAGACAGAATAGGAAAATTCATACATAATGCATGGTTAACATTATAATAATTGTTTACATAACACCTTTTTCATATATCAATAATTACACATACCTTCTATTATATCAAATCTTAATAAGCTCTACACTGCACATAAAAATAAGTGGATACATACGTGGATAGCGGATAGACAGGTTGAGTTAGGGCAGTAGTTCTCAACCTTTTTGAGTCGCGACCCCCAATTAAACATGCATTTTGTCCGTGACCCCCGCTCACTAAACAGAATCTCACACGCACAGTTCAGATCATACAAACTCAGTTTTTAAGACGAATTTTGGACAAATAATGAAGCAGACAACAACTAAAACATCTCTCTGTCTGTGCATTTATATGTATATATTTTTATATTTGATTGTTACTTTTAATCTAAGTCCTTTGCTATCAGTTTAAAGGTCCATTCTGACCTCCTACGTGTGTAACAGGCAGCTTCAAGCCAGAGGCTCCTTGGAAAGTAATAACTTGCTACTTTGGGATTTGTCAGAAAAGACACAAAATTGACCACAAAATGACACAAAATGACACAAAATGATCAAAAATGACACAAAATGACAAAAAAAAGACACAAAATGGCTCAAAAAATAAACAAAATGACAACAAAAAGACACAAAATGACAAAAAAAGACACAAAATGACCAAAAAAGGAAACAAAATGACCAAAAAAAGACACAAAATGACAAAAAAAACACACATAATGACCAAAAAAACGACACAAAATGACTAAAAAACCCCACAAAATTACTAAAAAAAAGACATTAAATGACCAAAGACAAATACACATTAACACATGAACACTTTAACACAGTGGCGACAGAGCTGACTTCCCCCAGTCAGCTGGCGACCCCCAGAAATCATCTTGCGACCCCAATTGGGGTCGGGACCCCAATGTTGAGAATAGCTGAGTTAGGGAACGTGTTCCACACATACACCCAAACATTGGGCCGGCTGTGTCTTAGTTAGTGGAGCTGTCGTCCACTGGTTGGAAGGTCCGTGGTTTGATCCCTGACCAGGGCAGCCTACGTCCTTGGGCAAGAAACTAAACCCCAAATCGCTCCCCATGCTGTGTTCATCGGTGTGTGAGTAAATGTGTGTGGCGACACGTAGGGTTGCCTCGGCCACTGGTGAATTGCTGAATAAGCATCGTCTATAATGTGAATCTCTTTGACTAGAAAAGCGATATATAAGTGCAGTCCATTTACTATCTGGGGGGTGAGCTTTTTTGAAAGCCTTTTTTGTGACTGTATTTTCCTTTAAAAAAATAATTATAGATTATGATATATGTAGATGATAACAAGTATCAAACAAAAAGAGGTGTAGGCTACAAGCAGCAAGTTCGACGCCAGCATGTTACAACACATTTTCACTACCAACTCATCAGATACCGACACTTGGTCAGTGGCTGTTGGCGTCATATACCGACGCTCCAGGTACCCCTCTAGTGTCAGTTTTGGATGTGTTAGCGATGGTGTGATTTATCGGCTTGTAACATGCTTAGTAGCTTTAAAAATAAACTTCCGTGTTCACAGGAAATGGTTTCTGCAACAAAGTTGGCTGTTTGCTTGACCCATCCCCTCCTGCCCTCCCGCAATGGACCTTCATGGTGTTTACATTAAATTTGTTGCTCTGACCAGCTAATAATGACGTGGATGGGTTAACATTGGCGTTAATGGAACCCTGATGCTTCTCATGCAGACACTAAAGACTGATAACGGGTTACATGCTAACATACTCACAATGGCAATGCTAAAATACTATTGTTTCACAGGTATAATGTTCACTATCTTAGTTTTGCTTCTTCACATGCTAAAATTTACTAATTAGCACTAGATACAAGTTATTTAAGCTAAAAAGTTTTGCAGGTATTTGGTCATAAATGTATTGTACACATATATCTTTTTACCTGCTGGTGACGCTATATGAAAAGTCAGGGGGTCACCAAAGTGAGTACAATTTATCCTAAATGGGTCATGAATGTCTCGACCAAATTTTGTGGCAGTTTATCCAATAGTTCTTTAGACATTGCACTAAAAACCACAAATGTGGACCTCATAGTGGCATTAGAGAAAAAGTCAGGGGATTACCAAATTCATTAGGATGCATTGTTTGAAATTCATTGAGGTCTGCACCATTTAATTACATCCCATCCAATAATTGCTGAAAAGTTCAGTCTGGACCCACAGACCCACTGACCGACATGCCAAATGTCCACCGAACCAGAGATGTTACAATCTTTGGCGCAGGTTATTCTTGTTATCTGTTCCATCTTGTAGAAGTTAAGCAAAATATCAAAGCTCTTCAGTTCATTAGTCTGTTTCTAGCTGTGTTATGGGCCCTTTTTTCCTACGTGAATAATAGTGATTTGTATCTGTACGAGTTCAAGAATGTGTTTTTGCTCACAGTAATGTGGCTCTCTGGCTAAGTCTCTTAAACTCTCTCTGAAATATTAATGTCCCTGAAAGATCTTATTTTTTAGGAAGCAGAAGCCTATTAATGTTTTTCTTTGACCTTGTGACATTGCCACATGTATTGCCACTGTAATTATAAGGCTAACAGGGCTCCCTCCATCCATTTCAAAGCTAGAGCGGATGAGGAGTATATGTATTGTTCAGCTGATTTAAATAATTGGTGTGGTTTACTTAAAAGGGTGCCAGAGAGAAAATTATGGTAATGGAATAATTTAAAAGGAAGTTGGAAACAGATAGTAACCCCACCAACGTCTGTCCTCCTCTCTTTTGTTATGACTTCAGATGAGTTTTGCTCGAAGGAAACTAAATTATCCTTCCGCTATGAAAAGAGATGGTCAATGTCGTTTACACACTCGAAGGAGCTTAGCTAGTAAAGCCACTCTGGAATTTGCACTAAGACTGAAACAAATTAACTTTTCTGTGTGATGAGTCCTATTTCTGGGAGTTAATTGCACGTACTAATCCAGGCAGTATTTCTCTGTGAATGTGTGTGTGAGTGAGTACAGTTGGAGTGTGTGTGTGTGTGTGTGTGTGTGTGTGTGTGTGTGTGTGTGTGTGTCTGTGTGTCTGTGTGTGTGTGTGTGTGTGTGAGTTGTGAAAGTTTTGATCTTCTGTGTTTTTATGAGTGAAACAATTACCTTCTACCTGCTTAGCTGTTGATTTCCACTAAATGGCAAATTATAGAGACAAAAGAAATGATGATAAAACAATCACTTTCAACCTGTTTATCCCTTTAATGAATTAAATGAATAAAGGCTAAATTATAAAATTCCCAGATGGTAAAGCAGAGGATTAACATTTTAAATGTGACAGAATCAGTGATGTGAATTAAAAATCTGGTTTTAATTACAAAAAGCAGAAGTATTAACTGCTGTGTGAGAAAGAAGTGTCAAATTGATACTCATCGCAAAAGTTTACTCTTGCCCTAAATGTGTGTGTGTGTGTGTGTGTGTATCTTCACAGCTAAGAAGTTTGGAGTCACAGAGGTCCCTATGGAGGCGGTGACATTCATCTCACATGCCACACAGTCTCGACTTCGAACTGTGGTAGAAAAGGTTTCAACCATCGCACAGCACCGACTGGACTCCTGTAAGGTAGGAACAAAGCAAACATACATAGCCTCTGAATATGTCCAGAGTCATTTATTGCATTTTAAAGGGGACTTATTACGCTTTTCCTTATTTCCTGTCATATATATTATATTGAAATGTTGAATGCTCATATCAGGCCGCCAAATTACATGGCACCCACCGCCATCACTGTGCACAAAAATCCTCAAAAATGATCCTTCAGAGAACCAAAATGCTAATTTTCTTGAACAAAAACTTGCTGCTTTCCCCCTGATTTTACGAAGTTCTATTAAAGATATAATGTGTAACTTTTCCAAATTTATGGTAAATGGTAAATGGACCTGCACTTACATAGCGCTTTTCTAGTCACTTTGCGACCACTCAAAGCGCTTCACACTACAGACTGCGCTCATTCACCCTTTCACACACAAATTCATAGTGGTGGCAGAGGCTACCCTAAATGGTGCCACCTGCCACCATTGGGAATTCATTCACACACCGATGAACACAGCATCGGTAGACCAACTGAGCCACAGCCGCCCCTTTAAATGTCTAAAAACTACAAGATCTATGTTATATATTTTGTTGCGTTGTGTACTTACATCATCCCAAAACCCACTTTCAAACCCAGAATAATATATATATATATTTTTTTATCAAGGTAACTGTCTGTTCATTTGCTCACCTGTTATTTGCATCATGTGTCTCTGCTCATGCGTTAGTGTTGTGGTGTAGTAAAGCTGTCATAAAGGACTGTTTATGAAGTTTTTCACCACACTGGGGCGTCCTGGTGAAACACTGGTAGAGTCAATACCACATGATGCTTCGTCCTTGTAGGCAGGCGGCTGCATGTCTTCCCTTCTGTCTCCCCCTAACGCTTTGTATCGCTCACTGTCAAATCAAGCTAAAAAAATAAAGGCAACAACAACAACAATTAATTTGCGATGAATGGTTTTGATCTTCATTGTTTCTAACTATCCTAACTATTATAGACAAATATTTTAAATGAATGAAGGATTTTAGTCCCCTAGTAATAGAAAATGTAATAAAATTCCCTTAAGAGCATCAATAAATACGATATGATAAGTATCGTTAAACAGTAGACGTGTTACCATTAAAGTCTAAATGAATTTTGAAGCGAAATTTTGAAATGACGCATTAAAGAAAATGTGAATTAGGGACATTTCCTTTAACAGGTTTAGAGCGGATAAACAAAGCTGCATAGATGTACTTTCATCAGAAGATGGCAGTGTAATGTATTGCTGTAGGCTAATCCGAGATTGTATGAGAAAGAAAACAGTAGAAGAAGATGAGATTGACCAAGAAAGAAAAAATAATACAAAATAGGTTGCTAATTGGGGCTACACGGTGGTGTAGTGGTTAGCGCTCTCGCCTCACAGCTAGAGGGTTGCCGGTTCGCCTCCCGCCTGCGGCTCTTCTGTGTGGAGTTTGCATGTTCTCCTCGTGTCAGCGTGGGTTCTCACCGGGTACTCCGGCTTCCTCCCACAGTCCAAAAACATGCACTTAGGTTTAATTGGTGACTCTAAATTGCCCATAGGTGTGAATGAGAGTGTGATTGTCTGTCTCTATGTGTCAGCCCTGCGATAGTCTGGCGTCCTGTCCAGGGTGTACCCCGCCTCTCGCCCAATGTTAGCTGGGATCGGCTCCAGCCCCCCGCGACCCGATTGCGGATAAGCGGTTAATGGTAATGAATGAAAAAAGGTTGCTAATTGGAAAACTTTGGCCCCATTGAGAGAAAAAATGTCTTCCGGAATTAAGATCAATTTATAATTGTTCTTTCCTGTCAGCTCATCTTGAACGGCTGAGCAGAAACAGCTAATCAATCATGTGAGTTAAATGTTTGCTACATCAGAACTTATTTTCGCAAAAATCGTTTCCATCTCCTGTTTAAAGAATTAAATATTTTTCGAAAAAGACAAAAACCACCTCAAGTGAGCTAAAAACGTTCCCGTGCATTTTCAACCATTTTTCTAATTTTGGTGTTTCCATCATGCTTTTTCATGCGAATCTTTAAAAAAATCTGCATTGAAATGAATTGAAGGAAACACAACTAGTAACAGCATGCCTAGCATGCAGCCAGTACAGCCCTGGATAGCTCAGTCCTGCCACAACACACTGAAGCCATTCTGCTCGGATTAACAGCAAAGGAGAATGACAACATATATGTACACTAATCTGTAGGACGAGACAAAGCATATGTTGTCAAGCCGTCCTCATAAATCTGTTATTGTAATAATGGTGCAGCTGCTCACAGACATGGGCACCATTATGTTGGGACATATACAGTAAATAGTGGATCGAGATATTAAATCATTCAAGTTGGGGAAGAAACTTCATCAGGACATTCATGCAAACACATACTTAAAGTGCCTGCATCCAGACACAGCGGCATGCACACAAATATACTTTCGTCTGTCTTGCATATAAACTCACAGATAGAAATGCAAGTGTCCCTTTAACATAAACACATAAAAGTTAATATTTTTACCTTTAAGTTGATAAACAGGAGAGCTCAGAGTTCTCAGCCAGTCAGCTAAAACTTAAGATATGAAAGAACTTCTAAGTGCTCGTCTGCGCACACCTGCATACTTTTCTCCTTATTGGTGACTTTACTTTTCATATCCCTTGAGTGCAACTACATAACGCAACTATATAACCACATTTAATTGGCGTGCATTAAAGCACAAATCCATCTCAGCTACGAGCCTAAATCTTGGCGTTTGTTGGGAGAACTGGGGGGAAACTTTGAAAATGTGTTTTTCCTGATACCAAGAGGAGGAAGAGGAGGAGGGAGGAAGAACATCGCTACAGCTGTCCCCGTCTTGTTTGGTGCTTCTTCTTCTATTCGTTCCTTCTTTTCCTTTTTTGTGGTTTTGTAAATGAGGTGTGTGTGAGAGAGGCACGGCGCTCTGTGAAGCCACTCTGTTGACATCAGCGGAAAAAAAAACAGAAAAGGGAAAAGACCAAAAGACAAAGCGGCCTTAAAGAGCAACCGGGCTTCGGCAGCGGCGGCAGAAGCTACGGCAAGAGTGCAGGCTCAGCGCTGCAACAAAGAGGAGGGAAGCTGGATGAGAGGGAGAAAGAGGGGTGGGTGTAGGGGTGCTGGCGACGAGCCTTCTCTGATGTGTCTTTGTGCTCTGTGCCACCCAGCTTCTCTCATCCACTCACACACACAGACCTAACACACACACACAGAAAGATAGAAAAGAGAGTGATGTCAAGTGCAAGAGGAGAACAGAGCTGCACAGCAGACATACAGACACACAAACATCTGAAATAAGCAATTATCTTATTAACTTTTGAGGACTTACGTGCAAAGTTGTTTTTACACCTGCCTTTTTATTTCCCAAGTGGGAGGTGATGCGCCATATGCAAAGATAAGCATCGTCTTTAAATAGAAAAAGTCAGTGTGTGTTCATGTCTGTTGTCGTGATGCGACTGTTGCTGCTCCAGATGAGCTTTTAAAGTTGATTTAACCAAATGTGCAGTTAATGATGAAGGTATTCTTATCATAAAGGCATGCCTGACCTGTCTGAAATGTATATTTTTTCCTGCGTTTAGTTCTGATAAAAGTCCATTGAGCTTCTGTTGTTTTATAGATGTAACTTGCATTAGCAAGAGCACAGAGAGCACTTCCACCACAATTACAGTTACAATGCATGGTATAAACCACATCTGGACAAAGCATTTGTATTAATCCGGTATCAGACATATTTGGAAAAATTCAAGTAAACATGAAAATACCAGAAAGGTTAAACTCATGATCACCAATAACAAAAACATGAAATTGCACATCGTTTAAGACCATTTTTATAACAATATCCGTGAACAAAAAGTTGGAAAAGCTGGCTGGAAAAGCAGATGATAAATATAAAACAACACCCAAAAAGCATAAATAAAACCTGCTAAAGAAGTCGACAAAATACATTAAATTAACAATCAAACTGAAAATTTAAAAGATTAATTGATTATGAAATAAATGATTAGTTGTAGAATAGCAATCTGGAGAGAACTAATTAATTATCTACTGTTCACCACTATTTTTGATTGGCTAACGTTATGTGACCCATTTAATGTATTACAATATTACTATGTTGCAGCGAAAAGTACACTCTTTAAAAATTATTTGGAGTTCGGTGGAGCCAAACATGGTCTCTCATTAGATTCAAGTTTCTCAATTTTATGCCGAACAAATATTCTACTACCCTCCTCGTGCTTTAGTGAAATGCATGTTCTAGCAATTTATTTACAGACGATGCTTTTTGGATTTAAGATAACTTAGTGAATACAGATGGACTGCCCTGAAGTTGCCCTCCGAAAACAGCCACTGAGCTTTTAGCTTTTTCCAATCGTTGCCGTGGCAGTGATTTTCTCTGTATCTCCTTGTCAGGATGACGAGTGCTACGAGCAGTCTGCAGACGTTCGCTCTCAGCTTCGCTTCTTCGAGCAGCTGGAGAGAATGGAGAAGCAGAGGAAGGACGAGCAGGAGAGAGAGATCCTGTTGAAAGCCGCTAAAGTAAGTTATTGTCACCTCACCATCCCAATGTGTGTTTGTGTGGGTGTGCGAGTTGTTATGTTCCCGTGCAACAGTGTGTTTTTGTGTACCGCTGTGTGTGTGCGTGTGCATGTTGCTCCTGTGCAGGCTCTGACGGATGAATTAGAGTGTGACACCAGTGGATGAAGTGACCTCCCTGCGTCCTCCCAGGCTCCTGGCCCCAGGGCTCCTCTGTCCTGGCTTTCCTCACTGGACACAGTGAGGAGGGGGGGGCTCGCACACTGCGCAGCCCCCATGCACCATGCAGCCGACACACACACACACACACACACACACACACACACACACACACCCACACACACACTTACACTCACCCACCCCCATGTACAACATCCCTCTATCACAAGTCTGACAGCTCAGGTGAAACAGAGCATCAGTTAAAAAAAAAATAGCACAGAGTGTCAGAGATCTATTCCATTATTCCATGTACAACTTTTACTCATATTGCTCTAAACATCTACTGTCAACTAGGCTTTCATCAGGAAAATTGCACTGTGCACAAAAAGGATTGCATTTTTCCAAAAGCAGTCACAGAGATTTGTTTGAATAAACTGCATTAGTGATCACAAACATAAATAGTTGCTTTATTTGAAATATATGAACCAACGAAAAAGCCTCATAATGCTTGCTGCACTACTGTAGAGGTGGTGGGATAGGGCTGCAACAATTATTGTATTTGTTATTATTATCATACAATTATTATATTTAGTTATTTTCATTGACAATTAATCTCCTGGTTGTTTTCTTTCCTTGTTTAGCGTATAAAATGTCAGAAAATAGTGAGAATTGTCCATTCTAGTTTCTCAATGTCCAAAGTGATTTCTTTATATGTCTGAATATGTGTGAACTATTTTATTACTTTTATTGATTTGATTAATCATTGATTATTATTTCAACGTTGATCGACTGATTGCTGCAGCTCTACTGCAGAGACGGGACAAATATGCTACAGTATTAACTCTTTAGTGCCAAAGAGCTTGAAAAATATATATAAATTATGTTAAAACTTCAAGCAATAAGACATATTATGATTTTCTTTACAGCAAACATCTCTGTTTGCCATGTAATTTAGGTGGCAATCAGATGCATAATTTAGTGTGCACTTGATCTTAACTGTTACACAAATTGTTTGAAACACAATCCTAACTACAGGCGATACTTTTCTCAGAATCTTGAATTATGATAAAGGTGAATTCATGGACCTGTAATAAGTTTTTATTCAGCAAAGAGAAATCTTATCGCCAGCTAACATTTCCCAAAGTTACCAGTTGCTTACACCTACAATCCTGCCAAGGCAGAGAATTGTTTAAACCGCCTGCAAAGGCTCATATCCATTACAAATCAATAAACCATAGCATTTGGGTTAGCTGTTTTACAAGGCTACGGCAGGTGTTTTTGTTACACAGTGCAAATGGAATTGCATATACGACAACGTACTATTCACTAGTAATGAAAGGTGTGTGCTTTGTAATAACTCAATATGGTTTATATATCGCGGGATAGTCGTTTACACTTGGTGTTACAGTTATGCGTTATGAGTGTGTGAAAACTAGTAAGCAAGCAAGCACAGAGGTTGAAACAGGTGCCTTAAAGTAACAAATAAATGTTAAAAATAAATAGCTAAAAGACTAAAGACCTCAAATGATTAGCTAAAAGTAATATATAAACAGTAAAAATAGTTCAAAATAATGCAAAAATGGTTCTAGTAGTTTGATTCAAGTTTATTTCAAATAAGTAGCTTAAAATAATGAAGAAATGATTAAAACTCTTAGCTAGAATTATGAGCTAAAAGAAAATGATATAAGGCGGAAACAATTGGCTAAAAGTTTTGGAGAAAATGTTAAAATTGTTAGCTAAATTTAATGGATGAGCGGTGAAAATAGTTCGCTAAGAGTACTGGAAAAAAAATTTTTAATTGTTTGCTTACAGTACGGGATAAATGGTAGAAACATTCAGTTTTAGCCCAATGGGTGATGTGTGCTAACCAAACCAACCTCAAATCCTGACAGTTCAATTGTATTAAAAATGAACAAAATCATTTATAATGAATGGTGTTGTATTTAGGGAACATAATTGATAAAGGGGTACTTTGCTTTCTCTTACAGGGCTATGGGGGTACCTCAGACCAAAAAAGTTGGATTTTTTTTTACATTTTTTTATTCAAAGATGTAGGTGACCTTTTGTCCTGAAAAATACTATAAATTGTTGCAGAGTGTAGGTCACTTTTACCCCACTGACAGATTCATCACTGTTGCACAAAGCTCCCGACACAGTAAAACATAAAGAAGAGAAATACCTGCATTATCTTTGCAAGAAGTTATCAAAGCTACTTGTTCCCAACACAGCCCTTGCATTGTTAACTGTGTACTATTCAGATCTCAGGCCTGTGCATACAGATACATTTGTTTATCAGTAAAAGAAAAAGTCTTCAAATTTGTAAAGATCACCCCTGACCAAAAAGAAGAGAGAGAATCTTTTGCAAATGAAAATGCCTCGCGGTGCAACATTAGCAGAAAGCTAGGTTAATTTAATTAATTTTGAATGGAGCAAATGTCCCACAGTAAAGATTCTCATTGCAGCACACCTCACCGTCTTAATTGCATTATTACGCTCCAGTCCTGCCATGCAGGATATTAGAAAATCCTCTAGTTGATGAACACTGGCCACCAAACCTCATGACCTGTCTGTTTTTTCTTGTAGGAGAAACCAGATAGCCTCGCTCCTGGTTGTGAAAAAAGACTCTGCCTCAGCAGGAGAGGACACTGTGAAGTGTGTTGTTAAAAAAATGAATAGTGACGCTTTTATGTCCTCAGTTCTACATGGTTGAACACTGTAATCTTTTTTTTTTTTTTTTACTGTGTACAGTTCTCTTCATTAACAGGATTAGTGGAGAACTTTCGCAAATTTAGTTCTTGTTGAGAGGGCTTACCTCCAGGCTATTTGGATAGCATGAGCATCGTTGAGGATAGTTTGAATTCACCTCAGAGCCATGTCTTTGGCTTTTTGGCCCCTGTTGCCATGGCGTTTCAGTTGAAGGAGAAGTTTGGAGAGCAAATCTTTGCCTAATGATTATACAGTATATTACACCACCACAACACCACTTTTTTCTATTTAATCATGTATTCTATACCCTTTTCTACATTATTATAGCCTATTAATCACATCTGTTTGATCTAAATTGGCTCTGATCACTGCAGTCAATGTAACAGGCTGATAGAAAGGAAACAGAGAAAACCCCTAATAAGACACATAACACACTGTTAAAAAAGGTTACTGATTATCTTCTATTTTATTTTATTTTTCCTTACTCGCAATCATAACTGACAGACTGTGGATGTCATATTTTGGCATTTGTTCTTAAAAAAGACAAAATAGAGGCTTTTTTTATTGGCACTCAGACCAACATTCAACCAGGGAGAAATCCATCACTGAATACATCATAAACCTCAAAACTCCATAATATTATGCAGCCAGAAGACATGTTATTTATGTAGCTCATCTCACTTTTTCTCCACATGCAACACTACCGTTCTATTTAAAAGCAGGTGATAATATTAATTTTCGGCTTATTCTTGGATATTTGTGTCTTTGACTTTCAGTAATTTGTTGAGCACATGATTAAAAAAAAGAATAATGATAAATGAATGTATCTGTGACTACTGTGTGAGGAGTTTTAGGAATAAAAGTTTCACCCACTGGACTTAATATTTAGGAGAATATATTGACAGAATATTCAATATTAAGTTAACTTTACTCTCTCCACATACAACCCACAGCTAAATGAAACAAGAACAACCCTCTGGGGGCTTTCAAAAATCATCCGGGCAACGAAAGAAAACCAACCGGTGGAGTATAAGTAGACAAAACTTGTGGAGGTAAAAAAAAAAAAAAAAAAAAAAAGTAATCACAAAATAACTCCTGGAATAAGATCAACATCACAGATTGATTGTAGAAAACTGCATTGGAGTATGGACTTGTTTCTTTATTATTTAAGTACAGTACATTGCACTCTGCCAAACCCAACAGAGCTTGTCGGCGTCTCCCACCCAGTCCTCTCCTCCTCTCCGCTCTCTCCTGTAAGTGGGAAAACCAGGGCAGCTGACAGAGGAGATGTAAAGCATGCCAGTGGCACCGCTGGCCTTTGTAAACAGTCCATCTGTACCGACCCCTCCCACTCCTCCGCCCCTCCGCCACCCACCTCCCCGCCCCGCCTGCCTCTCTCCTGCTCGAGCGCCCGCTAATTTGACCTCTTGAATAAGAAACCCGCTAAAATAATCCCCTCCACCCCCGTCCTCTCTCCTCCCTCCTTCACAACAAGCCCCCCCCCTCCTCCTCCTCTAACGCCGTCCATTTAGAATATGACTCAAGTCTTGAGGGATGCTGCGGCCGACCGGAGGGCAAACACATTAGTCTTAGTTGAGATACCGACCAGTACGTGAACCGCCTGATATATTTAAAGCCAATTAGCAGGGAAGGCTACCAGGAGCATCTCTCCGTCCATAAGGCAGAGAGGACGAGGAGAGGAAGGGGAGGAAGAGAAGGAGAGGGGTACGACAGGAGCGGGACATCCAGCGTTGGAGGGACCTCCAGCAGTTACTATAAATGATTTGGGATTGGGACCAGAAATGAAGCATTTAGGCTCATACAAAGTGTTGAAAGTTTGGAAAGTGCTTGATTTTCAACATAATCTGGTGTTTCACTGGCACAATCATTCATTTAACCAAAAATATCTTAATATTTTTTATTACATTACATTACATTACATGTCATTTAGCAGACGCTTTTGTCCAAAGCGACTTACAATAAGTGCATTCAACCTGATGGTACTAGACATAGACCATAGGAATCAAGTAAGTACATAACTTTAAGAGCTAACTGTCATCGCTAAAGGAGTGCTATATGTTGAAGAAGAAAAAGAAGAGAAAAGAATAAGAGCTTTTTTTATTTATTTATTTTTTTTAAATATATATGTTAGGTGACCATGGCTTAACCGAGGTATTGTTGGAAGAGATAGGTCTTCAGCCTGCGGCGGAAGATGTATAGGCTGTCTGAGGTCCTGATGTCGGTAGGGAGCTCGTTCCACCATTTGGGAGCCAAGACAGAGAAAAGTCTGGATTTTGCATTAAACAAATGTTTTAATATTATACATTTATTATATATTATACGTTTCCTGCCAGACTAACTCACAACATACTAACCCTAACTAATTAAATAATCATTATCAAAACATACATGCAAACATACATTTATGGTAGCAATTTTGATGCTGTGATAAAGACTTTAAGAGTATGGACATTTTTGGTTGAGGTACCTTGAAAGTGCTTGGATTTATATTTATCTAACCCGAGGTATAAAACAAAAATATGTGTACTGTAAAGCATATTCAAGGATATTTATTTTTTCCCCAACATTTGCTAATGTGATGCTATAGGACTGATGCTCTGCAATTTTGCCAAAAGACTTATGCATGACAATACAGGAAAGATATATTTGCACGAAATGTCAATGATTTTTCATGGATCTGACCTTATTGTGGTTAATTCAGCAAAAAATAAAACTACACAGATTATATTCAGATCCCTGAAAAATAACATCACTCAGTGAGTGTGTAGTACCATAATCTGCCCGTATTGCCTGCAGTGGTCAGCCGTACATGTACATTTGGCTGTGTGGTGAAGGATTCCCAGGGACAAGTACGTTCACCCAGATCTTGGCTGCTGATTAAAATAGAAGTGCTGTGTTGTTACGCCAGGGATACACACACAAACACACGCACACACACACACACACACACACACACACACACACACACACACACACACAGCGACGGATAGCCACACTGGCTCACAGTGACACACACACAGCCTCTGCCACTGATACTCACCAACATCCTTTGCCCTGTGTGTGTGTGTGTGTGTGTGTGTGTGTGTGTGTGAGTGTGTGTGTGTGCTGGCTCCTGCAGAATTTTTAATAACCTCTTTTGATTAGAATCCCCCTCCAGCGGCTTATTTAGGGCTGGATTTGGAGCGGGTTTAAAGGCCACCACCCCCCGGGGGGCGCTCCATTGCACTTCTCTGAATTCAAATACGATGTCCTTGACACCTCTGTATCCTGTTCCCATTTTGCACTATTTTTGCTGCAGCAGCAACAGATGAGTAGCGAGGGGGTGGGGTGCGTGGGCTCCTTAAACCAGCTGTTAACCTGTGTTTTTCCCCCCCTTTACTCCACAGAGTCGCTCCAGGCAAGAGGACCCAGAGCAAGCTCGACTGAAACAGAAAGCTAAGGAGGTAAGCTGCTACGGAGATCATTACCCTTGACATTTCCCCGACTCCAGCGTATTAATTTTTCATGCCTCACTACATATGTAATGCCATTTAAAGTCGGACTTAAAAAAGTTTGAGGAATTATTCGCACCGATTGATGCCCATGTGTGGAAAATGATTTTCTGCGCACCAAAGACACCCTCCACTTCCTCCACCCCCCTCTTCTTCTTTTTCTTTTCTTCGTCTATTTCAGCCTCTTCATCTCGCACCAGTTTGAATTTTGACTAACTGCGGTTCATTGAGCCCTGTCTTTTTTGGTCAATAGGCTATCAGAGAAGGGATGCACAGTGATAACTGTAGTAGCCTTTGTAAGCATTTGTAAGCATTTTCAAGCATCTCAATCCTTTCTGTCTATTTGTTTGAAACAAAACTAGAATATCTGTCTCAACACATTCACCATGTTATGTCTTAAGAGAGAAAAAAACATTTTCAAAGAGATGTGAAAAGATAAAGAGTTAAAATCGCAACAATAGTTCAGTAAGAGCATAAAAAGAAAAGAAACTATACTTCAGATGTACCAATTCCTGCTCCACATTAACTTTTACTACTACAAAGGAATAAAAAGAGTTATTTTCTTCTTCAAGTAATAGGCCCAGGCACAACATGTAATGTTGCAAATTTGGAAATGTTTTACTGATGTAGTGCTCTTGTGTTGGCTGCTTATATCCTCCTTATTTTGAGTGCAGGTTGTGTATATGGTAGAATTCCCAGTAGACCCCAGAAAGTAGACCACTCTTCTTTTAGTGGTTGGTTAATGTTGTTTACGCAAACACATTAGTTCTTCTGTCACAGCGGAAGTTTGCATTTGTTTTTTTTACTTTGTTTACTCCAGAATAACTTCACTGGGTGCCTCAGTCCTTGGCGCGCTAACAAGGATCAAGAGGATTGTCTTGAGCTTCGGTAGAGTAGTCTTAGCAGGAATGAGGATAAAACGAGCACCATTCACCTGTTGTTGTTGTTTTTGATGTGGAACTTTGGGAGCAGATGTGGTTTGCTCGTTTCAAACAGCCTTTTATTCAGGCAGGTAAAGTTTACTGAGCACGTATGCACTTTTCTCACTAACACAGTTCTACAATTTTCCACCTGACAGCTCCCTACTGCAGCTACTGTCTTTTAATGTCGGCCACTCAACCATTTACATTTGGGGCTAACTATTATTGCTCAAGGGCAACTCAGTATTGTTGTTTAAAGTGTTGAATTTTTTAGGATTTTCTTTGCCAGTCTGTTGAGCTGAACTTGTGACCTTCAAGTGACAAGTGGGCTTCTGTTACCTCTGGCTACTGGCAATTCTCTGTCTTTTCTCTGCATCTCTCCAGGACATTTCTTTCTAGCAACAGTGAGCCCTGCTGCAGTTTAGAACATTCACACTACATCTCAGCCTACCCATAAGCCCCACATATGCAAATGAAGCAGCGTAATAGGCAGCACGATAGGTTTGCCCCAGGGGCCATGTGATCAAAGCGGATCTCCTCCCTGTTAAGTGGCAGTCCGCTCGTCATCTGGATACGGCCAGATTAGCGCCTCGCGAGGAGACGTCGCATGCACGTATGCACAATTTCATTTTCATCTGGAATTTTAAGAAGGTGGTTTGGAAATTGTTACTTCATGTAATGCTTTCTCCCTCTAGATAGAGAAGAGGGAGGCTCCCAACCCCCCCAGCTGCCCCCCACCTACCCACACACACACACACACACACACACATAAACACCCCTCTTCCACCCTCCCTCACCTCTTTCTTTTTTGCTTAATGGTCGTCGTTTCTCAGCCCCCGTGCCTCTCCGGTTTTCATCACCTGAGCTGGCTGTTTGTGTCACTGCAGAGTCTGTCGGCAGCTCACACATCTGTGCAAATTTCATCAGGATAATGAGCCCGAGCTACTCTTCCAGGCGACGACGGGCAGAGGAGCCAGCCTCTCTTTAAGCCCCTCTGCCTGATCACACACACACACACACACCAAAACAATCACCACCACCAAACAATCATCATTTTGGAGCGATGGAATTAAAGCGTGTTTTATACTTGAACTAAGTGTCGGCGTGCAAACTGAACTCGCACATGATTTGTTTTTAAAAAGGCAGGTCTTGTTGCAGTCTGCGTGTTAATTCATGATCAACAAATGGATGGTATGAGCCGTCAAGCTCAGGGTGAATGTCAAGTTAGTTTTATTTACATAGCTTACAATGACAAATTTGCTTCAAAGGGCTTTACAATCTGTACAATCTGCATCATCTCCATCCTTAAAGATGCAATTTATAATAAGTAAAAACTCAACAAAAAACCTCCCTTTTCCATTGTGTATACCTGATCCTTCATCATACGCAGGTGGTAAAAGTGTTTTTTTGTGATTTCAGTGAACATTTTGGACATTAGCCTTATAGAATAACAGAATCATTAGTTTTCACCTTTTCACAGTCAATAAACTTGAATATTTTGACAATAAGGGGCAGGTTAGTAGTTTATATTGGATAGTTGCCTCACCACCTCCACTATTGAAGCAAATTGAGTCTACACCTGTCGTATGAAATGTGCTATATAAATAAACTTGACTTGACTACCTACCGTTCCTGACTATTGCTGGAAAGATTGCTGTGAATCTGGTGTTCAGCTTCCACAGAGGATAAATCCTAAAGTTTTTTAGACCTTCTATCTTTCCTTTAGTGCTTCTAACACATCAAAATGTTCACTTGTAAACAGAGGTACCAGATTAATTTAAAAAATGGGTGCCCAAAGATTGTGTGTGTGTGTGTGTGTGTGTGTGTGTGTTGATAGCCTGTGTGTTTTACCACCATCACAGTCTCTCTTTCTCTGATGCTTGACAACATACAACGCACATGTGGATTGCGCTCAAACCAGGCCATGGCCATTTTTACACATTAGTACTGAGATGAGTTAAATAACAGATTAAGATTCTGACATATTTCTTCTTAACCCAAATTTAAGTTAATGAACACTAATTATGGATGTTTTACTCATCAATTGTTGTCCCTGTTTAGCCTGTTGTAGTTTAGTGTAGTCCACTGTGTAATTCACAGAAAAACAATGACAACAGGTAGAAGAAGTAGTATGATGTTAGAGTAGCACAGGATGCAATTACACTTGTCATGTTACATCAGATCAAATTAAATGTAATTTTCTTACAGATTCCTAATGTGATAGGTGGGCCTGCTTGCTTTTTTGTATTGCACTGTTGAAGAAATTCATATAATTAATTTGGCGACCCAAATAAAATCTCTTGCAACCCACGTGTGGGTCCCAACCCCTTCCTGAGAATGACTAAATTAGCTACATTTAAAAAACACCAATGGCAAACAAGAACGGATCAAAACGATGCTTCACACTAAAATATTGTGGCGACGGCCCACATAACTCATCACGTCGAGTGCCCGACTGAAGGAATTGTTAAGCTTGCTTTATGTTTCACAATGTGAATGTTACTTTTCGATAGTATTTTTACTGTCTCTTTACAGAAAATGGTGGTTTGATAATTGCCACTTCGTTCAGGTTCATAGTTAGAACCATTAGTGTGGTGACTGTTACATTTCTTGTCACCAGCTAGCCCGTTGCACCCTTTAACAGCGCGGCCCCTCAGCGTATGACTGCAAGTCCCACGGCTTGCATGTGGCATAACATTCAGCAAGTTATTTTCTTCATGTCCAGTGCTTGGGTCCATAAACAATAAATATAAGAAATTAAAAATTCAGATTTCCATGGCATTCGCTCGAGCAGAAGAAACCTTTGTATTGTGGGCAATTCATGAACTTTGTGCATGTGCCAACCTGAGGCTAAATTTTTCAACACAACATATCTCAAAAATATTACAGACAAATGAAGCTGCCATGTGGTTAACAGAAAACATTCACACTCCCAAGGGGATAAAACTTTGATTCCATGGTCCATCTTTCAGACCTGGTCTCAGGATGAACTTGATTTTTGTATTGAGGGTTAATGAACATTTTAGGCTCTAGGTGTCACCAGCAGGGCTTTAGGATTTTAGTCTTGTATATTTATGCATCTATGCCTTTAATTGTTTATCTGTATTTGCACCAGCAACTTAACCCCTCAACCTCATCGCCAGCAGAGCAGGTTGGTCAAATAGATTCTGGCAGAGGTTTTGCTTGAGAGAGAGGCAGAGCGGTCTAGCGCCCCTGTTTCCTCCATTCACTACCATTTGGCCGAAAGGTCAGATGGGCTATTTCAAAAATGCCCCCAGTGAAAATCAATGGGCAAATCGTGGAGCTCAGTTCCTGTTTGTTGTTGTTGCTGGTGGTGGTGGGTCTGTGTGTTCTGTCTGGTCCATCACTGAGGCAGGAGGCCAGGCAATGCCTAATCATTGAGAGTGAGAGAATGAGAGAAAGAGAGGGAAGGAGACGGAGAGACAGAGACAAAGAGATAGAGAGAAAAGGAGACTCAGGGGGGGAGGGAGAGAGAGATAGAGAGGGAGTTAAGGCCAGTAGAGATACATCACGATGTCAGACACACAGACACACTGCAGCCACAGATTCATCATCGCAACCGCGTCTGCAGGCGCAACTGGACACAGGAAACGAGTGAAGTGGAGAAGAGGAGAGGAGCAAGGACAGGCGAAGAGAGACGACGGAAGAGGGGCAAGACAAATTGGGTCCTACAGCTGGCCGAAATCTGGCAAACGCTCCTGTTAGGGCCCGTTCAGAACACTAATATTCCCACTGTACAGCACTGTTATATGACTTGGTTACGGACCCAACCATCATAAAATACTGCTCTTTTTCTAGTCGTTCACTATACCGTTCCCTAGCAGAAAGACACTTCTAGTGATTCCAGAGGAAACTTAGAGGAATCTCAAAGGTTTTTATAAGAATAATTCTCAAATATTGTTCTCCTTCAGGCATTATTAGGTTTATTTTTCCCATTTTGACGCACCAGTATTACTTGAAATGTCTTGAACCTCTTCTAAAATAATTCCACCCTCGCTGAACTTTGAACCTTGTATGGCTCCAATTAAAATCCAGCAGTTAAGCATCCTTCCTTGCTGTACGGACATATATGTAAGAATCTAGATGGATTCAGAATGTGATGTGATGTGCACAACTATGGTCAAATATAGCATATTTAACCTTGTTTCTCACATAACAAAGAATTAGTAATTTATCCCGTGCAAGTTATTTAAATCCTTAGCCTTTGCTCGGCCGCTATGCACCAGGCCTTAATGGGCACATACGTGTTTCTTGATTGGCCGGGCATCCTCCACAAGTGACCAGGTCACAGAGAGATTGGAATCCACCCACACTGATAGCCCCGTCAGCCAGAGCTTCACACTTCTCCAGAGAGAAGAGGCTCTTGTGTGTCAGAGGACAATGTAGCAGCCCCTTAGTTTTTATTAGGCCAGTAATATCTGCGAGTTCATAGGCTCTCATCCTCTGGCCCTCCACAAACTGCTCTGCTCAAAGAGGCGCTCTCTCCCATCAGGCAGGCCCCAGGGCAAAAGCCTGCTACCCTCCTCCATGTTCTCTCCCTGTCTGTGCTGATTTTCAAAGAGAATTCCTGCTGTTTTGTGCATCCCGATTCATAGTTGTTATATCTTCTGGCCTCACAGATTCGCAATACCTTAATATGAATAGAGCAGCAGCATTCATGGTCAGCTTGTGGAATTGTGAATAAAACAACATGATGCTCATGTTCTGCTCAAGGAGGAAGATCATATGTTTTTAAAGCAGTTTTCTTTTTCACAAATTAGGATACACATTTCTTTAGCAGGTGTCCTTTTATTTATTATAATTTCAACTGGATTTCTATGTTTTTGAAAGATCATACAAGGTTGATGTGGATAATTTAATTATCACGTAAGAAATGTCTGTTTTGTAGGTCTTAAAATGTGCAGGCTACTAAATAGTACACTCTAACCCTATTTTTATTTGTTGCTTTGTTGCCGGTAGTCTCAACTTCAGTTTTCTTCTTCACCTCGAGACATGTTACAAGAAAAAAAAATAGAAGCAGGCTTTAAAAGTACCTTTGGTGTTCCTGTGTGTTTTCGAATATTACAAAGTGCTGTAATGAGAAGGAAAACAACAAAAAAAGGGAGATTTTTTTTTTGCCTCAGAGGGAGATAGCGACTCGTCTCCTCGCTGTACAAGCCTGTAGGTTCACTTTTCTCTTTGTGCGCCAGAGCACTCCTTGGGACTCAAGCGACAGGGGAATTGGGCATGCTGAGCTACGCTGGTGGCGAGGTGCCAGCCTCCTGTGCTAGGGATATAAGTGAGAGGGAGGCAGGAGGCAGGACACGTTTCAATTAGGCAACAAACACCGCACACAGAGGATGGGAGAGGAGGAAAAAACACCTCACCCTCACCAGCTAACTTCTCCCTTCTGACCTCTCCCAAAAACACACTTCCCTGAACCGCTCTGCTCCACCTTTTCTCTTCTTTTCCATTTAAAATCGGAGGTGTCATTTTTGTGGAATTCACATGGGAAGGACAGTACCGGGGGTCTTTGTGAGGTGATGCTAAGTGTGCCAGCTCGGCCTGCATGTTTCCATTAGATTGTCATGTTGGCTAATTAGACAGCGGCAGCATGATTCACCTTGTTAATTAGGAGGACTTGCACACCATGTGCCTGCGGGCGGTGTGGGGAAGAGGAGCCCAGCCTCAGAGCCTGCTAGTCGCCTGCTGCCTATGAAGATTCCCCTTCTCATCTACCTTTCACTCCTTTTTTTTGATTTGGAAATGAATAAATCATTGAGATCGTCCTCTCTCGCAGTGTGAATATCTGAGTTCTCATCTTTTCCTGGATGCAAATTAGGCGTGATCAATAGAAGGTGACGAGCGGCGAATCTAAATGTTAAAAAAAAAGAGAGAGACAGGGAGAGAGAAGACTGCAAGACGAAGCACGCCAGCATAGAATGAGACAAAGCGAGAGAACATTTAAAGTAGGAATTTTCCCTTAGATAAGCAGTATTTTTAATGATCACCACTCCCCCCCCCCACCACCATTGCTCCGGTGTGAGGCCGTCAGAATCTGCTTAACACTGATTTCTGGCTTCTTCATTAAACACTGTTCCTTGGAAAAATGTGTAGCGCAAATGTTATTATTTATAGAAATATTACTTGCTCCAACAGAAAATTGTTTTGTCTTTTAGACAGTTTCAATTTATCCTACTATTTCACACGGTCTCCCTCGACACGGTTTAATTTCTGCAAATAAGTTGCAGATGAAGAGGACCCGTAGGGTCATGATAGTGACACTCACATAATGACCTTAGCTCCAGGGACAGCTGAAGGCTCTGAATAATTGGTCCTTGGCCCTGGAAACACTTCTGACATACTCAGCTTCAGAGGAAATGGAACACACTCAGCCAAGACTATTAGCTCTTGCATGTATTTTGAATTCATCTCCATAGGTAAAATAATATAATCAAAAACAGATTTGCTTGAATATTTAAGGAGATTTAAATGTGTTAAAAAAGATGATGAATCTGAATTTCAAAGCACTTTTGCCTCTTTAATACACTTTTTAAAAATCTGTTATTTAAGAAGAATAGAAAAATATTAGAACAATATTGCAAAGACAAACGTGTCTGCTAAACATAGTGTCAATACATATGGGTACACATGGCATTAAAACAACATACTGTACTGAATCTATGCATGTAACTCTACTGTATATATTAGACATGACAGCTCACAGCATAACACATTGTGCACGCATTACACATTACTGTACATTACCATAATTAACCCAACATTCAATATTTTATCGCTGCCACATGTAATTATTGCGTTCTGCTGATTAAGTCATATATGCCTCTCTCCAGTTTTAACAAAGACTCGTCTACATTAGCAGGTCAGGGCTGAACTCGTCTCTTTGTAGTGTCTGAGTGCAGATGGAGAAGTGAAACCTGATTGGTTACTGCAAATGACTCTTCTCCCTGCAGCAAACTAACTGCCAGGCACTTCACATGAAGAAAGGCCTCAAGATGCAGCTCCCAGATGTTCATGTAATGTCGGCCATGTGGGTGTCAGGTGAATGAGATCCATGGATTACAGACACGAATAAAACACATACGTATGCTGACACACTCACGCACAGCAGCGGGAAACACAAGAAAGTGTGTTTTGGATATCAGCATATGAAATTGGTATTGAGGTCGAGTAAGAATATCACACCTTTCATATTCATGTAACATTTTTACCTAGAGATTTGTGCATACACAGAAACTGATCACTTTTTAAAGATAAATCATTAAATTTTTTCATTTATTGCACTTAACCTTTATTTTCAAATGCAATGATATAGAAGTGAACATATGAAACGTGCGACATAATTTACATAACAAAGCTCCCCCAAGAAATACATACCTTCAAGGGCTCTTTTTCTGTTTGCATTCGCACCACCAATAGTAGCGTTGAAGTGACGGAACTTGGCTGGCTTTACTCTTTGCTCGCATTGTATTTGTTGCTGCGTTGGCTGTGTGTGACCAGTCAAAGTACATTTATGTCTCTGGACCAATCACTGTACACTTACACTTCACTCACGGGTCCTCTTGTGCTTGTGCTCTGAAATAGGAGCTAAAAAGACATTCTAAACATGAAAAATTGCTTCTATCGTGCTTGTGGCACAAACACAATAAAAATGGGCGTTCTTACCCTGGGATTCCACTGGATGCGATTGGACTCCGAAACGGGTCCGTCCGCAACTACTGCGTATCTCTGAAGTCCGAGATCTCGCAAATTCACGCGTAATCAAGTGATATAACCGGACTAGAGAATGTCTCATTTAATGTACAAGAACAGATCATTTATTGGACCATATTAGTAACTTACCATCCACTCCCATTACTCCTGCAATGGTTTTCCAAGCCACTTCCTTTTTATGGTTGTCTTTATATAAAGGATGTGACGGGTCACAGATAATTGTATGATTTTGGACCTCCAGAATCAACATCTCCTCATCCATGGTGTCACTGTGGTGAAAAGACGAGTGAAAACCTCTAACCTGTTGACTTCAGGTCTGTCCCCGCCCATCATCACGTCTTCAAGTTGTGAAATACGATCCGCCGTGAACCCGAGGTACTTTATTTTGAAAATATACCAGATGTTTTATTTTGTGTGTGCACGACTTCCTGCCCCAAACGATCTGCTCTGTGCTGAATTGATGTGCCGTGCTCTGTCCGTCAAAAATAAAAGCTCTGCGCAAGTGTTGCGAGGGCTGATTGATGGCCGTGTGCCGACGGATCTGCAGCCGTTACGCATTCAGTGGAATTTCGGGGTTAGAGCTATGTTCCCAGAAACCTCTATAGGCCCCCATTTAACCTAATTTATCCGGTATGCAGTCACCCATATGTTTAATCAGACACTTCTTTATATGCCCGAAAGGAAATTCTGGAGATTAACGAAGAGAAAGACTGAAATCTCAATTAGTTTGTCACTGTACCATCACAGTACATGCACTTAAACACAATCACAGTTACAACTGTATTCATGGCTCCAATTACATGTAGATGGCAGACAAGCTCCTCTCCTCCACCGAGACTATGGAGAAGTTGTGCCCCTAATCAGTCTCAGTAGCTGTAGTATTACCGGTGTCCACTGAATGTTGAAAATTTAAGCCGTTTGTTGGAGTTTTCCATCAGATAGGAACTATTTTACCCTGCATTAAATTTCTCCATAACACAGTAATCGTCTTCTTTGCCATCAACAGTAACACCCAAGCAGATATTTCTGGTTTTTGGTTTGTATATCCTGTGGGGTCTTATCCAGTATAAAGACTGTAGGCTCTGATTTGCTTGATCTCCGCCTGAATGCCGCCTCTCCAATATTGATTGGAGTTTGGAGCAAACTGTATCAACAAACCGTATAACATGCTATTGTTAAGCAGGTACAATGCTTGCCATGTTCTCAGTCTTAGTTTAACATGTCAAAATCACAAATGTGGACCTCATGGTGGTGCTAGAGGAAAGTCAGAGCTTCAACAAAGGCATAAAGATTCATCCTCTGGGGGTCATGAATATCTGTACAACATTTCTTGCAAATGCATCCAGTAGTTGAGATATCTCAGTCTGAGCCAAAGTGGGGAACTGATCAACAGCCCAGCTTGGACATTCCAAGAGCCATGCTGCTGGCATGGCTAGGACTAATTAAATATTAAAAACTCCCAACAGAGATACTTGTTTTGGTTTTGGTTTGATTTGTAGCTTAATAAAAAATGGTTGAAATCATAAAAAAAAAAAAAATTCTATCTGTATCTGAAAAAGGGCCTGCGTGATGTAAATTGTTTCATCTGCATTCTGCATGCAGAGACATAATACATTATGTTTTTTGATATTAGAAGGTAAAATCTTTGGCAGAATGCTTGCCTATATTTTCTAGTAAGGAGACAACTTGCCATAAAGGTCTTGCTTGGACCTTTAGTGTGTCTCAGACCTTTAGGCCACCAGGACCACCCAAGACGAACATACTTTACAGTAGATAACAGAAATAGTTTTGACTACCACCTGACATTGATGCTGACTTATGGGAGCTCTTGGGATCTCCAGTGGTACTGAAACTGTCTGCCCTGCTCCTCTGGCTCTTATATACCTGAAAGCTAACAAACCTTTTTAGATTTCTTGTTGTAAATCAAGCCCCTGCCATGTGTCAAGTTTTAGCTGATAGACTTCCTGTCACATCCTCCAAACCTTTCTCATACACTGCTGACACCGAATATCATTATCTTTGGTGTTAATTTAACTGTGTGCCTGTGTGAAGCTGAATATGTCAAATAAAAATCATGGTAAAGTCATACTTTAATGAGCCTGTTCTGTTTCCAAGAAAAACAATGAATGAAACGTTTTCGTCTTAGAATTTTATACCAGTACATTAACATTGCAGTATTTGATGTATTTCACTAATATCTACCACGGCACCAGTGCAAGAAGCTGTGCAGTAGACTTCAGTGGTCAGGTGATGCATTCACTGCCCCTTCTAATACTTTAATAAACCATAACCAGATTTTACAGCATACTACTGGACCCATCAGCCTTGTGTTATTGACTGTTTTATACCGTCTTTGACTGCTGGCCCTAACTGGCCAGCTGGGGCTGCAAGTGATCAACGACTGCTTCAGTCACTTAACAAACTAATTTCCAGCAATGAGCGAGGCTAAAGACAAGTCTTAACTAGTCTTTTAAAGTCTGCATTTTTACTTTTGTTGTGGCTCAAAAACTGACATCCATAGAAAAGTTTGTTCTCATTTTGAACTGGAGCATCTGCAGATTAATTCCATACCCGTTATGTTATGTTATGTTATGTTATGTTATGTTATGTTATGTTATGTTATGTTATGTTATGTTATGTTATGTTATGTTATGTTATGTTATGTTATGTTATGTTATGAAGATAAGACAACAAGATGACAAGATGTAAATACCTGTTTTTGTTTCCTTTTCGCATCTTGACTGTGAGGGAACCGGGACAGAGTGGGATGGAGAGTGGGATCCAACTGACCTCTATTTGGGAGGGAAGAAAGAGCCATACCTGGCATACCTGAACTTTTTGACTATTCTATGTTTTTTTTTTTTTTTTTTACACTGTTTCTCCATACAAGGCCAATATAGCAAAATAGTTTCTTGTACCTGACAAGTTTCGGCTACCTTGCCTCTGTAGCCTTCATCAGAGGGTACAAGAAACTATTTTGCTATGTTGGCCTTGTATAGAGAAACAGTGTAAAAAAGTATATCAGTAGGCCTAATGAACCTCTTCAAGATATTCTATGTTTTAAATGTTTTTATTTATTAATTCAGATACAGCTTAATTCCTGTCAACATACTCAAATAAACACTTTCCATTATGCTATAGATCAACATATGGACTTGCAGTTTGAAGGTGACTGTTATGATCACAGATTTGTTGAAGCTGAAGCCAACCACCCTGTTTAAAATAAATGCACTCTACCAAGGCTCTTTAGGGGAAAAAAGCTTTTCACAAAAAAGTGACATATGTCATGTCTATATACTGAGAGACTCCTGCTGTGTGCGGTTGGACCAGAGCTTTCTAGGGGGAGGGGGTGAGACAGACCAACTGAAAAGCCATGGTCTGGCTTTTATGCTGTGGTCTTTGCAGGGCAGAGAGCCCTGTAGCTTCCTTCACAGCCCTTTAGCTGCTTGTGACGTCAAGCAGAGCGTGTTCTGCTCTACCAAGGACATCTGTCTGTAAGCGTCTGGGGGGCCGCGAGCAGCCCCTCAGGCCAGGAGGCGGGAGGGAGGGAAGAAGGAGAGAAAAGCCTTTGTTAAAAAACAGCAGAGATGGAGAACGGCAGGTTGGCCATCATGGCTCCTGCAGCTCATCCTTCTTTTCACTCCGAGCGTATCAGACTGCTCTGAGGTTCTTGCCGTCTTTTGGACATTTTTGCATCATGAGGGAACATAGTTGTCTTTCCTTTGTGTCGGTAAAAAGCCCTGTTATTTCTCATTTAAGTCTTGATTGACAATTTTACGAATCTATTAAGGGTAGAGAGCTTGAAATTAGACTTGTAAAAAAGATATATAAAACAGGTAATGGAACAATAGTAAGTTAGCAAATGGATCTGATTGTTTTCAGTTGTCCACATGTGGCCCAATTCATTCAGTATTTCTCATTTTCTCTATTAAATGTATTTGTGTTAATGTAAATAGCAATAAAACCATTAGGTGCCCAGTAATTAAAATATTATTCCATAATTTAGCTTTCACTTCAACATCCACTGTTCTCAAACTGGAGGTCTTAGTGGTATTTAAATATGATTTTGGAAGAATCTTCCAGGACATAACTTCATGACATAAATTATTTGATAAATACATGTAATTTGATTTCCAGGGTCTATGGATAGTTTCATGTTTTTATTCTTGAAACATTGGGTAATGCGATTTATTCTCAAATGAGAGCTTTTGCTTTTTGCAGGGAGTTTGTGTAGAAGCATAATCCAACAGTGTATTTATAGCTGTAATCAAATTTTCAGCACAGATTAGGAGTGATTCTGAGAGCCTTGATGAAAACAGACCCTGATCTGATGAATATCAGACTCAGAGCTTCAGTGTTTGTACTTTCACATCATATTGGTAACTGATACGCATGCAGTAGGGCACTCAACATGTGGAAGAGAGCTTTGTGCAACTGCAACAAGTGTTTCTGCAGAATTGTACATATTTCCAATTTCCCCTCACTGGCTGTAGCTTCATCAGCTGACATTTTTGCATCGAGACTGAAACCTCTTTCTAACAAAGCTGCAATTGATTCTGTCGGGCATCTTAAAAATGTTCTACATTTCCTGACCTTTTGCTAATAATTTGACTTTACAAGTTCCAGTTCCCTGCTTTAAAAGGGCATACAGGCAGACTGGAAGCACTGGTATTTAAGTGACTTTGGAACAGCAGATATTTATGCGGTACAGTTGATCGGAACTGGCAAATCTATGCGCTCAGCCAGCTGGTTATTCTTCCAGTGTGGGATGAATCTCTGTAGTGACCTTTGCAGTTTTTGGTGGTGATTGCAGTTCAGGCTTAACATTGCCAACATGGTAAAAAAAATATTCTTGTACTTGTAGGTCACAGTTTTGACTCAAAAAGATACCCTAGTGGATGACACAGATGATACTGTTGGTGGTAACAGACCAGAAGATTGGATGCACATAGAAACTCGCTGTTAGAGATTTCTGTGATTCCTAACAGGAGATTGGCTTAAAGGACAATGCACAATGGGATGTGCTTCTGCTGAGTCCATTATTCCTGATTATGGACACCTCAAATGGTATTATCCTGTTTATACCATGATCACTTGCCATAGAAAAATTAAGATTATTAATTTATATTTTCATGCATTTTGCAATCGGAATTTTACGTTGTTTTTTTTACAAGCCACAACTTAATTTCATTGGTTGCCCTTACGGTTTGACTAATGGAACAATCATTTTCATCCCATATGATTCCTATGCGATGAAAACGTTGTTCACTACTTCAGTTAATATGACGAACCTTAGATATGACTTGACAATGGGAGACATTCAAAGTCCGCCCAGCCGATAGAACCCTTCAGCTCAGCAATTAGCTAGAAAGCTCACATTATGCTAGCAAGATTTATTGTTATCTAGATATCTAGAGAGGAACAAATGAGAGGCCGTGTGTCCCGTCAGCTGATTGGATGTAGCCGCTGCTTTAAAACAGAAACTGATTTGAACAGACGGTTTCACTGGAACTGTTTAGTAGTTGTCCATTACCAGGAATTAATCAACAGCCTGCAGCCGAAAAGAATTGAGAATTCACCCGGACCGTGATATAAGAGTGAATCATGACCTACACCTCGTGACTAAATCTAAACAAACCCTGTACAGTTCAGGGCAGCTGATAACAGACTGAAACTGTTTTAAAAGCGACATGTATTCACATTCCTTCATAGCTATTGCTACTCCATTTGTCCACCTGTGTGTGTGCCTAAATGAACATACTTTTATGTAAATGTTTGAATCAAACGGTCGTCGAAAAAACCTCCTACGGGAAAACAAATGTATCAAAGGCTGGCCCAAATCTGGTTGGTATCAGTTGGCAGTCATTAAAGGAAGGTAGACTCGGCATAGTGGCACCAGATTGAAATCAGAAATCAGTCTCCTAGTGTCATGGCGGCCGTTTTACTGACGGGAAACGCAGACTGGAGGGTTGCAGATGGTAAAATGAAGTCTTCATTTATCATACAGTCATAAATCTGAAAATGCAGGCAGTTGCTGTGGGCGCTGGGAGCCCATGCCTGGTGCCAACTGCCAGGCAGAGATGCCGGCATCCTGGTGCCATCAGTGAGATAGCGGACCTCTCTCTCTCTCTCTCTCTCTCTCTCTCTCTCTCTCTCGCTCTCTCTCTCTCTCGCTCTCTCTCTCTCGCTCTCTCTCTCTCTCTCTCTCTGCTCTATCGCTCTCTCCCAGCTCACTTGCAGCGGGATTCTTTAAGGTCAGGCCTGGAGAGATTTGTGTGTTGTTTGTGGCAAAGCCTAATAAGGTTAGCATTGATAACATAAATGCTACATTTGATGCCATGTGGAAAGGGGCAATAATCATCTCCACCCTGTTAGCCTCACCCAGCCACAATCTCCAGTGTGTGACTCCATTATACCCTCTGTTGCCATTTACATAGTGTTGAGAGCCAACACTGACTCAATCATTCCACAGACCTGTCCATACTATTGCCACTTATCTGTTTTAACTACACTGTATATACATTTTTACCACAGTCCATTTAAAAAATGGACAAATAAATGTGGTTTCAGCTGGCTGGTACTACTGTTATTATTCCCCTACTTTGTGTTGTCAGCGTGTTTAAATCTTTCAACAGTTCCGCCATGCTAAATGTGAAGTGGCAACACCCTAAAGGGCATGCCTTGCCGGGGGGGTTTTAGCAAAAAAAATCAGAGGCAACTGCATGCACATTTTGGATCAGACACTATACACCAAAGCAACCTTTTACAGAGCGCCATCTGAAAGTAACATGAAATTTTCCCCGATCAGACAACATGCGTGCCTCACACAAACACCAGCGCCCAGCGCACACATGCTGAGAGATAACATAAAAGAACATGAAAGACATGAAAGCGCACATTGATTGTCCCTGTTCGCTTCAACCCGGGCCTTGCTCCCCCAGCGGGCAGGCACGCAGGCAAGCTGGTGGGTAGGCATTCCCTGTGCTGTGGCCAAGATTGATAGGCACGTGTGTGTGTGTGTGTGTGTGTGTGTGTGTGTGTGTGTACTGTGTTTGCATGTTAGAGGGAGTGCTGACACCCTCTGTGCCATGGCCCCAGGCCCTCACACATCCACCCAATAGAAAGGGCAGCTCCCAGCGACGCTGGGTTCCCCCTCAGCCCTGTGGCTAGACATGACATTACCTTGGGCAGTGCCTCCCCACAACCTCTCCCTTATATATCACAAACTGCAAAAATCACAATGGGAGCATGTGACTACACACACACACACACACGCTCTTTGACAGGGGCTCTGTTAATGGCTGACAACAGGCTTCCATTTTGTTTGGCTTATACAATAAATGGATGGAGTGATAGAAAGAAGAAAAGGGAGATATTTTCTTTTAGAGTCTAATATTTGAACTTCTACATTTGATCCTACTCTTTCTCACTGATTATTAATTCCTACCAGGTGTTAAAGTGCTCTTAAATCTGACAGTTTTGGTGGCAAATGCTCTTCAAATCTGAAATTCTCATTTTTGAGTCACTTTTGTGGCTTCATGTACTAAGATCGACTCAACTCAACTTTATGTTATAGAACAGCCCAAGTGCTTCACATAGCAAAATTTAAGAAACACGGACATAATCAAATCAATGATAATAATCAAAAAAATTTGGGATGAAAAATTAAACAGAAAGCTATACTTTGAAAATCTTTAAAGGCATATATTTAATTGAAAACTGTACAAAGACAGTATATTTAATGTTCAAACTGTTGTTTCTTATAATAATAATAATACATTTGATTTCTAATGCACTTTTTATCAGCAGATCTCAAAGTGCTTAACAAGTAAAATAATTTTAAAAACAACTCAATAGAGGTAGGTTAAAAAGTCGGTTTCAAGTTTATCATTTGTAGGCTTTTGGAATTATGCACTCATACACACTACATTCTGAATTTGATGCCCTCTGATCTCGCTGTTTTTGGAATCGGCATTGTACATTAATCAAGGGTTGTAAAATTCACTTACTAGTCATTAAATGTACTTGAATTTGTTTGATTAGCATTAGGGGTGTTAATTATTCAAAATGCACTTTTTTTAGTGGCGGGTGAATAAGTAAAAACTAAAATTATAAGTAATTAAATCAACTAATTTTTTTATTTTAAAATTTTAAAACAAATCGTCTAAACAATAAAAAACATGTCAAACATTCTTTCCTCTCTGTAGAACGATCAGACAGCATCATCAGTCCCAGGGGGAAATGTCACTTAAAGCATTTGTGTGTCTGTCTGTTTATTTGCGCTGAAGGAGTGGGCAGCAACACCACAACTAGTGTAGAGGGTGTTCTTACTTTCTAATCTTTGTGTTGTCTTTACCAGATGCAACAACAGGAACTGGCACAGATGAGGCAGCGAGATGCCAACCTAACAGCACTAGCCGCCATTGGACCCCGCAAAAAACGTAAAGTGGATTCACCAGGGACCACCCCATCAGGGACAGAGGTAAGACTCATTTTTGGCTTTATTCTCACTCTGTTTTGTGTCCATATCCAGTTTCTAGTTTTAAATTCATATCTACCTCCAACAACTTATGTATCAGTCTTTCTGACATTTTTTTCAGTGTAATAGTGATGATGACATATTGGCCTAACTAATCATCACTTGATCAGACTTTGACTCCGCTGTCTTACTGCTGATACTATAACAATATACAAAATGACAACCTAAAAACTGGGCTTTCTACAAAAAATAGACTGTAATTCAAGATAATTTAATTCTTCCTTTTTTCCTCACAGTGTAGTTTTGTGTGTAGATGGCTTTCAATGGTAATTTTCATGGCCCCATCATCGCTCACTGTAGTAAGTTCAAACATACAGGGTTGCTAGATATGCAAAAAATGAGTCACTGAATATCTGTCTCTCAGCCTGTGAATAACAAATGGAAATCTATCACTGCAGGTAAAGCAGTTGCTCAAAGGTTACTCCTTTTTAGCAAGACACTTTAAAATATGGTTTTGTTTTTAATGCCGGAAATTCTCCTAAATCTAATAACTGTGTATTTTAGGGACTTAAGATTGAACATCAGTCACTTCACTCATGTCACATGTCACTTGTCATGTGTCTGTAGTTCAGTGTTCTTGATATTGTTACATAAGTGCAGTGACCGACATTGCTCATATGACAATTAATCAATAATCTACAACAGGCTGGGGTGTTGTAGTTAAAGATTAGGCAAAACCACAGAAAGATTTACTGGCAGACAGATAGCATATATAACTTGATGTTTGAAACTCTTTTTTTTTTTTTACCTAACAATAATAATAATAATAATGTAATAATAATTATAATTATAACTCAATTGACCTTGATTTGCAACATCAAAATGAAACATTTTAAGAAAAAAATCACAAAAGTGAAAAGTCTCCAATAACACTTGATTGAGAAGAAATTTTCCATTTCCAAGTATTTCAATGATTGCTCCAGAAAAGACTATTTAAGAAGGTGAATACAACCCTTTTGCCTCTTGCACCTGACTTTGTGCACAAATTATGCTCTGTTTAACTAGCAAAAGTGGGTTGGACACACTCTCGATGCATTATTAATATTAAACGCACAACATTACACCTCAAGCTCTGAGGTGATTGGGCTAAAGAAGCTCATGGAAGGCCAGTACCAATGATTTACAGATTGCACTGTATTTACAATTAATAGATATGGAATCCTTGTGGATGTAGAAATTGAAATAAATAATAAATAAATTATTATATTATGTATCATATCTGTACGTGTTGGCCTCTACCGCTTTTTATCTCCTGCCACTGCTCAAAAATAACACATGGCCTCTTTTGGTTGAAAATGTCACTTGACAAACCACTCTCTGGACCTCCTCTCTACCAATAAGCTTCTATTTATTTTTCTTCTATTTTATTCCTTTGATCGACCCAAAATTATAGTTTTTTTGCCCGTTTAAGCTTTTATAGTGCAATAAAAAAGCTTTAAGTATCTATTTCTTTCAAGTTATGTAATTTATTTGAAATTGAGTCAAGATGTCAGATTTCATAAGAGGACATGCAGATTGGAAATACAAATAAAGCTGCCTGAGGGAGACTGACCCTAACCTCTCTAACGTTTTTCTCTTTGGCTGACTGTTCAGTTGTCATGTAGACAACGCTGACAGCTTGACATGTTATACTCTAATGTTTACTGAGGTGAACATGTGAGAGGATGAAAATGATGATGACTGTAGCCACATGATAATAAATGAATAAGAAGTAGGTGATGTGTGACATTCACATGGGCTGGTCAGTGGGTTACTGTCATCCTGCATTAAAATATTTTACTATCAAGCGGATGAAATTATTAAAATGAATGATATCAACTGAGATGAGATGAAGCAGATGCTGTCAGTTGGTGTCCTTATTCCCCCAGAATCAAGCTGATTTTGTGTATCTACTACTGAGGTTGTTTAGTGACACAGTGTGCAACCGTCTGAACTCTTGTTCTCATGTTTATTCATCTACAAAGTGCATGAAGATGAACAAATCTGAAATCTCTGGCTAGAGTCATGAGCCAATACCTTTCAGGAGGCACCAAGAAGCGGGTTTTGTTTTTTTGGACAGGGCTCTTTGTTGGTCTCCCTTCCCCCATGGTTTCAGTTTTTAAATCCATTGTGTTCCTAATAATTCACATCCTCTTCATGCTTAACCTGTTAAGCATTTGCCAAGTTTCTGAATCTGTCTAATAATAACATACTCGCCATAATTTAGGTTGATGAAGATGGTTGGAAATATCCGTATAGAGCATGGTGACATACTCCCATGTGACTCGCCTAGTCTTTTGTTAATTAAGCTGAGCTGTGGTATTATAAAGAGCTGTCACTTGTTTGAGGAACAGCAGTGACTTGGGTATCATATTTCTTCAGCAGAGGGTCATACATGAAGTCATGCAGAGTTCTGACTGTACCAAGTCACATTTTCCTTGAGGCAATGGGGGAAAACATTTAAATTCCACATATTCATCTGTAAATATGATGAATCTAAAATAAGCCTGAATTTTGAATGTCAATTGGTCATTTTAATAACCTGCTTATGGAGTTGCATCTTCACATCCTTCGCTTAGCAGCAATATGCTGCAGAGGAGCATAGTAATGCACCCGGTAAAAAAGCATAAATAACAAAATAAAAGCATTACTTCTGGTCCTTGAGTGCAGTGCCAACCTCTTTCAGAATGTTTTACCCTGATGGGTATTAGCCCGCGACCTTCTGCTGCATTAAAAGAAAGCTGCTTTCCCAAATGCAGTTACACAACATAAACATGAATATACATTATGCTGGAGTTGTTGTCTTTTTTTCTGTTTTATCCTTTTTTTTAATGTCCTGTTCATGTTTAATTAGAGGGGCATAATGAAGTGAAGTCACAGTGTGCTCCTCCTCTGGAGTGATTGCAGAGGGGGCGGAGGAGGAATCTTAACTTATTTTCACTTCGTTTTCACCTCCTCACATTTCTTCATTTCACATGGGCTGGAAGCGCCTGCGGCATTCTCTTTCCCTTCTCCAGAGCAAAGTGAATGTGACTTTTCTAAGGGGGTCACAGGATGCCTGGAGGCCTGTGGGTGTTACTGGACTGTTGCCTGCTCTTAGCTTCACTGAGGGGCTTGTCATAGATTTCATCTCCACAGAAATGAGCCGGGGGGCCCTGGCCAGGAGCACAAGCAGCCAACGTTATGAAGGGCCCATGCTGATTATTTCCCTCTGACATCGCATCCTGAGCTTTCCGCATTAATCCCAGACAAAGGCAGCCCTTCAGTGCTGTGCCAGAGCTCAAATTAGGAGCCAGATAATAGCCTTGTTGAGATCCTGCTCTGTTCACCGAGAGGCAGAGCTCCTGTTGAAATCCTCCTCTTCAATATTCCTTCCCTCCTGCTTGTTCTTTTCCTCATCAGAGCACCTTTCCACCGTGTTCGGACTGTGACGGAATTCAGGTGACACAATTTTGCTCCATTCCCCTCAACCCAACCCACAACCCCCATTCTCCCACCTTTAATTTGATGGTGGCTTGGCTGGGCTTGGGCCTGTGCCTGGATGTGAATCGCCACAGGCTCTGAAACTGATAGCCAGTCAAGACTGCAGTGTCTGTCTACAGCCTGATCTAGTCTGCAGGAGGGAACAAAGGGGGCCTTACAAGGCTCCGCAGGGTGGATTAGTTCCAAGGAGCCAATGGCTGGGGCTGCTGGCTGGCTCGCTGGAAGAGGGCCTGCTGTGGCCCCAGCGGTGGGTCACTGCACAGACAGGGGCCGCATAGGCTCACACACCACAAACCCCCCCTCCAGCTCAACAGACCCCATCCCACAGCCCAAACCCTTCAATCAGCACACACAGGCTTTTGAAGTTCAACACAAAAGTCAAGGGTGAGCCACCTTGAAGAAGATGGAGGGATGAAGAGCGGTGACAAAGGGCAGATGAAAGAGGATTGAAATATGACGAAGGCTCAAAT
Source organism: Centropristis striata (assembly GCF_030273125.1). NCBI lineage: Eukaryota > Metazoa > Chordata > Actinopteri > Perciformes > Serranidae > Centropristis > Centropristis striata. The sequence continues at coordinate 37,887,747 of NC_081518.1, forward strand.
GCCCTCAAAACATTTGCTTGAAGATGTGGAAGCTAATACTATATTGCCTGATTAAAAAGCGTTGAGCTATTGAAAAGGGATATCTTAATTCCTAGAGTAGTACGTTTTCTTGTCAGGCAACTAAAACTCACGTTCTATAGGAAATATACACAATATTAAATGTTCAGCGCTGTTTTTACTTAATTCTTTTGATGTGTTTTGTATCATCTATACATTGGAGCTGCCAGTAGTAGCAGCTTAAATACATGGGTAGATAAGGATTATAATTATAATACCAGAAATTTAGTAGTTGATAGTAATCCCACAATTCTGGATACCACATGTAGGGCTAGGCAATATAACAGTTATTATCTCCACTGTTTAGGACGTGGTTGTGTTTTGACAATCACAGATTAAACCACAATTGATCCTGTGGTTTCTTCAAATTCCACTCGGGAGCAAAATTCAGCCTTTAAATATGTATGGATAGTGATATCATTTTTGACCATATCGCCCAGCCCTAACCCCATTGATATTATGTTATATAATAAATTCCATGTACTTTAACATACATTCTTTACACTCCTAAAATGCTAATGTTATATTTTGATGACAAATTGTAAGGATGTTAGCGTACTACGAGCTATGGTTATGTTACATTAGCCTTTGCAGCATTGAATGGAACATAGTTTGCTTCACACCAATACCAGCTGTGTCAAACAAAATAATGCTGACATGTGTTTCAGGATAAGGATTACAAAGATTACAAACACTTTGGACATGTTGTCAATGTAACATTAAGATTAATTGAAACTTGCTTACCTTGAATTATTTGAATACATGTGGGTGTCTGTCTTTGAGGTGCTTTGTTAACTTGGAAGTTTTTCCTCCTTTCGTCTGATAAGTTTACTGGCCAAGTTAGCATCATGTTTTTTGCAGATTCATCATTCATCTCTGATGATCCACCTTGTGCTCAAAGTACACCTCTACACAGCTCTTCAGGATTTTTCTGTGTGTTCTTCGTCTTTCTTTGGCATTCATCAGCAGACTAGAACATTTGGAGGCTCATATGCTGCCCCCTTCAGGTCCTAAGGAGTTGCATCTCCGGTACCTGAGGTACTGTAGAAAAACGAGTATTGTCATAATTTTGGTATTGACTTGGTACAGAAGCATAAGTTCTCTTAGTATAGACTGTATTATATGTTCAGCTTTATGCTGCTCTATAGCCACATCATACGTTGTATAATGGACAGAGAGGAGATAAAAATTGATTTCAGTTCATTGAATTTGTCATAGAGAACAGTCTGTCAAATGGAGCTCTATTCCCTATGATTATTCCATCACACCCTCTATATTCTGTCCTTTCACACGTTCTAACATTATTTGAACACTCTACTGTTTCATTTCCCCTCATCGATTTCTGTGTGTCATGATCTCTCTTCCCATTTGGTGCATCTTGACTAAACCGCGCGGCTTCTGTGTTACTTGCTTATGAGAGACAGATAGAGACTCCTCGAGTACATCTAAGGTTAGCATTAAAGGTTGTGCGATGTAAAATGTGCCTCGACGCACAATGTCCCGCAGTGGTTAACATGCTCAGAGCTTTGAAACATCCTTGACACATTTATGAGCTCAGAGTTATCATCTCGGCACTCAGGCCATTTATCACATCAAAGCAAGAGCTTTGTTTGTTGACGTAAAAGCAACAATATCAGCTAAATTGCCCCAGTTTGTACAGCCACACTGCCTTTCCTCCTATCTGTCTCGACCAGGCGCAATGCGAGGGACAAAGGTAGGCGAGCGATTTAATAGTGAGCACAGTCTATTTTTCCATTTGAATTCATTTCACCTTCTTTCTTTGAGGCTGTAGATCAGAAAGAAGGAGTGAGGCAATAGAGTGAGAGGCATGGGGAGAGAGGGGGAAAAGCACAAGGAAAACTGATGCCCTTTCCTCCAGCTAAATTAACAGGAATCACGTGGAAAACAATCTGAGTCTCCAATGAAGGAGGGAGGAGGGGGGGGGGACCATTAAAATTAGCCCCGAGCTATGGACTGCACCCAATATCACTAAAGCTGCACTCACTACAGATGTGGAGGCTGGCTTACAGGCAAACTATGCTCTGTTCTATAGCTACAATTAAAATCAACCTCGCTGCCAAAAAATAGGAGGGGGAAAGAGGGGGTAGAAAGGCAGACATGGAACATCAAAGACAGATTGAAATGTGTAGTCAGTAATAAGAGTGGTCTCCAAGCCCTGAGGTTCTCCACGGTCCCCTTGTTAATGAGAAATTTTGACCTCTGGTTTGTAAGTTAAACTTGTAATCTCGGTTAATGAAGTAAATCAATCCCAACTCGGGAGTGTTCAGTGTCTCTCCCTTTGCCTTCTCCCCGCCAACCTCCCCTCTGTCCTTCTCTCTTGTGCTTTTCTTCTTCTCCTTCTCCTGCGACCCTCCCAGTGTGCCGCCTGGGAGTAAAAAACGGCCAGGTCTTCAACCAGACAAACAGGAAACTCGCAGAGAACGAGGGTTCCGGAGCTGGAGGGGGGGGCGTTAAGGACTCAGAGGACTAGGACCAACCAGGCTGTTTGGTTAAGAAAGAGACTGGCCAACTGAATGCTAGTAGAAGGGACAGCGTGGAGGAAAGCACTCGCTCCTCCTCCCTGTCTCTTCTTCCTTTCCATCTTTTTCCCTTCTCTACCCACACTCAGCTGGGTAGAGTATTTGGTTATGCAGTAGGAGAAGAGTACACAGTTCTGACTATATCCTGCTCCTGTTTGTGCTACCAAAAATCCCTCCTTCCTACTTTCCTCTTTCTCCTCTCCATGTCCAAACCATACACACAGTGGGAATTTTTAGTGGAAAAGACAGCTAACTTGACCTTCTTTTTATAGATTTCATTTTGAGCTTCACTTTTACTCTTAGCAACATGGAGGCTTCTCTTAAATCCACTGGGTGCACTGACATTAACCCCCAATTAGCCATTGTTTCTATTTATTTATTTATTTATATCACTGTTAGAGTAATGCAGGGTGGGATGTGAAGTGTAATGCAAAGATTTTAGCGTGACTTATATGAGGCTATAATGAAGCATAACGACTCCTGTGTGGGTTCCCTTCTCTACATACTACATAAATATGATTAAAGAGGGCACAGAGAGGCTGCTATTGGTTTCATAATGTCAAGAAGATTGTAATATTAGTTTGACTTAACGTCTCAAGGCAATTCTGTATTTCCAGCGAGGACACAAAGGAGACAGAGTTGAATCTTCAGAATGGTTACAGGGGCTCCTTGGCCGGATGCCATGCGTTCTTTAACACAGTGCACTTTGCCAACTTTCCCTTCCCCTGCACAATGCAGAGCACAGTGGTACTCACCAGTAGTTATTGCACTATGGTCTGTGGGTTAAAGCATTTAAAATGCAGCTGTAGCATTAGCATGAAAAGATGAATACATTTGTTCTTTAGTTATAGATATATTTGACCATTAACCGTTTAGCTCTATTCTGAATGCACAACATATGAAACACATGTTATAGATAAAACTATGTGGGCTACATACAATCTCAATACCCATTGGCTCGGTGTGATGATGATAGCCTCTGGGGGCTAAGAGCCAGTGTATCTGGATAACAGAAAATATATATCCAGGCCAAGACGTCTCCTTCGGTGCGCTGGTCGTTCTTTACAGCTCGATTAGCAACCTGAGAGTAGGGACGAGCAATATGTCCATTATCTGCTGTCCTCAATATAGGTAATTTCATATCATGATAATGATATTTATTACTATATTGCAGTTTTCTCTAGTAATTCAATAAATAATGATCTATATAAAATAACCACATGGTAAAGTCATGTCATTTTGTGCACTCCATATGTGCAGAACTGCGCCTCTATTTGAGACACAAGAATGGAGTTAGAATTGAGAGACGACCTCATTGACTGGATTGTTTCTCTGCATATGAATGCAAATGTTTTTTATTTTAAAAAGCGAAATTCTCATCAGAGAGAAGCAGATGGCTTCTGAGATTGCTTTTCGACTAATGCGTTCTGCATTTTTTGCTTCCACACGGACTGCATGCAACCAAGCTTGCTCAAATGTGATTTGCCAATACTACTCGGATTTTAAACAGGAGAACCGGGTTTGTGTTTTAATATAACGCCTTACTAGGACGTTTTTTGCCCTGAACCTAGGTCAGTGGTTTTGTAGGCAAATTCACAGAAACTGCAGCCTTTTTTACGACCTCAAGCCATACGTGTATATATATATACATATATATATATATATATATATATATATATATATATATATATATGTATATATGTATATATATATGTGTATATATATATGTATATAAATATGTATATATATATGTATATATATATGTGTATATATATATATATATATATATATATATATATATATATATATATATATATATATATATAATGACGTGTGTGCCATTTTTAGAACGCTCCATGGTACTGTGAGCCGCAAAACGCTCATTTTGACAAACGCTCATATGTGTTGTTATGGGTGGTTTTGACAAACGGTCTATTCTGTCATTTAGGTTGGAGATCTTGTTGGGTAATTAACACAAAGAACAGGTGAAGCTGATGGGAATGCCATAAGTTGTCACATATTTCAAAGGGAAACAAAGGGACTGCAGCATCTTCATTATAATCAAAATTAAATTAAGTCATTTACCAAAACATTCGACAAAATACAATTTTGAAGTCAAACTGACGGCAGATGAGAAGTCATACCATGTCAATCTACCTATTAGTTATCAAGGTGGACCAAGAATTCTGCATAACATTTCATGGTAGTCCAATCCTATAGTTCTGGAGATATTTAATCCTGGAAGGAACAACGAACCAAGCAACTGCAATTGCCACCCGTAGAGCCATGCTGGTGGCATTTTTTAAATAAAGATACCTGGCAGTTCTTTACACCGTAAACATCATAATTTAGTTTGACAGAAAGATTGAGATGTTTCTCTGTACACACAGCACACATTTCCTCATTGTTTTCCATTTAAATTAAAATATTTACAGGTATAGACCAGGAAAAGACTTGGACTTAGACAAACTGAGTGGCATGTGTGTATTGAAGAGAATCTTTGAATATCCTGCTTGTTCCACTGCCTCTGTTCCCTTAACCAGTCAGTCTGTCTTGGGCCGATGTTTCTTCACTTTAAAACACATGTGAGGCGTAAAAAACAATAATTTACTGTCTGACATGTTTGTATCTTGCTCTCTGCACATGAATTGAAATAAGCATAAAATGACAGAGCAGTAGAGATACGTTAGCAGGCGTGATTGTGTGTTGGGTCTTGAATATATGGTAACTGTCAACTTGACTCAGCATCACTGGCTTTAATATATTCATTCATGAAAAAGTGGCTTAAAAAGCCTCCAAGATCAGTAACACAGACTCTTAAAGAAATTCAATTCAATCTTATTTATTAAGCCCAATATCACAAATTTGCCTCACAGGGCTTTATAATCTGTAGAGCATACGACACCCTCTGTCTTGTGACCCTCACTTCAGATACGGAAAAAGAATGAAAGACAGTAATTAAACATTCTGTGTGAAGGAGAGAGGATTCCTACATATACCAACTAGATCCTAAAAAAATTATAGAATTGACCGAATGCATACAGTTATATTGCATGAATTGATTAATTGTATTTAGCTGATGGTGCTCCATCTAAATTAATAAATCAATCTACATTACTACAATACATTTCAGGTTGCCCAGAAGAGAGAAAACATACGCTAATACATACACTAAGGCCTGAAACACAACAATTTCATACAGTGCACGGTTTTAACCTTGAGCTCCCACTAACACTGCTTTACTTATCTATAACAGACAGTCAGGCTGAAAAACTCTATCATAACCATACATTAAGGAAATTATTTTAAATGTAGTTATTCAACCCATTTTTTACAATTAATTTTTTAAAATTCCTAAATGGACCTTATTATAAATATATATGTACATAAATGTACATATTAGTGTTAACACTGTAATCCCCCTATTTAGATAAGCACCTCCTATATATCCATATTCATGGCAAAGTAGTGATCCCCCTCATTTCTGCCTTTAAAACTTTGCCCTGAAATAATGGTTAAATATACAGTTTTGACAACAAAGTTGAGCCCCAGGCACTTAAAAGATACCCATCTTAAAGAAATTAATTACCTCCCTTGTTAATCTTGATATAATTAAATTTCTGAAGAATGAATTTTGCTGCCTTTTTTCCCCTCTCCGCCTCGCTGCTATGGAGGCGAGTCGATAATGGCTGGCTCTCTAGCTAGCCTGCTGGCCAGGGACATGGGGACAGCCTAACATCCTGGGCCCCATGCTGTGCTATACCGCACTGTGCAAACCCACTCTCCTCATCCTACGCCTTCGCCACTCACAGGGATAGGCAGAGAAAACGCCTCAATCCTGCGCCTGCTTGTGTTCCCTCCATCCTGGAGGAGATGGAAACTCTGGGCCTCCAAATTTTGAGTCTTAACATGTGATAATGTTGTTGAACGACTGGAGAGTTTTAGAGCGCGGGCGCTGCTAATGAAGTTGTCAACACGGAGCCTCTGAAACTTGCATGGTGGAGCCCTGGAGAGCCCGGAGAGTTCTTTCTGTTATGGCTCACTTAAGCAACTCCTGTGTCTTTGTGTGACTTACTGTCGTTTTTTATAGGACCTCCTGCAATGCTGTTAGATTTAACCCTGATTGCTTTGTGCAGAACAGCACCGTGGCATTACCAGGGAGCACTGCATTTTCTTGTCGCTATGTATTTAAGTTTGTTTCCCTTTGACTATAAGTTTTATGTCAGCTCCATTGTCAGCTGTCAAGGTTTAAGCCTGGGGAAAGAAAGGAGAAAAAGCTAGAAAAGATCTTTCATTAGGTGCTGGCAGGGGGGGTGGGGGGTGGGCAGAAGAATGCCAAGGAGGGCGGCGGGGAGGTGGTAATATGTACGGAGTAGGCAAAACTCTACTATAACTAGATGGCAGAAATGCCAACATAGAGAGTAGTTTGAGTTTCCAGAATCTGATTCAGGACTTTTCATTGTGGAGGTGTACATTATGCATCCTGTAAGCAGCAGCTTTCTGCTTAAAACTGAACACTGACGTGCCTAGATTAACGGCATTTTTTCTTCTTCTTCTTTCTTCTTCTTCATTTACTTCTTTTTTTTTGTCAAACACAGGATACCTTGTGTATTATATACTTTTCACAGTGGTGGATTCTTCTTACGAATAACTTTAATGTCTTTAATAATGTATGTAGGAATGTCATTGAAATTGAATTATTGATATTTCAATAATACTGTACAATAGTTGAACTATTAATGTTGTGATACAAAAAAGTGCACTCATTGTGCAAGGGAATAATATGAGATTGACCCAACAACAACAACAAAAAAAACATTACAGCCCTGCTATTGAGGTTATATTCAGATTAGCACGAGTGAATATATTGTTAGCTGATTAGTGAGTTGATCAATCCCTCCCTCAAACTGCTGCTGTTAACTACCCCCTCTATACCACTCTAAGCCTTTTACTTCATGGCCCAATAGTGCCTTTTTCTCTCAGTATCCCACTGGGACAGACCCTGTTCTGGCTTCCAGTTAACTTGAGCTACCTCTCATAACCCAGACCAACCACTAGCTACTTAACAAGGCAGAGATGGCCCATGTAAATGAATTGCTCAAATAATACAGTTCTCATCCGTCCTTTAGTCTGAGGACCATTCATTTAATTGTTCTGTGCTAAAATATTGTTGTGATACAGTGTCCTCTATTTTGTATTGTAACAGAAAAACAGAACATCTAAAATTAGCTTCAAATGGTGAAGGAGAACAAACAAGGCGATCCATTAGTGAGGATGGGTTATTGGCTGGTTTGCCTCTTCTCATGGCGGCCCATTAAAAGTGGTAATGTCTGCCTGCAGCAGTGCCTGGGGAAGAAGAAGGAGGCCATGGAAGGCATATTTCACATGCATCAGACACTGGAATTAAATAGACCAATGTTCCCTAAAAAGACTGAAGTACATCTCTTTCTGATGTGCGTCCCGGGCAAAAATTCATTGATCTTAGAATGTCCCTTGGCAATTATAAAATATTAAATCCAAGTCGCACTTTTCGGCTCGGCTTAATTTTTTTTTCCTCGCTTTTCACTGCTTTCCATTTGACCAATTTAGAAAAAAAAGTTAGAAATGGATGGCCATGGAAAAAAAAGGCGCTGATAATAAAGACTGTGCCCACTTTTAGATATCTTTTGTTATGTTTCTGTATTGTTTTTTTGCGCAACATCTCAGATCATTAAATGGGATGAGGTCCCAGCAAAGCAGAGAGCGCCTGAAACATGTCCTATTACAGCATCAGGGCAGTGTAAACCAGGACTGTAAATGACTGGGATTGAAGCACATAAGGGACTGAAATTCATATGATATCTTTATTCCTGAGCACAAGGTCTTCTGAGCCACTGATGCCTGTCCCCGCACTCTGGGGATGACAAATATTTGTCAGCTGCTTTCCATTAGGTCTGTGGCCCCGGTGCTCGCCTCCCTGGCCCCTTTATGTCCCTCAGAGATTACAGTGGGGTCTACAGTTAATTGCCCGAATCATTAAATTTAACATATATCTCAATAAATATAATCAGCCAGCTGTTTGACAAGGTACACAGTTCATTAAGTCGCCTTGCTTGTTTGTCGTTTCCCTAATTAAGATTTAGAATCGATCATTGAGTGTGTAATGTACAGTGTAGCACGGCTTGTACGGGGACTCTCCCTGCTCAAAACGAAAAAGGAATGGCATCCGCTTGCTAAAGCTTTACCATTTAGCACACTGACTGCAATGGGAATTAGACATCCTGTGCTAATTAGGGAGGCCAATTAACTGTGAAATTCAGGCATTTTTGACAAATAATCTCAGCAGAATTCAGACATCACCATGCACATGAATGTTATCAGTCCTGAATGGAGAGAGGATAAAGGCTTTTGGCTCTGGTGCTGTTTTAGATGCTTACTGAAAATGTGTGTGCATGCTCCCAGTGGTGTGTTGTTTATGTCAGTGGGCATTAGGGCTGTGTATTGGTAAGAATCTGGCAATACAATACATATCATGATACAGGAGTTACGATTTTATATATTGTGATACTGTAAGGAAGGAAATATATTGCATTTTTTTCAGTCTAATTTCAGGAAAACACCACCATATGCATAAAATCCAAGTGACCAAAAATACAATTAAACAATTGCTTAAATTTGACGTGAATGTTGTGCAATGTACTAAAACGTTGCATGGGTAATGGAGGAAATTGTCTCTGAGATACGGCAGTGTTGTTTGAGAGAAAAAGAACTGTATGAAACACAGATTGCTGCTATTTTGCAATAGAGTGTCACCAGGTCTGGCTTTTGTCTGGCCTCTGAGCAGCACAACAACAATGTTGCAGTTGCTCATGTTTGGGAGGGCAGCTGGCCAGCACTTGACCTGTATTCACTTTTCCTGAAACAAAGAATTTGCATCACCAGAGAACTTCTATGTTTCTGTGTCTCTCATTCCCATTTTGATTCATGATCACATGTATTTTTTAGATTGCATAAATTATGTATTTTTTTGGACTAATGAACGCCCTCCACTGATAGAACTTTGGGAGAGTTGTGCATAGCTGGATATGGCCTCTATCACCCGCATCAGTGCTCTGATTACATGTGGTGGCAGTTTTGAGCAATAGATGTGGTTTGGCTGAAAAAGACCTGCCTGGCCTTTTGGCGCGATTTTTATATACACACACAAGGTCCATAGAGCCACAAAATATAAACATACCTCCTGGCTGGCCTGTGTCACTACACACTCCCTCTCTGTTGTGTGTTTGTGCATGTGTGTGTACATCGATGTGTGTGAAGTCTGACTCTTTGACAACTATAAAACAGGCCCCTGCTGTCTTTATTACCTGTCGGACCTATCCCAACTGCTTTGTTCCTACCATATATAGAAACACATTTAACCGTGCTGGCGTTGGCGCTTTCTGTTCAGTCGGAGTCTAATAGAAAGCCACCATTGCACCATGGAAAGGCAATGGCTTTGGGTATACGCTGAAGCTGTTTGGATACCAGGCAGCGCCGGAGGTGTGTTTGCTGGGCGCCGGTGGGCAAGTCCTGCAGCTGCCCGCCTCAGGTGTAGGAAGAATTGAGTACTTCCTTTTACAAGATGTGTAATTATTATGGCAGACAAGGGTGTGGATTTAAACCAAGTCAATATGTAGATAAGCGTTCTACACATACACACACACAGCTGCCTGGAAAATGATGCTGTTGTATGTGGTATAATAAAGCAGGTTGCCAAAATGCTGTGCAGGTAGGAAGGAAGCCTTCTGGGCCTGTGGAAGATGAACCTGATGGGAGGAATGAGGCCTCCAGGAAAGTGCCAGAAAAGCCGTAATGAGGAACTCTTTAGCTGAGTCCAAATTTTGTGATGCTGTCTGCCATTATTACCCCCCAACCCACCTAGATTGCTAATTGACTGTGTTATATGATTTTAATTTTGACATTGCATTGTGAAATGTAACAAACTCTGCAATTATTGAATCATTAAACGTCTGTGTCTCTCTCATATTTATCAGCAGAAATACTAGTAGAATAAGTAATATATTATTAGGGATGGTCATTTAAAGTAATTTTCTTTTTCAAGTGCTCCATTTGAATTAGGAGTACTCATAAGTTGGTACTCGAGTACTTCCAAAAAATATATATCGTCTGCAATGAAATGACTGAGGAACTGTGGGATATGGGAGTTGATGTCTTTATTGGTAAACAACCACCACTGCCATTTATGAGTTGCACCTATACTTATGAACGTAATAAAATAAAAAATATGGAGGCTCAATAGTCTGAACCAAGATGGCAGTGCATTTGTAGTTTCACTCCCTTTGTTCCTACCTTTCACAATAAAAGCCCTAGACATAGCCCGCATTCCTGCTTAACAGAGAGAACTTAAATTTACTCAGAAGGGAAACTTCAGTCTAATGAAATGTAAGCAAAAAAAAGCTAAAGTCACCATGCTAACTTGCTAACTTAGCATTTGATGAGTTGACTACCCATACAGTTACTGTATCCAACATGTGGACAATTCAGTCGTGGGGTAGCCTATAGCACTGTTATTGGTGGTCAAAACAATCATACAAAAAAATAACTTCAGGCTAGCATCAGCCACGTGTCATAGTAGCACAAGGAATTGATTTTTTACAAAGCAAAAGCTCTACATGTTGAACAAATACTGCCTTCCAAATTGAGTGCTCATGCCTATCCCTTTATATAATAGCATTATACATTAGAGTTGACATATGCCATAAATGGTAAAAGGAAACATTTATTTCTGAGTAGTTTAAAAACTCTGTCAGCCTCTCACCCTGGTGGCTTGTTGGATAAAAGACAATGACACAGGGGGTCACAAATGTTCACAGAGACAAAAAAAAATCTTCCAGTAAAGTTTCGGTTCGTCTTTCTGGGCCATCTATATAAAACATAAAACTCTACTCTTTCCCCAGTAGAGCCTGGATTTTAATCAGACCTGCTCTTCAGACAGCCCTTTTCCTGCCTCTTATACTTAGCAGGCGTCACATCAGGTGCATGGGGACCAGTGACAGCAGAGCTGGAACGGAGTCTGTGATGGCTAAATGATGTCAAAAATGGCCCCATTTATGTCAATTTGAGATCAAGGACCAATTCATAGTGTGAACCTCCTCCGTAGATGTGCCTCCTAATCTCCTCCATCTGCATATCTACTGTGGCCCCTTGGTGCGTTCCTTTTCTTGTAAGTGAAATGTGTCACTGCTCATATGAGGATTTATGTGAAGACTGACAGTTCGGCGTACAGCACATGTCTGCAGAGCGGCGGGATCCGTCGAGCTGCCTTTTGGTCTCTTATCTCATTCTCAAGTCAGTGTCTGTTACTGCTTAAATCCTGTGTTATTCACAGCCATGCTATTTTGCTAGCCTACTCTTTTCCCTAATTAGGCCATTTGCAGGATGCGTCCCCCTTAGTATGGTCATTTATGTTCGATACCACTGATAAGCTTTTGTTAACTGGTTGTTCCTATTTGAAATGTTTCGCAAAGACATCAAAGGGCGGACCACAAGCCTCATTTGGCAACTTCTCCCAGCTATCCATCGGCTGCAAAACACCCCGGTGCCTTGATTATTAACTCAGTCACCACCCTCTCATTCAACTTGAATTAAAAATTAAAATCCAGCAGAAATGACAGTGCCACACCATTGAAAGTAAAGTGTGCAAAACCAACAAGGGCTCATTAGCGAATAGTTCTGAAGACAAGCATTCTGACTTGAGACTCATTACACTTCTCCTATTTTAACTCTAATTGGGTTCATTTTATATATGAAACGCCTTAAATATTTAATGTTGAAAAAGTTCTACTTCTGATACTTTATGTAGCCAAAGATACTTGGCCTGCGCTAATTGTCCAGGTTATCAGGCAGGCTGTTAGCGATTCCTCCGCTGCTTTTGCTCTCTCACTTGAAAACACGAGAGAGGAAAGACATTGAACACATTGTTTGGTTGATTATTGATTGGATCTTCTGACAAATAGAGCTCATTTATAAATCACAAAAACAACAACAAAGCATCCTCTACATTCTTGTTATATTAGCTGCTGTTGCACTATTCTGATTGCAGACAATTTATTCATTGAATAGAAAATAATAACCAATATGTGAACAAAATGTTACCACCCCACAATCCTATATGGTGTTGCCAACCTAAGCTAGAAAGACCCGTCTATAAAAGCCTTTGTACTATTTAACAAGTTGCTCAGCTAGCCAGGCTCAGAGCATTTTAATTAAACAGATTAAAAACAATGTGGTTTCTTCATCTGGTTGCCTTCACACAATCTTTTGTTTCTCTCAGGTTGAAAAGAAAAGGAGAGAGGGGGGAAGAAAGCCAACATTGTGTTTCCAGGCAGGAAAGTTTGAAGTTCTTTGTTTGGAAGCGAGGTTCCGGGTGCAGCACACTGTTTAGCTCGGTGACCCTGTGACTGTCTTCTGAGGAATTGTATGAGCAGCCCTGCAGAATAGTGCTCCAGGGTCAGCTTTCATCTTAGCAGTAACCTGTGGACTTTGAAACTCAGGGCGATGGAATTGCAGCTTTGTCAGTACACTACTAATTAGAAAATTCCTGACCTCGAGCAAGATGTTTTAATTATGTGTTGTGTCAACGAGTTTGCAGATTTAATCCACCGTTGATACACACTCAAGTGTGCAAACTGTGTCGCACATTGTAGTAGATCAAGTGGAATGGTGAAGGGGGCTGTTTGCTCCATCTTCCTCTGCCCCACATAACCTTACGCCTTTCCTGCACCGTGTTTGTTAAGAGCCATCACATGCTTAAGTAGCCAAATTAGACGTGGAGTTAATGTGTTAGTTTGTGAAAAAGCTGGTCTGATTTGCCTTGGTTTGTGGGAAGCTGAACAATGTGACAGTATTGTGCTGGGTGTGAGCTCTCTGTTGCAGTGAGTCAGTGTGAGGGAAGGCAGGAAGGGGTTAAACAGAAATTGAGCGGGGATGCTGGGGGCAGCAGTGCTGCAGAACATAGCAGTGTTCGTGCGAAGGCAAGTCATTTCCCGAAACACTGCAGACACATGGCCTGCGGCGCTCTAAAACCTTTGGAGACCAAAATGGCTTGCAGGAGTTAGAAGTAATAAGGTGTTTTTTTGCCTTCTTTCTCCTTGACTGAAATTCTGCACGGTTGCTATGCATTGCCATGGAGCTGTGTAGCTGTTTTTATGGTTTATGTGGGTATTAAGATGCTCTGCAACTGGCCATTTTTGAGATTTGTTGTTCTTTAGCTGTGAAGCAAATGGAAGTTGTTTGTTTTGAAAGTAATTCCCCCATTTTTTTTGCCATGATCAGAATGCTAGACCTCACTCTTATCCCTTTGTATTTTTCACTTTATTCTTTCTGCTGTTCACAAAATGACAAATTAACAGACGCATTTATGAGACAAGCAAAACAGATATAGCAAATGTGTTTCGTTCTGCTCCTATTTTTTAAGACTTTAGACAGAAAAAGAACCTGTGAAGGGAACAAAGGCCATCTGTGTAGGTGCATGAGCATGAAGCTGCGGTATTAGTCCATTCTGACCTCTGTGATTATCAGTGGGCTGAACCAAAACCCTTTTCATCCTTTCCCCTGGTTCTGTTAATCTTGGCTGCCTTGTCTGCTTCAAAGAGAGGCTCCAGCATATAATCTGGGTATGTACATCTGTGAATTATTATTCTAATTCTTTATACGTTTATTAGAGCTGAATAAACTCCACATCAAATACATCACTCGGGCAATGTCAGAAAGCCTGAGGCAAATCAGCCGACATCTGTTAACTCTTTCAAAATGGCCTCATCCAGCATGTCTGTGGGCGTAGAGGAGCGAGAAAAAGGAGAGGCGAAAGAGGGAGAGAGAAAGTCTCTGTTGCTGATTAATGGCGGCCGTAGGAGAGGCGTTTTCAGGCCGAGTGTGGAGATGAAGCGGGGCTGCACTCCCACGGCTGGGCTCCGCACTGTAAACACTGCGAAGGGACGAGGCAGCGTTCCCCGACTGAAATGCGGCGTGGAGGAGAACATGTGGGAAAGCTTTTCTTCCTGGCACATAGTCAGTCAACCAGTCAGTCAGTCAGTCCTTCAGTCAGTAAATTAGTCAGCCAGCCAGTGAGTCAGTCAGGCCCTCAGCCAGTCAGCCAAACAGCCGGTTCTTCAGTTTGTCCGTCAGTCAGCAAATCAGAGAGTCCTTCAGTCAGCCAGCATGTAAACTAGTGCGTCAGTCAGCCAGATACACCTGATAAAGAGAATACTATCAGGAAGCCACTTTAAACAAGCCAGTTACACTTAGCAAATATAACTGGACCACCAAATCATCTACAAAATTCATCAGTATTTGGCTCGTGGCTGCTGCTAATTTCTACCCTGGCTTCAACTTTTGAAAAAACACCACCTGGTTCAGCTTTTGCTTCACTTCTTTGTTTAGCTTGTCAACAGTCTGTCTCTGTTGTGCTATATATGTCCTCCCTGCCTGGAGCGTAGACATCAGAGTTTAAACGGATTTTTCAGCATCAAAGTAATAACAACAAAAGAGTAATGTTGCATCATGAACAGCTTATCTATTTCTCAACCAACATGGGGCTACCCTTTATCCATCAACATGAATGCTGAGCACTGTTTTTTCACCCCGGTTTTAGTTGTAATATAGACGGGAAGTCGTAACGTACCGATACGTACAATGCATGTGTGTCTATGGTATGTGTGTGTTCTCTTACCATGCAGCCCGTCTGCAACTTCTGCTGTGGGGAGTGGAGTGCTGAGACAGCAGGTTGGCCTGCGCGGGGCCGAGCAGCTCTGTGTGCCTGGCAAAGTGGGCCATTAACCCACCGCCCTAAGGTGTGACCTGGGCCAAATCCAATATTGGCTCCGGTATCAAGGCACAGGTGCCACTCAGGGTTCAAAGCCACAAATCAGCAAGAACCCCACCACCGCTCCTGCCCTCCAACCCCTCCCCTTTTTCCTTTTCAAACAATAAAGGACTGAATGTAAATTCCTCAAGACACCTAGAAGCATCGCTGCTACCGCTGCACAATTGGAGACAGAGAGTGAAAAGCAGAGAGAGAGCGAGAAAGAGGACGAAAACATACATTATTAATCAAAAGTAAATTTAGCAAAACGGGAATTAATTTTAGCCCTCTCAAGCTTGAGGTGAATGTTGCTGGTCATTGAAGGGTCGAGAACATGAAAGTGTGACCTCCTTCTGTTGGGATATTCAGATATTCACTGTAGCTCTGAGTATCCTAGATGTATTGAATAATGGAAGAGGTATCCAAACATAGCAAAAAAGACATTCCAATGCCACATTATAGCACATACGGGTTAAAATTGTGGTTACAGCTTGCCTGGTTTTACACTATATTTGAACTTAAAGCACCATGTCATATATGCTGAACACAACATAAACCTAAAATATATTTTTTTTAAATATATTTTGTATCTGGACTGACCCACTGGGTTCAGGTTGAGCTTGTCTTATCCAAACTCTAACTGAAATAAGCCTCAATGGGTCCCCGGGCACTGTGTGACCTGTATCTCTGACTATGACACTACGCTAAAATCGCTGAAATGTGTATTAATCTGCGGATGAAAATAGTCCCCAACAAATTCGCTTTACTCCTGTTTGAGTAACATTTACCTAAAAATACAGTTCCAGGCTGGTTTATGGAAATTACTGTTTAAATAATGTCTTCTTAAACAATGTATTGGTTCACGGTAGAATAGTAGGAACCTGTACTTGTAGTTTGGGAATGAATGAATAATGAATCCTAATTATTGACATTTCAGTAGTTTAATTGACTAATTCTAATGCCAGAATGGGCGTTTGTGAAATATGTCACATATTTCTGTGTTTCCTTTAGTCTGTCATACTGCAGTCTATTACACTATATTATGAATAGTATGTTTGTCAGCTACACAAGCACACTCAGGCTCTGTCTTTGTGTGTGAACATGTGTGTGGGAAACCATGGACAGGTGAAACACTGTAAATTAATGTGTCTAGCCCATTGGCACGTTGTCATGTATGTCAACAGAATGTGGCTGAAGACCAGAGCCAGCAAACAGGCCTTAATATAAACAAGCTCCCTCCCCTCTCCTCTCCTCTCCTCTCCTCTCCTCTCCTCTCCTCTCCTCTCCTCTCCTCTCCTCTCCTCAGGTTCTATCTCCTGCACTCTCTCTTTCTGTTTTTCTCTCTGTCCCCCGCTCCAAACAAGTCAAATGTCTGAAGAGATGTATCGAAGTATCCCTGCGCGTTCTGTACGATGGATATGTCATATGACATAATGCCTCCAAGCGCCCATCACAGATAAAATGACAGATGCTGTTTTTTGCCTCATGGATCTTTCTTGGCCAAGCTGATTTTGAGACTTTCAGTTTTTCTCCCCCCCCCCCCCCCCTCTCTCTGTGCCTCTGCTCTCCTGTTTTTTCTCTTCTCCTCACTTTTTCTTTTCATCCACTGTGACCTTACAAAGCCTGCCATTTTGTTTTTCATTGAATTTCAGACACAATTACTGTGTAATTGCTGGCGACAGGGAAAGCGTGGTTGTTGATGTCTCGCTTTCCTTTTTAACTGACACTCAGCCATCTGCTTTGTTTAGCGTCGGTGTTTACCCCTCCCATCCCCGCTCCCTCCTCCACAACATGATTTCCTGCGTGTGCTGGCGAGAGGGATTGGTCTCCATAGATACTGACAACAACATACCCGTGTTTGGGTTGCTGGCATGTGGAGGGCATATAAAGACAGAGGGAAGAGGAGAAGCTGCTTTGAGTGAATTCCTGGACGAGCGCTGACCTTTCTGCCTGTATTTGGATCACTTAAGGCTGCCCTTGTCCCTGAAGGGAATGAGGCATTCTGGGATGTGTGGCACACTACCTGAGCAGCGATATCTGGCCATACTCACTGTTTTTCTCCTCCCCACCATCAACCACTGCGGCAACAGCACCATCCCAGCACCACCTGCCTGTGGCGACTACTGCCCATCCGTCCAGGTGGATGGATGGCTTTGATTGGTAAAATCTGTGGCCCTGTCGCTGGGCTTACTTGTGAGTGGCAGTAATTGGCATGGCAGTAGGCAGGCCCATCTTTCACATGTGGTCAGCCATGATTGACCTGATTAGGCTGGGGTCGCTCCCCAAAGTGAGGATCTGGTATGCCCGGGGGGGCGGGGAGCTGGCTTTACCAACTTGTGGTCCTCCCAGCGTGTCAGCATTACTGAACAGAGAACCAGTGCTGGACTGGAATAATGATTCAGGCCTGAAATCTAACACCAGCCCTGACACAACAGACCACATATACTGTTTCAAAAACAAATTCTGTTTATGCCGGTAACATATTCCTTTGTTTGAAACTACACATAAATGGTTTCAACAAAATCCAAGAAAAACTGAAATGGAAACATTTTGGAGTAATATAGCTCAGGAATTGGGTACAATTTTCTCACTGAAGGTAAACATGGGTAGATCTAGCTGGCTAACCTTAGTTTAGCTTGGGTTTCAGTTAGCTGCCCCTGCTTTGCATCACGCTTGGCTTATAAAACGCAATTGTGGTTAAACACCTTATCTTTGTACCAGTGGTCAACCGATACAGGTTTTTTTAAGGCCGATGCCGATTATTTTGACATCAGTCTTAACCAATCCCCGATACGTGCTGCTGATTTTTTTGGGCCGATTCTTAAAGCCGATATTGCCTTTTCTCCCTCCATTTACATGATAAAAATGACACAATGATAACAAATGTTACACAAGTCTCAATTTAAACAAAAAAGAGAAAAATATTAACAAAACTAAACTAAAAAAATTAACAGTTGGATATCAAACAATGTGGATGTTGTTATAAGCCTTGAGGTGGTGATGCCTATCAGCAGCAGCTCACCAGCGAATGGCAGATGTTGCACCGAGCCTTGCCTGCTGTTGGCTCAGTGAAATGGGCTAATTGATCGGCGAACACAGGCACGTATTGGCCGATGCCGATACAAGTAAAAAGCACAAATATCGGCCCAACCAATACCTCTACTTTGTACTATTACGTCAATTATTGTTAGCAGAAATCAGTTTGTCATAATACATGAGTTGGTGTAATGGATCATGTTAGCTTGTAAATTTGGCAAGATAGCCAAGTAAAACATTAATTTAGATAGTATTTTGCAATAATGTTAGTGAGCAAGCAAGCATAGGGGGAAAAAGGCCAAAAAAGTCAAGCAAAGCTATTCTTACATTTGGAAGAAAGCCAAAAGTAAGAGTTTTGATGCCCCAAACCAAACAAATATCCCTCCATGAAACAAATGCTCTGTTGATGTTAGCTGTAGTTTTCCCCTGACATTCTTTTAATGCTTACGTGGACTTTGTGTTGGACTCTGTGTTGGGCTCTGTGTTTTGGTGGGTGCAGGTTGTTTGGTGATGTTAGTGGACACTATTTCTCAGCTAACATTAGCTAGTATTGCAAACTGTTCGCACTGTAGGTGAGCTGAAGAGGCAAGACACTCAGGAGTGAACTTAAATGTCACATCCTTTGGATTTTCCTTGCAAAATCATCCCAAGTCTTTTAAAATATAAATCAGCCCACATGCCATTATAGGCAACTGATAAAGTTGGGGAAAGTCTCAGTTTTTAACTTATGTTGTGATCCATTCACCTATTGGCAATACAAAGCGATTAAGACATGCCAGTTGCATCACATAATACCTTTGCCAGATACTCTGGGCCAATCAGCTGGCCAGGCCACCGGGAATGCTCCTGGTGCTGCCAATAGCCAGTCTGGGCCTGCCAGAGATGGTAGATGCGGTTGAGGTAAATTAGCGGGAATAGTGGCCTGGCCACCCTCACTCATCATCCAGCGTCCAGGGGTCAGAGAGTGTACTGAGGGAAATCTGAGACAAAGCACCATCATACAGTGTACACAAAGACAAGCCTATGAGGGGGCGGGTGCTGGAGGGACTTTGGTTTTGTTCTTGTAAATCCATACCCATCATATGTTTGCAATTAAGGCCTGTCTGTACTGTGTGTTTACAGAGTGGTGCAATCAATGTAATTGTGAGAGGGTGTTCCTGACTGAAATGTCTGTCTTATTTCTCTCTGCCTGGACTCAAGTGGGCACTTGCTGGGTTTTTTTCCCACTGTTTCTCATTTCCAAATGTAAATGCATCCCTTGATTTGTATCAGCCTCTGTATACACTCCCTTTTTTATCGTTCTCATTTTTCCTGGATCAAATACAAACAACAAGGGCTCCATTTCAGAGTGGGACGTCAGCACAGATCTATGTCAGCAACATTGTTCATTTAGAGGGAAAATCTGTTCATATTCAGGATGATGTAAAGAGCCATAGAACACGCTTAAATTAAAATAATAGTTTCCCTTGCCCACAGAGCACGCCAATGTTTCTCCCATTCTTGTGTTCAGCGAGTTGAAGAAAAACTCTCAACACTATGCCGCACCTGAAGATCTGGACGTTATTAGTGCATCTGTTTGATCTCATTTATGCTCTGCAAGAGGGATTACTTTTCTTAATTGGAGGTGTATACTTGCTTTGAGGCCACAGCATTCCTTACTATTGATACTGTCAATGTGTTAACCATTCAGCAACAATTACTTAATTTATGTGAAATGGGAAACATATATTTGTTTACTTCTGAACAGGTTCTAGTTTCAACATGGAAACGATCTCTTAACTGTACCACAAAGATCTTTTTCTTACTAAAGGCAAAGTGAGGACAAATTGCCTGAAAGAGAAAGTGCGAACATATTTATAAAGAAGAAAATGAAGTGAATAAAACCTAAACAAACAAGCCGCCAATTGAAGTTATTAAAAAAGAGACAATAATTTTGTTCTCAGCTCACCTTAGAACTCAAATGCACTTCATGTTGGAGTGTACAGCATCAGTTGGGAGCTGAAGGCCACTATAGCTGCTGTTGAAGCTCAAAGCTGGGATATTTCCTCCTGTCCCCTGATTAGCTTTGTACGAGTTTAATGGTTCTGTGTCTGGAAAAATTTTGGAACTGGACAGGAACAAGACTATGATGTCCAGCGCCATGTTACAGGGTCTTTGAAGCCTCACATAATCAGACCGATCTCTGTTGTTCGAATTTATTTAAGTCAGTCACAATCGTCTTGGGCAGTGCTAAGCCCCGTTTGCAAAAGAGATAGCTTAGGGGAATAAAATAGCTTATAAGAAAGCCGACCAATGGCAGCCTTATAGCAACAGTCAATCTGGTGAGTCAGACGATAAATCTGATGACTTTAGACTTAATAGAATCAAACATGACTTGCAATTCGACTTAGACTTAAACACCAATGAAACCTTCTCCCTTAAAAAGTGATTTAAAAAAAAAAGTAAATTAATTTCCTGAATCAACAAATGTAAACGCTATTCTTTCTAGTAGTGACCTAACCCACTTCTTTGTCATGATTAGATCCAGTCACACTTGTTTTAACAAACTTGCTTTGGTGGTAAATGTTAAATCAAATTGAAAATTTAGCCTGATGGTGGTGCTAGATGCAAAGTTAAGGGATCTTCAAACTTATTAAAGTTCATCCTCTGGGGATCATGAATGTGTGCAAAATTCCATGGCAACCCATCCAATGTCCAGTAGTGTGGCTGAATACTGCTCCGACTATGCATGACTAGAAATGTTTTCATTTTTGTAATATTTGTTGAGAAAATCAATGATGCCCTTTTTTTTCAATTTTTTTTGTTGCAATAATTTTTTGCTGCTGTTTTTTTTTTTTGCATTTTACTTCCAAGAGATTTCTTGTCAGTGAACTAGTTTCAAGTCTTATTCCATGGACATTTTGTTTACAGTTCCAGTGCCCTTTCTGCGTGTTAGCCATGGACTTATGAAATGTAAACTGTTAAGGAACCAGTGTGATGTCACCAGTCTCACCTTGTGACCCCTTCCTTGTCTCCAGGTTTCAGGCAGCACGGCGGGCTCCCTGGCCAGCTCCTCCACCCCGTCCACCTCATCGCGGCAGTACACGCGGCAACGCATCACTCGCGTCAACCTCAGGGACTTAATTTTCTACATGGAGCAGGAGAGAGAGACCGCCCACTCCCTCCTCCTCTACCGTGCCCTGCTCAAGTAGCCTCTGCTCTGCTCAGCGCCCACCTCAACCTCCTCCTCCTTCTCCTTCCCAGCCACGTGCCTTCAGATCAGGTCTAATGTTTCAGCTCTGTGTCTCCATATGTACTGTAGTGCGTTTGATGTAGCTTTTAATAGGAAGAGAGAGAGAGAGAGAGAGAATAAGGAAAAAAAAACGTATAAAAATAAAACTGTCGTTCCGTGTCTTCTCCGTTTAGATTCACGGTTTGTAGTTAGTTCGTTGAGTTTAAAGGCCATAACAAATTCTTTGTGTTGAATTTGAATTTGTTCAAGGAACAAAGCAGTTTTCGTGTCACAGAACTTGACCCAGAACTCGTTCTGCGTATGTTGGGTAGCTATTTATTTCACGTTGTTGCAGTAGATTCAATGAACCACCTCAAAGTAAGGATTATTTTCGCAAAGAGAATTATGTTCACACCTCAATACAGCCTATAATATTCTCCACGAGCTATTTGTTGAACATAGTTCAATGAATGTAGTTTAGCTGAACTCAATAAATGAGAGACTTTACTGATTTCTATACGAAGACATCATTTTGAAATATTAGGATTCCAAATAACAGCATCACGTTCAGTTTCCTTACTGTATGTGTAAATAGTTCTTATTGAATTATTTTACAGCATGTATATTTTTACCACATGTAAGCTTTGTAAGAAAAGGAATAACCCATGTGTCAATGTTATGAAACCTGATGTTTCAAAGCCACATGCTTTGAATGAGTCAGAATTAGAAAGTTTATTACGCTACACCTGTAGAATATTTGTTCTAAGACGTGAGTCCCCATGACCTTTCTGCAAAGGTCACACAAACTGTTACACAAAAGTCATGGTCGCACTATAACGCTAGTTTCTAATTGGTCATCCTTGTCAGTATATTTTTTTTACCCACACATAATGTGAAAATTGTTTTAATGACTAGATGTTTGTAAGTTGTGTACTATGATGCTCACTTCTTCAAAAGCTTGAGAAAGTAAGTTATATTGTAGGTGGGGCGGTAACTGGGGAGACTGAAACCTCGGATCAAAACAGACATTCCTTCATCTTTTCCTCTCACTGTCCTATCTACAAATTAATTAATTTTGTTTGAAAAAAAAATCACATTTTCTCAATTCAATTTTGCTTTTGGGCCCCTTCAGCCCCCACCTACTTTGACTGAATGACAAAAGCACTTACGCCTATTTAAATTTTGATTCTAAAGTAAATAATAAAGCTGTAAAGTAATGTTTAACTGTAGAAGGAAGCAGTTGATTCCAGCATAAAGTGGATTTATTTTTTCCCCATTTTGTTTCTGTCTCTATATTACTGATCGAAGAGAGAAATGGGGCAAAATGCCTACTTTTTACATGTTGTATTGCATTGTCGCCTTTCTTTTCTTTATTTTTTTTTAATCCTCATTTTATTATGTGATATTGTCCACTGTATTTTTATGTTTTTAATTTTCTATTTAACTAAATATCTTGGCCTCTATGCAGCTTTTCTTGTCATATTGAAATTTATTTAAATATTGGTGACATTTGGAACAATAGTTGTGCATTGTACATTTTGACAGCACTTTTTTTTATATCTATTTTACCTGACAACTGAAAGCTGTCACTGTATTATAGCAAAGAAATGACTCTTTTAAGTAGTAAACAGTATTGCCAACTTCTGTCAAAAGACAGTTATTTTTAACAATTAATATATTTTCTTTTTTTTCTCTTTTGTTTTGGATTGGCTTTTATGCTTAACACATTTTCATAAATTTTATCTCCAAAAATACCATGTTTTAAAAACAAGCACAACAGTATCTATTATGGTGATTTCAAATGATTTTATTAGTGATTTCTATGGTTTCTGGTGGTTTCACAGGAGGACATTTCTACTACTATTACAGCTTTTTAGCCAAAATATTAGGACAATATTACTTATGTAAACAGACGGGGGAAACATTTCAATGTAAGGATGATTTGTAAATATTGTTTACAAAACTATGTGTTTATTAGAACCACGTTATTTTTGGTAAACTCTTGTACATATCTTGAAAATTTCCTGTTTGTGTGAAAAAAACAATACTTATGTATTTGTACCTATTTTGTAAAGGAATAAATAAGCTGTTTACTAAACTGAGCAGATGCTGACTGTGTCTATTCCTTCTTTTGTTTTACTCTAACAACATACACGTTGAAAAAATGTGTGTAGGGACTGTGGGAGTCTTAACAGGATTAAAGAAAATGTAAATGTTACTCAAAACTGACTTAATAACTAAGCAATACATTCCCACTGTTCATTCCTTAAACTTGAAAAGGAAAAATAAGCTGTTATGTTTTTGCAATACAGTTTTCCTAAAGTCAACTTCTAATTCAGCCTGCTTCATTTCCATTTCTAACACTGCACATGCTAAGTACAAACTGAGTCAAGCGCTGCTGCTCAACTATGAAAAGTCCCTCTAGGTTTCTGCTGCTAATTAAGCAGAAGCATTTTTGAAAAGACCAAACTGTTTAACTCAGTGCAAAATATTGGAGTTTGGGAGCATATTGGTTTTTTCAAGATCTCGGCCTATTGCTCAGTCCCTCTGGAGCTGTAGACTGCTGATCTGGATTCAGCCCTGAAGACCACCTCTCCACTTTGCAAAAATGAACCGTGAAGCCCACATATGACTGGGTACAGTAGGCTGAGGAGGAATCTATCAGGGTTCATCAGTTCAAATAGAGGATAAGATCAACTTACTGAACATAGCAGTAAGCCAACATATGAGTGATTACATGTTGGTTTCATCTGCAATAAATGTTTCTCTAGATCACAAATGACTAAAAGCATAGTTCCTTTTTTATGGGACAGTTCTCCCCAAAAATACATATTTATATATATTTACATTTTTAAATTCACAGTTTTTCCTCAAAGCTGTGGTGCTGTGTATTATTAATACAAAACTACCGTAGAGATGTCTGCCGTCTCTCCAATACAAGCGCCAAAAGATTAATTTGAAAACTCAACAGCACTGTGTGTGAGCCGTTTCATGTAGGAACTATTTTCTTTGTACTGAACGACACCCGCCAACCGTATCACTGCGCAGGAGGAAGCGTGCACCTACTTACGGACCAGAGTCGAGATTCCCGCTCAAGACGGCGCGAAATGTAAACACTAATGTCGTTTTCCTTAGCTGAGCTATAATGTTAGCTAGCAGTTTAGCTTCTTTATAGTTAAGAAAGTCCCAGAGACAAAATGTTTTGGGATTTTTGGCGCTTTGAGCACCACAAGTGAATTGTCATCTATATCCATTATAATAGTCAAGAGAAGGCTGACATGGCCGATACCTCCAACTCCAACACTACAGGTAAGAGAAAAAAATATATGTGTTGGTAATTTTGAAATGAACTGTCCCCCTAACGTAAGATTGATGGAGAACATGAGAGCAATGAGACACACATCAGATATACATCAGTACATCCTTTTATTATCGCAAATATGCAAGAAAAGTCAAATGGAGACACTGTAAATGAACACATGCCCTTTAATACCACAGTCTAATTGTTTTAAACACTTTAAATAATATACATTTGCACCTTATTATACCCTTTGAAATGTTTTAATCCATATGTACACAATGTAATGCTTTGAATTATTTTCATTATTTTTGTGAAGAGGACTAAGAGGTCTCTTAAAAACACGAGGGTCCTGTAAAACCCAGAGTCCTGATAATTCAATATACAATAACTGTACAACTGACCCGCCTCAGAGCTGGAGTGTGTGCCATGTGAACTGGCTGAAACACTGACCAGTACTTCATCTGAAAGGGCGACATGTGTGGACATGCCTGTGAAGTTTTCCAGTCCTGTCAAGTTTGTTTGTAGTTAATCTGCTGAGTCAAAAGGGGCCTCCTAGGTTTGGTTATTGCAGACAGAGACCCAAACCTGCAATTTTTGTCACTTTTTGTGATGTATTGAACACCCATTTCTGTGCTTATTCCTCTTAGCTCTTTAAAGCTGGTAAAAGCCCATTCTGTGATTTCCAAATGCCACATCAGTGAGAAAATATGCTTGCTTTCCTTCCTCCCTGAATATAATAATTTTTGCAGATGTGCCGGTTTAGTACAACACTGATTCTTGTTTTTTTTATTTTTTACCCCTGTTTCCTCAAGAACTAACCCAGATGAGTTTCCACACTTCATATGATCTGGATCAAAGATCTCTGGATCAGCAGCAGAGTCAAATCGCCTGGCTGTACAGTAAGTTCTGAGTGTGCTCAGATTTGACTCATCAGTTTGGTTTGTTGCAGTGTGGTCCAGCAAGCCACAGAGTAGGAGAGTGTTTTGAAAACCAGGGCATGGGGATGACACAGCAGCAGGGGGTGCAACCCGAGTTTCTACTGGCACCACTGAGCTGGGAGCCTTCGGGGAGGCGGAGGGGGGCGAGGAGTGCTGTGAAGAGCCCATCATGCCTCAGCACATGAAAGGCCTGGTTGACCATTCCCTTTGAGGCGACTGGATGCAAAGGCGCAGGCCACTGGCAGGTCAGAACAAAGATGGGCTTGATTGTGAGAGACCCCCAGGGAGGAGTGCGCTGGACTGGGAGCTACACTTACACCGAGCTCCTCTTTATCCACTCATTGGCCTTATTTAATCAGCGGCCATCCGGAGAGAGCAGATATTAGGACAACATGGTAGGAAGAACTACCACCCTTTTTTAATAAACAACTAGTTTATAAAAACAACCCCAGTTTAACTCAAACAAATGCCAGAGCTCACAAAGATCAAAATGGATTTCTTTTTTTTTATCATTGTCTTTCGGAATGGAAGAAACAGCATCTGTAAGTTACACACAAATACAAAGCATGAAAACTTGGCCTTTCTTGTTTCTGTCTTTGATCCAGAAATGTTGAGAATAAGACCAAAAGAATGAGAGCAGGATAGAGTAAATGCCGCCCACTCGCCTCTTTGTGAATAAGACACTGATGCTGGGAGTACAGTTCACTTTGGGTTCTGCCATACATACATGTGAAGAACCATCAAAATAATCTTGGCTTAGAAGTGACAATATTGAAACAAACAGAGACTTTGTCTCTCAAACTTCATCTGAAGGTACTGGGAGCTATTCTCAACAAAACTGTGAAGACTGGAGGCCCGGAGGAACAAATGTTGGTACTCTTCTTACAGTTTTTAATAATGCGTTGCGTCTTTTTCAGCTCTAAACTGTAAAAAGAGGTGATGCCTTGTACAATCATCAAAATAGGCACCTTGTCTTTTTGGTACCTACACTACTTGTTCTGCTGTAACTTTTGCTCGTTGGACCTTATCATGTGATTGAATGCCCGTTATTAGTGGTTATCAGCCCCATAGGCATAGAAGGTTAGAAGGGGCCTGCTCCATTGAAGTCATTGTCCCGGCATACATATGTTCAGTAATGTAAGGTATTTAGTCCAAATCAACCAATCTTTTTAATAAACCTAACCACGTAGTGTATTTCTCCCCTGAACCTAACCATGTGTTTTCTTTTTTGCTACACACTACATAATCACATAGTTTTGGCGCATAAGCCTAATGAAAGTTAAACCTTACAAAACTACTTACAAAACTTTAATGAGCTGAACAAGACCTTCTGGACATATAGTAGGTGTAGCAGGAACCCTCTGACCAATATGTATGCGGCTGATAACATGGAAATCCTTGGCGGAGGTCTGGGCTCTCCGAGTGCCCTTCTAGTTTGAAACGTTTTCGTATTCTGGTCTCTGGAGAAATTAAACAGCTTGACTTGGCACTGGTCACTGGGTTCAAACAAGTGTTTGGTTTGGAACAGGACAGGGCGGCTCTGTAGGAAATGTTTAAGTGCAAAGAAACATTAAGCATTTAGAGTACATCTCTTGCTGATCACAAGACATACTGGTAAACGTCCACGTTGGTCCTCAAGTCTTTAACATTCTAACTCAATAAAACTGCATTACACTTAGAGCTTGTGCAAGTTAAACCTGAATTTCAAATTCACTGACTTTCTTAAACTTCTGCTAAAAATGAGCAAAGGTTTTTGCCCATGAGAGAGAATCTGATCATAGAGACCCAAGATATGTTTTTAGAGCTAATAAGCAGAAATTCCAGAGCACTTTTTTATGTGTGCTACACATTTGACTATAAACAATTTTGAAAGATCCAGGTTCTCTTCTATCCCCGTTTGAACAATGGGACTTTTTCCGGCTCTGAATGCATTGCCAGCCAGATCGCTTTAGCCACATAGCCTGCAGACATCTGAGTTTCTGCAGCTACTGCCAAGAAACGCTCCCTCACAAGCTCTCAAAGCCTAATGAATACAACGTTCATACATCCTTCATATTGGAGAAAGGAAAAAAGAGACATTAAAAATAATCCTATTAATAATAATTGTTTACACCATGTCATGATAAGAACAGCAAAAGGAGCAAGAAGAACATACTTTAGAAACAACAATGAAAATTGTAATAAACAATCAGTTTGGCAAATGATGCTGTTTTCAGCGAGGCCACCGCCGTCAGTAGCAAGGCCTGTGGGGTGAGGTGGGATGGGTTTGGAAGGTCACAGGGTCTTGGGGAATTGGGGCCTTTTGGGGGGCTTGCGAGATGGGATTATGTCCTCTTCCTGTCGTCCTCAACAGCGTCCTGTCTGCCAAAGCTTTCTTGTCCCACAGCAAGCCAGATATGGGCCTCATACAGGAACAGAACAGAAGAAACACCACTGAAAAAGGGGTAGAAGGGTGGTGTGTGTGTCTGTGTGTGTGTGTGTGTGTGTGTGTCTGTGTGTGTGTCTGTGTGTGTGTGTGTGTGTGTGTGTGTGTGTGTGTGTGTGTGTGTGTGTGTGTGTGTGTGTTGGGAAGTGGAAAGCCTTGGGATTGAAGGAGGGGGCAGTTGTGTCATTCCAAAAGGGTCAGGACACCTTTTTAATAAGATAAGAACGGAAAAATCAACCAGTCATGGTGCTAAAATGGTTCAAGTGAGCTGCTGTCAAGTCCATTTGTCATTGTTTTTATCACAGTCCCCGATTCTTTGGGTGTTATTTAACATAATCAAAAACTTTTGCTGCTGATGCTTTTTTTCCTTTGTTTGGTACTACATTCCCCTTAGAGTTCTGCAGAGCTAGCGAGGTTAACAAGCCTCTGCTAATATTTAGGTATGTTGGGAGTGTCTGTGGTCCTGTTAGGGCAGGAGGGGGGCAGGGGGAGGCAGGGTGGGGTGGTGTGAGAAGATGGAAGGAGTATCGGTAGGGTTGGCAGTCCCTCTCCCAGAATGCTCTAGTCCAGGGGTTCCTGTTTTATCCTGATGGGCGTGTTGAGGGAGAGACTCCGCCGGTCCTCACGACACAACACATACTCGCTGAACTGGGATGAGTCCACACCACCTCCGCAAGACGCTGCCACGCTGAAACCTTTCTGGAAAAGACGCTCCAGAACCTGAAAACAGACACAAAGAAAGGAGGAGAACAAAAGATATAAATTAATTACAGAATTGCAATGTCTATATAGGCTTCATATTTTCTTAACCTTCCTTTTAACATTTTTACAAGAAGTTCTAAAACTGGTCATGAATTGTAATTTAGCTAAGAAGGTGGTACACAGAATTGAGTAATAATTATACTTTACGCTTTATTAAAAAATCAACCAGAAGCAGGACCAGAAAACAATACGAAGCCAATGAAAAGTTTTCTTTCTTGCTGAAAGTTAGATCAAAACATTGATACCACTATCTTGTTTGTAAAAATGATTTACAAATTGCTTAAATATGAAGCTACGGCTAGCATACAGCTACCTTAGCTACGCACCAAGACACTGGAAACAGAGAAACATCTACCTTGGCTAGTAATATGGTTATTTCTTGTTTTTACACAGTTCAAATAAAAGAAACAAGACACAATGTTAATTTGGTGCCAGATGGAATTTGCTATTTTTGGATCAAGCCAGGCCTAGCTGTTTTCAGTCTTGGCGCTAAGCTATGTTAGTCTGCTGGTGGCTAAAGATAAAGCCACATTCACCAGCTGATTAGCTTGATTTAGCCTAGTGACTAGAAGAAGGCACAAACAGCTAGCTCGGCTCTCTAAAAAAATTCAAGATAAGCTAACTTCCAGCTGGTCATAGCCCAAAATGTCAATCTTTTTCTTTAAATATAAGCACATTTTAGTGTGATAAATAAGCTACTTTGCTGCTTGAAATGTGTGATTTTAAAAGTTTACAGATATCTCATCACCAAATCCTCAGCACCAGATACAAGTAAGTCTTGGATAGGTATTACTTCTTGATATCCAACCATCTTCACATCAACCTCAAATCTCCATCAGCCACAACATGTGTCATTAACCTCACCCTCCTCCAATCAAACGTAGTGATGGAATAAAACCAGAGGGCACTTCGACATCACACCACCTCTGCAATATTCATGCTGCTTGTGCTGGATTGGCTACTGAACCGAGGGCATGAGCTCAAAGGGATGAGGATAGCGGAGTGTGAGTGAGGTGTGTTAAGGGGCTGAGTGGAGCTCGGCGCGGTGATTACTGGAGCTCCTAATTTGAGTAATGAGGCCGGGGTGAGAGGAGAAGTGAGGTCCGTGAGCGAAGGAGAGAGCGACGTGTGGGGAATGAGGATAGAGAGTTATGGGTGATCCGTGTGAGGACACAGTGTTGGAGCCGCAGGGAGAGAACAGGAGACAGGGATGCATGTTAGCCCTCGAGTCCGGGCATCGATACACACACTAGTCCAAATGCAGATACGCTCAGACGCAAACACGTGAACTCCAAGATCCCTTTTCTCTCCTCATCTGCTGTAATCCTTGTGGGATGTTGTTTTTTTTTTTTTTTTGAGGGGGTATATCTAAATCCCAGTACGAGGAGTGCTGTGTATTTACTTATTCCCCCGTCCTTTTTAATGGAGTGTGCAGCGCATGGAAATGAAAGGTCTCGCCAGGGGCTAACCCCTCCTGCCAGATACAGAGCTAGAGAAGTTCACACAAAATAGATCAGTTTCTTCAGATGCCCACACACGCACACACACACACACACACACACACACACACTGACACATCACATACTGTAGGCCTACACTCATGGCGCAGAATGACCTCTCTAATTACAGGAGCGAGTGCCCCATCGGAGGGCTAAACTGGGGCATTTAGGCCTCCAGGTTGAAGGGCTGCAGCCTCCCCTGACTGGGGATTAACACACCAGAGAATAGCAGATAAATCACACGCACACAGAGATGATATGTGAGCAACAACACAAATTTACGAATGCAAATTAAAAAACACACATTCACACACAAACTTGTTGAACAGATCTTAAATCCCCCACCCCATTTCCAGACTAAACTGAAATGTGGGCCGACATACTGCTTGTATGCAGAAAGGACCACTTGGAAAAGTTACCCCCCCCCCCTTTATTTTTTTGTCCTCTGGCCATACGACGACGACAAACTCTGTAATTTGTGAGACAGAAGGGGCGGCAGACAGCTGATGGTGAGGATGGCTAATTAAGAGACCTGCCCAAGCATCAAACACTCCCAAATCCATGACAGACGACGGAGGAGCCTAACGATTATGGAAATGATATTACATAGCCTTCTTTGATCATTGCATCACATTGCATTTTCCCCCATCATCTCTTAACGCATGTGGGACTGTCATGTTCGGCAATGAATTTGGTCACAGAGGAAAATGGCCTGATCAATAAAGATAGTCTGAAAACACTTTTATCATTAATGCATGGCAACACAAAAGACTTAAGGATATTATTATAGATAGTTGTAACTGATTCAATGATACTGTAATGACTATAAGAAGACAATTTTAAAAAAAACTTCATATTCAGTTTGACACAGTGAATTAGTGCCATTGGGGAATAAACAATACACTGAATAATTAAGATGTATCCAAGCAAAAGGTTTCAATGTCCACAGGACAATGTCCTGAAATCAATCCCAGCTGACAACAGAAAGTAAAGCACCCTCTTAAAAAGCTAAAACATGTCCTGGTGGCTCAGTTCAGCACAACATACTTGTGACTGCAGGCTTTCAAATCCCAGCTTATGTTGAACTTATGCAGATTTCTCTGCTTACTTTCCTGCCTTGCTTGAGCGAAACCATGGCAAAATTTTCTAACACACAGCTGCATGCGAGCAATCTGATTGGTCGAAGTTTCATTCCAAACATCATGATTTCACTGAAATGGAATTATAGCTAATTATTCCTTTTCATGTGCACTACTTTGAACTTAGGAGAAGCAACGTGATCTCTATGGAAAGGGGTATAAATGGGCGCCACTTTGAAGGAAATTTTGTCCGTTAAGTTTTTAAGCTTTTCGGATGTCATTTAAGTCCCCACTCTCATTCCCACACATACCGACCAGGGTTTCTAGTGCAAGTCCATGTGTCCTGGAAGATTTCAATTTCCCGAACAAATGGGTAAAATTCCAGTCAGATATTATCTGTGGTTATATTGAGCTTAAAAACAATTATGAGCAAGCTTTTAAAACAAATGGCATCATCAAGGCATGTACATTTATATTTTTTTATTTAAAATAAAGCTACTTTTGTGTTTTATATTGAAATAAAACAAATGAAATAAATCCTGTCTATAGACTCACACGCATAATAATGCTATTTTAAAAATAAATAGTTCCACAAGCCCACTCCACTGCCTCCACTGGGGCAACACATAAACTAAAATAATTTCTTTCAGCTTTAAGCCAACATATAAAATGGAATAAAATAATTTGTATACAAACAAACAAAAAAGCGATACATATGGCGTTCTGTATCCGGCTCTTAACATTTTAATTAAGGCATGCTGCTGCTTACTTTAAATCAAATAATTTCTATTGGCTAATGGCTATAGGCCTTTTCTCAGATAAGATAAAATAGAATAAAAACTTTGAAAATAAACTAAAAAATAAGCATAACCATACCCTCATATCCTTTTATTTCCTATGTGAACTGTTTTAAACACTTTGCTAACGGTGTGAAGCAAAAGTTATTGGTTAGAGTTAGGAAAAGACCATGGTTTGGGTTACAAAAAAAAGACATTCGTACGATAGTCATCATATGCAAGTCATTGTTGACTTTTGTTTTGACCAATTCATCCACCCCGTCCTCCTCTCTTTGCAGACTTTCTCACTCTTGATACTAGCTACCAGACCTGCATTTGCTCCGAGCATCTAATACTGCCACAAAGTGTCACATGAAAAGCAAAAAATGTGTGATAACGACAAGCAAATTGTTATTCATACCCCCTTTGGTGATGCCAGGCTGAGAGGCTGAGAAGTATTGTTGTGAACATGCTTAAAGTATGTCACTACCTTATTGTTTTTAAAACAAGAAATCAGAATGCAGAGGATATGGCAGTAGCTCACCAAAGTTTGCTAGTTCTACCCTCAACTTAAGCACTCTTCTTCTCTTCCTGTCCTGTGTGATCGAAGCTGAATACAAGTGTCTATCTTCATCCCCAGTGATCCTTAAACATTTGAAACATAATAAACCATTCTCTATGTTAAAGGGTTGACTTGGCTGCACAGGGATCTGCCCCCAAAACACACATGCACTGTGTAACCATCTCACTGAGCTGCCACACATTCTTGGGTCGCAATGGGGATGAGGAGCGGATATATTAGCCTCGCTCCTCTAACCTCCCAGCACCGTATATTTTCAACACATCGAAGATGGCGGGGTAGGAATCAAAGTCGATGAGTCTTGGGGCTGGAATCCGGAGCACAATGTAATATTGATTGCCACCGGAGTGCACACATACTCGCAACACATCTCAGGAGGCGCTGGAAGACACTTGCTCCTCATGGCACAGGCTTCAGAGTTGATTGACACGTATGACACAGTGTAGCATGTGATGGGCGCTGCACTCAGGGGGTCGCTTTTGTTTAACTATGCACAGTCTTTAATATGTGACAAGGAGCGCTAACCGCATCGTATCCTCCGCTTATCATGAGCATCTGGCATAAAACAGCCGAGAAGCTCCAACTCTTTTTAATTCTCCGAGCCATCTGCCAGCTTTTTTAAGAAATCACAAGCGACAAAAACACTTTGACAGTGTAATATATTCTTATAGCATTTGCGGCACATTTATCAAGTAGCTGTGTTTGTTGGGCTGACAAGGCTGAGCTCACCATTACAAATGGACACTTTGATTTAAAGTGTCTTTAAGTGGTATGAATCCACACAGTAAATTAGTTCAGGTGACCCTTGTGGCAATGCAACCCCTCACCCTGGCAGTGTAAATACCCACTGAGCTAGACTGTGAGCAGAGGTATTCAGGGTTAGGTCAGTCCTCAGAGGGACTGCAAGTACACTTCAGAACAAAGTGAGCAGACTTGAGCATCTCACACTACCTGACTCATTCGGTAACCTTTTCTTATTAGTCTTTGGTCTGTGCTTTCCAGCTTTGTGTTGCTAAGACTACAGTTACCAGTGGAGGAACATAAAAGTACATATACTCAAGAACCATACCTACAATTTTGGGGGCCTTTTACTTAACCTGAGTGTTTCCATTCTGTGCTACTTTATATTTCTACTCCACTACAGTCTGTAGGTAAATGTATTTTTCAATGCACTATATATATTTGATGACATTAGCCACTTTGAAGAGTCAGATTAATAATGCAAAATATAAATAAACTAACATATTATTATATCACAATATATAAAGTGATTAAAATGGTCTCCCACTTTACCAGCTGCAACATTAAGTAGATGAACACATTAATGCTTTAGCAATTATAATCCAATATAAATTCTCTATAAATAGATATAAATTATTCTGAAATATTGCATAATTAATACTTTTACTATATTT
The DNA here is from genome assembly GCF_030273125.1 of Centropristis striata. Lineage (NCBI taxonomy): Eukaryota > Metazoa > Chordata > Actinopteri > Perciformes > Serranidae > Centropristis > Centropristis striata. Next base: position 37,922,207 of record NC_081518.1, read on the forward strand.
TGAGGCTAATACTTTTGTACTTGCTGCTTTTACTTAACCTGTTCGGAAACCCTGTCCATTCCAATGGACATCATTTTTCTAGGATGTCTAGATCTATGATTACTGTCATCTGACTCAACCCCACATGCCCAAACCTTTTTGATTGAATGTCTATAAGCCGTCGAGCCACACGCCCTTTCAGCACACATCGCCCACCATGAGACACATTTATATGTGAATAATATTGTTGAACGACATAGTGTGTTTTAAAGCATAATTGTATCCATTGATATTAGTTGAAACAGAATAAACTCATGTTTTTGTTAAAAAAAAAAGGATCTCTTAGAACTGTGCCGTCATTTTTACTATTAGACTATTGCATAATTTTTTTCATTGCTACTGATTTTAATGCATTTAGACTAGAAATCCACCATTGTAATATTTTTTGTATTTAGAACATAACCAGTACTTCTTCCACCACTGATAACACTTGGAGGACATTCTGATTATGAATTTATACCTTTATATGTTTGTTGATAATACATTTTTACTTTAATCTGAATACTGCTTCCACCACGTATAGTTATATTTTATGTTACATTTCTACAAAAGTATAACTGATGAAGGCATTTTAAGGCACTCTTTCAGTGTATTTATTATAATGTGGATAGAGGCACAGACATTTTAAATCCAATCTTATATAAAGTTTATTTGTCCTGATTACACTATGTAATAACTTGGGAATCATCTGATTAACTCTCTTCCTTTTTCCTCTAGCTGTCTCATATCTCTAGCTAGCTGTTGCCAGAGTCACTCTTAGAAAGCTCAACTTTCCACTACCTAACCATGCTGCGTCCAACAAAAACATTAAAAAAAAAAAAAAAATTCTGGCACTGCCTGCTGAAGCTGTCAGCAGGCAGCATCGTCCAGTCTTTCCTCTTACTGTACTGCAGGTTAATCTGCTGCCTGTTGGGTCTGACTGCCGAGCTGCTGTGCTCTACCCACTGAGCCACGCAGGCAGAACAGAGACCCCTCACCACAGCGCTGTTAAAGTCTTGTTCTGCCACTCGGGCCACTGAGGAGCACAGCTGAGGTGTTTGTGTGGTCTTGTCTGCTCTGATGAGCTGTGCTCTCTCTTTCCAGCCAGCGCAGGATTGATGGAGTGGCAGTGTGACATGTAAGAGAGTGTTGCGACGTGTTGCGTTCCTCGCCTGGGCAGCGAGGGGGACAGGGGGCCCTGCTCTACGACTGCCTCTGCTGTCACATTGATGAAGGACGGATTGGCTCTGCTCTGATCTGAGTGCTTCATCATGGTGATGTATGGAGCAGCAGGCCCGGCTCCAGCTCTGGGACGCGTGTGTGTACACCTCTGTGGCTCTTTGGCTAAATGTTTTCCCTCCGTTAAGTGCCTGCCTTGCTGCTCTCTGTTTCTCTCTGCTGGATCTACATCACAGCGCAGGTGGTTTGCATTATTCCCTAAATTCCAGTCATGACTTCATGGAGAATAACTCGCCAAGGTGGAGTTGTTTATTCTCACTCTCTCACATTTGAATACACAAGACGAAGGACTAGAAGAGGGAGCTAAATTTACAGTATGCATTGTAATACTGTAAAGACATTCCTTCCAAGATATTCTCTCTGTAGTCTGATACAAACAGTTAGTACTGTTATATTTCTAACTGTAAATAGATGATTTAACAGAAATGGATACTTTTGAAAAGAAGAGAGTCCTTGAAAGGTTTGAATATCACTAAGTAACTGAATGATATGTTTCAGTCTAACCAAATTTACTGACCCTCGGGGTATTACTTTATCTTTAAGTAAATAAAAACTTAAATAAAAGAGCACAAAAATGGAAAAGTTGCTGTGCTTAGTGTACAGTAAAGTATATAGAAATGTCATGTTATCTCATTGTGACTAAAGTATCACAAGGTCTAGCAGTTTCCAGCCCTGGGCAAGACTGCAGCCGTACCTTCACTTCAATAAAATCATTTGAGACTAAAATGAATTCTCTATGCCAGTGAGTGCATTTGTCACATATCCATCTCTTTCCTGTCGAGACCTTCAAAAACCAGTCCGGTCATAAACACCCCCTCCTCCACCTCCACCTCCTCTTTCTCTCCTCAGCCTTCCTCTGTGGGAAGGGTGTGGTCGTGTGTGTTCCCCTGGGTTGGGGTCCAGGACTGAAATCAGATCATAGGCTCATTGTCTGGCGGGTAAGACGAGGGATTATTTTCCTAACCTTCTCATACCTTCACGCAACAATGAGAGAGGACAGAATGAGTAAGTTGTTTAGAAAAATCTCCCCTTACACCGAAAAACACCTCCATCTGCTCCGTGTGTCCTCATCTACATCGACTCAATGAGCCGGGCCCCTCTACTGTGCTTGCATATGTGTGTGTGTTGTTATTTTTTTCTAACTGATTTCTGTATCTGTGTGTCTTAAAGGGGCCAGCAAGAGACAAAAAAGAGCCACCACTAACACCACCTTAACTGAGGGGTGGGGGCATCGCTTACAGGAAACCTTGAAGATCCAGCTCCTCTTTCTGGTCGCAGTTTGTCTCAAAAGAGGATTTCAGCTCACCTCTCCTGCAGCCCAATAAAAACCTAAACAATAAAAACTCCTTTCAGACCATGTTAGGCTGATGCGCTCACATCCCATAACCAGTCTCACTGGTAAACAGAGTGGGAAAATGTTGTGTTAGTTGATGCGGCCAATTAATTATATTGCAAGTCATTTAAAAATCTATAAAAGAAGTATAAACCGGTTTAGGCTGTTTGAGAAATTGTAAGTATGGTATTAAAAAATGCAATACGTGTATTTCAATCGCCTTGAGCGGTGTTATATTGGAGTCTTTTTAAAAAAGGAGCTGTGTCTTAAAAAGGAGTAAAGCGTAAATTATGCATATCATTTCCCCCCCTTTCCATTCCTCTTCTTCATTTTTTCGCAGGAAAACATGGCCGCAGTCCACGCGTGCTTTGTCCCGGTTGCTCGGCTCTCCTCCCTGGAGGTGGTCTCTCACTCTGGCAGGAGGGAGGTGGAGGTGTCAGAGCGCGCTAGCCTGCCTGGGAGAGGCTCCCTCTGGGTGCTGGAGGGGGGAAGGCTCCTCTATGTGTTGGCCTGTTCATGGCTGTGGGCACTGAAGTGTGTTATATCGAGCCTGTGGTGTGAGGCTGTTATGTTTCCCCCTCGTTCTCCCTCTCACAGACCTCTCTGGGTAACACAACTGTAAAACTAGTTTTCTGAAGTTGTTTTTAACGTCTTACTGCTTTACTACACACTGTGGTCAGCTTTAAACAAGGAGATCTCAGTCAGACTGCCTGTTTGTTTGTTTGAAAATGGTAGAACATACTGTAAATCAATGAGCAGCCACATACTACGAAGCACAATCAGGGCTCTGATTTCACATCATGCTACAGCCACAAGAGCCACTCGGAAGCTCTGTAAGTCCATCTTTAGACAAAATGAAAAACACTGCACACCTGCCATTACCTCTGGTAATCTCTCGACAAACTGACTGTAGCTCCATCAGAGTAGCTATTATCTCAGTTAGTGACAACGAGCTATTATCTCCACTGTGGCAAAACGCAGTACAAAGGCACACAAATCATTCCAACTGCCCTTAAGCAAAGTTTTTAAGGTGGACTTCTAGCTATTAGACGATGAAGAAAACTAGCATATATACCAGCATTTATACTGGATGGTGACCTGAGAATAATATCTGCAAACTGACAGAATATCTGGACTGATAGAGTGAACAAGTCTGCTCTCCCTCTGTAGACACCATGTAACACCAGTGGAGCTGTTCAGTGGCCAACAAAGCTCTTGTTGTACAGTACAAATGCCAACCAGGTGTTTAAGTGTGTATGAAAGTGTTGAAGGGTGCTGGTGAAAAGTGGTTTGCTTGCTCAGCAAAATCTTTTACTGGATAAATAAAGGTTAAAAAACACAGAGTCACCACTGTGGCAACATGCAGAGTGTACACACAGCCACAAATCATGTTGACTGACTTGTAGCAAAGTTTCTCTGTGGAATCTGTGTCCTATGGCTAACCTCAAAGACCTGACTGATGCCATAAAACAGCCACAGTGCCAAAGCATAAGCTTAAACAAATACACAAAAATACCAGGATTTCACTGCATAACAAGCATAAGCATAATTAGACGTGCATTTAAAGAATTATCTTCATTTCCTGATGGAGAACAGATTTTACTCTTAGAAAAATAAAGCCTGATGCTATATTAGGAAACACTTTGACTATAAAGCGTTTCAGCACTATTACATTACATAATGTGCTTTGACATCTATTTGAACACTTTATGAATCTGTTGGGAATGAGTTACATAAAGTTACTGCAGGAATTATTCGGCCCTGCGTAATACACATTGTATTCACCAAATGCCTGCAGTGGCCACCGAGATAAGATTTTCATAGTTTTAGGTAGATAGTTTGTACCATCAACAGGTATCTGCCTCTCCCTGTTCCTCATTCTGACTCTGTTAGTATGAAACTGATTTGTTCTGGGTTTTAATGTCATCTCAGTGAGCTCAAAACTTAGGACAGATCTGTGTGCCTCGTGCACAACTCGTGATTTCTACCATGAAACTACAAAGATAATGCATATATTCCCATTTGTGGTACTATGGTGCAAACTGAATACAGGCACTGGGTCAATTTTTAGCAAGTTTGTTGCTTTATTTCAAGACAGTTTTGGAGAATAATTGCCTGCTGTCTGTATCACAATGTGCCCTATGGTTTGAATTTATATCATAAAGTTTTATCAAACATTACATTATCTTGCAATAACATAAAATTTACTGCTTGCTGTCTAGTTTGCACATTTTCATTTCAGACCGTGACTTTAGTTTTTATTGGCTATTTCAACCAAAGGAAAATATTTCTGTAATATTCCTAAAATAAATTTAGAATTTAGTGCATGTATAGTGACTTTTTTTGCGATATACTGGTATTGATATCTGTAAAAACAAAACAAATAAAAATTAAATAATATTACACATATAATATTCTTTAAAGAATCCAGTGTCTTTTAAATCATTTCTGTTTACATCTGTTCTCACTTTATATAGTTATGGTCATAGAATCACTTTAGCTCCCTACATTTCTATTTTTTGTGTAATTAATTTGCCGAAAACGCAGAATAAACAAAGTTAAAGGTAATGACTAATAGCATTACACCACATCAACCCATATAAATACTATGTAGTTTGTGTATATATCCAAAGGACATACAAGATGGCTCCTGTCAACTCTGTGAAAAAACTGCCAAGTTGCTTCAATCCCTAATATTACAAAAATGTGTATTGTTTTCCAGTGTGTTACCTGGACGGAGTTGAGCCTGCAGTAGCCATTGAGGGGAAAGCGGATGACATGTGTTGGGTCCTGGTTCCAGCCAGCGTTGACTGAGTTGCACATAACATCACCGGTCTCAGGGAAGATCTCCTCGATGAGGACCTTCTCACCACTCAGGGCAATCCTCTCGCCCAGGTCGGGTGTGACGCGGACCACCAGGCAGTCGCAGGGCTGTGCCATCCGCCGTTGCTCGCGCTCCTGCTTCCAGCGCTCCAGCTCCTTGATCATGGGCGTCAGCTGGTAATAGCGCGCCTCCTCGTACAGCAGGTGGAAGTCCTACCGAGGTAAGATGGAGATGAGTGCAGTGAGTTGGCTTGTATGTATTGTACGGTCCTCTCGGCTATACGTGTGACTAACACACTGAGAGTTTCACTACATTACAGTTCATCAAGGTCATCAGGACAAAGCCCTATACATATACAGCACTGTGCAACATTAAGATGACACTAGAAGGTATTTTTACAGGGTGTCTTGGTGGCTTCCCCACGGCAACTAATGACAAAGTGTCCTTGAGCAAGAAACTCAACCACTAATTACTGCACTAGTGCTGTTCTAGCTGCATCTGCACTTTGACCCTTCTGCAGTAGTGAAACACCAACTGTGTAGTACAGGCACGCACGGAGGAACAAATAACTAATGGCACCGGGATGAATATGCTCAAAGTGTCCTACAAAATATTTGTGTGTGTGTGTGTGTGTGTGTGTGTGTGTGTGCGTGTGCGTGTGTGTGTGTCAGATACTCCAGTGCCCTTTGTCTCCACTGTTTGTTACAAGAATCCATTACTAACAGGCACATGCCTGAAGCCTCCTGCCTCTTTTGGGCCCAGACACAGGAGTAGAACATCAACTGCTTACATTATAAAAATAATTTGCAATATATGTTAAACATTATTTAATGGAGGTAACATTAAATCATGTTTAATATATATTTTAAGTTATAAAAATCAGATCCAAAACTTTATTTCAGTGTTTCTGAAATTATTTTTCACTTTTTAAACATACACTTAAACATTAGAGCCAACGTGTGAGAAAAAAATACTTGTATGATAGCAACACCAAAGTAGGCTAGCAACCGATCGTCTTTTTTTTTGGTGAAGCAAAGCACAACAAAATAAAATAAAAATTAGGAAATGCAAGAAAAAGAATCGCTTTAAACAAGTATCTCTGACCCTTTAAAAACCACAAGCCAGGACCCTCTGCTGTGAACGAGGGCAGAGGCTCTGTGCCTGAAGACTCATGTGCATGAGCATAATAATCAAGTGGCAGTTAAAAGTGTTTTACATTTATCAGATATTAAAATGTGTGGGTAGTGGGGACCCTAAAAACACATTCTGCCTACTGTAATTTATCCATTTAATGCTGCCCTGATTACAAAGAGTGCAAAGGGTCAAGCCGCCCTGTTTGACCTATAAACTTGTTACTGAAGCTTATCTTACTGTCAGCAGTGTCAAAGTTTAAATGTATTCTTCTGCACTCTTGCTAAGGTGGTCTCGATAAGAATCAGATAAATACCCAAAACATAAATGTCAGAACACGACATTTGTTTGTCCTTGTAAAGTTGAGGATCTCTAATATCTATAAATGTGAAAACAGAGCCGTGTTAAACGTCTCACTTAATACCTCCCCTGGAAAGACGAACAATAAACAAAGATCAGGGATGGCCTTCGACCAGCAGGACGACACTCTCAATAAACAAAGCATAGCCATGCTGCAGCTCTCCTCCACAGTAGCTCTTGGCAGAGCCGTGCTAGCCTTTAGCATGTTTCAGCGAGCCGACTGGAGAAAGGCCGTCAGTAGGGCTCCAGTGAAGTGAGATGGTGCATTCCTGTGTGCAGACAGTCTGCAGCAGATTGCCTGCCTCTCCCTCCTGGGCAGGGCTTGCTGGGGGCCATTTGCCCCTGCGCTCTTGCCTCTAATTTCCCACAAGACCAGATGGCTCTATCATTCACCGCTACCATAGAAAATCTAGGGAGGCGGAGGTTCGCTATTGGAGGCAGACGGGAGGTGAGGAAAAGATATGTGCAAGTGAACATGAGGACAATCATCAGCCAAGGCGCATTTTAATGTATTCCTCACAAGGAGGGAGTTTTATGTTAATGAGGCTTGTGGCCCGATGTTAAGCTCCTATTAGAACAAGATTTAATTAGGTTACACCTTAATGCTGCAAATCTTTCTGCTAAACAATTAGTAATTAATAAATCTGTGTTCTGATTAGTGTTTCACAGTGACAAAGAATGACAGCTTAATTCATTGTTAGTTTTTGGACTTCTATCACTGCCAGTCAAAGTTTATTCTTACATGGTGTTCATGGGTTTTTTTGCTCCTGGCTATTGTTTGTTTAAGTGCATGGACACTGTCAAACTACAGCAAACAACCCGTGTTGGGAGGTCACTTTAAAAACAGATTCCACTACAGATTACTGATTACATTCCTTAAAATCTAATCTGTAATTTATTACATAACATATTCTGATACTTAATACTGAATTAGTTTTTGGGATACTTAAAAATGGTCTGGTTATGATCTTTCCATGAGCAAGTGAAAACACCTTCCTGACAGTGTCCTGGCTGTCCGTCTTCTGTCATTCCTGTATTTTTTTTACAAATTGTTGCACTTAAAAAAAAATCTGTTTCAATGCATGACAGCATCCCAGGAGCCAGAATAAATGTTGGCATTGTACGTTTCTGCAATCCATCAGATAACATTTAATTTTTTTATTTTTTAATCACAGATATGTGAAATATGGGGCGTTCCCGGTGGCACACCTGGTAGAGCGCATACCAGAGGCCCAGTCCTCGTAAGCGGGCGGCCCGGGTTCGAATCTGGCTCGGAGCCCTTTCCCGCATGTCTTCCGCTCTGTCTCCCCCTTTCACTCTCAATATCTCTACTGTCAATAAAAGCTACAAAATGCCCCAAAAAAAAATCTTTAAAAAAAACATATGTTAAATATGAACATTTATGAACTGCTGCAAAACTTTGTAGCTGCAATGCCTGACAAATGCAGCTTTAAACACGCGGTAACTTTAGAGCAAATCAAGCAAAAATAAAGTAAAAGTGCATTCGATGAGCACATTGCTCCAACAAGGCCATGCCCTATGTCACAGCGTTAATGAAAGTATAAAGTAATTTGTAATTTGTTGTTCTACCTTGGTCCATGCTACACCCTTCCACCAGTTTCCGCCAACCCTGCAAACAACCGACTGGTAGCATATTTAATAGATACATATAGAGGTTTTCTCACATTGGTGCAAAGTCTAAACGCCCTTGAAAAGTGAGAAAGTGTGTTTGTGCTGCGGAAACAACATATGTTTCATATAGTGTGCATCATTGGTGGCTGTGGGTGCTGGGTGCTGCCAGGCAGCCCCTGATCTAAAAAGAGTTTTTCCCCTTCCCTCCTCACAACTGCTGGGTATAGAAACAGAGCATGGCAGCAAACAGCATATTCATTAACCCTGCTGCTTCTGTCAGACTCTTTAGCCTTGAAAATCCTCCCTCGCTGCTTTACCCCATCTTCTAAACTGTGCCTTCATCTGAGGCGTGTGAACGACACCCATGTACAACTCCATCTGGACGAGCGTTGACGCAACACATCTTAAGCTGACGGTCTAATATTTAAGATTTCAGAATGCGAACAAGGAGAGGAGGGGGTCCTTTTTTCCCTTTTTCTCTCCCTTTCTCCCTGTCTTTTTCTCTCCTGGCCTTCTTGCTGCAGCTGACAAAACTCATACTGAGACACTCCCCTTCAGGCAGCTCTCTGTATCAAAGTGTAGCTCCTCATCCTTCACAGGTCTGAAGCCATGGATGGATATGTTTTTAACAGGGGTCTGTCTGCGAGGCACTTTAGTCATCCTGAGCAGCGCAGAAAACAACAGAGTAATCCTAAGCGCTGAGGTGAGGATGAGAGGGAGACAGGGCCAACAGCTCCGTCCTGGCTGCTGGAGCTGCTGCTACTGCTGCCAGCTCTACGAGACAATTCATCCCCCAATCCTGTGTCCAGACAGCCCGTTTGAGCTTCAAAATAATGATCCGACCTGATCGCCCACCGGCAAGGCAACATCTCGGGGAAGGACAGAGGGAGGGAGAGACAGAGAGGGAGGCAGAGAAAGAGAAGAAAAGGAAGAAAATGATGGAAACTGTCACTATGAGGGAGTAGGACTGATAAAGAACTACCGTGTGCTTTGGACAGAAAAAATAACTAACGCCACACAAGTAGAGGTTCACAGGTTGTTGATTAAACAACCAGCAATGAAAAATATAACCGATTCTCATCTAATATACAGCACCCACACACGAAAAATGAAAGCATTAACTCCTTCCTATTATTTTTTTTAGCATTTGATACCTAAAGAATAAAAGTGTTATTGATTTAATGCGAACACAAAAAGCCAAAGCAGAAACTCTTAACGGTTTATAACCATGCCCTCAATATGACTGAGCATTGCTTACACTCTTGTGATTAATTGTAGTTTGAATAATGAGATGAGGGAGGATATTAATAGTGAATATTTTGTTCCACTGATGTAGGCTGAAAAATTTCTTTTCCTATTCTGCTCAGACTTTCACATTGATTTAGCAAAACACACAGCGCCGTGGCTGCCAGCAGCAGAACAGACCCAGCCCTCGGGCGACGGCAAGCCTGATTGTGTTCAGATAAGGACATGCTCAATTCCGCCTCGCACTATTTGCATTTTTTTTCTTCCCCGGCTTCACGCAAATTGAAAGGTATGCAGATCAACACAGGCTTATGTGAGGGGATCATAATGAGTTGGAAACAATGAAGTCCAATGCATTCTCTTCAACCGTGGTGCCTGATTGGACTGTCAAGACTTCACAGGAAGGGAGGGAAAAGCATGAATAAGAAGGGAAAAAACTAATCGCTACTGAGTCAGGCCATCATTTGCTGAAAATATGCGGGGCTTTCATGTCATGTTCTGTTGTCTGAGGTTTGGCTCCCATTCAGACTATCCGTGAGGCCTGGAGAGTTTGCCCCTGGCTCTGAATGGCTTGGCCTCGCCTTGTTCCCTTGTAAAGAATTATGAACAAGCGCCAGCCCGGTGGAAAGGTCACGCAAGTTAAGGTGGAGTAGAAGAAGAGTAGAATGCACCTAAGAAACAGTATCACTGAATAAAAACCTTGAACAGGATGGAGCTGTAGGCAGAATACATAAGAATTCTGACAAAGCCACATATGGTTTTGTGGATACTTGTGGGGAGAAATTAGTAATGCCTTCAGTTTGGTTTAAAGCGGCACAAATCAATATTTATATATAAACTATGGATTAACTGACTGTAACAGGAAATGGGTGGTTCATAGGGATGAACATCAGAGGACAATTATTTAACATCTATCAGTTCTTTGTTTACAGCAGCAGAAGGCAGCTGTTTTCAGTAAGAAACGATGGGCAGACAACGTTAACGCCTGGCTAGTGACCATAGTGGAGCATTTAGCAGCTTAAAAGGCAGATATTTAAGTGGTGGAGACCAAACCAGAGGTAGAAGGAGCACTAATATTTTACTTGCATTTGTCAGACTCAAAAAACTGCTAATGTTGCCCCATCTGATTAATCCAAAATATGTTCTCCATATCATCCACCTTTATACACATCAGCTTATACCGCTGCTAGCATTAAAACTATTATCGTTTTACTCTATTACCCCAGGTCAGAAAAATAGAAAAACTTGCGTTGCTCGTTTCAAAATTGCAAAACGTTATTATTTGTCTCACCAATTACCTAAAAATATCTTGTATGAAAGGGAAATCTACTTCTATGGAAACCTTAGATTTGTAAAGCATCTTTTTTATTGCCATGTGCTTTGGATGATTTGCAATAGTATAATAAAGAGCGAGAAAGTCCACAAAGGGTGGAGGTTGGGGTTAGATGGATGGGTACAAAATACTGGAATTTCACCCAGGAGACCACTGTTCATGTCAAAATACAAAAAGTCAACATTATTTTAAATATGTACACACTTCGTCACATACTACAGCAGGTAGGTTAGGCCAAATGGAGCTTAATAAAGCTTGATGAACCATGTTCTGCATTTTCTGGGCCCAATAGATGGCACTCTTTATTCAACAAAGGGTCAAAAGTACACTGATTTGCCATTCCTTGAGCCTTTTTCTTTAATCTAAGAGCACCAACTAGTGGGGTCAACAAAAACAACTCATGGTAAGTGAAGCTTCATTTGAACATCACAAACATATCTAAATAGTTATTTATAAAAAAACAACCAAGTAATTGTCATGATAGTTGGTCATCAGCTGTTTAAAACAACAGTTATTTCATAGGATATTGTACGGATCATGTTGTAAAAGTTTTCCTAAGATATCATACAAATGTCTGTATGATGATATGTTGCTTAGCAGTCTTATACAGGCCAAAGCTGATTCAATGGCCCATACACTAAAGTGTGTATACACAGATGCACGAGTACATGTGTGCAAAGTGTGTAACTATGTATTAAACAGCACCAACATGCCACAGCTCTCCCAGCCAGCCCTTGACTGTCAGTGAGACTTCCTGTCTGAGTGGGAGTCGGTCATCAGAGTGCGGGGGAACAGAGGGGCATACAGGCTATTTCACCTGGGCTCACCTCTATAGAAACCACTCTGAGTGAAAAACAACAGCTCAGGGCTTTGGCACACACATCACCGGGCCATGCTCCAGTTAGCCAGCTAGCATTTTACTTCTCCACTGCTGTAAACTCCAACTGAGTCTGTTCCATATTCTTTTTTTTCCCTCTAAAGTTTCCTAATTACTGCTTATGCTTCGACTACAGGTAATTAATGTGTTGAATGGGAGGAAGCTGAGTCTACGTTAGACATTGTGAAAACAGAACTTTCTTCTCTGTAGTGGTGTCAGGTGTATTTTGAAATCATGAAAGGTAAACATTCATAAATACATATTAACATATACACACTTTAATGTATTATCTTGAGAAAAATCTGGAATTTCACACCATACGGCTGCATGTCTGGGCAGATGGCTTTACGTACTCTTTATGTTGTTATGTTGTTCAAACTGATGGTGCAGACAAGTACAAACAATACAGTATGTTGTGGTGCGGATATATACCTTGAAGTCATCTGGAAGGAGCAATTTGCTGGTCCTGAGGAAACTGAGAATGTAGCGGAATATCTCGCCATCCCGATCTATGAAGTAGTGCTGCTTCAAGCTGTCCAACACGATGGGCTCGGTGCCATTGAACAGACGACTGATTCTGAAAATTGAAATACACACACACACACCCACACACGCACACAGGCAGCCGCACACACAAACACACACGCACATAATGGAATGAGCCAGCTCCCTTCAAATGCATGAAACAATTACCCTCCATTTATTTTTCAATTTTATTAGCACTAAGCTTGAAATGCATTAGCATCCCAGGTTGAAACAAGGGGCTTAAGGCACAGTTCCTCCATTCCAGACTTGTTTGAAGTGTCCCTTCTGCAGAGAGATTACAACAACACACACGCTTGCTGCTTGTACTTACAGAAATTAATAGCATGAATGTAGCATTACAGCTCTATTATTCCATCTGTCAGAGGGTGGAAATGAAACAGAGGTAAGAAATAGTGGAGGTCTACATACTAATGTGAGGAGGACATCTGGGAGAAGATATTTTACTTGACTTTGTAATGAATGTTGGAGGGATTTGGACAGCTGCAGACCTACTGTATGTCACTCTGTACTGAGAATTTGTGATGATTTTGTTTTTATGAACACACAATTTTACATGAATGCTTGAGAAAAAAATAATGACTCCTGCATGCCCATTTAAAACTATATTTAAATTCCTGTGTGATCCGTAATAATCCATAGTTCTGAACTCTAGAGGTGTCACGATTCTCCAAATCCATGACGCCATTGAACTTTCAGTCTTAAGGTCACAATATGATTCAATGTTAGATTTAAACTTTTTTTTATGAAAGGGCTATGAAAGTTTTTGTCTTGATATGACAGCTGTCATTTATATTTTCAAATAGTTCTTTGAAAGATAGTCTACATGGTATCAAGTGTGATATAACTGCCATATGTTTTTTTGGGAATGTAAATGAATCCTGAGGCTCTTTGGTCAATTTTTTTTCAATAACTGAAATTAGAAGCTCAATTCGATCACTTTTCAATTTAGAGTCAAAATTGTCACACCCCTACTAAACTCAGATACATATTTTGGTAAAAATGTAGCACCTCAGTAATAATGAAGTCAGCATATTGACCTTTAAAAATGTGTATTTGTTGTCAGCAAACTCAAGGAAAAGAAACATGATGTGATATATCACAGAAAATATGTTGCATTTTCACTTTAATTTTCCTTTACTCTGTAAGTTCAGCTGAATTGGGAATTTAGTTATTTGGTTGACATTTAAAGACAAAGAAAGCATTTTAAAACATCTAAAAGGTGAAATAATGAAAATTAAAACATCAGGAAGCTATATCAATGATGTTTTCCTTTAAGAAACACAATAGTTAAAAACAGCAATTACATGTATAAGTTTTACCAAATAATGCCAGGACCTTGGTGTTACAATAAGACACTTGTTGCTGCCTATAGTGTAAAGCACAGTTAACCCCTTCCACTAGTGTACTGCAAGATTAAGGGCTTAGTTGAAGTTGGCTACAGGGGCTCATCAAGGCGAAGAGTGGAAATTGCTGTTATCTTTAAACTTTCATCACAGCATGTTGGCGGCACGCCTCGAGATAGCCTTGGACAGATATTCATTTCCCCTCGTCTTTGTGTGATTTTCCTGCAGCTTACCTGCAGGTCCCTCTATCACTGCTCTAATAATCTCATCTCGTCACATCTACTCTATCTATTTGTTCATTTCCATATGCTAAATATCCCTATTCAATAATTCAATATAGTTTTTTAGCATCTCTTAAATATTGAATAGACAGTTTGTGCAAGTATTTTTTAAAATGTCTAAAACTTTTGTACCCTTGAATCCTAAATATATTAAGGTTGCAACAATGAACAACAATGTGGGGATCTATTCAATTTAATTCTATGTTCATATACTATATACATTATTTACTCTTATAAATTTGTTTTTTGTTGCTGCATTTTAAAAGTTTACAAGATTTGTAATTCATTTTAATTTTGAAGATTTTGCACCAAGTTGCTGGTGCACAATTCATTTTAAATACAGCTGATAAAAAACAGTTAAGCAAATGTATGCCGTTGATTTATTTGTTCCAGGAATAAATAGCATGAGTGTGACAATAAGTTAGGAAAGCAATGTTTAAGTCTAAAAGAACAATCCCAGTCACTTTCACACAGTACATGGTCAGTGAATCCCTAAAATTGATGTTACTCTAAAGTGCAAAAATTGGCTTTAATTCCCTGAGTCATTTTAAAACAAATCTGGCATGTCCCCCAGCTGAGAAACCTGGAGTTCCTTTGCAGTGTAAATAAATCGTACGAGTGATTTACACAAGAAATCTGTTGCACGTAACCTCTTTAACGGTTTCGCTGCAACATTTCCATGAGAAACAGCTCTTGGCAGCACGCTGTGTTGCTGTTATCATCATCATTTTGATGTAATCAGCTCTTTAATCACAGTAACAGCTCCTACGTCGGCTGACAAACTTGTGTGACAAAGAATATCGTAAAAAATCTATTTGCAAATGCGACGACCAACACACACATCCACCCAGCTCTGCCTGAGCACTGGCATTGTCAAACTCTATTACGAGACACTGGAAGGGAGCCGCAGTGGGAATGTCAATGAACAAACAGCAGGGCTGGATTCACTCACACACTCATTTCACTGAATTTACAATTATAAGCCTCCACTTTATAAAAGTGTATGAGCTTGTATTTAATGGCTGTATCAGGTATCTCCTGACCCCGATGTGTCCGCTCAACACGCTGAAGCTTTCACGTCAAATTCAACCTTTTTTCTTTGACTTGACTGTGTGAAGAAGCAGAGCAAAGATGGTTCTCCCTCCCTCTCTCCCTTCCATCCTTTCTCTCTTTCACTCTTTCTTTCTTTCTCTCCCTCCGTCTCCATCCTTCTCCCTTACTCGCTTTCTCTCTGGAAATCGATGCAAAATGCTTTATAAAAAACCAATACTCATCTCCCTGTTTTGCCCGAGGTGTTCCTTTCTCATATGGTCTTGCAATTCTTCCAGCTAGAATTTCACCATACCCCTCCAGGCTAACTCTGTTTTTCATCTCCACTTTTTTAAAAAGCAATTAAAATGCTGCCTGTTTTTCTTTTTCTTTCCCTCTCTTCTACTCCCTTCACCCCCCCCCCACTCCCCCCTCCTTCTCTTTCTCTGTTTGGTCTCCTCATTTTTTTTCTCCTTTCAGTTAAATCCCTGAATTGGAGGGGGGGTGTTTTAACAGGTAGGGAGACAGAAAAGGGTGTGGGGTGTTGGGTACATAGAGAAATTAAGAGACAAGATACACAAACAGACAGGCCAAGAGACAAGAGGGGAGGAAGAAGAGAAGGAAAGGCAAAGACATGGGAGACAAAGAAGTCAGAGGAGAAAAATACAGAGATCAGAAGAGGAAAAAAGGAAAAAGAGGCAGAGAAACAAACAGAATATGAGAGGAAGACGGAGAGAGATGGAGAGTGGGAGAAGAAAAAAAAGGGAGCTATGACAGAACTCCATAAAAATACAGAGAGAAAGTCAGGGAGAGGGAGGGAGGTGGTGGGTGTGGGAGGTTATCAAGGACAGGAACAGCTCAGATCTCCCAGCCCAGCGGTGCCAAGTAAGGGCAGGCAGCCGGGCAGTAGGTGGGCAATATCTGGCAGGATCCACCGCTGCTGCAGCTACCACTGGCCAGCGGCTCAGAGCTGCCAGAGACGTGTCTGCAGGAGGCTGGGAGGGGGACGCAGCGCAGGTATCACTCATTCTACAAAAACAGATGCTATAATGGACGCCTAATAAATGCAAGACACACAGAGGCTTCATGCTAAGTAAAACACACACACTCGTCGGTGTGTGTGTCCTGCCTGACATCACGATCGCTACAGTCCTCTAGTAGACGGTTCTCAAACACTCTCCCTAAGGGTGTGAGACAAAAGTTTCAAAACAAGGGAAGTATTTTTTAATTTAGCTGAATATTACGACTTACATATGCCAGTGACTGTTCAAGTCAGGCTCTCAGTGTCACTCTTCATACCATTTCTACATTTCAATACTGAAACAGCAACAACATTTTTTATTACATGGTTCTCTGGGAATAAATTTCATCATGTAGTGCCAAATATGAACCCAAATAGGTCCTTAGAAACTCAAATGCACATACTTTTATAAATTAAAGGCATACTATGCAGGAATAGTAGCTTACTGTTTGTAAACACTCAAACTTGGCCCTTCCTTCCTCTTGTTTGTGATCAGCTTTGTTCATTTAGGGTTTCACTTCGCTATATTTGCATTTTTTCTGTGCTTCATCTGATATTTTTGAAGCTTGTTGCACAAAAGGTGACGCCCAGAAACGTCCTGAACACAGCAAAATGAAAATTATAGACAAATTACAAGCAGAGCAGATTATCTACCTTCTAGTGGGTCATAAGTGATGATTAAGAGGGATTATTGTCTTTGAGTCTGTGCATTGTTTTTTTATGAAAATCCTGCATAGTCTATCTTAAACTATATGAACGCATTAACCAAACACTCTTACAGTATGTGTTACTAACAATCAGTGTTTATCTGCAGTTTCTGAAATCATTATTTTGGAGCCACAAACTGTAACTTGTCTGTTCCTGCGCAAGAGCGACAATTAACTCTCATTATTATTTCATGTTAAGTGATTAAAACTAAAAGTCTTATCAAACAGCTAATTTAACTTTAGATCACGACGATGTGTTAGTGCCATGTAGCCTCTTTAAAAAGCACTTGAGGCCTAACAATGAAATGGAATAAAAAGGAAAGGAAATATAGCAAATGCTAACTGTAACTGATGAGATAGTGTTTGCCATGTTAATTATGGTGATTTCAGCTCGCTAGATTCAGAGGAGCACTAAAAAGAGCATGAAGCCAGTACAGATCTATCGTCTCTTGACCCAGAAGACTCGTCTTCAAAGAGAAAAATGTCCAGTGGTCCTTTCAAAATAGTTTCCTTGTCTCTGGAACATTTCCCCTAATTTCCTCAGCTTCTGTTCAAGTGACTGCTGAGACTGTCCTCTGTGAGAGCTACACAGAGTGTGCATCAATGTTTCATGACCCCTGTCCCTTAATATGGCCCGCACAGAAGAAGATGAATAACCACACATTAGTTACTAGACTAACTTTCTCTTGGCATGCTACATTATTTAGGGACCAATCTATTAAAAGTAATCATCAACTTTAAACTCTTTAACCCTGCTCTGTTGCTCGTCACGTTTGAGGCTCTGCCGGCTTGCCCTGCTCAACCGGACATGGCCGAACGCAGCATATGCGGCTATGCCAGTGTAATTGTTTTGCTTTCTGCTGTCAGCCATTATCCTAATTCACACAAAAGGGGCCCCTCCTTCCACTGGCTCCAGTGGAAAGTGGAGCCCTGAGGCCAACTGTACACTGAGGAGGCTGGGAGAGACAGAGAGAGAGAGAGAGAGAGAGAGAGAGAGAGAGAAACAGTGAGTGTATACATGTGTATGTGTGTGTGAGCCAGAGTGAGAAAGATATAGAGAGAGGGAGCAAAGGAGCATGTGTGAAAAAAGAGAGAGAGAGAGAGAGACACTCACACTGGTATCCGGTCTTTACTCTCACTGTAACAACACTGTTTGGGTGCTCTGACATGACTCTGTGCTCCATTTGCACGGTGCCCTGTGTGTCTCCCCCTATGAATAACTTCTTTGTAAAGTGTAAAGCTGCACCAAAGCATAAGAAAATAAAGAAAACACAATAGCAGTACTCAAAATAAAAAGTAAGAAATATCTATCTGAGCTCCAACATTATTTAAAGCAAATGAAAATCACTGTTCACAGTTTTGCCTCCAAATAATCAAGATCAGAATAACATTAGCACATTTGAATAAAAAAACTCTTTTCTCATGGCCCCTGGATAAACCTGATAGAACACCCAAACAGTGCCTTAATAACAAAACGATCATAAACTCTTGTCTGTGATGAGCTTTATTTTTCATGTTACATGTCAGGAATAAAAGGCAAGGTTGTCAGGGATTTCCTGTCAGTGGCCTCTATGAATATCAAGACTTTATTACCAGGGGATTACTGGGATCATTTCCTGTAGCCAATTTGTCAGATTTTCTAACAACCTGGTGAATGTTTACCTTGGCCCACATGGGACTCAGTCAGCTGACGCAGAATTGAAGGCTGTATAATGCAGTGAATGACACTGTATTAGAGGAAAAACAAGGCAGCCTAAATGGCCTATAGTTTTAAAAAGAGGAATTAATACAGTAAAAATCAGTTATTGTTTCATGTTTCCTCTCAGAGATACCTCCGGTGGTGTCACCTTGTTTGTGGATGGAGCTAAAAGCGTGAATAAAGTGGGAGTGTGGATTACCAACAGCTCTTACACAATCTGAATCATCAGGACTGAATGTTACAATGGAAGTGCTTCAAAAATAAAAGCCTTGTTTGCTTTATCAGAGAATCAGATGCCTGAAAGAGCAGGAGTTCCTTTCTTTTCCTCTCCACACAAACACTCAGGGAAAGGAAAGTCATTCTTTTAGATGGTGACAACTTAAAGTTCCTCTGATTTATATCTCCCGTAGCTATTTGGAATAGTGAGTATGTTTTCACAATAAAAAAATGAATTTACTGTGGGAACGTCACTAAACTTTTATCAGAACACTTTGACAGTAACCCCTGTTTGAACACAAATAATGACTATAAAGAGAATTTGATTTGAATGCTGGTTCTAAAATAGTCCTGAAATATCAGCTTTGATAACAGGGACCCAGACATATAGTTTTTTTAACAGCACCCTGGTCTACTGACTAAAAAAGGGGCTTTAAATGAGAAATTCACCACCATTCAAATCAGAATGAAAACACATGAAACAAACTGTACTGTACTTGCCAGCTTCCCAAATACCGTGTGAAAGGAGATAAAAATAAAAGCCTCGAAGGCATTTATTAAACAATTAAAATAATCACGTCGAAAACAAAAAAAACAAACAATCAAATTCATCATTTTAAAGCCATGAGAGTTTAGAAATAATGAAGGGAAGAGAAACGTCTCCACATGGTTTGAAAAGATATTAAACTGTCAGCTTCTCAGGGCAATTGTATGGGAAAGAAGTTGCAGTGCAGTTGTCCCAGTGCCAGCCAGCTAAATTACTTGTTAACAGCACAAATCCAATTAATTAAGACAAATACCAGTCCAATTATATAATAATTGATTTAATGACTAACAATGCAAAATTAATCTGTTAAATAGATATTCATGATGGTGACATATTTTAGATGCAAATCCACTCACTCCCCAATATGACAATTTTCACTTAATAACGTTAAATGAGAGAGAGAAAAAAGAGAGAAACCCCATAAACGTGTCTTACCTAGAGTCTGGGTACTTGGTGAGGGTTGCCAGGCTGCTGGTGTACATGTGTCCCCCGACATCGATATGCACCGGGGCGTTTGACTTGGTCAGCTGAGCCGGCAGAGGGATCCCCTGAGCGGCCAGAGGAGAGACCGGGGACCGGGTCAGAGACAGCCGTGACATGCTTCTTCCCTCCTGAAAGCAAGTGTACAGAAAAGCCATGGAAGTAGAAGTCAAGCTAAAAAAGAAAAAACAACAACAACACAGAGATCCTACACCGGGGAGCAGATAGTATCCTCTGTGAATGGTATCAGATCACTTCCATGTCTGTCTGGTCGCATATTTAGCCTGGAAATTATTGCCACCGCTCTAATTAAGTATGTTTGCATCTTTTCATGCAGCACCGGAGGCGAGGATAGGAGGATGCTTATTAGAGAACCAGAGAGAGAGAGAGCGAGAGAGAGAGAGAGAGATGGACAGATAGAAAGACAGAGGGAGAGAGAGAGGGAGGAATGCTAGGTGTCAGCCTCCAGGGGAATAAAACAAACTGCTGCTGCAATATTCTAATTAAAGGTCGCCTTATGTGTTAGACGTGATGCGCCCAGACACACCAAGCACCAATCTGAGAGCATGAAACACGGCGGGGAGGGGGGCTTTTCTCCTCACACACACACACACACACACACACACACACACACACACACACACGCATATACATTGAAAACAAAAGCAGATCAAGGTGACGGCTTGTCATATAGAAACCAGTGTTCCTGGTGTTGTTATTAGCCATGGTTTACCAGAACTTTGTAACTAACCGTGCGTAAAAACGCATCACCGCTGCCCACACTAACAGGCCAAAAAGCATGAAGTATCCCTCTCTATATGTGCGCTGACTCAGTGTCTGAATCTAATAAGAAGCCTCACCATCCACAGGCCAGCTCGATAGGTTGCGGGACTGCGGAGGCGCAGATTTGGGAGAGCTGACTTGAGAGCAGCCTGGTGCACTCTGAGGTCACCATCTCAGTTTGATTGACTGCTAAAATGTTTGAGCCAAAATCTATTTTTAATTCACTTGTTTTGATTGTGGTAAAGCAAAGGAGGCGTTTATGTCCAACTTTACCGGAGCGTAATTTGTTTGCCAACAGCTGCAGGTAAAGCACCTAACCTCAGAGTGGCCACATTTTAATGTGACCCTTGCAGAGTGTAAAAATAAAGATTATTATATGCAGCTCTAAAACTAAATCAGCTCTTATATTTGTGTTTTTCCTAACGAACAAAGGTCACAGTTTGCTCGTCTTATCATTACTCATCTGTTCCCCTGCAGGCTTTGCTTGAAATGCAGACATTTTTCCTGACGCAATTTTAAAAGTTTAAATAATACTCGGAGCTCCACAGTGCAACTCTATAAACAGATTGAGATAATATCATTTCACCCTGCGGCAAATCCGCACATTGATCAGTTAGCTGTTGCACATATGGGCTATTTTACTGTCAGGACTGGTAGACTGAAGGCCGCTGTGAAAGGCCAGACCTGCCCTCTGGGCTCTGAGAGACCCGCCGTGGGCACTAAATGAGACTTTTTCTTCTTCTTTTTTTCTCAGGGTGTTGCTGTGTTACAGCAGTATCGTGTTCCTTTAATACGATTACAGGAGGACGGGATTACATTTCAAATCCCAGGAACAGGAAGAGAAAAAAAAACTTGGAAAGACTTAAGAAGTTTGAGGTACCGGGCTGTCCCACTGCTCTCTCTCTCTCTCTCTCTCTCTCTCTCTCTCTCTCTAACAACCATCAATTAACCAATACAATTAAAACACACATGAACACATGGAAATAAATTGACCCATAAATATCCTCACTCTTTCCTATCAATCATTTCATTTCAAAATTATGTCTCTCTTAATCACTATCTCTCCACCCCCTTCACTCTCTCCCTCTCTTTTACACACACACACACACACACACACTATATATATGACAAATTCCTCCATCAAACCACAGCAGCTGTAAAGGCACCAACTTTCCCCTTCAGAGCTACTGCCTCCTTCCTCTGACCCTGTTCAAACCTATCCCCCCTCATGACATCCACATGATTAAATGATCCACTGTGATTAAAAATCAAAATAATATAACACGGACACGGAAACGTTTGAATAGGGAACAATCGGACACAACATCCCCACTCCACACACGAGCACAGTAAGTCTGTGCCTCTGCCTTTAATTCTCCCAAATGCTCAACATGGCGTCTTATTCCTGCTCTACAATTAAAAGCATAATCCCGACACGTGTGATTCATCGGGCGCTTGATAAAAGCCCACACGTGTTAAAGAAGCAGAAATGTGTGTTGGTCAAACCGTATCCGTGTTCCTCTGGAAGGATCTTTACTCTGAAAACTGCACACTGATCATGCACCGTGCGTAAAAACATCACATTCTCTGATAAAAAGATTTTCACCCTACCGTTTCAAACATTGTAGGGAATCCAGAGGAAATCCGTGCCGGCGGTCAGTCCCAGCTGCTGTCCGCGTAACCACCCCAAAAAATTCAAATATTTTCTCCCCGAGTTTTGTGGTACAACTACACCGCCACCATCCAGCTCCAGCACGAAGCTAAACTGCCGCACGGAAGAAGTGTTTTTGCTGTGTATCCCGCACAAAACTGCTTTTAAACACACACTACCGGCTGTGGTCGGGATGGACTGCTCGCACAGAGTCTCTGTGGCTTTAAAGGCTCTATTGCAAAAGGCTGCTCGACCTGTCCTCACCAAGCTTCTTTGTACCAAAGCGCACAGGAAGCGTCCTTACCTTGTACATAGATGAGATGATCTCCTTCCCCTTCTCAGCTCTTATTTGGATACGCGTAAAAAATGTGCGCTCTTGTTGGAATCCTTGCTTCGTATTTCTGCTTGTTGTCTGCTTTTTTTGTGTTGCCCAAATGAAACTGCCCCTGTGGTTTGTTATGAGAAGAAGAAAGCCAATAATCCGTCTCTAAATAACAGAGCAGAGCTAAAAAAGAAAATTCTTGCTCCGGGCAGCCCGAGCGCCTCTGGGCCAGGGATTAGGCTACAATTAGCTCAACTCCACTCTCTCGCCCAGGCAATTTTCTCAAGGAAGAAAACGTGATACCCCCCTATTCCACAAATTATGACTGCACAGATATAATAACTTATCTAATTTTTTCCCCGGCTAAAGTAGACCGTTCCCCTTAACGGTGTGAAGTTGTGATTTAGAGGGGGGGTAGAAACCTAACAGGCAACTGTCGCTCAATAGATTTAGAGCAGCAAAAAGCAGATTTTAATCATTGTCATTTCGTCTGATGTAATAGTTCCCCAGGCACTTCCAGCTAGTAGGCATACATCCCCATCTCCAGCCTGAATGTAAAGTTTAAAGCCAGGCGAGCTGCCATAATCCTTCACTCAGACAACATGCAATAAAGGCGCAGTAACTTGTTGATAAAGTCCCAGTAGAAAAATATGTTGAAAATGAAGAGATATCCTTGAACCAATATCTTTCATGCGGTGATTTTCCCCGTGTCCCCGCTCTCTCTTTTTCCCCCTCTCTCTCTCCCTCTCTCTCTTGCCTTAATGTCTGGAGTTGTAACGCCAAATTTCCTGCAGGCCATTAAAATCAAATGACGTCTATGGACATGCATGCATGCTGCTGCAGAAAGCGCCCTCACAACCTGCCTGCAGCCAAATGCGCCATTTCAATTATAGCGCAGGGCTTAGATGGAGATATCTGCCCCAGAACACCCCCCTCTCTTCACTCTCCGATGAAAGCAGGCAGCCTGCAGACTTTTTTTTTTTTTTTTTTTTTTTTTTTGGGAAA
This sequence comes from Centropristis striata, assembly GCF_030273125.1. Classification (NCBI taxonomy): domain Eukaryota; kingdom Metazoa; phylum Chordata; class Actinopteri; order Perciformes; family Serranidae; genus Centropristis; species Centropristis striata. The sequence continues at coordinate 37,945,829 of NC_081518.1, forward strand.
ATAAGATTCTGGATGATTATTGTTATTTTTTGCCCAACATATAAAGACACAATGAAGGTGATGAAGCGCTAAAGTGGCGCGCCAGTTTTGCACCGAGTGAAGAGGAAGAAGATAGACTCAAGCAGGTGCTCAAACCAAGAACACGATTATTTATTTATTTGCATGTTTGTTTATTTGCGGGTAAATAACTGTGAATAATTGATGCAACATTGAGCCCAGTAATTACTCTGTACCAGCATCCTGAGAGAGGTGAAATAGTCGTTTCTTGATATTTGGCGCCAACCAGTGTAGAAACGTATTATCGGTCCACAGAAAAAAATAGTTTGACTTTTTGTGAACCTTTTTTATTGTTTATATATATAAAATAATAATAATAATAATAAAAACATTTTAAGTGATCCTGTTGAATAGTAAATAGTCCCTTTTAATGGGATCTGGTATCACCATAATAAGATAATTTACAGTATCTTCCCACAGCTCTTTCCTGCAAAATGTCAGAATAAAAAGTATTTAAAGAGGAAATAAACTAGTTGTGCTGGTGATGTGACAGCAGGACTTGTGGGAGTGGGAGAATGCGTCTCTCCTTGAAGCCAAGTCTCCGTAATTAGACAGGCCTCAGCAGCACGCCTCACAGCGATCCCATCTCCCCCTCTGGCACAGATTTGTTGTTTCCAGAGGTACGAACTAGAGGGGAAACTGGATTTTTTTTCTCATTAAAGGAAACAAGCCCGGAGTTAGTTCAATTACATGAAGTATGCAGGGATGTTGTAAATTTAAAGATTTAAATAGCTTACAAAGTGGCCCCGGGCCCCATCAGTTAATTTCCTTAATTTATGGATTTTAGCGGAGTGTCTATGTCGAAGGGAAGAAGTAGGTCATTTTGAGGATTTGCATGCGGCTTTGAGATTTCACAACAGATCCAAACATTTGCCCCTCTGACCAGCATCACCAGGTGAAAGGACACTCAAATCTCTATCACTGCGCAAAAACGCGTCTCCAAAACACGTCACTTTTAGTTTCCAGGGACAGAAAATGCAGATCTGATTGTAATATTTGACCCAAGTAATGAGATTATTGATGTTTGGTCTCCCTGATGCACGCACAGATAGAGATAACAGCTCTGTTCTAGTTTTGGTTAAAGGATTGTTCCACTCAATTTAGCCACAATTTCAAATGTTTGTCATTCTCTAAAAGTCAAAGCGATGTCGATTTTCAGTTAACACATTTAAGCTACAATTAGAGAGAATAACCGCACACATGAAAGTGAAAATCAGTCAAAGACTCCTTCAGACATCATATGTTAATGAGGTGAATTAATGCATGACCCTATAAGAATATTAACTCTGCCTGTAGGTTCAAAGGCAGGTGCTATTAATGGAGCAGAGACAGTACAATACTGTGTCTTTCTCTACAATCATAGCTTCGACCTTTCACCAGAGGACGTTGTTTACATTCACTTTGACAGATTGTGAAGAAATCTCTTAATAAAACATATTCACCACATTCATTAATTCATTATAAACATTATTGAACACTTCATGAGATTTAAAAGCAGTGATTTGTTGAACTAAGTGTGTGCTTTTGTGTGTGTGTCTTTTGGGAAATAGAGGTTCAAGGTCTCACACTGAGGAATCAATACATTCTTCTTTCTTCTATGTGTAAACATAATAACAGCTGGATCACAGGAAGCTGGGACATAGTACCATCTGCTGGTTAGCAGCAACACTGTGCATAAACCATCATACTGAATGATCACTGTGAATGGCTGCTCCTATGTACATTTATAGAGATTAGTAGAAGACTATTATGTCTAGGGTTAAAGGTTAAGTTGATGTCCTTAGAAACATAGCTATATTTGTTAGCCTTTTAGCAGCTCAACATGGCAAACATTAAAATGTTTGTGGTCACTAAATATGTACACCAGCATAACTTAATACGTCATTCTGTGAAACCCATTCATTATCCTTTTCATAATCATATTCATATGTTTTCTTAAACTCCACTTCAAATGATTTCCATTTAAGTCTTAAAGGGACAGTCCACCCAAACATTTAATATAGGAACAATACAAGAAAGAAAATAGTTCCACAACATGTCCGTGGATTATCTTGAGTAACCGGGTCATGACTTCTGCTAGGGGTCATCGCTGAAGAATTTTTTCATATTTTTTTGTTTTTGCAGCTTCAAGGACCACAAAGGGAAGTGCCATCTAGCTTTATTATATCCAAGAAAAGGCCGACATCTCTACTGCCGATAACTCCAACTTTGCAACTAATAAAAAGAATTACAGGTAATTGGAGGAACATGTCATTTTAATTTTGTTCCTGTTCCTTTAAGTGCATCTGGCCAGTGAACCTCATCTTATGATGCATGTAACCCAGGTCACCTGCACACTGTACTCATGAACCGGGGTGAAAACAATAGACACACTACAGTCACATCCACCCTTCTAAATGCGGGCATTTGCAAGAATCTCTTTCAAGCATTTCACATCAGATCAACACTCCTGCTTTCCCCTCTGGCATGTGGAGAAAGTTTGAAAAGAACATTCAGAACTTGCTTTTAGTAATCTGCATGCCTCGTGGAGCCCGGCTGCTGTCAATCGCTCCATTCTTCCAGCCATTTGACATTCTGCTTGATGTTGGTGTGTGTCTGAGGTGCAGCAGCGACACTTATTGTTCGTTATTTCAGAGAGAGAGGGAGAGAGAGATAGAGAGAGAGAGAGAGAGGGAGAGAGAGAGAGAGATAGAGATAGGGAGAGAGAGAGAGGGTAAGAGGGTGTCAGTTTATTAATAGAACGTGTGGGGTTGTGTTGCACACAAACACCTAACAAGCACAGCGCAGAATTCCCTCAAGTGCTTAATGCCAGCAATTAAGTTCCCGAAAAAGCTGAGCACGAAGAGAGTGTGTACTTTCTGTGTACTTCTGAGAGTTGCTGTTATGAGTCAATTCTCACTTTTATAGGTAAAACTACAATGACCCTGATGCTGTCAAGTTATCTCTCTGATTCACTCAGATCAGCATGTGATTGGTGGAGACGTTTAGTACATATTAACTCCTCACACGCTACACTTTTACCCCTTTAGAAAGTCAGCAGACAGTCACAGTGTGCATACCGGTATGCAGTAGTGGAAAGTAACTAAGTACACTCAAGTACAAATTGACTTAGTCTGTGCTTAGTATTACTGAGTATGTACTTAATATTTACTGCTACTTTATACTTCTAACTTATACGAAGGAAATTAGGGAAATAGTTTTTCATTCAATGCATGATTTGACATCTACTTGAGCTTTTAAAACATGAAGAATTTGTATAGATGCCTCCTATTGTGTAGAAAAATTGAAATTAGCTCTATTTCAAACTAAAACAGTAAATTGCTGCTTATGCAGTCCAGTTACATGACATAGACTAATAAAACACAGACAGAGGCATTTGAATATTTAGCTTTTGATACTTTAGGAACATTTAGGTTTGCTAAAGTCAACTATCTCTATATAGATGTAGAAACTATATAGATAAGTTTGTCTACAAGTTATGAGTGGTTCAATAAAAAAACAACACACCTTCTCCTAATAAAGCCTAGGACTGAGGGGGTAAAATATTCAGTATTTCATACGAAAAACAAGATTAGCCAGTTTGTGCCTGCAACTGAAAATTTTAACTCCTTTTGCTGGGAGGGTTCTCTGGGCTTGTTTGAGCATGAATATGAAGAAATGTTCAAAATTGGTCAGACTGTTTGGCTGAAAAGTAAGTTCTTTTTTTTCTCTTTTTCTTTTTTTTTAACCAAATGTAGTCTTTGTTTTCGCAATAAACTAGCATTTTTTCTTTTCCTTTTATCAGATCAGTCTAAAATTTTGGACATATGGGTTAAGAAACATCTGTAGAAACACCAAAGTGTTCTTCTTTTCTCCCGTCTCATATCCCCTCAGATGAACATTCAACTCCTTGGGGGAAATCTCAGCCCATAAATTGGGGACCAGTGCCCTCAGATATATTCTGCACATGGGTGCGAGGCTAAATTAAAGCGTGACTGAGTGACAGTGTAACTATTAATTGAAGTGCTGATGGCCCAATTTGACTGAAATGGATTTTGTTAATTTTTCAGCTCAAACTAGATGGAATTTCTGTCTCAAGATCAGAGTAACCTTAATACATCCAATCATTTTATCACTTTTATGGCCTTACAGAGCATCTAAATCTGGAGCAGTCATTGAAATTTGGCTAAAGAATCTCTTTTGCTGCCATCATGTGGTCTGAGACTCTAATCACAGAATATATCCAGGCTGTAAGTAACCGCTGTACCTGTGAAGACGCTGAAGAGGCCTTTCTCATGTTTGGAAGATGACTGTCACCAAAATTCTGTTTGTGCACAAAGGGTTAAATTATGACATGTGAATGTAAAGAATATATTGACTACACATTTTTTGTGTGTCTTCATGGAATCAGAGGTGACACCGGGGTGTTGTTCTGTGTCTATTGTCATATCCTTCACCAAACTCTCCTAACCAGGCGCTTATTCTCAGTCTGAAATTCTTTCAGAAAATCCTCTGAAATGTGTTATTGTGCTTCTGGCTCCAACCAGTCTTACACATATCCAGCATCATGCTTTGAATGTGTGAACAGAGGGGAAAAATGGTCTTTTGCTTTTGTTGCTGCGACTATTTGGTTAGCAGTAACAACGTGAACAGTGTGATGTCTCCAATCACATCTGGTATGCATCACATACCATTCCCCCTGCTCAACGTGCCTTGAGGGGAGTCCCTGGCACTGCGGAGCACCCACAGTCCTCATTAGAGTGCATGTGTCATGATGGCATCAACCCGCAGCCTTGACTTATGCTTTATATTTACAATCATCCATCACAACACTGTCATCACAACAGTCAGAAAAAAAAAACCACACGGATCTGGTCTTGAACGGTTTAAGCCGATCCGGCTTGTGTTTGTAACTCGTGATACGTGCCGCATCCTAAAAGGCCTTTTTCTGTCTGTAGCCATGTTGTTGAGACTCGTAATGGCCTGGACTGAAACTGGAGTCCCTGTCCTTTTGTTGTGCACTGAGCTCCCTAACAGCACAGAGGAGGGACAGGGTTTGATGTGTCTTCTGAAGGCCTGCTGCTTTGTCAACACTGAGGCCTCTGCACTGACACTGTGGAAGCTGAGTGCCTCAGGGTGACAGGGAAGGGAGGGATGGGTGGGTCACTGCACCCTGGTAAAAGAGAGACAGAGAGAAAGAGAGACAGACAGAGGAAGAGAGAGAGAGAGAGGAAGAGAGGCGACGGGGGGAAGGGTGCCAGCTAGTGTGGCCAGCGCCCAAGGCTAGAGGAGAGTGCTCTGTGCAGCAGACTGCCTGATAGGGACTGAGGCTGCTGGCTGATGACATTTTATGGTCACAACATGCAATCCCACCCAAAATCCAGTTTTCATACGGTGTCTCATTTTTTGTTACAGCCACACAAAGAATGACGCAGTTTTGCGTGTCATCATGTCCTTTGAGTTTTACTTCTTTTACAGTAAACAGAACAATGGGTGGTAAAATAATCTCTAAACTCATACCATATGGAGGGATAATAGACTTTTGTTCAAATAGTTGTGATGCTTTTATTGGGCAAAAACAAGAGCTTTAATTGATGTGACTAATCCCACTTATGGACTTTCATTCCTACTTAATTATGAAATATAAAGTGTTATGGTTGATAAATTTAGGCAGTGTCTGCTGCTAAAATGATAAAAGTTGAGTATTTCCATTTAGTGCTACTTTATGCCTTAAAGGACCAGTGTGTAGGATTTAGTGGCATCTAGTGGTGAGGTTGCAAATTGCAACCAAGAGAATAGACCCAACCCCTCCCTTTCCAAGCATGGAGGAGAACCTACAGTGGCCTTCAGGTAATGTAAAAACATGAAAGGCCCTCTCTGGAGCCAGTGGTTTGTCCATTCTGGGCTACTGTAGAAACATAGCGGTGCAGGGCTCAGCAGAAGAGGAAGGACTCATTCAACAAAAACACAAGAATTCTTAGTTTCAGGTGATAATACACTAATGAAACTAAAGTCCTCTAAATCTTACATACTGATCCTTTACATGCACTACATCTCCACTATATTCTTCTGACAGCTTGGTTACTTTTTGGATTTAGATTTAACAGGAAAACTATATATTATTGCCCTGTGGTTATGTGCCTAAAGTTGACCTTTGAAAATTTGAATATAAAATATCATCACTTAATAATTTTATAGTATTTGACATTTGTGTGAAATGTTATTATGTTTAGTGTATGAATTATTGAGTTATGGCCAAAAATATGTTTTGTGAGGTCACAGTCAAATTGACCTTAAACCTCCAAAACCTAAAGAGTTCAGCCTTCAGTCCATGTGAACGTTTGTGCTAAATTTGAAGAAATTCCCTGCAGGCATTTACAAGAATGGGATGGACTTACAGATGGATGGACGTACAGACTACACAATGCCTGTGGCCACAACTGTTGGCAGTGTGGAGACCTAAAACCCCGACGTAAGTATATCAATCAAACAATATAGCTATGATTATAAAATATAATAAATTGTTAAAAATAATATGCATGATTTCTATGTTTTTCGTTTTTTGGCCCCATAAAAAAAAGTTGCGTCTAGGCGGGGGTCCCTTTAGACGTTCAAGAGTAAAAAGTAAAGATAAGACTTAGAAAACATTTTGTAGTAGAACTTAATTTATTCTTATTTTCTAAACAACAACATATCAATATTGGAGTAAACTCGCTAAATGTCAGCGAGCTACAGTAATGCTATTATGCATTGATATAAGAACATAAAAAACATACCAGTAACACTTTACTTGTGTTTAAATGCAAGATTTGTAATTGTAATGGAGTATTTACTGAAGTGAAATATCTGATTGCTTCCTCATCACAAGCTAAATATTGATGTTACGTACCAGAGGTTGATCCAACACAGTATGACTTCCTATAAGTCGCATTTATCTGCATTATTTACACACAAAGGCCAGCACCAACATCTCTTTTTCTGTTGGATATGGTGTTATGGCCCTGTTAACCTATGATATATCTGTTTTGTGCAGTGAATCACAGTCTGAATGTGCTTGCTGTCCTCCAGAGGGTAAGAGAGAGCCGAGGCTGGGGCTCGCCAGAGGCACCGCTGTCTCCCGGGTCGGCCTGATGCAGGCTGAGGAGCCAGAGCCCCACAGACATCGCTTTCTTTCACCAACACTTTGTGTTAAGTGGCCATAAGTAACACTGGGTTTCCATTGTGCATGCAACCAAAGAGTTTATTCTCTCACACATCATTATGGTTCACTGTGTGTGTGTGTGTGTGTGTGTCTCAGTGTTGCTTTCCCCTCTGTTTCAGCTCTGACCTCATCCTGTCAGTTTGTACCTCTGATATGGAGCATTACTCCACTGTGAAGACGACGAGCAAAGCACTGTCAACCACAAGATAGTTTGGATCTTCGTTGGTTTGTCTGGAAGTATAAATCCAAGATTTAAAAGTCAGTTTTCTCTGGTTTCTGTGTCTTTGTTTGAATAGGAATCGGTTTTACTGTTCACTGATCAGTGAGTATATAATAAGCTTTTAGTCCAAACATGCCACATGCTATTTTTTTTCTTCAATTAATAATTATGAATAAATCCGTAATTGAAGCTGCACTAATGAATATTTTTATATAACATATAAACATGTACACCTATGCCATGTTGCAGTCCTCCATCTGACAAAATTTCCTCAGAAAAAAATTGTGAGATGTGAATTTGTGTCTGGGATCAGATAAAACTGTTTTGGGGCTTTTTTAAATTGTGGAATTTTAGAAGAAGACAGTCCTACACATCACTGCTGCGGTTCAGTTTAAGCTGCTGAAGTACTTGCCTTAATGTATATCTATTTTTTATTTCTTTGTTACCAACACACCACAGCAAATACTTTGTAAGTGAAAACCCACTTGGCAATAAAAAAAAAACTATTCTGATTCTGTTAACTGAGAATAAGGATGACCTGTGAGGTCAAAGGTTAAGCATGCTGCACGCAGAAGTTTGGAAAGTAGCCTCAGTAAAACAGTAAAGTATGGTTGGTGACCATGGACATATAACTAAGTGACTTAGAAAAATTTAACCGACCAAAATAAAAGTACACGTTGCTTGGAATTGGAGGAAACTTGTGGGAAGAAATCGTGAACAAAGGACAAGCGAACATTAGCCCTGCAGCTGGAGACTCACAGCTGACCGGATGTTACCGTCAGTGGAGCACAACTTCAGCTGATCATGGAAGTGAGAGTACATTTATTTTCAGTATTGAGTAACGCCTTCACTGAGCACTGTCTGTTTGTGCCCCTTGCAGCTCTTCTGGCGGTGAGTCCAGTGTAGCTGCTACACTTTTAAACAAACCAAGCTATATAAACGTCAGTTACGAAAAACTAAAGAGATAGTAAATTAAATAGTTTTGTCTAATATACGTGTCAGAAAAAAGGATTATATTAATGAACAGTGCAGCATGAAGTCGTCATGTTGAGTCCAATTTTTTGTAGTCTATCTAGTACGATGAAGTTAATTTTTAATATTTGACTCATAAGCATTGGCCCGCATGATCAACTTTTTAAGACTGGAGCATATTTGACAAAAATTTGAATGATTTAAGACAAGCCATTCAACAAAAAATGCATCAAGCAGAACCAATATCCCTCTGACTTTACCAGCTCTTTGTGGTTGGTTCTCTTCAGTCTCTTCAAGTACCTGTACAAGGGCAGATGACACCACATGCTGTGTGTCTGCAGGTTGAGTGTGTAGCACAGTTGGAGTTCCCTTGGTGCACCATCAAACATCTCCCGCCTATATATGGACACATGTAGTTGTTCTAACATAGGAAAGACATTTCCAGCATCAGTTACACTTTTTTTTTTAATCTTCTAGCAAGTTTGTATGAATACATGGGTTGTTATCACAATCCTAATACTGGTGCATTATCAGCAGTCTTGCTTTTTCGGTATGTCGTGGTATTGGCACTTAAACCACATTTGTAACCATGTTTAAAGTTTGGACCCCCTCTGAAAACTAAACGCCTCCCCGTTGAATTTGTTCTGGCTACTAGGCAGTCGGGTTCACTCCCATCACTCTCACCAACACCATAACAGGCTGCTTTTAGCCCCAAACAGCTCTGATAAACACACTGTTCACAACCTGCTCAGCACGAAATGGAAAGCAAACAAAGTTAGAGACTAGCTGGTGAACATAGTGGAGCATTTAGCTGCTAAACAGCCACATATTTTCTTCAGCAGTCTGTGGAGAGCAAAACGAGCTAAAGGGAGAATTACTGTTGTACTGGAACGAATGAATGAATGCTGATGTTCCTCTGCTCGCCAACACATTCACCATATCAACTTTATAAGGTGACAATGTTGTTTCTACAGCTCGATCTCCTGAATAATCAATTGCTGTATGCTTAAAAGGTTACTATTGTGCAAATGAATTCAGTAGACTTCAAACAAACCTCCCACATTTTCTTTACTATTAGTGCTTTCAGGGAAAGTCTCTCCTTGGAAACTCCTGGGATTGATCATCAGCAGAGCCTAATGAATAACACCACCACTGTGTCCTGCTCGGGAATGAACTGCTGTGAGTCGGCGTGGTGCACCTGCCTTCTGCCAGGCAGCCACAGAGCTGAAGCCACGCCAGCCAGCCTACAGGCACTTCTAGATAACTCCTGTCTGATTAGCTCCTTAGGAGGACATTGTTCCAAAAGCAATTCACTCGACTCCCAGTATTAATTTAGTCCCGAGAGAGAGGCCCATCCATCGTAGGTAGGACGGGCCGTGCTCAGGGCCTACCCTACGGCCTGCTAATAGCACGGCACCTCCTGGCCTGTCACTATAAGTGATAGTCTCTGCAAGTTTGTTGCCTCGTTGTGTGTTTCTCCCATCAGGCAGTGCGCCTCCCTCCCTCCACTTCTCTCCTTCTTTTTCTCCCTCTCTGTCAGCAGTGGTTCAGGGCAGGTGTCTTCTCTGTCACTTCCATCACTCACGCTGCTTGACGAAGGGAAGACACAGTTCAGAACACGGCGGGAGCAGGGGGGTGATTCATTGAAAGCTTGCCTCTCTCCTTGAAAGGGAGCGGTAGAGAGAAACAGTGGCTGCCTTTTTTTTTGGCTGTTTGTGAGAGCTGCCAGCAACAAGGAATAAGAGAGGAGAAAGTGAAAACTCTTTCAATATTGTTGAAGCTCTGAGAGTTGCTGCAAAGTGAATAAAACTTGAGAGAGGTTGACGCGCTCTCTGATGTGCGGTGCACCTTTATTGATAAAAAACCCAAGCTGTTTTAAATCAGCAGGGGATCCCAGCTGGTTCACGGAGAGCACAAAGTGGTTTCCTCCTGCATGTTTGTTGTCTGTGTTTCAGAAGCAGCACTGTATGGGGAGGAATAGGTGAAGGAGACTGTGCTGCTACAGCTCTGTTCTTCAGAACGAAGACAGAAAAACCAGCAGGAACTCTGTTGGTTAAAGTGGTTGTTGGCCTGTTCATCAGTGGGGTTTTGGACATGAAAGGAAATTTAAGTTTGATTTATTTTTATTTGTGTTTGTGTGGATAACAGGTTGTGGATAAAGTTACAGCTGGAATAGATGCATTGTACATGTCTGCAAACCATAGATACATTCCCTCCTGTGGTGCTAATAAAGCTTTGTGAAGAAAAAAAAAGATGAACACTGATACACTGGGTCGCAGTTTCAGATGTGGTTAATATTGTGAATTCAAACAAAAACTACATGGTTATGTTTTGGCACCATATTCCCCACAACAAATACTGGATGCATTTACATAGGTAAAAATATTCAGAACCCTTACTTAGGTGAAAAGAACTGCAATCAAAATGTATTTAAAATATTGTTATATATACTCCAAATATATTATTCCATTATTTGTATTGATGCATTTATGAAGATAGGGCTCATTTGTTAAAATGAACCTGAAAAGTAACTGAAGCTGTCAGCTAAATGCAGTGGAGTAAAAAGTACAATATTTGCCTATAGTGGAGTAGAAGTATAAAGCTACATAAAATAGCAGCATTGGATGTGAACTTACAGAAGTTAATTTACAAGTTAATTGCTTAACAAAATTAACTTTAAAATAACTTTTGGTTCCATGCAGGACACAAACACTGAATGAAAGTCCAGTGTATGTTGGACCCATCCAACCATCCAAACCTTCTGTGGACTGTGACGCTCATGACACTGTGTCAAACAGTTGTCAAAACATTTCAAATCAATGTATGTGAGGTTTGCAGAACAACACAATGCCAACATTCTTTTCTGGTTACTGGGCTGGCTAATACCAGAGGTGGGACCAAGTCATTGTTTTGCAAGTCCCAAGTAAGTCTCAAGTCTTTGCCCTCAAGTCCCGAGTCATGTCCGAAGTCAAGGCTGACAAGTATCAAGTCAAGTCCCAAGTCCAGCAGTTTGAGTTTTGAGTCCTTTCGAGTCCTTTTAACCACAGGGTAATAATATATTTACACACATCATGTATGCTTTTAAAATCTGTTTTTATTTATTAAAACAAGTGCAGTTGAAATGGCAGAACAAATTGTGCTGGCATTGCACTTTGTACATTGCAATTGTACTATTAACCAGTCATTTGTAACATTTAACTCATATTTTCAAAGAATATTCTTAATTTTAAATACATCTGAAAAAACAAGTGCAACTGTAATTATTTGTTCAAAAGTGCTAACTTCATACTTCCATACCAATGATGCCATATTGCATTTAACTAGTTCCACAGCAGCTCACACACAACGAAAGATACAGAGCCTTAATAACATATATTTTTTTAATCTTTGTGTATGGGGGAAAGTAGTCTTCTCAAGTCAAAAGCCTCAAGTCCAAGTGAAGTCACGAGTCATTGACGTTAAAGTCCAAGTCGAGTTGCAAGTCTCTTTACATTTTGTCAAGTCGAGTCTAAAGTCATCCAATTCATGACTCGAGTCACACTCGAGTCCAAGTCATGTGACTCGAGTCCACACCTCTGGCTAATACTAATTAAATTAACAAAATGGCCAAAATATTTATGGATTCCACTTTATATGTTACTACCCTGGTAGACTTCTTAGATTTAGAGAAATATTTCTATACTTATATAATGCATGTAACAACCTTTAGACATCTTCTTTCTGCAGTTCTCTCCCATGCATTATTTTCCTCATTAAGTTTCAGATACTGTTGCCAAATAAAAAGACTGTCAGTGGATTTCACACAGTCCTTGGCAACATAAAGACTCAAAAGCAAACAGTAGATACTTTGTTTGGATCATGAGGGAGAATTTTAATATTTTGGCCGTTAAAGCTTCTGGGAGACTAATTGGTATCATTCATGCTGATCCTTTGCTCTTCCTATACAAATAACTCTGATCATTGCGGTTTATCGTTGGAAACATACTGAATTACAAACTAGTGTGTGATGTCATCTGACTTTTTTGCACGGCCAAGAGAGTTGGCAGCATTGTTTTTAACGTTGGAACACTCAGTGTGCAACATGTTGGAAGACATTGTTGAGAACAAACGACAAACGCTGCAACACATATCAACTGCAGAAGCTCACACACCTTGTTCTTGTGCCAATAAATGAAAAGAAAAATCTGTTTTAATATCATTTGGTTTATGAGTCCGTGATTTCTAACCTCTCCAACACAGGAGGTGTTTCAGTGGTTTCTCTGTGGTGAAATTAAAACATTACAAAGCTCCTCCAGGTCAGGCTTTATGGATGTATGTGTGTGTGCTTTTAACATGTCAGACAAGTGAAAAAAACAAGAAAAGAAAAATACATTCAGTTGTTTGATTTACTACACTTCCTCTATTTGCGTCTGTAGATTTCTCCTAAATTCAGCAAAGTTGGCATTAAATTTCTCATCTGCATATTTTAACATAACATTTCAGGAAACTTGTAACACAAAAATATTTGTCATAATGCAAGTAATCAACTTGGGAAGTTTTATGGTGATATCTATTTGTTTTTCCCCTCAACTATTCCCCTGTGGTCTTTTGCAAAATGTTTTGAATTTTACAATAAAATTAGATTTTTTTTTCTCACACTCTGAGCCAGAAATCTCAATTTCAGTTGCACTTACAGACACAAAACGTTCCCTTTTCATTCCTAACTATATTCTGAAGGTTTTTACAGAATCAGATTTGTTTATATATAATTCATAGTATTATTGGTATTACATGTTATTTCTAAAAACATGAAAACTTTGATGTTTTATTATGTGGCTGTTGACAAAGTCTTTCAGACTTTTGGAGTGATGAACTTTTGACACATATGTGTCAATAAAATGAAACAAGGATTTTGAACATGGCTTTGCTCAATGTCCACATTTATTAATATTTGCACATAATTTATAAAATAATGCCTAATTTGATTATTTAACATTTCAGAAAACGTGCAATACATACAATTATTTTCTTAACGTAAGTAATCAAGTAGGGAAGTTTAATGGTGATATTTATTCATTAACTGAATTACTGAATATTAATGTAGCATATTCCTTGTCTGCTCTTCACACTCATCATTGCGCACCTCCTCCCTCCTCCTGTCCATCAGCATCACCACCGCCTCAACCCTTGATGTGTTTTTACATTAAAAATACATCCACAATATGCTGTCATTAGAGTTGGGGGGATATGATGGTATAAATATGAAAAACCAGAGTGGAGGATTATTTCATCAACCCAAATGTTTTAGTCATTCCCGGCAGTTGTGTCAGCCAGGTAGAGATATCGCCCCAAGGTTAAAGAAGCACTCTGCCCACAGCAGCTTCATTATAAATCCAGTGTTTATTGATTCGAGTTCATTAAAGCTGCTGCATAATTCATGTCAATACCAACGTAAAGCTTAATTAGATGACTTGCAGTGGCTGTCGTGGGTGTTTTAGTGTCAAAACAGAAGCATGACAGGTGGCGGCGGCAAATTGGGTACCAAAGTGCACATTACTATACTACACATTCCTCCATGAGCATGAAAGCAGTCATTGTTCTTCTTGTAATATTTCAGATGCAGTACTGCCATCATGTGGTTATGTACAATACATAGACAGTAGGAGGCAGAGCACAGCAGGACTTTCCAGCTTTTTCAGTATAAAGTAGTGAGAAAGAAAATTATAATCATGACTTTGGAAATTTCATGCATTTCTGGAATTAAAAATATTGAATTTTGAATAGAAATCAACTGAAAAACTATTTTTTTTAAGTAAATATATATATACAAATATATTGATACATTTAACATTCAACATTTAAAAATAAATAAATAATAATGAAAATTAATGATGTCAAAGTAAACAAAATCTACTCAATTGTAGTGCCAGAACCTGCTGAATACTCCTAAACATGTATTTAAGACTTTGGTAAATTATATTCCACATATTTCACTGTGGTGTGATTTATAATACAAAATGAAAGCATCGCAGCCAAATGGAATACAGCTCAGTAATTGTTTTATCTCGATTATCTGTTTTTTATGAATAAATTTGAATCAAAAATTAGATTTATCGGCCACCACAATTCCATGAAAAATGGATGGGATTCTGTGAAAAACCTAATAAAAACAATGCAATAATTTACAAATCTACATTCAGATAAATACAGTACAAAGACAAGATATTTTATGCTCAAACTGTAAATACATACACTCATTCTAAATTTAATGCATTCTGTTTTTATTAACAGCATCACAACTTTTATGGAATCAGGGTTGTACAGTAATACCATAACTGCATTTTGTGAAAGGTTTGCCTCAGAGACAGCCATCTGAATCGTGTGAAAAGTGAGTACACAATAATAGTAGATTTAAATCATTCTTAAATGTTTCTGTCTGAACCTCATATTTGGAGCCGTTAAATACAAACAGTGCACAAATGGAAGCGATTTATGGCATTGGAAGTTCCTGCTGGAGCACATAAGGAAAAAATGAAATAATGACAGATTGAGATTTTATTCCTCCAAAGCCATTCTCTTGATATTATCACCGGCTCCATCCTGCCAAATGATACATGAGTGCTTGTTTCCAGCACGAGCAGCGTGTCGATAAAGGGGCCAGGCCAGTTAATCAAATGAGATGTTCGGGAAGCACAGGACTTTGAGATTTCCTCCATAAAATGATTTCCCACTTGTCATTTTGCTTTGCTTGATTAATAACAGAGCTCCCGCAAATCATTTTAATGAGGTTTATATCAGTGAGAGACGTGTCTGGAGCGTGCTGCAATGCATTGCCAAAACAAACAAGGATTTCATGCGGAAGGGGGAGAATTAACCTGGCACGCATGTGAATTGGAGAAGTTTTGTATTTGACGCTTGAGGAAATATTTTCTGCCTCTCAAATGTCGCCCCAATGAACCGAGAAGTCAAATTGTTTTTGTTCCGCTCATGGCATTGATGCAGTTGCTGCCATTGTTGTCCGTGCACTGTACGCATGTGTGCACGTGTGAATGCTGTGTCGTCAGAGAATCTGCAGAAACCTGTCATCAGCCATGTTAATGCTGGCTCTGAGGCAAACATGAAGATTAACTGAGGAACCTATAATAGTAATACTTGAAAAATGGAGCAAAGTCTCTTTTTTACAGTCCTCCCAACCACGGCGAGGTTGTTTATCACTCTGGGATGATGTTTGGTTGCCTGCCTTGTATGTCTGCTTTGGGCCCTTAAGCTGATTTAGTTACACAAGCACGTTCTCTTCAAAGCATGTCAAGATTTTCCACGCACACTAATGAGGTAAATGGATGGCTTTTGTTTTCTTCACAGTTTTAACTTCCCCCAAAGTGCTCTCATGACTTATACAAGAGCTGTTGCGGAAATCAGCCTTGAGCATTTAATCAAATTTCTAACTCTACAGAGTGATCAATTTGTGCTGCAATATTCATCCGCCACACACGCATAAACATATTCGTCACATTCACGCAAACACACACACATAGTATATATGCCTTCGCAACAACAAAAGAAGTGTGGCTGCTTTTTGTTCTTATTAAAACACTGTCATTTTGGAAAGCAGAATGCAAAGTAGAACAAAAACGCTGCTCTGACAGATTTTTCTCCCTTTTTTAAAATGTAGGTAGAGCGTGTGAGAATCATACAAATTAGTGCATATTCAGGCACCATACGGTCCCGACTCTGATCTAATCACAGAATGGAAATGAAGCAAATCATTTCTCTCAGAACAGGCACTACTTGGCTACGAATGATGGAGGAATAAAAGCACCAATTTGAAAAGCACTTAGATCTCAAAATGAAAAGTTTTACTTCTAGACATGAAACAGTGCATTTGACAGTTATTTCTAAATGTGTGGGTTTGTGAGGTGATCTGAGGATGCTTGCCCTCGGGGACTATAATCTGAATTCCAGAGCCTCTGTGGTGCAGAGTGAAACGAGACATCCCTGCCGGCAAACTGTGACTCAACTAGAAGGGTTAAAAACAATTCCCAACAGGCTTGTGTTTATGTGCATATTAACAAGCAAATGCAAAGGCTTGAAAATACATGACATAAATAATATACATCAAAGGTGAAAAAGTCACAGTGCAGTTCATTATTGAACTATGGTTCAGTTTAGTAACTTAAAAATAAGCAAAATAACATATAAACCTTGTTTAATGTACTTTATTTTGTCTTTAAATATGAATTAAATTTGTTGTACTTCGTGCCCTACTTGGCAACTTCTGCCTTTACTGTACTTTTTTGTTGTTTAATGTAACAGACAATTACAGAGATAAGTGAACTCCTCAGTGCTAAATTGTTAAAGATCAGGGTAACTTAGTGTAAGTTTTTTATTTCTTTATATCATGTGCAAAGTGAACTAATTCTAAGTTAAATAGGTGAATTCAGAATAAATGTTTTATATACATACAAGGTCGGCCATAAAGTTGGAATAATTTTGTTTTCAGACACAATTCTCTGTTAATTATGGTTTTATTTTCATTGTGATATGTTTGGAAGAGGTTGATTAATAAAGTTTTGAGAAGATATACACTTTATCTGCCAATAATAAATCACATTGTCACAATCATTTCATGGAAAGAGGTAAAATTATTATGGGCGACTGTATTTTTTTTTTCTATTTGAAATGACATGATATATGAGCAAGCCCAACCAAAAATAAGGACATTTATGGATATTAATATAGTTTATTTCAGTGGGCTTAAACTGTTCTAGGGACGTCCATTATTAACCGTTTATCTGTTAACCGACCATAAGAATTTTGACGCATTAATGTTCAGCAACAGTTAAAAATTATTATAGAAAAAACATTTAATTCAACTCATAGTAGGTGCTATTGATTGGAATAGCTTGGAGAGCTCCGGCACGATGTTAACTAATAGTACTACTAGTGCAGAATCAAGACAGACACACAGCTGACGACCTTGCAGCGAACAAGCAGTGGAGACTTGGAGACATGGCTGCATTGGCATAATTGTGGCTGAGGAAGTGGTTCAAGTTTGCAGACGTCTGCGGAATACGGAAAGTATGTCAGAGCCTGTGAACTGGGACTCGTTGCATGTTTTTCTTTTAATAGTTAATGAGGGTTGGCTATTTATCAGGAAAAAAAGTTCAAATTAGCACCATAGTATTTACACAAACCGAGGCTGCTGTAACATTTGTGACTGCAAAGTGTTGAATCTGATGAATAATTATAATCTTATCTGGTGCTACGATGGTTTTGAAGTGGTTATCAAATACCCTTGAAGTCATGAGTCATTTCATGTTTTCTATGTTCAACATAGACTAGAACATAGAAAATGGACGTAGTCACCGTGGCGTCACCCATCGTTTGAGGCATCGAGTTCATTGTTACACTTGTCGCCATCTTGTTTCGGATACGCGAGCAGACCATATCTGGACTGTGGAGGAGCAAGAGGGACCTGATCACTGACTACAGCCTCTCTACACCTCAACCTGACTGAGCGAAGTCGCTGCTAATTCATGTTAGCATTAACTGGGATGTTAGTTTTAACTAGCAAAAAACAAAAACAAAATATATGTAACTTACCTCAAATAAATTAACAGCTTGGACTGTCTATTAGTCCAACCAAACGCTGAAGTGTGTTTGCTTTTCTTCTCTTCTGATGAAGATTGGTCTTGTTAGTGACCTGTCAATCAAAGGTAGCCACGTCTCAAATCATACAATTCTTTATCTTCTATTTTCTTCTATATGGGGCCATTATTTACACTATCAACATGAAATTGTCTTGAAGAATATTTTTACTAGTCACTGAGACCATAGTGTTGTTCGTAAAAAAAATTCTGAGGTAATAAATCAAGTGAGAAGTTTTCTCATTTTTTAGTGAAATGAATGGACCTAAATGCTTTTGCAGCCACTGTCAGCACCCCCTGCTGTATTTTTTTTTGTAGAATGCAGCTTAAGGTACTTCCTAATTTGCCTCACTGCTCAGACCTGGAGGTTGCTGCCTGATGTTGAAAGAAATACCCCAATAAATCCTGCCAACTTTAGACACTTTAGGACACCCTGAGTTGTTTGTACTGGTGATCCCACTGAGAATCAACCCAGTTCTGTGTACCTTTCAGCCACCTTCTGCTCATTGTTTGGCTCCCTGGTTTGTCTGGTTGAGTTGCTTGACACCCACATTTAATTCCATACCCATCTGGCTCTTTGTTCAGTGAATGTGATGCTGACATTCAACAGAGGAGACTCTAACGGGATGCTTACGTTGCTCTGATTCTGCTAGACTATGTATGCTAAGTAATTGTTCAGCAAAGAATCTCACACAGAGCAGGCAGTACTACAGCACCTTTTTTTTTTAGTTGGAGTCAACACTTTCTCTGTTGTGACAATAAAAGTTAATTGTAAGAAACAGAACTGGAAAATTGAAAACTGTATTGCAGTTGCTGTTTCTCTTCCCTCTCTCATATAAAACCAACAGCTGGATGAAAGAAAGTTATTCTCTGGGCTTCTTCAAAGGCCATCCTGGGAAATGTTGGAAACCACTACATAAAGTAGAAGTAGGTGCAGCAGACTGAAGGAACCTGGTGCACTGAAAATTAAATTATCACAAAACACCCCCGGCGAACATCACAGACTGATGACATATAACACTGTAAGAGTGAAAGGAGTTCTTTTCTTTGGAAGTGAAACTGAAACCATTTTCATGCCTGCAAACAAGTTTTGGAAGCTGGTCCTGTCAACATTAGATTTCCTGCTCTGTCATCTCTATTATCTCTATCTCTCTTTTGATACAAGGACTCAATGACCAGTTGTTGAGAATAAAAGAGCTGTGAGCAGCTCACTGCCACTGACCCGCGACTTCATCTCATGACATTTTAGAGTTACGGCTTCCTGTCAGTTGTGGCTGTCGGCAAGTAAACCTGTTCTATGTAGCTTTAAAATTGTCATTCAGTCCTGTAAAGCTACTCAGTGGCCAGTGTAAACAATGGCTCCGTTACGTTCTCTCAGCAGCTGTGGCTGAAGTAACTACTATTGCTGCTTTGTAGCTGTTGTGGAAGTCCCAGGTACATCAAACAACCAAAAGGTGCCATGTCTGAGTTCATAACATCATCTGGAGGAGCACACAGCTCAGTGAGTTTCATTTCCTTTTCCAGCAACTGTGTCTGGATGACTGCAGTAACGATGCTACTACAGCAGTATGTACCCAAAATAAACAGATTTATTTGTATATTAATTGGAATGTGTGAAAAGTGTGCCCAAATAGCTACATCATGGTGCCAAATTTGCAAGAACTCTGAATTCACGCTTTGTCAGGTCTGTTCGCAAGATGGAACGCAAAAACTTTTTTAAATGTTTCTTTTCTAAATCAAAGATTTTTACCTTCTTGCGACACAGCGTCCTGGTAATTTCTCGCTCAAGTTGTAAAATTTAAGCTTGCACGAATACGCAAAGGCGGGAATATCGCGTTGTGTCACCCGCAAGAGAAGAATGAATTCGGCGTCAACTTGCATGTTGATGGTGTGAAATCGCTGCCCTCAAAAAAAATATTTTGCCGTGAACACATCATAAATATGTTTAGAATGCCATGTTTATTGGT
The DNA here is from genome assembly GCF_030273125.1 of Centropristis striata. Taxonomy (NCBI): domain Eukaryota; kingdom Metazoa; phylum Chordata; class Actinopteri; order Perciformes; family Serranidae; genus Centropristis; species Centropristis striata. The sequence continues at coordinate 37,965,851 of NC_081518.1, forward strand.
AAGAGACTTCAAATCTTATTTTTTTTACTTACTGATGCACTTGATTTGTTTCTGCCTTTTACTCACACATACACAGCAGTCAGTGAGAGAGAAGAAGTGTCTCTAAACCTCCATTCTGTTCCTCCTGCTGTCTGAGATCGCTAATACTGTGTTTTAATGCAGCCAAATTCACAATATAGTTAATCTCATTTACACATTTTTCTCTTTCTGTTATCAGACAACAGAATGATTGTGAAATTTGATCGCAGACCATAAATGCTATGTTGACCAGCAGGCATTACCAAGCTGCTGCAGCTGCAGATAACATCATTAGGCTATTGCATGATCAGACAAAACAAACAACTATATTGACATTTAAAATGACTGATCACAGAGGTTTAAAGCTACAAAAATTTGTCATTTTCAATTACGGCCAAAAGGCATCTGTTGCCTTATCTCAATGAGCTGCAAAATATATTTATACCCTGTAAAATGCAAAGTGTCGGCAAACAACTCTGAACTATATTATAAATGTGGCTGCTGATGAACAGACGCTCCGCTTTTCAAATGTTTCCAGTGGACGTTGAAAGTGCGATGGAGCCGGAGCGCAGCTGGAGCGGGACGCAGCCACATGCTGTGTACATTCACCGATATTTTTTTAAATGTCTCAATCTACTAGATGGATTGGTACAAAATTTATACAGACGTTCAAGGTTCCCGGACATTATATTCTACTTTTTCCTCCTGCTCGACCGTGAGATTGACTTTTGTAGCCATGAAATCTGGTCCACGCCCCCTGGGATGAATTGTAATAACTTTGGTGAGCCTCTGACTTTTCATATAGTCATCAGGTTAAAATTTCAACTTGTTCAATCCTTTGGTTCAGTCAGGAATACTCGCATCGTAGATTTAACCATTTATTGCAACAAATGGAAATACAGTTTGGCTTGGCGCTGAAAGGTCTATGACAGAATGCTTCCTAGAGTGACCAAGCAGCAATGCTAAGCCAAAACAAGGAGCACAATGCAGAAACCCCCTAGTGGGGCCTTTAACTAGGCATTAAAACATTTTTTAAAGTTTTATTTTGAGCCATTAGGACTCGACACACTAGAAAGGTAGAGCCTGGGGTGGTGGAGACAAATGGTTTCAATTAACAGCAGCAGCAACGGTGTGTGACAGTGGTGGTGCAACAGGGATCAGTGGGGAGGGAATCATATTTAAACGGTTCGCCTTATTGTGAGAATGAGCTGTGATTGGTGTGTGGGTGCAACAAGATCTCCAACCTAAATGACAGAATAGGTCAATACCACCCATAACTACACATATGAGCATTTGTCAAGATGACCCATATGAGTGTATTGTGGTTTGCGGTGCTGAGCGTTCTAAAAATAGCACACCCATCATTATACATCCACGGTTCCCGGTTGTAGAAAAGGCTGCAGTTTCGTTGAATTTGTGCTACAAAACCACTGATCTAGGTTTACATTTACATTTAGCAGACGCTTTTATCAAAAGCGACTTACAGAAAAAGGGAAACAATCAAGGTATAGTGCGATAAGAGGCGTTAGTGCAGCAATAAGTGCTAGTGACCAGTGTTGCCAACTTAGCAACTTTGTCGCTAGATTTAGCTACATTTCAGACCCCCCTAGCAACTATTTTTTTAAAAGCGACTAGCGACAAATCTAGCGACTTTTTCTGGTGTTATTGGAGACTTTTGGAGACTCGTTCTTACTCTTCTTAACGAGCCGTGGGGCCTGCTGGCTGCCCCGCCCTTGCACCAACGCACTGACAAGGCAAGAGGCACAGTCCTCCCGCAGGAGTCTCTCCTAGCTGCAGTCACAGAGCCGGAGGGGATGTTAACCCCTTAGTGTCCAGTCTGCAAATCGCACATGTGTGAAGTCGCCGCTGGCTGGTTTACAGTGTCTCCTTTGGGTCAGTTATGTCAGCCCCGAGGCCGGATAAAGGAGGAAGGTTGGAACAGGAGACAGTGCTCTAGCTGTTCTGTGACTCTTCAAAGTTCAGAAAACACTTGAGACAATAAAATAACACAACTGCAAGAAAAGAAAAAGAGCATACATTGAAAATGCTAAAGACAATTTATTAGTAGACACTCATCAGCCAGAAATAATAACCTCCTGAAGAATGTCTTCCTGAAATACACCATTTGATTGGCAGTGTAAAATAAGGCAAAGGGCTTAAGATCATATTTTATACACTTTTGCACCAACAATAAACAGTTATACATTCACTTGTTACTGTAATTACGCTTTTGATAAATCTGTCCATACACCCACATACCAAGAAAACTTTATTAACAAGGGGGGGCAGGGATGGACTTTGCAAGAGTTATACTCATCATAATGCAGTAGCAGTTTTGGCCAGATATTGGCTATAACTACATAGAATCTGACCACAACCTAAACAAAGATTAGATTTTGGAATTGCAAAAGCCAACACAGTATACTGACAAAAGTTCATACAATTACCATCACCTTGAAAGGGCACTACCACCAAAATTTTAAAGGTCTTGATTATAGTGTAGATAGATAAATTTCTCCTTAATCATAAGCAAATATGCCTCTTTATAAAGTATTTTGTTACATAAAACACACTTCCAGTGAGCTGCAAAGCATATAGCTGAATAGTGACTACTACTATATAGGAGACTAGCTATAGGTTGTTCCCAGCATCACAATAAAGTTCATCTTTGCACTGTGCCGTCTTAAAAAAATAAAGACTACCACTTCCCACTTTGGTTCTAGCCATACTTTTATATTTATCTATCTTGATTAAAGTTTTGTTTTACTCTGTATTTATTTTAATCAAGGTATTTGTGTGTAGATTTAAGCGCTACATGTATAGATTTGCATCTATTAATTTGGTGTCATCGTCATCATACAGTATGTAGTCACTTCTGAATTACACTCTGTATAGGAAGCTTAAACTTCAAAGTTTTACTTGCTTTAAGACTCTAAACCTTGGTTGAGGCCTCTATTTAGTCAATAAAATTGGTTCTATCCGTTCCTTAAACAATTTCAATCTTTCAAAGGGTTGTTAAAGAGCTCAACAGTGACCTCCGTCTTTTTGATCGGCTTCGGTTCTGAAAGTAAATTTCTCATTAATTTACTGCACTGCCAATTATGGCATGAATTGCTACAATAAAACATTTCATTTGGAGCAAAGAAAAAGGACTGGAAAACAGAAAGACAAAGGCACAAGGCTGTACATTGTCTTGTATACTGAAGGACCTACTCGTCATTGCGAATAACACGACTTCCAAGCTAATAATAGTTCTTGTTGAATTTAACCTTCCTTTTTGTTCATATGCATGATGAGCTCCACCAATCAGAGACATCGTTTGGATTGTGGGTAATGTAGTATTTCTTTACATTACATTACATACAGTCATTTAGCAGACGCTTTTGTCCAAAGTGACTTACAATAAGTGCATTCAACCTGATGGTACTAGACACAGACAACAGGAATCAAGTAAGTCTTCTTTCTTCTTCTACCCTCGATGCTTACACCATTAAAAAATGTCTGAGTTCATAACATCTAAATCATAACATCATAAAAATCTAAATCCTGATTCATAATATAATTGACATTTTCACTGTTGAGTTCTTTAGAGCCCTAATTTAATTTTAAAATTATTTTAAAATGTTTAAATTGTCATTCTCAATGCAGTTTTGACTAGTGCACATTGTTACGTGATCAGACCTGCATTAAGTAGTACCTAATAATAACAAAAAAAGGTTTCTCACTTTAGTGCCAGCTGGGTGGTGTGTTGGGGATTTAGCAGTATAGTAATGTTACACACAGGATACTTTAACTTCAATTGGTGCCATTTAGCAGTGTGTGTTAATGTTTACAAAAGCTGTAGGAAAAAAGACTGTTAACACACACATGCACGCACACACACACACACACACACACACACACACACACACACTCGCACGCACTCACGCACGCACGCACGCACGCACGCACACACACAGACACACAGTGAAGTTGCTATGGGTAAAAATGTCATTAGCCAGGATGGGTCACTAGGTGGAATGCAGCTCATCTGTACAGGGTCTATTATCACAGACAGACCAAACAGATCAGGGAAAAGTAATTAAAGAGCTAATTTCCAAAAATGTACATATCCATTTCATTAAAAAAACATATTCCGCTACATCCAAAGCACCGTGCGGTATCAATTCATCAATCAAACATAGTTATCTTCTTCAGTTAAAATGGCACAGCAAATATTTGCAGTAGGGATGCACTGATTGTGAAACTCTGGGCTGATTCAGAATGTTTAACATAATAATTTGGCCAATTGACAATGCTTTTTGTTGTGTTTGCTTGTTGTTAATTATTACCCTTTTTGTACCAGGGAATCAAAGAAATCTTCATTATAAAAATAAAAAAATAAATGATTTTAAAGAACTGACTTGAAAAACCAAACAACCATTCCCGATGTTGGCCCGATATTTATCAGTGCATCCCTAATTTGCATTTGTCATTTAGTATCTTGAGAGTTTTGTGGTTTTCAGCTGGTGGATATTTTGTTTTGGAAAGAAACTCTTCTTTTACACAACATCTCTACACTGTTATTACTGAAAGAACAACATATGACATCAAAATGGAAATAAACATACCTTCACCATAAGCACTGAATATATATATTTTAGAAATACATAGAAAAATATATAGTCCTCTGAATGCCCATTATACAATTGTACACAGTAGTGTCAAAAAAAGCCTATATGGTGGTGTAGAATGTGATACATACAGAGGGTATGAAGTCACTGACAGTGTGAGATTTGGGGGTGTTAAGTGTGATCAATGGGCATGCTCTTTTCTGTTTTGTCATTCTCTCAAAATGTCCAAATCAAACCAAGTCTAAGCATCTTTTTTGGTGTTGTTTGTTGTTGACTTTTACCCATTTGCTTGCCACGCAGTCACCAGACTGTATGCAGAATGATTACTAACAGCCATTAGGAGATATTGGCAGCAACACGTTGTACCCTGCAAATACCTGGATGTCCTGCATTTAACAACAGCCACCCAAATAAGTATCTCTAGTCATGGAGGACCTACAGCACATGTATGTGTTAAGACTAAAGCACAAACCTAACTGACAAAGTTAGAAGTACAAAAATGCTACAATAGGTGCACACAGCTTCTGAGTGGGCAGCACTTGACACATTTTAAAGATTTATACTATTTATAGTGTATCCTTTTGTTATGTTTAGTAAAACAATTTACACTCTATATCTGTATTAGTATGCAATGAAACATAGAGGCATAGTGGTGCCTAACCTGCTGCAAGTCAAATAGTATATGCAAATATTTTAAATTAATTCGAATGCAGAAATTAACAAATTGCAGTACATGGCAGTGATCATTACTATATCGTTAGTTATCTTAGTGTTGTGGTGTCATTACTCTAAAGGTAGGTGACAGGGGCTCACATTACACTGTACACTGAAATCACTTCTGACTTTAGGAATGTGTATTAAACTGCACCCATGTGGCGCTAATGTTGAATCAAACCATAAAACACATTTGCAAATCCTATTTGACTCACAGTAAGGCATAATTTAAAGCCTGTTGAAAAATAAGAAACTTTTTTTATTTCGAAGCAGAACATTTATCATTTTAATATTGTACCTCACCATGTGTTAACAGTGAATAAATAACCAATAACCATTTCAGGACAATTTAGAATATTGGATATCACACAAAGCTTTTCATCTCATGGTTGTCTGAAAATGAAGATAATCTGGTAAAAATGTATCCATAAAAAGCAGCTTTTGCAAGTACTTAGAGAAAGTTGAGTCTTACTGAGCTCTCTGCTGCGATGCAAAGGTCCATGTGAGCATGTGAGATAGCCTCTTTATGTTGAGATGTAGACATGGAATGTGACTGTGATGCAAGAGTTGATAGGAGTGAGTCAATTTAAAACTTCGTAAGGCTTGGAGTAGTTAAACATCTGATAGTCTGTGTAGTAGAAGTCATAGACTCGCTGTCTCTCCGAAGGGCTGACCTGTGAAAAGTATTTTTGTGTGATCTGCAAAGAGGTTTTCTTGTCGGATGGGTTCCTATCTTTAAAAGTGGGCAGCTTCATGTTGTGTGGCGCCCCAGTTAATCGGAGGAAATAGTTGGACTCCTCCTCCATGTTCTCAAACTTGCCAATGAAGTTGTAGTCTATGAGACAAGGGTTGCAGAGCTGATTCATCTGCTCCCAGTGGATGTCCATTCCTACGGGCCGGTGCACATCCAGCAGGTAATGGACAAACTCCTTGAACGTGACCCCGTTGCCTGTCTTCAGGGCTTCTGCGGATGGGTTCGGCCTATACCTGGAGATAATGGGTTTCCCAAACAGGTTGTGGTAGTAGTTGTTAGGATTTTCAAACTTGTCCCTGTAAGCCGACACCATTCTCTCCAAGGGCTCACGGACAATCATGAATTTGGTGTAGGTCGCCAGACGGTGCATGATTCCCTTGTGGTCGTAGGTGTGAAGCTCCCTGAGTTGCTGGCCATCGTGGACTGTGTCGTGTGTGATGCTATGAGTATTGGGGGCCTTGCCTGCCAGCACCATCAGGGTCCTCTTCCAGTTGGAACAGCCCGCCTTAGGCACCTGGCAGTACAACAACTTGTACTTGTCCTCTACGAAGATGTTTTTGACATGATTACCTGTGATGGTCTTGGAAATGCCGCTTTTGTACTTGGCACACATCTCCCTCATGTGTTGCCGGCGTGCTACCTGAATATTGGCAAGCTTTTTCCATTTGTCGGGGGTGAACGAGTCGTGGGCAGAAGGGGAGGAAACTGATGTGGACAAAGAAGAAGGTGGGGATTCCTTCTTGGTGGTGTGATGGATTGGGGGACTTGTTTTCAGCAGTTTGCGTTGTCTTTTAGTGACATGAAGGGAGGTTATGTCCTGCTCCCGGGACCCAGGGGTGGGTGTCTGTTTGGCCTGCTCCCGAGACTCAGGGGTGGCCGTCTGCTTGCTCTGCTCAAAGTGTGGGAACTGCATTGGAGGGATCGGGCTGGCCAAGATGCCCTTTGTTGTTTGGTGGTCCTGATAGTTTTCAGCTTTGCCTCTCTCTCTGTCCTGCGTAGAGAGAGTCTAGAAAACAATGACAACACAGGTTGTAGTTGTAGCAGACAGAAGAAGATATATGTTTAGATTAAACAAACATTTTCAATTAAAAATACATGCTAGAATTAATACTTTTTTACTAAATGAGGTGGTAACTCTGACCTGTGTTACCAGAAACAACCACATTTGCCCCACATGCTGCCTTCAGTATTCACATGAGCCACTTGATGGTGCTGTTTCACTGCACCTTAAACAAAGGTCTCACTCTGTAACATGCAAATGTCACACACTACCCAATGCCATCCATGACCTATCAGTAAACTGAGCTGTAATATCAAATAAATGTCTTATAAACACTTAATGGGGAATGTAAATTAGAATCATCTACTGCCTGATTACCATCACATGATGCCCAAGGCCATTATGCATTCTGACATTTTATTTCAATTAAATGCTGTAATGGCATCATAAAGCCAATGGACTGGATGTATAATTTTAATTTTACAACAGACAAGGTGATGAGACCATCATGAATCTTGGCTCATCCCCCTCCTGACTTAAATGGCCATATTCTTTCATCTGCAGGGACATCTGGAGGGGGGCAAAAAGGAGGGAGTGGTTCCTCCGTGTCGGTTTAATTTGCAAGGCGAGCACGGGGCAGCAACCTATACACCAGACATCACGTTCTTCAGGGTTTGCCCTGGTGGAAGTCTCTCATTGGTGCTGACGATCACAGCAGAGATGAGAGCAAACGGGGGTCATCTGAGAGCAGAGAGAGTAGTACGAGCGCTGCATTCTGACATAGAGACCTAGTTTATGGATTGTCTTGGAGTCAAACAGCATGTTGCTCCCTTGTTTCATCTCATTCATCTTCCTCCTGTAGATATCCAGGACTTTATAATGCTTTATGACAATTTACAAATGTCACTTATTGGCACCAAAAAAACATGAAACGTTTGTTCATGCACATTAGATCAGTTTCATTCAAATCTGTTCTAAATCACACTAACAATACTAGAGCTTGATCGATATGGAATTTTTGAAACCAGTACATATTTTAGAGAATTATTGATACGATGAATACAATTAATTTTTGAAAGCAGACCTTTTCTCTGTGGTTTGTGCACTGTTATGACTCTGCAAAGAAGGTTGCTTTCCTGAGCAAATAACTTCATTAAAGAATATTTAACATCAAACAAACAAAACATTTTTATACATTATATCAATCAACAGGACTGAACACCAACTTTTAAAAGTGGCTGCCTGTCAGGTTTGTCCGTCTCTATTTTTTATGTTAAAAAAGGTGTTCCCACTGATGTCTAACAGAGGCCAAGAATTAGTTGCCAATTTTTAAATGCAACTGTTACTGTTGATGCCTGACCAATTGTAGAAAAAAAGTTAAATAAACATCATAATTCTATGATCATTATCAATCAATTGAGCCATTAAGAAAAAATAAAATAAAAAGCTATATGACATCTTTTCTAAATCACCCCAAGTATCTATTTCTGCATTATATGTTCTGTAAAATAACATTTTATATTGGCCCATAATGGACGACGTATATTTGGATACTGATAGATATGATATGTCTGTGATAGGCCAATATCACCTGATGATATTGGTTGGTCGCTACTTATGTGACTTGAGTTTCTCGTGCTGGTTTACCATTCATCCACATTGTAAACTAAATGATGCATACAAGAAAGAAATCTTCTAGTGTGGAAAATTGAAAAAAGGGGAAAAAAAACTCTAGGTGTCATCACACCTTAAGAAACCAAGGCCTGGTTTGACTGGGACCGTTTCCTCAGTAAAGTCTGACTGGCTGAATGCACAGTGTGAGGTCAGCCTCTCTACACAGATACTATCAGACATGCTGTGAGGTACAAGGCTGACAATCACTTTTTGGCAATAGATAACGGTTGGGAGCAACCTGCAGATCTGTGTTTTGGGAGAAATGGAGTAAACATGTACCTCTCTGGACTGCCGTGGAGTGCTTGCAAGCTTCACGCCTGGGGAAAGAGAAGAGAAAAGAAAGAAACAATCAGCACTTAAGTAAACAACTTGTATTTTTTGTCCTTGTAGAAGGGAGTTAGGAGCCTCTGATGCATCAGAGGCTCCCAATAATTTAACGCTTCCTATCATTTAGTAGACTACTTTTGATCGCTAGGAAAACCGCCACTGCTCTACTAGTCCACAGAGGGAAGACAGGTAGCTCTATCTGTGTAATGAGCTGCCACAAGCATGAAAAGTTGGTAAATGAGTTGTGCTCCCAATAGCAAGCACTGAGGATGAGACAGGGGGAGAGAAAAAAGCACAAGAAAGAGGTGAAAAACGAGATGCAAGCAGGGAAGAAAGGAAGAAAGAAAGTTTAAAAATATGTAGTTTTTAGAAGGAAGACAGGGAGACGGAGGAAGATGTTGAAATTCTGGAGGACAGCAGGTGAGTGATAGAGACATACAGATTGGTTTTGTGGCAGCCTTGGGGACAGGTGGTATGTGTATTGGCAGATGTGCGGCAGCCGGACAGACAACGTGTTTAGTGGTCTGTCTCCAGCTGGACATCTCCTTTCCTTAGGTCCCCCCCCCCATCCTGCTGATATATAATCAGGCTGACAGCTCTGAGTGGGGCTGCATGGCTGCTGATGGGGGGAGCGAAGACACCTCTGCCTGAGTGGTCTGTCACTTCCAATTTGAGGGTGGAAGTGATAGGAACCTGCACGTGGGGGTGTGGGGGGAGGGCTGTAGATGCAGGCCACAACCTTCCCTAAGTGATGAGATCTGCAAAGCCCTATCTCACACTTAAACACGCCTCAGTGGGGAGGGAATAAAACGTGTTGCCCAGATGCAATGTTGTTTTAGATTAGTATGCACTGGAGAGCGCGGTGTTGCTGTCTGGCTGGAATCTTTTCTTGTCTTCATTCTTCAGAACGAGACACAGGAGGAAGAGGCGGAGGAGGACAATGAAGGGGAGTGGGCTAAGGAGGTGGCGTGTGACATTTTCTAATCTTGTTTGGGTGCTGCTGTGCTATGTGATCTTCTAACCCTAATGATAGCTCATGTAGGATGTGCATCTTTGATATCAGTTTACATTGGCACACGTGAAACACATGAATATTTATTGCAACACACTCAGATGCCATCGCCGGGGAAACACATCCATAGCAGCAATGTTTTTTCAGCGTCTGCCGTTCTAAACTGATGGAGCGGCACGAGCCCCTTGTAGCCCTGACCATCTTGTCAAGATACAAGCTTAGTTATTGATCTTGAGAAGCCCATCAAGGTGGTAATTGAAATCTCCAAAGGTTTAATTGGTTCCTTCTCAGAGGTGTTCTGTCTAGCTGGTGTTACAAGTTTGTCACAGCTGGTGATGTCAATACTGTCACACTTTCCTATTCCATATCACACTCTCAGACAGAGTCACATTTTAAACCCCTTTATTGTGTAGGAAAAAATTAATTGTAATTCATGTATTTAGTCGAATCTTTCACATATATATTTTTTCAGGCTGGGAGCCAGGTCCAGCCCTCAGGATATTTTCTGCTGCCTCTTTCCCCACTATTATTTCCTTTTGGCCTGTACCTCGGGGCAACACAAGTTGATAACAAGGACCCAATTCAGTGCCGTTTAGTCTCAGAGGTATTTTGCTGGTAATTTTGGTACATTTCCAGCAATTACATTTTCAATATTTTTATTCAGCACTGATGGCCGTGCCATTGTTAGACTATTTGGTCGTACCGGACTAAGGTCATATGGTCAAACTATCTAATTGCCCATCCTGCTTTTAATTTCGATAATTAAAATTGAAAGCTCATTTCAATCCTTTTTAGACCCATGTAGAATTAAAATTGTGACACCCTTGTTAATTTACTACAATTACATGAAGAGTCATACAAGTACAATATTTGGCAGGGTGTATCCTGAAACAAAGGTAAATGTTGCTAAATAAGATTCTGGGGATTTATTGCTATCCGTTTTTTTAAAAATATCACCCAAAACATCCCCAAAAAGATTATAAAAATGATTGTCCACTTAAGGAATTATCATCCAAAATTATTATTTTCCAGCACTTTAAACTGATTGTCTTACATACAGAAAACTTCCCAAGTTCATAAGCTTAGATTTGAGCCCAAAATGAGTCCTAGTCCTAGTCCTAGGTCTAGAAAATTACACTTTCTGGGGCCTTAATTCTTACCTATACCTCATATCAGAGAGAACAGAATGATCAATCATTCCTCTTGCATCTGACAATATGTTCATATGTACGGGTACTACTGATGTGAGAAATGAAAATGAGTAAAAAAACAAAAGCTTTTAAAAGTAATTCAAAATATGTTTATGTCATAGATGCACTGATAGCTTGTCAAAACAAGGACACACATAATGTACAAAGCACACTACCAATTATGCAGAAGCCAAGTATCAATAGTTATTGATATTGCAAACATGTACCTAAGCACTTGACATCTAACAACAAACTTAGACAAACACTCTTAATATAATACACGGCCGCTCATAAAGTTGGAATAAAATATTTTTGTTTTACCTCTTTTCATGAAATGATTGTGACAATGTGATTTATTATTGACAGATAAAGTGTATGTCTTCATAAAACTTCTCTTCCAAACATATCACAATAAAAATGAAACCACAATTAACAGAGGATTGTATCTGAAAAGAAAACGACCGTGTATAAATTCTACTCAGGGAAGAGCTTTGAAAAACAGGAAAAAGAAAATGCAACAAGGTTGAATGAGATTCAAGCCAAAGGCAGAGGACACTGTCCTGTTCAGCACTCTGTGACAACGGTGTCTCGTTAAAGTTGTTTGGAAAATGAATGCGATTTGATTTGATTTGATAAATCTTGGATTAAATATCTGTTTCATAGTAGTGAATGGATTCTGGCTCTGAAAATGCATTACTCTCTCAAGTAGGGAGCCAAAATTACATTTCATGAGAGGAACATTTTTCCACGATAGAGCATAACTGAAACAAGCAATACAACAATGTAAACTGAATTTCAGGGGGATTTGTAAACATCATTTATCTCTGTAGTATCTATTTGGTTGAGTGTAATAGTTGCTGTTTGATTGCAATTTCACACTCAGTCAATTCCACTCAGTATAACTATGCTATTGATTTTTACTGCTGCGTGGTGAAACAGTGATAAATTGTAAAAGACTGAGGTTTCATCCTGTGAGATGCAGAAAATTCATCCCGGTAATTCCACATATAGATGTAGTAGCTGCAGCCCAATTTTTCCCCAAACTTCTTTTGTAAATAGTCTAATAATGCATAATAATGTGATGGTAATGTTTTCTCTATGGTACAATTTGGAAGTTGGTTGAGGGGCATTAGAGGTTTATACTGTATACAGATGTGTGATTACTGTACTGTAGCATTCACAAAAAGGATTCTCTGCAGCAGTAATGGAGAGATTCGGGGTAAATGCACCGTGGGGGAATTCTGTAATAGCAAGAAAACAGTCAACCAATAAAGCTGAAGTTGTTTTTATCCCCAGACATTAAATGTCAAACTGCTTTGGTATCTTCTTTTAGAAGCTCCAAAGGGTTGTGGTAAACTCCGACAAACATAAAAACACTTCTAAAAGCATAGATCAAAAGAGTGCCTCTGATAAGTTTTGCTTTGATTCTCAGGTATTTCACTGTAATTTTTGCTGATGACGGAAGCTGATTAAAAAGCAGAATCGGCTCTTAAGCCTCGTCCTCCGTTGCCCTCTAAAGTAACCTTGAGCATCCAGCTCTCTCTCTGAGAGAAAACCTCTGAATATTCATGCGGACGACCCAGCATTACTGCAAGGATCCATATAAGCAAAGGGCCACATCATTAGCAGATCCATTATCATCCTTCCCTCTCAAAGACCCTTGTACAACTCTCTTACAGAGACACACATCAAACACGCTTTTCCCTGCCACCGCCGCTGAGGAGGAGCAAAGGAGAAAAACAATGTGAAATAATGAGCTTATTAAGTGAAGGATTGTGGCCCCTATGTTCTGGGAGAACTTGTTAAATGCCTAGTTTTAACCAGAGACGGGCCAGGAGGGTGCTAGAAGCCAGACAAGGCGTGTCCTCCTCCATCCAACTATTCAGACGAGGCAGTCATGCTGCGCCACCATAAACCCTTCATTAGTCATTCAGCACACTGAGCCACTGTGACCCCAACCAGCTGCACTCCCGTCTCTACCCAACAAACCACCCACACCTGCACTCTGCACACATGCTCCTCCTTCACTTGACTCTGTGTGGGAATTCAGGGCTCTGGCATGCTGGGGTGGTTTATCAGAGGAAAAACGCTTGAGAACAGAGGTATTAGGTTTTAAGCTCTGTGGTCCATTGATGTTTTAACTTGTTGTGGTAAGAGATAAAATTATGTTTCATTTGGTGCTTAAATCCTCCAGGACTGTGCCAGAGAGAGCAGGTGCTGGGGAGGAGGAGGAGGTGATGCACGTGGTCAAGATTGAAGACTTGAAGCTTGCAAAGGCTCTCTAAAGAACAAACAGAGTCCATCTTAAATTGTGTTTATGATCATCTGAGGGCTGTCTTGTGTTGTGAAGGAAGGCTTGGAAGCTTTAAGACTTTCTTAGGTGTTCATGTTTAGAACAGAATGAATGAATAATGCAGGTATAGATAAAACCAGCACACCAAAAAAATGATTTTTTTTTCACTGTTTCGGCTGGAAGCAAGATGCCATACCAGACTCACCATCCAGACTGTTGTCAGTCTCAGGTAGTTAAATATCCACATTTGATCACAGCCCTCTGTGTCTGATATGGATACACAAGGTACCTTTTGGTGTCTGTATAAGCTGCACCAGGCTTTTAACTTACTTTGATATGAGAAAACCCATCAGTGGCGGTATAAGAAGAGAAGTGCTCCAGAAGTCAGGTAACACAGTATAATGAGTGTCAGCGCAGGAAGGCGGATAAGGTGGATGATTGGGTCCAAACATATACTGTAGAACTGTGACCATGGAGACCACTGTTCACACCCTGTGTGTTTATTTTTGACTACTTAACTTATAGACTATGAAGCTTTATTTATGTAATAAACATATATATTCAACGCAAACAGGATCTTTTTCCATGTGTTAAACAGCAAAGCCAAGTGGTCTTGACCAAGCGTCTGTGTGTGACATTTGGGAATGGGAATGGGTTGATTAATTGGTAGGATTTAATATTATAAAAGATTAATGCCAACATACATTGTTCTCTAATTTGATTAATGAAAGTCTGAACTGCTGTATGTGAAACACTCTGAGGAATTAAGTCCATACTTGACAATTCTGCACATCATAATTGTGGTCCAATGCCTTGTGGTTTAAAGTAACTTACTACTTATTTACTCAAATACTGTTGTTATGTGCAGAATTTCTTCTGCATTTTTATGCCTTAAGATGGGTTTTAAGAGGTAAAATATACTGTCTTTTTACAGTTTGCAACTGTATGTCACACATTATTAGCAAATGTTCACAATCTGTTTTATTTTTATGTTCGAAAAAGTCCCAGCTTTTTAAGAATCAGGTTTGTACAATATAAATCTTTATAGAGATTAGTGGAACTGCAGATGGGTTGGGTGACATCTCCCTGTAGGCTTGTTACGATCAGTAATTGCTTTCATATGTAATCATATATGATCAATTGTCAATACAAATGTCTTGATCATAGCTGGATATACTTTTTTTTGTTACATAGCACATAAGGGCCACGATATATCTGCAGGGAGGTTGGTAGGATTTTTTTTTCAAGTGCTGAGATCTGGCAATTAAAAGCATATTTCTAAGTTTTTCAAACAAGAACTCCTGAGTCACTGGGGTTCCCACACTCCTCCTCCTACCTACTGAACTATGCAGTGACGGTACAGCGTGCCATGAGCAAGCAGCTGGCACTAGAAGACATGCCACCTACAAAGGTCATGAAGCGTCATAGCTGAAAGTAGTCTTCTTTGGCCAGATGACTAAGCTGTTTCATTACCGCTACATCTCGCATGGTGATACCTTCTCTATTCATTTGACATTTGTGTTTCTGGCTCAAATTTCACTTCATCAGTCCATATTTGTATTTTGTTTTTGGGAGTAGTACGGGCTCTTTTCTTTTGACTTTCATCAGTGTCGCTGCAGTTGCTCTTTTTTGCTCATCAGAAGAGGTTGATAAAGGTCATAGTGCCTTTGCTCCTTTTAAAGCTACATTATAGTTAATGAAGCCAGAACATGGGGATATGGTACTTTGGCTTTATATTACATTTATGAGAGCCTGAAGTTAAAGAGGGTGTGACATGTGAGTTGCTGACAATAACTGCATTAGGACATTTTTGTTTAGTGTAGAACAGCACTGTATCCACATTCTAGCTTTAAATAATAAAAAAAAAGGTTAGTAGGTGTGGTCGTTTTTATGATAAAGGGCGATTACATTAAAACTATGGCTTGCTAACCAGCTGTGTGCATTAACCTGCCTCTCACGCTCCCATCCTAAACCCCATCATGACATTCTTTTGACCTCCTCGACGCAATTTACTGCACCTCCGTGGGTGCACACGAGGATTGACTTATTAGTGAAATCCATAAATTACAAGATGTTCACTAAACCATGAATAGGTTCCCCTTCCACCTCTGTCCCCAGATAAGGTCAAGTGTTGGGAAGACTCTTAAGTCACGGGGGATGTGCTCTTTCATTAGTTGGAATTCAAATGAAAAAGAGCTCACTTTCTCCAACCCTGACCGCAATAAATCAATGCACCGTCCATGCACCATAAATAACACATGGTTCGGCTCATAATTGTCTGTGGCAGAGCACAAGCTAAGCATACAAAGACTGCATCAACATTCAGCGAGAAAAAAAAAAAAACGAGAACAGTGGAAGACTATTTATGACGTGAGGCTGTGGTGCTGCATTAACACCTTTGCACTATTTTCAGAGCACTTTGCTTCCCTGCTCTGAGGCAGTGCAGCTGCTTGGCTCATGCATCGTCACTCCGATGTTTGAGTTTGTGAATGGGGAACGGATGTGACATTATGAAGTGGTGGATTAAAAGTGCTTTTGTAAGATATTCTTTAAATGATGAATAAAAACGTTTCATTCAACGAGTCATTTAAAAAGTGTGACACTATGGGCGCAGTGCTCAATGCTCAGTCATAGCAACAATCATAATCATGATTGATTACTCATTAACTGTGGAAACATCAAGCATTCACGGACCCTGAAATTTCTTAAACTTTCAATATAATTAAACGGAGAAAAAGCAAATAAAAAAGCTATTAAAATAAATAATTAATATAATTAACAAAATATATATGAATTTTTTAAATAATGATGTAAAAATATACTTAATAATTAGATAAAAATAAATAAGATCAACTTTGTTTTAATGTTGCACTTCCACAACCTACTGAAAACTACTAAATAAATAATAATTAAATTAGACCAAAGTAAATGAGCAAAAATGGGTAAAAGTGCATGTGTAAAGGAAAGGTGCACTGTATTTAGTACATAAGACAAAATGAGAACATTATTCTGAAATGTAATGTGGTACAATAATTGATTTATCTTGATAATCTTGTTTTCATAATTGTTGAAAGCCAATATCATGATTGAAGCTTAAATTGGATTAATGGCCCAGCTCCACGTGACACCTCCTCAAACCACTGGGGTTAGCTGTTACATTATTTTAAACTTGTTTTACAGAAAAGCTCCGCTATAAAGTTATTAAATGGTGAAACCGAGACAATGACATGCTGTACAGTGCTTTAAAAAAGCCTCCATACAGAGCCAAAAAATGTGAAAGTGCATTTTATGATAACGAGAAAGTGCCTCTGTGGGGCAATAATGTAGGTAGCTATAATAATCCCCCTCATGTTTTAATTTGCTCCAATCTTGGGCTACTTTTTCTGTGCAATCTTCCAATTCTTTTCTCATGCTGGGAAAACCTGGCACTGAACACAGCAGGAGGGGAAATAATGAACTACACAGATAGGAAGCTGCTGAAAGGAGGTATCAAACGTGGCACTGATTATCATTATGACAATTCATTTTGACAACAATATATTCTCACAGTCGATGTTACTGGGGAGTTTTCAAGGTTAGGAGATGCGAAGACATCCCGGGGCAGATTTCCATGGAAACAGGGAGTCAGAGAGCCGTATGTGGGGTTGTGGTGGGAGGCGGCTTGTTTTAATACCACGTAGAGGACGGGGCATGGCAGCTTGCATGAGGAGGGATGTGTAAACAAATGCTACCTGTCAGCTGTGAGCCCGGGGTTAAGTGAATTATCTCAGCTGAGACGAGGTGCAGGATGCTTTAATTGGCACATATCTTATTCAGATGCTGCAGAGCTCTTGACCTAGGCGAGTACACACCGCAGCGCTCCCTTTGGAAACCACTCCCTCTGCGATGACAATAGAAAGCTGATTGGATCTAAAAAGTCCACACAGTAAGTGGAGGTATTGTAAAGTTGTTTTTGGTAAGAAGCCTGAAATTTTGTGAGTGGAGTTCACACAGTCAGATCTGCAGGCGGAGCTGCTGAATGCTGTCCTGGAACTCGCACAGGCTCGGCTAGATAAACAGAGCTGCTGATGACATGAGAGGAGTGATATGTGAGATGAGTGAGATGTGAGCACTGACTCAACTATTCAGCATGGAAAAGAAGACGGACACACTGTGAAGAAAACCACAGTTCTGACAAACATTAAAGGAGGCTGTGTGAACAAAGTACTCAGTGAAATAGAAGGACGGAGACTGTGAAAAAGATTTGGCAATGACAAAAAAAAAAAACTGTATCTACAGTTATACTCAATAACCACAAATCTGGGCCTCCACAAAAAACATGTCCCAAATTCAAACTTTAGCTATGTTTCAAAAGTTTACTCAATCAATAACAAAATAATTATATTGTCCATTTAAAGCCAAAAGAAGATAGCATTAATTTGTCATCTAATAATTAATATCTCCATGTTGCAAGTTACCTGATACAATGTATTGTTTTTTCATGACAAAACTGGTTTAACATGTCATACTATGGACAACAATGTCCAAATAGAAGCAAAAATAACTGCATTTAAGATTAAATTGAGTTTAAAGAAAAAGAAGAAGGCCAATGCCTTCCTTAGTGACCATCATAATGTTACTTTACACAGAAACACAGGATGACCACTAATTAGGATTATTTCATCTTATTTTTTTTAGATGTTTTGTCCTTGATTTTGGCATGAGAGAGAGGTCTAAATACTACAATACCCATGAGCCTCGAGGTGTGAATCAGAGTAAATTCAAAACACTTCAGCATTACAGTTTAGAGGAAAACACAGTGCTGTATAGATGATGAACTGATTTAAATTTCAGATTGTGACTTTTTTCAACAACATCATCTGTAAATTTTAATCATCATTAGCAGTCACAAAACTATAGACGCAGTAATTGTATGTTTCTTGTCAAAATACATTCTGGAAGTAATAGTTAACATCCATAATTTTAAACCTCCAAAGATATTTTCTGACACAGTAATTAATATTTGGTTCAACCATGTCATGTAGCATTGTCTATAGGAAAAATGAAGGGGACTTTTACTCCCAGGGGCCCCTGCACTTCTGTCTGTCCTGTAAGAGTGATCCCTCTTTTTCTATTTTTTCCCGATTACACATTTCTTCCTTACCTCCCACCAAAAATATAGAGTTTGTCAAACTGATTGTCAAATACTTTTAGGCAAATTTGTGCTTTGTGATATTGGGCTGTATAAATAAAATTGACTTGACCTGTGCATTCCCTTCTGTAAAAACCCAGACAGTCACTGTAACCACGCCTGACTATCCTTCATTGATTTCTGCTCTGTTCTAAGTCAATTATTGTAGGTTCAAGCAACGGACCAAGCAATAAGTAAGCAGGCCGTAATGATTGACATCACACTCACCGACACCAGCGCACACAGGGCTGTGTACACACTCTCCTCCTCTACACAAAGTGTTCACATGACTGGAAGTATTTACTGCCATTCTTGGAGTCCTCATTAACTCTGCTGTCAGAAACAAAAGGACTGTTCATCAAAGCCATTTTTCACCCTCCATATCTTGACATCACCTTAAACACTGACCTCATTTACAACCAACACACCAACGACGTCCACAAGACGTGTCAACAACTATTTTCAATCATCTATAAAAAGCTGGAACATCATCCAAACAACCATCCAGTCTGTCATGTTGCTCTTTTTCCAAGTTTGTTTTCTCAAACAGAAACGATGTTCCTAAAAAAAGACATGCAGTTGTCCACCTGATTACTCTCCCCACTCCTGTTTACTTGGAACTGCTCTAACATAATTGTGACTGATTGTCTCTGCTTCCTTCCCTCGTACAGGAGGGCCTGCCTCAGCAAAAGTTTTATTCCCCTTATCCCCACTACATGTAACATTCTGAAAGAATAAATACACTTCAAATAAGAATGTTGAGACTTGCTTAATCAGCTGGTTTGATACAACAGTTAAATAAATGTGAGGAGCTGCTGGTGCTGTAATAACTTTAACCTGGAGAGAGACAGCTAGATATAAAAAAAACATCTAAATGAATCCAACAATACTCTTTTTTTAACTGAAATGCTAACATTTTTCAGGATTATCTCAAAAGAGATGATCTTATTTGCTAGAAGCTATAATGACTGAAAAGACACCGGTCTGGTATTATCTATAGCTTCCTCTTTTCTACAGTTTCTTCATCCACATTTTTCTTTGCTTTCAGAGTGACCTGATGGCTTCCCATCTCATTTCTATAATGAACATTTTATTGAAAATGTCAACAAAGTGACCTGATGGCTTTTATTGGAGAAGAGGTGCTGACTTTGACTGTACCCTTCAAACAACTAATAGACATAAGACAAAAAATTAACACAATAGTGCACTCCTGGTGCTGTATTTTTAATTCTTTCTTTTTTTTTTCCTTTTCACAAAGCCATTGAAGGCTTTGTGCACTGGCTTTGGGAGGGATTAAATGAGTTGTTTGATGACCTCTTTTAAGTCTTTTTTTTTCCACATTTCTTCTAGATTAAAGTCGGTGCCAAATCCTTTTATTTGTGACCTGTTGGTACACTGGCGGCGGCACGCTGAGGTGCTGTGATCAGATGCTGCTATGTCTTCGTTAAGCCGCTGTGCTCCCCTGTTCACCTCTATTTGCAGTGAGATTGGGAACTGGAATTGGCCCTGTCACTGTTTACCCTGGCCTCTCATTTGAGTTAGCTTCACGTTCTCCTACACACCCCTTGTTTTCCTGTCAGAGCACTACTGATTACAGCAGAAACTGATGAGTCCAGACATGTGAGTAAAGCACAGGGACTGCGTTTGAATACCAAAGGATCAGAATTCACCCTCTGCTTGCAGTTCACGTCAGTCCATCACATAGACATGCAGAAAGAGGGCTTGGAACCAAATGAAATACCACCCATATTCCTGCATTTTATGAAATCTGTAAGTTGATAATTGAAACTTTTATTGCTTCTTGATCACAGTCATAATAAGCCAACATACACCAACATCTGAAGAACTAGAAATGAAAATGGCTTATGAAGCGGGGAAGATAATCTAAGAAGAGGAAGATGATGAAAACACTGCATCATAAGAAGCCATGCCTTCAATAAAAATATGGTAGTAATTCAAGGAGAAAGCAGATTTACACCAATTAAAGTCACTGAGAATCTCTGCAGATTTTACAAATCACTGAACCATTCCGGCAAATATTAGTTCTTTGCTAATAGGGCTTAAGCTTTATTTAAATGAGATTATTTTTATTATGAGCAGTTATATAATTTTAACTTTTTAGAGACCCACAGAATGATACCCAGTACAAGTTTTTAAAGTCACCTTTGTGAATACACAAATAACCTCTGATAAATATAATGGGAATTCTGGAGTTGTGATTGACACGCAATGTGTGATACTTATAGCTGCTACCTTGTTCACGGTGTCAGGTAAACAATCAGAACAGCTGTCACCTCATAGTGAAAATAATCTGCTGTCTCTCCCTTGTGATTTAGCAATGGATTTTTAGTGTGCTTATTTAATGAGGATGAGCATACAGGATGAAAAGTAGATCATAACCTTGCAAATGTGGTAAACCATCAGTAATTTGAGTGAAATCACAAGGTTCCTTAATCCTGTGAGAACAATCCTCTGGGATCACACACATAGTGCTAATAAAAATGACATATAACCCTCTAATCCAGCTCGGGGAAAAAGATGATTGCATTTGTGAAAACACTGAAGTGTAAATAGCTCAGATAGATCAGCTGTTGTAAGCAAACACACACTATAAGTTGGGAGGAACAGGACCTGGGTTCACTCCTTCAAGCAGCCTTATTTGTCAGTCAGTGGCCTTGAAGCCATGCATTCTTAACATGCCTGCTAGCTCACCTCTGGGCTCCAACCACACCACAAACAGGACCATTCTAGGCCTTTATAGCAGCTCCTGATTAGCCTTAAGCACTTTGCTGTTTTCTTCTTACTCGCCTCTGGTCTCGCCTCTGTTTTCGTCTACATTCCCTCCATTATCATTCCCCCCTCCCCCCCAGACGCTGGTCTTTTACTCCCCTAAGTGTCTTATCTCTTCCCTCCCCTCCGCACTGCTCTTCTTCAGCACATCACCTCTGGCCTCCAGCTTCCAACCTATAATTTCCTCTCGCCTCCATCTGTGCCCTCTGCGTCGCTCCCCAGCTACGCTCTTGAAAACCACAGAAAAACAATAAAAATAGCACCAAACAATAAACATAACAGCACGCCCTCAAAATCTGTGCCATTACAACTCCTGTGACTACAGCAGGTTTCTCGCTGTCTGCAGCTCCGCACGATAATAACGCTGGAAATAATGATGGTAAAAGTTTCCTTCTCAGACACTTTTTTATTTACAGGAGCCTCTCGGCCCACAGTGCTCTGTATGGTTGGGCTCTGACAGGCGGTGAAGAGTGTGTGAACATCTGAACACAGCAGCACTTACTCAACCCCTCTACAGCGCTGTGCTAATGAGAAGTGTGTGTGTGTTTGTGTGTTAGCGTGTATGTGATGGCTGCAAAGGGCTGTCGCTCTGACTGACACTCCCTTATGCCTGAAATAACTCTTACACACGTCAGGTGGCTGTTGCCCCAAGGTCCCAAGAGCTGAGGTGTCATTTAAGAAACACAGTTTGTTTTTGCTGCAGCTTACATGCTGCTGACTGCCAGCCCATTGCTCTGCTTATTGTAGAGGAAAACGGAAACCCAAAAAATGCACCCACACCTGAATAAATGCATCAAAGCTGAGACAGATGCTGACCTTCTTTATGACCAAAAAAGTCTGAAACCTGCAGCTAAATTCTGCAGATTTACACTTACTTTACACTTTTATGTTGCACAGGTTTTATTGCACAAAATGTTTTGCATGATACAACTTTCCACCTTAAACGTGTTAAGTGTAGGGTGCTGTTAGATAGCTGTTCACATGCTATCACAAGCTTATGCAAAAGAAAGATTATAAACTTGAATTTGCGCTTCATATTTGTATGCCTCTGCCAAGTTGCAGTACATCCATGTCTCTATACAATCACCACAGTTTCAAGTATGGCACCCAACATTGGTGTCAGCACTTTACTAACTGAACAAATGTGGTCACAATATTCTCTTCTGTGGCTAAGTTATGGCGTTAAATTATGCCCAGAAAAGTGTTTTTGCAGAATGTTATGATGGCACAGTCAAGCTGACATTTGACGTTTTGGATATAAAAGGTAAAAGAACATTTTTTACCTTATCCTTGAAATATAATGGATGTAGCCAGACCTTTCATTGCTACTAGTTCATCCTTGAGTCCAAGGATTTTTACCAAATTTGTAGAAATTCCCTCAAGGCTTTCTTAAGATATTGTTTTTTTTTTGGAGAATGTGACAGACGTGAGCTCACAGTCACTATAACCTTTGAACATGAAAAATCTAGTCAGTTCATCCTTGAGTCCAAGTTGATGTTGGTGCTGAATTTTAAGAAACTCCCTCAAGGTGGTCCCAAGAGTATGTTCACAAGAATGGGATAGACGGGAGGTCACAGTGACCTTTAACCAACAAAATCTTATCTGTTCATCCTTGAGTCCAAAATGGACGTTTGGGCTAAATTTAAATAAATTCTGTCCTGAGATATCACCTTCATGTGAACAGGACAGACCTACAACCCGAACACATAATACCTCCAGCCACGGCAAACAAAAATGTAAGTGAGCATGAATTCTGTTTGCAAATGTTTTATTCTATTTTTCATGCCTATGTGAAGCACCTGGACAGGTATTCTTAAACTACAATCTTGCCTGGAAAATCAGCTGAAAACCATCCGTGGCAAAAAGTCTTCGATCCCACAGTTCTCTCATGGTCTCACTGAGTCTGTCTGATTACCTGGCTTCAGCATTTAAAGTGCTCATTGAGCCCCAAGCCCTCCCTCGTTCTGCTATCTCAGGCAGCCTTTCTTCTCCCCGTCAGGGAAAATGCCAGAGAGGTGCAGTAAGAGCCATGCTCCGCTCCCAGTGCTGGTAATTTGACAGCGAGCAGAGAAGGTGCAGAATAATTGGAATAGCATTTACGTGTCAATGTGACACTGACAGAGAGAGCTCAACATTTAACACGTCCGATTGGAAAGGGAGGGGAAAAAATGCAAGTCTGAGATTTCAGGAATAGATTTCACAAGTTGTCTTGCAAAAGAAGAACCGGGTTAATCAGACAAACTAGACATCTGGCCTTTTGTCAGAGCTGTTTGTGTCTGAAGCTCTGGGAGAAAAGACTGGAGCAATACAAATGATGATTTTGGCCCAACCCAGGTCTTGTGAACAGCAAGCCAGTGCTGGCCAGAGCCGGGGCTTTCTGATGGTTTTCACTGGATCTAACTCAGTGGGACAGATGCATCCAAAGACAACAGGATGATATGACTGGCAGCTTGCACACTGATATATTTCAGAGAGCCAATCTTCCTGTTATCAGCTGATGCAAGAAGTGAAACAGTCATTTTTGTCTGACAGTGCGCCTGTCAAACGGCACCAACCAAAATAAAAAAAAGCAGGGAGATGATATGACTGGCAGGTTTCACAGAACTTTTTAATTGCTTCTTTTCACAGTAACAGAACAGATTCACAGCTTCCAATGTGAAAAGAGTAAATCTTCCTATTAGCAGATGACACAGGAGTCTGTAGTTCTGAGGGGGACAAAAAAAAATCCTTCAACAAAAACATTGCACACATTTCAACAGCACTGGAGCTCTCATACAACTCGGACAATAGAGGCTGGGAGAAAGATGCTGAGCCGTATTGATTTATCAGAGCTTGTGTTTGCATGTCGGCCAAAGAGAGGTCTCCAGTTAAATCTGAACGCTCAAGTAATCATCAAGAGAAAGACGTACATCTACTAGTTACAGCCTCTCTCTGGTGATGGTGAGGATGACTTTTTGTCCCTCCTGTTCTGCTTTCATACTGGCTGCTGCTGCCAGTCTCACAATAGAGGGACAGCACAGTGTAATGAGCAGGATTACCAAGGGAGACTGGCAGGAATAGTATGGTATCAAAGGAAATCCAGTCAGTGAGGGATATTCAGACAGCACTCGCGTTCTTTTATTCATTGCCTGCGCGCCCAGAGTGACTCAGCTCACTCTCCTGCTGTCAAACCCTGTCATTATCCATTAGTGTGTTTCTGCCTCGCCGGGGACCGCCCACTGCTGCTGCTGGCATGTGTGAGTAGTGTGTGTGTGCTTTACAAACAGGTGCACGTGTGTGCAGTGTACATATGCATGTGTATGTGTGTGTGTGTTCACATCGCACTCTTTGAGTACACACTTGAGGTTAGTGTTTGCCCTGCAGGCTCTTGATAGTGGGCAGATTTTCTGCCGTGATTGTTGTAGCCGTGGTAATGCCTTGTTAAGCACTGTGAGCTTGATAAGCAGTAACAAAGCCTCCATTAAGACCATTCAAACTGATAAAATAGATAGATCACTTGCTGGGCTCTGGGTGGATGGTGTTGCATGTCTCTGTGTTTTCATACCTGCTGGTAAGTAACTTGTTCATTGCAATTCTGCATTTACATAGTAGGAAATAGCTATTTGCTAGTTCATTTTCTGAACTCAAGACAGTAATGCCTCACTTTATGCGTCTGTAATTTCCTAACAACGATTTCCTTGGATGTTCCCCCCAAAGCACTCTATAGTTCAATACTCATGGTAGGGGAAAAATGGATGTCATTAAAAAATTCATACCAAAGTAAAGTTTCACTAATTATATAATAATCTTTATCAGGCCTGTACAGTATATTGAAATGATTTGTATGCATTCCCGTAGACACATTTCATATTTTGCTTGTTCAGTTGACTTGCTGTGCACTGACAAAAAAAACCTTGCTCAGCAAGGAGGAAGCAATTAATTCTCTGGAAGGGTACCAAACTTTCCCCTATGATTAGTACCAAATTACAAGTCATTATTTTCAGAAAATGTCTTAGGAGTTGTTTAGAAATTACAAACCAGTAAGAGAAAGAATTGTCCCCTACACACCCACTAACAATAATGTTGAATAAATAACATGATTGTAATTTAAAGTCAGACAAATTTGACTTGCTGGATAGTGAGCACTGTGGCCAAGGTGTCAGTGACCAGTGGTCTTGATCCACAGCAGACATGAATATTGTAATCTCCAGAAATAAGAAAATGATCGTATTTCACAGTGGCACCTGACAGAAAATCTGCAAAGTCACAGATGAAGTCCTTATTAAATTTTGGAGGCTGATAAACAACCGCAAAAAAACATAGCAGAGAAAGAGGAGAGATGTAGTTCAAAAGTTTGTAGTTCAAAGCTGGACTACAAGTATGAACCTGAAAAATGAGCAGAATAGGTCCCCTTTAACACTGGATGTTCATGTAGGGGGCATGAGTACTATTTAAAGTGACAAAAGTCATAAACTGTTAATAACTTTTGCAGAACAGTGCTTTTGCTTTCTGTCTGAACACTCAGTTTATTTGCAACCATAAGTTGTTTTTTTAAGAAAGCATCACTCAATGACAGGCTCCATCGCAACAAGATGTATTTACTTTCAAAATACCTGTAGTCGCTCTTCATTTGCAGGTAAAGAATGTCAAAACTTCTTCATGACTGAATTTGTCTGCGAGCTATCTGCCAAGCAGCACTTCTTTCACTAAAAGATGTCACCTTTTAGAAGGCAGCTGCCCGCTCTGTCACCACTATTTGGAGAGCTGAGGCACATCTCTGCTTTCTTTTACCAAAGCCATATACACCTTGAAATTTCTGCAAGGCCAGTTTGTTGAAATTATTCCAAGTCTGTACAATCAAAAGCTCCATTTAATTATTTATTTTTAATTTAATTGAAATTGCTGTGAAAACTGAAAACTGATTCTTTAGGATTCTTTAGATTTCCAATTTGGTGAAGTTGAAAGGACCCATAGTGCTCATTTATAGTCCATACATATCTGGTGAGTGAGCATATGACAGTGTGTATGTGTGTGTATGTATGTGTGGGTATATGATAAGGCTAAGGAGGCTGGGCTTTAGGCATTGCTCCTCTTTTCTCTCCGCTCAGCTGTGTTCCCTCGAGGAGGGCAGGCAACGGGCCAGAACTGCCGGGCTGGTAGAGATCCAGATAAGATGGACAGAAAGAGAGAAGAGGATGTGTGCATCGGTGCATGCGTGTGTGTGTGTGCACATGTGTGAATGAGGGTGGAAGGGCAAACATATATCTTGTCACAGAAGAAAAAAGAAGAGTGAAATCAGATGAGAGAAAGACAGGAAAGTAGAAAAGTGAGAGAGAGAGAGAGAGAGAGAGAGAGACAGATGTGATGGAAAGAAACAAAAAACGCTTGAATGACAAGAGATGAATAAGGAACAGAGGTAGAGGGAGCGAGGCTGAGATGTAATAAAAAAGGGACAGAGACAGAGTGATATAAACATTGAGTGAGAGACAAAACAGGAGAAAAAAAGAAAGAAAGAATAAAGGGAGATATGGACTGAAAGAGAAAGAGATGGAAGAAAGAGCATAAATTAAATGAAGTGAGAGCGGTTCATGCCAGCAGTGAATACTTTCAGGCCTTCTGTCAGCTGTGTCCACCTGAGGGGAAAGTCTTTGACCATCTGTAGCACACAGCCTCAGCCCAACCCAACACCAGTACTAATGTGATTACTGTGGAAAAGATTACAATTTCAACTGACTGTGGAGTAACTTCTGGTAACTCCACAGCCGTCCCATGTACGGGTGTTTTTTCATTTATAATGGAGGGTGTGTGCGATGCAATTCCCTTTTTTATTAATTAATAAGCAGTTGATGAATACTTGCCAAACACCCACACATGCATGCTCTGTGGTCCCTGTGTTAGACTAATCAAGTTGGTTTAATTTATTCAGCTGTTTTGATAATTTACTTAAAAAAAAAAAAGAATGTAATACTTTTCCAGGAACCCACACTTGAATAAAACTAAAGATTAAAATATTATTCAGTCCAAGATGCAAAACAAGTATCTATCAGCTAATTCTGCAGCAGCGTCCCTCGCCAAACTCTGTAGGCTGTTATGAGACAGGAATGACTCCACTGGTTCCTAAACCAATCAGGAACAGCGTCATCCACTGACACGAGCACTGTGTCCAACACTTAGCGGTGTCCAGACTGCCTACACTTAAATGAAAGCTGAAATATAATCTATTTCCTTTTTGCTTACTAACAGTGTGCCGTGACTGCAGATTGCTAAGATACAGTCGTGTGAGGGGCATCCAACCAGGAATAGCTGATTTACTGAAAGTTGTGTGTGCTACCACAAAATTGGGTTTGCATTGTACTATAAAATGAATGGGTACAAAGAGAATTCAGCCCTGCTATTCTGTCTGACACAATTTGGTTTAAATCCCTCAGAATCAAAGAGACCGAATTGAGTGCTGCAACTTCACAGCACCATTGTACACGGAGAAAGTCACTGTCCTGCTTTTGCTATTACTGTCTTACTGTTATCTATGCATATTCAAAACTTATTTCCCATTTGAAAAATCATCTTATGAAGTAGTTATAAAGTTACGTCATGTTGAGGTTTGACAAAGAACAGCATTTCATCACCAAATAACTTTGTGATGAAATCTAACATTTGGACTGTTTTGCAGATGAAGTTTTCCTTCACTTCTCCGCAGCTTTAGAGAAGCTTATTTGCTGGTGAACAGTAGAATACTGCGGCTCTGATGGGCTGCTGAGCTTCAGCTCGCGTTACTGTGTGTTGCAGAAAAGTGTACACTTCAGCTCTACGCCCAGTCATCTTAGGTTAAAACTATGTATCTTCCCCCAACACTGCTATTGTGCTGCCGGCTGTTTGATGTTGCTGACCTAAAACTTTAAGCTTATTTTATCACTGCACTCACAGCATCAGTGAAATGCCTACAATAAAAAAGTGAAAGTAGCTATTCCTTCCCCCCGCTGCGTCTGCTTGCTTTTATAGCCGTGTCTTGTTGTCTTGTTTTGTACTGTCTTGTGCTATGAGACTGTGTTGCAGAACTTGGCCGGTTTCTGCCCTCAGCGGGTCGATCGACTGACAGCTCTGATGTTGCATGAAAAGCAGGTTCGACTGATGAGGGCTCCGGCCGAGCGGGAGTTTGGCCGGCGGTGTGTTGCGAGAGCACCGGCTCTTCGGGAGATCTGTGTTATTGAATGGAGCTCACTTTGAACTCAGCGCCTTGCTCAGTGGCTAACAATGGACTTATAACAAATGTAGCAGTACTTTAGTTGGTGCAACGAAGACAGCCAGGACAGAAACCCTGGTGGGCTGTATGTGGGGCGTAAACACAAAACAGGAAGAGAGATATGGAGAGCAGAGTGAGAGGGAGGAGGTGTAAAAATGACACCAAGGGGCGCAGTAAGAGAAACAGATAATAAGAAAGGGGAGAAACAGAAAAGCAAAGAAGCACAAGAAACAAAAACAGAACACCAGCGGAGCGCAACTGAACAATATGTGACCCAAATATGACAATGAAATAAAACAGAAAGAGACGTGGGTAGACATGAGACACTCTCCCCAGCCTCTCACACTATAATTATTCATGAACTGAGGTCAGTCATTTATATCATGGAGAGCCTGCTAACCACATGCTGATCTGCTATCAGTTACACCTATTTTTCTTCTGTTTACCATCCTCTGTTTTTTTGTATTTAAATGCTTAATGTTTCCCATTTAAAGAATACACCAGCCTCCAATTATCTACTGGGAACACATCTGTTTTTGCAACCCAAAGCAAAAGTATTAAAAAAGCTGAAACCTAACCACAAGTGGGACGTGAACCCTTGACCCTCCGCAGTGTCAAAATCCTGCACTTGGTACGCCCACCATCACTGCCTGAAAACTTGTGTGGCTTACAAGAATTTAGGAACTCAATGAATATAGAAAAACACAGCAACTAAAATTCTTACTTGAATGTGTTTTTCAAAAACTTATTAACAGTGTACTGTAATTTCCTGAATCTGTCGTGCCTTTAAAACTAATTAAACAGGCGATTTGGAAACATTTTTTAACCCATACAACCAGCTTTTTTTATGACATGCAGGGTGATTTCATGTCTTGAAAATAATAAAACATTTCTTTTGCCTATTTCTGGAACTTTGGTTAAAATATCAGAATCAGAATCACCTTTATTGGCCAGGTACGTGTGCACATGCTAGGAATTTGACTCTCTGTCTCGTACAAAATACAAAAAAAGGCATTAGAAAAAATATGCACAAAGTTAGGTTGTTGAAAAATATGTATAATATATACATTACACTATTAATTTGGATGGAAAATGAAGTAATAATTGTGTAAGATAATTTATTTTACAAGCAACAAATTAGGGCTGCAAAGATAATTATCACTTAAAGTGAGGTTTTATTTATTCATTTATACATATATATATATATATATATATATATATATATATATATAAATATAAATATAAATTGGACAATATATTTTGGTACTGATAAATCATTGCCCTTTATATGAAGAAATTGCTTTCATCGACTCATTCTGATACTGTGGGTGGCGGTTACTAGTCAGTGGGACTGAGTATTAAATACATTGACATTATCTGTGAAACCAGACATTCTAAGTATTTAATTTGAATTGCTACTACTGTACTAGATGCAATAATTTGAAGAGTCAGAACTGTTTTTCGTTTTTTTGTGTGTTAACAACAGTGATGTCAGTTAGATTTGGTTTGGTCAGAGCTGTAGAATAGTAAATCATCTATCTTTTCTTACTAAATCTTAGCCTTCCTTACCCTCAGGTGTGCATAGACTACAGCTTAAAGTGAAATTATGATTAACCTTATTGGTATCGGCCATCAGAAGCAGGTATTTATTGGTTATGGATATTGGCTGAGAACATGTCTGTCATGGATCCCTACCAGTTAGCTTCCTTCTTTGTGATATCACATATGTGTGCCGCAGGGCTTGAACATCAGGAGGTGCTCCATGCCTGGGCGCCGGGAAGCCTCTTGTCACGCTACTTAAACCATTAATCTGTCCTGCGCATCAGTCTAATAGCGAGCTGTCCATGGTGGCCTTAAGTGAACAACAGAGTGAGGTTGTCATCAGCTACCAGGAAGATGAGCTGTCAGTTGGGTGATTGACAGACTTGTAGGGGACTCACAGCCGCTGAAAGCTAAAAGGAAACAGCCGATTGCTCACTGAGAAGAGAGAGAGGAAGAAGTCAACAGCCTTGCCAGCCATTTCTCCTAATGATGGCAGCCCACAAACCCACATACCAGGATAGATCAGCCTTGCATCATGTCAGCACAGCATTATTAATGACACACACTTAAAACCTTATTACAGCCTCAGCTTGTGGGTACGCCTGACGGCTCCGAGGTTCAGCCTGGTGGGGATTGGCCAGGTAATGAATAAATGACACGCTTAACCATTCCACCAAAATAATACTGCGCTACATTAATACCAGGAAGGAAATGAAGGAGTTTATAAAAGTGATAGAGCAGCATAGTCTGCAGTTGGTACAATCACAGTTTCCATATGAAGAACAATGGCAGCCAAGTTAACATAATAGGTGTCACACAGTGGCAATGAACAGGTGAGATTATGAGCTGATGTGATAATGTTATTCCCCATGGCCAATTTTTATATTCAAAGGAACTTAAATAGCTGGAGTATGACATGGCTATAGACTTAATACCTGCTATTAATCTTCACAATGGCTCCACAGAAAATGGATGAGTGACTCTATCAGCTGTTCAAAGCCAGAGGTGAACTTTGGCTGCCATTAATATGATTTCTTCTCATGCCTTCATTTCTTTTCCAAAGCTACACTAATCAATATTTTCATTTTTACAATTATAGACTGTGTACAATGAGTGGGCGTAGTCACCGTGACCTCACCCACTGGTTTGTGGACTTTGTTTCTGATGCCTCAAGTTCTGTATTTTGGCTGTCTGCATCTTGGTTTATGGCTTGTTTTTTTGCAACCAGTGCAAGTGCAGAACAGATCAGGACCATAATTTACAAAATAAACATCATGCTGTATTGAAGAAAACTTGAAAGTGGCGATTGAGACCATAAGCTCATTAGGAAAATGTTTACGGAGGTAATGAATCAATTGAGAAGTAGGATCGTTGACATTTATACAAACAGACTTTTTCTTTCAACCAGTCGAGGTTTCTGCTTGTTCATAACAGGTGTAATTACTATGTGTAAATAAAAATGCTCGCTTATAATGATGCTCTCACAGAGAAATGTGAAAGTACCTTCTTTTATATGTTTTAACGTCTTATTTAAAGCAGAATTGCTTTGTTGTTGAAAGATTCTCTTAAATATAACCCTGCCTTACCTTGCCCCAAATCAAGTCGACAGCAAGTCCCTAAATCCTACACTTTTGAGTTGACAGTGAACCCTTCGCAACACTTCTCTATCCAACCCGGTTAACATGGAGAGTATTTTAGATTCCGTTAAGCAGAAATAAAACTGCACCAGCAGTCAGCCAGGAGACAGGAAGTTTTAAGTGTTATTTGCGCTAGGTTGCACCCTTCATCCCCCACAGTGCAGTGCAGTAATTGTGCCGCCTGCCAGCATGGAACGAGTGCCTTTCTATTGAGTGTTTCCATCATTTTGAAGGTTATGGCACTTTGATGTAACACAAGCTGCTTCTTTTGAATATATAATGCCATATCCTGCATTTAAGGTGACTCTCTGGTGTGCATGTAGACCAGAGATCAAAGTTTCCAATAACATTTACCAGGAAAGCATGATACACCGTGATAATTAAACCTAACAACAAAAGCCCAGCGTGCACCATGAAAGTAGCAAAATGTGACCTGTAATTAGAATGTAATGGCTTTTATGCTCAGGAGCAAAGCTTACCTGTCATTGGTTATAGTACATTAATAGTTATAGATGAGATGTTATGCTGTGACAAAAACTGACTGATACTATAACTATAGTGCCCATAATATTGCCATTTAATGTATATGTACTTTTCATCAGTATTATTAAGCTCAAAGGGATTTCCTCTTTTGTTGAATATGTTGGAAATACATCCATTTACATTCTGCTGATATATGTGCTACAGAACCAGACAGCTGTCAAACTGTATCTGAGCCACATCCATCACCAAATGTTGATAATTTGCTATTAATACAACTGTAAAACATACTGCAGAGAATATTGTAAGTGCCGGACAGATTGCCTTATAATAAATTACAAAGAGCTAGTCGGTGCAACTTATATTTTTGTAAATCATTTTCAGATGAAGCGACAGCAGCAGTGGAGTGCTGTAGCATCTTTAAACAAGTGAACCGAATATGTCAGCCAAAATTAGAGCAAATAGATGCAGAAGAAAAAAAAATTGGGAATCTCTGTCTGTCTGTCAGTCCTTCAATTTCCTTGACAACCGTTCATCTGATCGACTTCACACCTTGCAGATGCTCAAGACCCAAGAAAGAGCAGTGTT
Source organism: Centropristis striata (assembly GCF_030273125.1). Classification (NCBI taxonomy): domain Eukaryota; kingdom Metazoa; phylum Chordata; class Actinopteri; order Perciformes; family Serranidae; genus Centropristis; species Centropristis striata. The sequence goes on from NC_081518.1 coordinate 37,998,872, forward strand.
GAGTGAGAGCCCTTGAGATCTGTGGGACATATTTATTAGTAGTGTGTTAGGTACAAACTGTATTGAGAGGGGGCCCCATTATCTGTTACCCTGCTGAATGGCATTCTGGGACTCGCACTCCATCGCTCACTACAGTACATTTAGGAACAGATGAAGAAAGAGAGCCTGGGGAGAATTGTAAAGAAACAGAATTAATAAGCAGAACCAGAACAGGAATCAGAATGGTAAATGGACTGCACTTATATAGCGTTTTTCTACTCTTTGCGACCACTCAAATCGCTTTACAATACAGACTGGGCTCAATCACCATTCACACGCCACCATCAGGACTTCATTCATACACCGTTCAATATTTCGGCATGCAGGCTGCCATGGTCAGGGATTGAACCACCATCCTTCCGATCAGCCGAACCACAGCCGCGCCCCGTTCTTCCAAACAATACCCAACCCTAGCAAGCATAAAACCAGCAATCGGCCCGTACAAAACAGGCATGTTTTCAATGGGCACTGCACGAGTTTGATGGATTTTTACATGGCGACATCACTTTTCATAAGATATGTTCCAGAAACTGAGGTATATGCATGAGATATGTACAACCTGCAGTTTATGGCTACGAGGATATGTTGGAATATGGCAGGAGCTGCAGCAACTGTGCTGTAATAGGACCATATAACACTCCTGTCGTTGTCTTCACACTCCGAGTGTTTGACAGTGTGTCAGTGGTAAAAGCACATTATACATCCTCCCTCAGCAAAAGCTACAGCAGTATCATCCTAACAAGCCGGAGCGTCTCCCGTTGGTACAAATGTGAACCTGTCTGCAGTGCTGAATGACGTGAGCCTTTTGGCCTCTTTGTAAAGACCAAATGTAAGCTAATGCTGCTACGGCCATTAGCTCACCTTCAGTGTGCGTTGAGTACTGCTCCATTGGGTGTCCTTGTGTCATACAGAGTCTCAGCAATCCACAGCCAGCAAATACTAAAGGCTACTCTACATCTGCTAATTAACCTTAATTGCAAATGAAAGCTGGGAGGCATCATTCATTACAGCAGCATATTCACTGGAGCTCAATTCAGATGTTTCAGCCTGTGACAAACAACACAGTGGGGAGACGCTCTCCTTATTTGTCAGCTTTCCACATCTAGTTCCAATTTCCTTCGCTCCTAAAACTTAGCATTAGAGGAGAGATTGGCTCCTAAGAGACAGTCTGTCTCCAGTACCCAGGGACAGGGATAAGGTCATAATATGAAAAAATGAAAGCAGCCAGAATTTGCTCTGCCACTGAAGTGAGGGATTTCAAAGTTAAGATAAAATGGGAGACATATCATCATGTCCATAATTGAATGGAATGAGTTCTCGGAGTTCATCGAGATGACTTCACCTCAGGCCTAATAATTTCTTTCATATCATAATCTTCTCCTCTTTTCTGTTTTACCTCCATTGGGTATTTAATCAACTGTCTTCCCTGCAAATCCTAAGAAAAAGTTGGTATCCATCCATCTAACTTTTGGCCTCATATCAAGTCAAGAATGTGGAGCTCTATCCCTCGGGGAGCAGAGTTGGACAGACAGCGTTATGATCAAAATACACTGAACACACTATCAGCTTCTTTTTCTTTCTCTTTCTTTGTCGATGAAATGTGAGACAGATAAGGGGACAATATTAACATTGGCATGCTGTCTCCGAGTTGACTGACAGCTTTTGATATTGATATCTTTTTTGGAGATAGCCGTGTAGGCTGCAGAAACCATCCTGATGTCTCCAGTGTCACATTTTCATTACAGTCATTTAGTTGATGTGCTAGTTCTGAACTTAGTGTGTGCAGCAATAAAATAAGCTTCAATTCCTACATCACCAGTATCATAGCCTCCTGTGCCAACACCAGAGTTTGATAGAAGCAGCCAAAAGGAGCCGTGTAGGAGGAGAGTGACATGGGTGAGGATGAGGAGAGTGACGACAGGGCAGGCTGCAGCGTTCTGAATGTTTCCATCCCTGTTAAAGTGAGTGAAAACCTGAACCCATAAGTGTCCAATAGAGGATACACTCCCTGCTTCTCCGTGTGCTCCGAGCCCCTTTGGTGAAATGCTAACATGCATGTCTGCATCAGAAAAATATGCAACGGCACATTCCGAATAACGCTGGTGTGATTGAATCGCTCTACAACAAAAGAAAGCAATAAAGATCAGCGTGAGTGATGCCAAGATGAGGATCACAACCCTTTCAGAGTCCATATCCTGCAGCTCTGAGTGCTGGAAAAGGTCAGCTCTGTTTTCACCGGAGGCGGCTGGAGCTGGATTGACTCCAAAGCAACTGGTGTGGAGAGAGCTGGTGGAAAGGCGAATCATCCTGACATGGCAGCAACCCCCACTGTGTGGGCGCCTCTCACTATCTCTGGTCATCTTTTCTTCCATTCCTCTGTTTGCTTCTCTTCAGCAGCTCTTATAAGGATGCTGTTTAATATGCACACAAACGCACGGGCCTGCTCGCACAAAGGAGGCCATCTGCTGTTAGATGAATCAGTGGAGCAATAATTCTGGATTCACCACCTCCCACTGAAGCCATCGTTGTCTGATTTCTTGGAAAATCATTCATATTAAATAGATAGAGGGAGAGTAGGAAAGGAGAGGTGATGTGAATTACACCCTTGTAGTGGGCGTGGCTGATGGGCCTTTGGGTGATACTGACATTTCACAGAAAGGGATTCACACAGCTGTTATAAAGGGCTTTTAAGAAGAGGAGCATATTGTGCTGCAGCAGGATAAATGCCACCCACAAAGGCCGCTGTTTCCCTATTTCCTCTCATGCCAAGTTGAAAGGGCCTTCAAATATTCATAAACATTCCCATCAATAAAGGAAAGCTGTAGTCATCACCTCACCACCACACAAAGGGCTCTAATGGCCATGAGACTGAAAGGAAAAAAAGGTTGCAATGGGGCGGGCGTTTGGTTGTTTAGGATGATGGCCCCTCTGCCACAATATCCAGGAGCAAAGGGGTACTTCAATTATGTGGCCATTGATTGTCAAGGTCCATTATCAGATGCACCGCATGTATCGGCTTTTGCAAAAGACGTTCCCGTGTTTGCTTTCGCCCCCTGGGTCTGTCGGTGGGTCTATGTAAACATCGCATATTGAGGAAATTTGATCAAATGATTGAAAGTGAAAGTCAGGACTTGGAGCGTCACCAGTCAATCAATAGTTCCCTTAAGTCAACAAAATAAAATGCTCTCCTGGCCATTTGATTTAAGCTGCTGACCTGACAGAGCGTGAATGACGACGAAGCAGCAAGTGTTCTGCTTCAAAAACATTTTGTCAGTCCTCAGAGAACAAAAGGACCCTCTCACAGAAGTTGCTGCGTTTCTGAGCTGCAGCAAAAACTAAACTAACCCTCTTGGTGATATCTCATTTTCAAAGCACTTTTTTCCCTCTCCTCCACATTGAGCATATCATTACAGCATTAAGGCAGCTACAGGCATACATTTGTAATTACCCCTTAGATAATTGAAGTCCTAAATGTTTTCATTCGGACGCAAAAATTGAATTTTCTAGTGAACATGGTCATGGTGCAGAAAATTAGACATTAATACCAGGATATTAGAGTGGAATTGAATTTCACAGAAAAAAAGTATAAAGTTATATGCTCTCGCTCTCTGGGTAACGCCTGTCAGACCCTGATGAAAGGCTATAAAGTTAAAGGATCCACCAAAGAGAATCTGGCTTTTTAAGAAATGAATTCAGCTGATCCTCTTTGCACATGTAGATTTTCAATGAAACTACTGAGAGCAAATATTAGCATTAGACTGACAGACGAGAGCTTTTTTATTGGAGACGTGGGTTTGCATGTTATGTACTGCATGTGCACATGTGCTTGTATGTGAAGGCTCCACTGTCAAAAGGGAGAATCCCGTGTGGAAGCATGGAAAGCTATGGCTCATTTAGTCTCTGTCATGCCAAAACCTCCAGCAGATCTGATCTAGAGGTTAGCGTTTTAGAACTCCAGGGTTACTCCAATAGCATGCAATTTATTTGACACTGCAGCTAATCTGAATGCTCCATCTTATTCCAGCGTGTTATCTGATAAAGCACTGCATCTGTTCTTAGCAGTGGTGTGTTAACGCCCAGTGCGCGCGATAAATCGCCGCCACCCCCCTGCGAGCAGGAGATGGATTACAGTGCTTTCATGGGGAGAAAATCACCTACATTAGCAAAACGAAAGGCCACCATCATATACAAATAACCCAGCCCCCCTATAATAAAGATATGTAATTCCAGAAGGAGCTGTGTGGGTTACAGAGAGAGAGAGAGAGCAGAAAGAAACAAGAGAAAATGAACAAAATGCTTCCTGTTGAGTTAATGGTGGACACACTAATCAAACGATATGGACACAATTACATGAAGACTGCTTCTGATGATGACTCTGCACCCAAATTAGAATCTGGGCAAAAAAGCAAGCAGTCATATTTAAAAAGAAAATTTAAATAACACATTGCCATGTGATTAGGTTTATGATTTGATTAATCAAAAGATTATATGATTAAAATGTGTCTCTTTTGAAGAAATTGAGCCACTTTTACTAATCAGCACATTCTATCCTAAATCATTTATCGTATAAACAACATTATAAATAATGATGACAAAATCGCCATTTTTTGTTAGAGGCAAGCACAGGAAGGGTGGAGGTATCCAAATTAAGAGATAAATATAGGGATGAGGAAAATGAATGTAAATTTAAAACAGTATGATAAAACTACATGCAAACTATGAGAGATTGATAAAGTGTCAGGGTCACTGATTAATTCAAAGGCAAGCTCATTAAACACTTTAAATGGTTATATTATATATTAAATAAATAATCCGTCACACTGCAAAATTACTTGTCTTTAAATCAAGCAGCTCCAAGTTTTTGTTGTTTATTGTTTAACGTAAGAGATGCAAATTTACATTTCTGTTTTCTGACCAATTGCTGACTCTCATTAACTGATCATTAAGTCTCAAACAGCCAACTGAGTCCAGAAGAGATCACTTTTGCATGCACTCTCATTTTTATAATGATCATAATTTTATAGTTGCAAAATCTGCACCAAACAAGGAGTTTGCAGAATACCACTTGTAGACAGGTACATCTCTGCAGCACCCCAGAAATTAATTTAGAATATTCTATGATTTGGATATCTGAATGAGTCCACATGGCGATTTCAATAAAATGTTTGATTAATTTTGTAGCTTTAGTCTTTCGGGCATACTTTGTGTTTATTTGACAACAAATTCAACTCACTAGCCATCATCCAAACACTCCCATGAGTTGTATTTACTTTTTAAATATTTTTTTTCAATAATGTATTTTTTTTTTTAACTGAAAGCATTATTTGGTCTTATTCTTATATTCTTTGAATCCCTTATGCGTGAAGATTTTGTCACATGTACTTTGTGTCACAAGAATTTCTTTTCAGTAGACTGGTTGAATAGAGGTTTTCTGACAGACTGTGGAAGGGACACTTGTGTCTGTGCAGCACCAGGTTGTGATCTCGGCTGAGATGGATGTGTTTGAACATCAAATTCTTGTCTGGTGCAGCTTTAAACTTTGTGCTGAAAAGGATGGAGGTTAAGGGGTAGGATTATAGAATGAAAACAAATCTGATATTACACAGTACTCATGCAAACAGATGCGTGTGTGTGTGTCTTCGTTTACGTATAAATGTGTGCCCGTGTTTAAGCAATATGTGCAAGAGTGATGTTTGTGTGTTGTTGTGTGTGTCTGTGTTGTTCCTGCAGGCGTGTGCATGCGAGTGTGTTGTTATGATGTCTGAGAGGTAAAGCCTGTGTTATTGGGCAGCAGCCCTCCAGCTCTCAACTCTGTGTGTATACAGTCTGAGCAGTGGGACAGACAGAGATTGCCACCACCTGCGGCTCAGCTGGGAGCGGCTGCAGAATGAGAGCTGAATGAGAGAAAAAGGGGAGAGGAGAAGCGGCGTTGTAGAGGAGGCGAGTGGAGGGAGGTGAAAGAGGAGTCCATAATTACATGGCAGAGCAGAAGCTCATCTCTAGGTACTCCAAGAACCCTCTTCCTCTTTTCTACAGGATGCACACACACACACACACACACACACCCACACACACACACACACACACACACACACACACACACACACACACACACACACACACACAAAGACAGACCTTCTAACCATCTCCCCCTCCCCCTCCTTTATGTCTTCATTTGGGAGAAAACAATCCATCAGACAAAGGTCAGTGTACCCGCACCTTCACCACACCAGGTACACACACACGCACACACACAAATATACTTAATATACTGACTTTTATATACATAAGCTTTCATTTAAAACAAAAAAACAGACAAAATATGCCTGTACAGCTATGAAGTGATGACACTATGTTGAAGGCACTGAGCAAAATTAACTATTCAACACTAGGGAGGTTAATAATTAACTGTTTAACCATTAACAGACAATGAAAATTTTCATGGGGGCAACTGGTGATACTGGGGGAGAGACATCTGGCTCTACGAGGTGAAGATGATTGGTGAGGATGAGTGATGTCTGCTGCCCAGGCTGGGGTCGGATCACGCTGCCAGGGCCTTAACCTTCATAGGCTAATGACCTAGAGGCAGCGATGGATGCCTGTCATACGCATTTTAAAAAACACAGTGCACCAGACAGCACATACATACTTCTGTTCCAGTTCAGAATTCCAGGTTAACCTTATGCAGCTGAAAACATACTTCCCATAGTATGCTATTGCAACCCAGAAGTGTACAGCAAATACATGAAATGAATAATGAACGAAGTGTAGAAAACAGAGCGAGCTCATTCCAATAATGAAACTACTCTGCTGGTTTTGGGCACAGCCCCGCCTGCAGACCTGCCCAGGAAAAAGTCTGAGTCGACCTCTGAAAAGCTGTCTTTGTGTGGCTGCACATGACTGACCAATCGATGAATGCTATCCTGCTTGACAAATGAAATGAGAGTCGGCTGATTCTCAGTCATAGAGAAGGAATTGATCCTATTTGTGTGTGATTTCCCAAAGCTGTACAATTGCTATTTATCGAGACATCAACATGAGTCTATAGAGGGAAACAAAACAAAGTTGTAGGGAAATCTTTAAAAGTTTGCAAGATGCAGTTGTCCCTTTGGATTACACACATAAAGGGATCAGCTTAAAACAAATGTGGCAGCAGTAGAGCTTGATTTAATAAATGCACCAAAAGAGGGAATACTAACAATACAGCCATCCATGCACTGTTACCTAGAATATAAATGTAATCAGCACTGGAAACTCTGGAAATTGTGTTGAGTAATTAGACATACTTGCTAAAATGTAGTGTATATTTGTGTGATAGCAGAAGAAGTTTGGGTAAGACAAGCACTAACTGCATGCTGCTGTTTCATTGTTCTTTCACGCTAATCATTCACAAGGAGCTACTGTAGCAGAAAAGACAACTGAAAAGTGTTTTCCTCACTGGCTGATGCTGGTGTTACTTCACTCTTTTGATATTTAGTGAGAGATTTTTTGCATTTTTTGGCTAGGTGAGACAACTCAGGGGTCAGACTTCCTTTGGCTGTCAACAGCAGCCAACGAAACATCTTGTGTGACCTTTGTCTGAGTCAATACATGGACCTTAAATTGTGCCTGAAATGCTCCTCTGCGACAATTAGCACTTCTTTTTCAAATTCATGCAGGTGTCAAAAGGTCGCTTCTTTACACTTCCTGCAGGGTGCAACAAGACCCCAGAAATAATACACATGCATTTACTGAGCACTTTTCACAATCAAGTGCTTCACAACAACAAAAGAGCAAGCAAAAAGAACAGAATAGTGCAGATAACACAGTACGTCCTGACCATAGAATTGGAACAGGACAGAATAGACATTGCACTGTTGTCTGTGGTCCTGTGGCTGGACCAATAAAAAGTGGCGATTGTTATTAGTTGTCATGGTGATGTCTGTAGATGTTGGAAGACTCAGAGAGGGAGACAGCCATATAAATGTATTTCTATGGAGACAGCTCTAGTTTTTGTCTTTTATTTTCCATGTATGTGGCTGCTCTGCCTTGACTCTGTGATTTACTGATGGACACAAAGCTTTACTTGTAGCTAAAGTAAAGCTAACCATTAACTGTAGCTGACGATAACAATTTCAGTTCAGTGGGCTGAGCTGTGAGGACTACAGGTGCATCTCAATATTAGATCATGGAAAAAGTCCATTTCCAGTTGTTCAAGTCAAATGGCCCCAACCAAGTATTGATACATGGACATACTTTTCAGAGGCCAACATTTCCATATTAAACATACTTTTTTAAATTGGTCTTTAGTAATATTCAAAAAATTTTTGAGACAATGAATTTTAGGTCTTCATTAAATGTAAGCCATAATCATTAGAATTAGAAGAAATTAAATAAATTAAGACATGAAATGTTTCATTCTCTGTGTAATGGGTCTATATAATGTGTGATTTTCCCTTTTTGAATTGAATTAATGACATAAATAAACTTTTCTATGATATTCTAATTTATTGAGATGCACCTGTAGATGTAGATAAACTACATACACGTGTCTAACTCCATCTACGTTGCTCCTCTAACCTACGTACATCCTACATCCATTCTAAACCAGAGAATAGTGAGTATCAATTCAGAACATTTAAAGTACTGTTTTTTATTTTCTGATATAGCATTTATAAATACACGGTTGCTCATAAAGTTGGAATAACATTTTTTTTTACCTCTTCCTTAAAATGATTGTGACAATGTGATTTATTATTGACAGATAAAGTGTATGTATTCACAAAACTTTATTAATCAATCTCTTCCAAACATATGAAGTATAAATAATAGAAATAAATATATCATGATTGTTTTAGTAGCAGCATAATGCAATATGCTTCTCAGCTTTTGTTTTGACATCTATAATGAGGTTGGCACATTTCTGCAGATTTAAGTAAGATGCAGTTATGGCTGCTAAACAATGACAATTTTCATTTCTCACAAATATTTTTTCTAAAGACCTGATATATCAGTTTGTCTTATATTTTAATTTGAAAACTTAGAAAACATCATCATTATTGCAATATGACTGGACAGTGTTAATACATTTCTAGGTTGTTGTAGTTGTACTGATTGTATCTTTAACCTGGTTAAATTAAGGATACATACATGCATATATCATAAAAAGAATGTTAAGAACAAATGCTAAAAACTACAGTGACAACAACAAATATCCTCACATTGCATCACTTGCAGTCCAAAACAATTTACTTTGTACATATTTTCCTGAGAGATGTGTGCACAATGAGTGAACTGAATGATGTTAGGAATTTCACAATGGTTATTATGTTTTACATGTAAGATTGGTTATATTGACCTTCTCATGTCAAAATGAAAATGTTTCGATTGTAATGTCATGTAGGGAATGCAGTACATGAAAAGAAACACAGTGAACGCAGGGATTAATATCACAGAGCTCCCTCAAGTTGAAAAGACGGCTATTCTTTATATGTAAATTGGATAGCTGGATAAAGAAGACAAGCTCGGCTTCAAAATGCCACTTCATTGAGCTGCAGTTCGCCAGAAACCAATAAATAATTCTCAAAATGAAAGAAAGCAGTCTGAAAAGATCATGCCGTTTTTATTATGAATATCCAAAGCAATATTTTATTGTTATTAAAATCCTCTGGTTCATAGACAGTACCTCATATCCCCCTGAAGAGCTGTTTTAATATCCTTATAATTTAATATCCTCAGCAGGATTCATTTTTATCTCTCTGTCTGACACCGCTCGCTGCAACTTACATTCAGTGACAGCAAATGTAGATGTACTGCATGAAGTGACACTCCTGAATAATAATTTCATGGCAATGATATGAGCATATTTATGTTTTCTGTTTTTTTATGCACAAGAGTGGGTAATGATTCATATTTGCAGCTGAATCTCGCTTGAAAATTACGTGGGGGAGAAGCGGTTTTGCATAATAGTTTTAAGAGTTCACCGCTTGAATAATTTTCCCTAACAGAGGGAAGGTCAACAACCCATTCAACTAAATGGTTTTTTAATTCCTAATCAAGACTATTTACATCAGCCATATTTACATGCCACGAGTTTGTAGTAAAACACTTTTACTGAGCGTTGAGCCTGGAGCATGACTGTGCATGGCTCAGTCTGTGGTTTATAATGTTTAAGATGTTTAAGTGTGCATCTGTTTAGGGCTGAGTAAATGTTAGATTGAGAGTTATGTAAAGGTGGGCACATTTAGATTTTGCATTTAATTACTCGATCAAAACATCGCCTGTGATTGAGCAGCTGCAGACGCTTTCACAAGTTTTGTCTGGTCTTATTCTATCATTCACCTCGATGCACTCACCTTTATTGTCTAAAATGATCCATGGCCCAACCTCCAGGGTGTGTGTGAGTGTGTGTGTGTGCGTGTGTTTGTGTGTGTGTGTGTGTGTGTGAGGTGATGTTGACTTTCAGTTTTTCTTACTATCCTATTTGGGGTCAGGCAGTGTATGCTTCCTTTACCGATTGTTTTATAAAAGGTGCTCTGCATTCTTTTGTATTTCTAGAAATGAGGACCACATTTCCCATGAACTCTGTTCTTCCTATGTGGGTGATTTTACCACTTGTCTGCACCATAGACTGTATATAAATAATGATAATGAGTCTTTCTCCTACTGTTCAAAGGTGAAGCCAAAATATTCCAAAAAATAAGCAGTTAACCACTACATTTTGTAAGAGCAGTTTCTTCTAAAATGTTAAGAGTTGGTAAGTCCTTGAAGAGAAATGCAGAACCCGGTGTGACGAATCAGAGCGTTTACTTCATGCAACATAGTGAGAAGACGTTCTCTCCCGAACACAGAAATTGTTCCACCTATATACAGTAAATCATGTCTCACATGACCAAAAGGCTGGAGACAATTACAGGATGCAGTCACGACTTAAAGTAATAAAACAAACAGGGATCAAACATTTCAGGGCAGTAACAAAAGTATCAACGAAACAAAAGCATCAGGTGTTAAAACAGAGCAGAACAGTCACATACTATAATGCAAATTACCAGTAAGATTTTTTTCCACAATTTCCAGATTACATTTAGCACATCAACTAGTTTTTGACAAAGGCAAACCCCACCTCAAGTAAGCATAAAACCTTTTTGTGAATTTTGTAGAGTCCATTCAGCTTTTCTTATGCAATACTTCATGTTGCATTTAAAAATGAATGGAAACACAGCTAATGAGAATCTGCTCAGACAGTACCTTGACCTGCTTTCGCTCAAACACTGTTTGGCAAACCGTATGGTAACCACAGTGGTGAGCAAAATGAGTAGCGCTCTTCATTTTCAGAGAAAAAAAACCTTGGAAAACAGAATATAAAAGAAAACATAGCATTCTATAGCACCTTGAGCCATTGTGGATAGATTTCTAGCTTTTCTTTGGCTGCTACATGCAAACTTCAAAGTTATATGAAGGGTTCTGCCGATCACCATGTAAGGCACCCTTTGAGAAAAGGCTGAAGTTTTCTGTGTGGTTCTAGTTAGACTGCTTATTTCTAGGTCAGTAGCAAAATGGGTACTACAGTCAATTCTTCACTTTCACTATAGATTTCTGAGCCTGGTGGGAGACAGAAAACGTCTTGACACTCTCTTTTTCCTCTGCCACAGTGCATTTTGCCGCAGGGTGCCTTATTAAGAGATGTTTGGGAAAGATGTTTTGGAGAGTATGTTTCAATTATTGACAGGAAGGGACTAGCTGAAACATATCAATGCCAGAAATGAAAACTAGGGCTGACTGTGAATAGTCCTGTGTTCAATACATGAGCTCTTTTAACAAACACACAGACTTTGTGAACTAAATCAACACATTGATTGGCTGACTAGCTGATTCTATCAGTGTCAGGTATCTGTGAAGTAGAGATAGTATAGTAGCAATACAATACACTGTATATATTTTTTTATTGTATTCAATTCTGTTTCATTCTGGCGAGAATTGTGCTGAGGTCAGCTCAAACAAGAGACCCATATGTCAGATAAGTCCTGATCTTCTAGAAATGAAATGCTGTGGTAAACCACTTTTGATATTATTGTACTTCTACAGCATATCAAGACACAGGTATCACATGAAATCCATAGAGTGTAAGTGAATCAGAGATCTGTTCTCTACATGATCTTCAAGGCTGCCCAGCTTCGCTCTCGAAGCCCAAGTGTTATAGATGTACAGAGAGAAGGGAATCATACAAGTGGAGTATATCTTTAGAGTTTTATTTAGCAATGCATTTTTCATTGATTCTATTTTTTCTTTTTTCTTTTCAAATTGTGTATTATGTCAAATGTGCTGACTTCTTTTACAAAGGACTTAAGAAGTAATGTAATGGCCAAAAGCTTTGTATTTTGTGAAAAGAAACAGTCTGTTGCCAGTGACAATCAAAACAACATATGTCACTGTTTGGTTTAACGTGAAACAGTCCAGATTATTCTCATTCACCGCTTGTAGATATACCTACACTCTAATTCATAGATAACCCATTGTTGTGAGCCAGGAGGCGCATCTTATTATGAAACATTTGTTGATAGGTGGCGACCTCTAGTGGATGAAATATTTATAACAGGATGAAAGGAGGAAGTGAGGTGATTTAGTACAAAGTACATAAATTTCGTTTTGCGGATAGGTCAAACAAATGCAGGACTTTGACCAAGGAGTGTTCAACAGTGTTCACGTCCCATGTGAAACTAAAGCCAACGTTGTTATTTTAAGTTAACATGTGTGAATAAGGGTTGTAAAAAAAACTGCTTGCATAGACGATGTGGGCCTTTTTGACTGGAAATGTAAAAAATGTGTTGTTTTTAGCAGAGCCAAAACTTGCAAGAAAAAGTCACAGGGTGTAGCTTGTATAACTTTCATTATCTGTGGATGGGATCAACAAAGGTAAATTTAATTTCACCTTCACTGTTACTTTGGGTAAGGATTTAGAGAATCTGTGCATATACCATACCATAAAAGGGCTCAGTGTAATGTATAATGATAACAGGGCTGAAGAAAGAGAGATATCATCCACTGCCACAGCGGAGATAGCCAGGGTTGTTTCCCTCCCCGGCGGTGATCTCAGCATTAGGAACAGCCCCTTTTCCTTACATGGGGACTACCAGGCAGGATATCTCATTAGATCACACAACAGAACAATAAACAGCTCTCCACACTGACGGGCCAATAAGGTGCTCAGTAAAGCAGCCTGTGTGCCACTCAACTCCCATTCCAGATGCCGCCCAACACTGTCAGCCTATTAATGGGAGACAGCAGCATGTTCAGTGATTAGGCTGGGTAATGGTGAGTGACTGCCTCTGGAGGCTCAGGATGGTTTGTGGGGTGGCGTCTGTGGAGGATGCTGACAAACACTAATCCATTGCTGCATATTTACAACTGGTCCAGACAATGTACAGTGTACATGTACTTTCCCACATGAAGATGAGAGCCATATATTCTCTCAGTTCTCTCGTGAAGGTTGGTGGAAGGGATTAGAGTGAGAGATGGTGATTCATTTCCTGACTTTTGGCACAGCCACTCTGGATTCTCCAGGGGGATTGCAAAGCCTGTATTATACTGGGGATGCTCACAGAACCCAGCTGCTAATGAAATAAGAGCTCCTCTGAGCTTACACTCACTCCAGATTTCAGGAGAGGGTGTTTGCAGGCAGACATACGGACAAGGATACCTTTACCTCACATAACTTTGTTTGAGAGCTTGAGGGTGTCCTCTAAAAGCAGTTCTGACTTTTTTTTCCTGGTGATAATAACATGATTTTTTTTTAAAACCAGGTAAAGCTGGAACTGATGGCTTAGTTTATTGGTAACAGACATGAATGTTTTAGCATATGTTCAATCAGAAAGTCAATTATCACTTTAATTTCCTCCTTCCATCAGATCTCTGCTACTTGTCTGTCAGCTAATGATCTTCCTGGCTAAAGGCTATTTAGACTACCTTACCTGCTACGTCTCTTTGATAAATGTGGGCCAGACTCTGGGCCTAGAGTGTCTGTAAAGGTAGTGGAGGGCAGATGGAAGAGGGGATTTATGCACACAACTATAGTCCGTGTATAACATAAATAAAAAAAAATCTAGAATGACTGCCTAGTTTTAGGCCTCTCCCAATTAGAAAAGTCACAATTTACATCCACGTCTGTCCAGACTCAATAGACAATGCTTCAAATATAGATGTTGTTGCAAAAAACTACAAACATCTTTAACCTGCAGCACAAAAAAAAATCTTTATAATTACCAGTGTCAAGGTTGACACCCAATGTTCGTGTCACCAATTCAGCATCTGGCCAAATGTGAAATATGTTGCTGAATAATGGCCAGAAAAGGGTTTTTGCAGAACATTATTATGTCACAGTGAAGTTGACCTATGACCTTTTGGATATAAGTTATCATCAGTTCATCATTTTATCCTATTAGACATTTATGTGAAATGAATCATAATGCCAAAAGCATGCTTTGACAGGCCACAGTCACCTCTGAAGACTAAATTTAAATCCATTCACCCTTGAGTCCAAGTCATAGACTGTATAAATAATGGACGTAGTGACTGTGACGTCACTCATTGGTTTGTGGACTGTCCGTTGGAAGCATCGAGTTCATCGTTACACTCGTTGCCATCTTGTGTCGCCATCTTGTTTTGATACAGGGAGCAGACCATATTTGGACTGTGAAGGAGCGAGAGGGATCTGACAACACTGACTACATGCCTCTCTACACCTCAACCTGACTGAGAGAAGCCGCTGCTAATTCATGTTATCAATATCTGGAGCATTAATTGGGATGTTGATTTTGGCTAGCAAAAAACAAAACAAAGCGTATGTTACTTACCTAAGAAAAATGAACAGCGACTCCTTGCAGTGTCTGTTAGTCCATATATATATATATATATATATATATATATATAAGGACGTTTACTGGTTTGGTCTCTTAACTTTATATAAATTATTGACACGTTTGCCGTGGATACGCAATGCTTTGCTTCTCTTCTGATGACGACTGGCCTTGTTAGTGACCTGTCAATCAAAGGTAGCCACGCCCCAAGTCATACGATTCTTTATCTCCTATTTTCTTCTATATGGGGCCATTATTTACACTATTAAGATCAAAGTGTCTTGAAGAAGATTTTTTACTAGCGATTGAGACCATAGTGTTGTCCAAAAAAAAAAATCTGAGGTAATAAATCAAGTGAGAAGTTTTCTCATTTTGTATTGAAATTAATGAAAGTTTTTGCAGCCACCGTCAGCACCTCTTGCTGTAATTTCTGGTAGAATGCAGCTTAAGGTATTTCCTGGTTTGCCTCTTTCAACTAAAAATGCAACTCATCAAACTTACTATAGGCAACATCCATACATGACTGAAGTGGCAATGAAATGATTTCCATGTCTTCCTCACCAAAGGGAGTGGAATGCTTCTCTGTGTGAAATTGATTTGGTATGTTTTTAATTATAGTAATGTAATTTATGACCCAGCCTCAAAAGGCTGTGTTGGAGAAGCCTAAAGAAATCAGAGCACAAGCTCTCAAACAGCATTGAAGTGGAGCATTGAAGTCAAACCCCCTTCAAGCCCCACAGGTTCTGGTAGGAGAAATGCCACTACATGTCAAAGGGAAGCAACTAATGACCAATTACTGGGCTATCATCAAAGG
The DNA here is from genome assembly GCF_030273125.1 of Centropristis striata. Lineage (NCBI taxonomy): Eukaryota > Metazoa > Chordata > Actinopteri > Perciformes > Serranidae > Centropristis > Centropristis striata. Next base: position 38,014,556 of record NC_081518.1, read on the forward strand.
GCATGGAGAACAGTGTCACGCTAAAATGGTATTGCAGGACTTCTGGGAACAAGAAAAGAAGCTTTGGGGGGGATGTGCTAAAGACTGTTGAGTCCAAAACTGGTTATCCCAGAGATTGAGCCATGGGTACATACAATTCCACTGACTGATGTGTATTTCTTTTAGAACTCAAGAGGGCTGAGAAAAGAAACATTGCCCCTGTTAGTATCTACAAATTCATACTGATGGCTTGAAGAATCCAGAACAATAGATTAAAGCGGCTGCTTTCTCAGTTCCAGGGTGAAAACGATGAGGTTAAAGCGAACATCAAGTCATTTTGGAAAATACTCAGTAGACGTGCTGGCAGTGCTTATGGCTATGCAATGGGAAATAAACCCAAAAAGGTTTTAATCTGCTCCGACTCTGTTTCAGCCCTAAAGAGCTTGAAATCCTTAAACTCCTGCTGTCAGGAGATTTACTCAGTGTTACAGGTGCATGCGGGAGAAGGTAAATGTATTCTGTTTCTGTGGGTTCCTGCTCATGTTGGTCTGAAAGGTACAAAGAGGTGGATAGTCTTGCTAAACACGCTCTGCAGAAACACAATAGATCTTGAAATTGGATTAGGTAAATCATACCTCAAGTGTATAATTCAATAGGAAAGTGAAAAAAAGCAGTGGAACACTCAGACAAAAGGGAGGTTTGTTTTCAAACAACAAAGTCACCTCAGCATTTTATAGTCACATCCAGGAAAGAGGAAGTAATGTTTAACAAAAAAGACTTTATCACAGTAACTTAAACAGTACACTAAAATTTATTGGTAGGCATCTAAATGGTCTATGTGATTAAGTCAGCAGAGCCTGTCGTCTTTATTGGGAATATGATGTTGTTAGTCAAGAATAAAGAAGACTTTGTTTCACACTTTCAAGTTGAAGTTATCAGTGAGGCTCTGAAAACACTGGTTGTAACAGCAAGAATCAGAATGTGTTGATTGCCACCCCCATTAAACTTCAGGGAGTATTGGTAAGTCCGAACAAACAACAGTAACGTTTACCTCAACAAACTCAGGGTTTCATTAATAAACAATAACTAAATTTAATGAATATTAATCTGTGTTTTGTTTTAACAAGGAAATGTTGATTATAACTGCAACACATGTGTGGGGATGTTGAAAAGATGGCCTTAAGACATAACCCCACTTAACCCCACTAACTATGTCACAGCTTCTGTCACATGTCATGTACTTATATGGAAGTAAAGTAATGTTACAAATGCACTTCTTTAACCCAAACCACACACTCCTAGATGTAACCCAATTTTGGTGCCTCGACCTAACCAAACTGCAACCGTTATGTTTAGGTATGAGGACCTGTTGATCTCCTCCAGTGGTGGGTGCTAATCAAGGAAATCTCCTGTTGGTTGTATTAGAAGGTAGGAACAAACCACCTGTATGGTTGTATGAGTTGCAGGACAGCTATTTTATAACATAAAGGGATAATGGCCTGAATGGTTGCATGCAGACCAACATGAAGTGTTTTCATTCTAATCATAGCATTCATATATTTGAATCAATAAAATATTCAAAATATACATCCAATCAAAAAAGAGAACTTCTGAAATATAAGTTTACCAATTCATGTTCTCCTATTCTCCAAATCTGTTATATTGTATGTCTACCCTATCACACACAGCATATGACTTTGGATGGGAACACAATACTGCTGTATCCAGCACATATTGGTACTTGTGTTACCCTTATTGTGTAACAAATGGTTTTCAAAGAAAGCATCCTCCAGTGAAATGGGACTCTTGTCTGCAGGCAGTGGAAACAGTCCTCTTTCTCTCTGCGATTTGCTTATAAGCGAACTGTCATGGCATGGCAGACCATGCAATAATATCTTATCTGTGCATAGGAAATACACCCTGATGGCTCAGTGAGCCTCCATTAGTTTTGATTACCATCTCTATTATCATGGCTATGCCCACTTGTCTAAAGTCATATCGTTGCCCTGTTATCATTGGCCATTTTCCATTATGCAATCCATGTTTATCCTATATACTGTAGAGTATATAGTCCAGCTACTGTATAGAGCACATTCATTATATGAGGATGTATCATAGGAGCAAGATAAATCCCCCCACATTGTTGTCTTGCAACCAGGGCAGGGACTTCAAGTTTCAACAAAGTAAGCATAATCTGATCTTTACATTTATCCAAACTGTGATGGCAGAGCAGATGGATACATTTTGAAATTCTGTCTCCGATCCTGTGCCAATTGAAGTGACTTTGATTTTAGTACATTTAATATTTAACTATTTAGGAAGATGTTCAAATTGGGAAGCATACGAGGGCTAGACATTTTCAGGTTGATTAAAAATGTAACTAGAGCCGGGACAGTGAGTAGCCAAAACACAGCAGACACTTCACTAAGCTTCTTTCAGGGTGTGCTTCCCAATTTATAAGTCTTGTACAATCACTTTAGTATTTTTGCACTCGTTTCAAATGTTATCACACAATTGAATTGACATTATCAACCTTGTTTTTATGTTAGGCACAAACCTCTAGTGTCTGTAGTAATTATCACAAGAGCGAAGGAGGAAGTGACGAAGTATAAAGAGTGACATTGTCCACACATGAAGGACAGTTGAAGTGGTGATTAGCTCCTCTTTACTGTGTCATGTGTCCTGACGTGCATATTTACATTAATGGAACAGAACATTAATGTAACCTAACAATGTACTTTCTTATTTCCTAAATCTAACCATGCTGTTTATTTTCCTGAACACATAGTTTTGCTACCTAAAGAAACTGCGGTGTCTTTAGGTATCAAAACTATGTGTACAGGAAAATAAACTACATGGTTAGATTTAATTATGTGATAGCATCTGCACATATAGCAGGTTTGGCAGGCACCTATATGTATAAGACTGAAACAAGCAATATTGGCCTTTTAATGGGCTGATAACCTTTGAAAAGAGTGTTCCTTTCCAGTGGGTTGAGCACTTGCATACAAATGGACAAACATGGAACCTGAGATAAAGATTGAATTCAGGATATACTGCATTACTACTGTATTGTATTTATTTCCAGCCTTCGATGTTTTATCTATGTAAACCTAGAGGCTCAGGCTTTATTTCAGATAATGTCAGAGGACATTTTTGTAAACTGTGCCCCAGGTTTTCAATACACCACCACAGGTTGTATTTGCTCTGACGCTGCGCTGTCCTGCCCTCCGAGCCTTCCCCTCCTCCGGGGTCTTGCCTTCTGTTCACTGGTACTGTTTGTTTCTCACTCCAGGCTCAACTATAGGCTGCCAAATGCTTGTCCTCCCTCCCTCGGTCTCCTACAGTAGCTTCCTGTGTTGGACGAAGGCCCGGCGTTTCCAAGCTTAAATAATGTGCATTTCTCTCTTGCATCCCTGCTTCTGAAAGAGGAGCAGACTCCTCACCTGGAGACAGAAGAGTCCTTTCAGTCTGTTCCATCCAGGCAAACGCGAACCCTGTCTGCTGTTTTATTTACCAGCCCGCTGAATTATTCAGGACAATTTAGCCGTGCTTCAGTCAGTTGGAGAAAATGACAAGCTATATTATAAGGCAGGATGCCCTCAAAAACTTGATGAATAATACACTGTAAAAGGAATTAATCTCTTTAAATAAACATTTGTGTGATTCATTTGGAGCATGCACTGTGGACCAGAAGAACAAACGTGTCTCACAGTGGCTGTCTTCTCTCTCTATGGCCATCACATCTTCAAGAGGGAGCATAGCCTGAGGAGCTGCATTGTTTGGTCAGTGAGGAAGCTAATATCCTAGAGTGGGACAGTGAGCTCAGCTATAAGCCGAAACATGTGACTTCTTACTTTTTATCACCTAAATGAGTCTGTGGGTGGCTTCTGTGCTAATTAATATGGCAGTAATAAGGTATGCACTCTCAGAGAGGGAGCTCATTGTCTTGGATTCATGAGCTTTATTTTGCAATTTTCAATTCCGACTTAGTTAGAAATGCACACGTTGGGATTAGATGCATAATTCAGCCTTCTCCGTTTTATTATTTCAGGTAAAAGATGAATTCTTTATTACATGCCTTCCAGCTTTGAAACACAAGTCTCCTCCCCAAATAGCTCAAATGTACTGCATGGTCCCATTTCCTTAAAACCTGTCTCCCAGGGAAGCTGTTAAAGAGGCAGCACTCTCCATCTGTCACTCAGTGAGCGCAGAGCTGGAAAATTCCTTGGTGGTGATTGTGCCTTGATAAATATGTCATCAGCTGTCCATCCCTTCCTTGCCTGCCATCCAATTTATTTTTTGCTTGTAATTGATTACTTGCTCTTCCACACCATGTGAGTTTAATATTACAGTTTGGGATTTTGCAGTGCACTCTGTGAAACCCCTATTCACTTTGCATTAACTCACAGCTGTGACTCATAAACAAACTCTTGGAAGCGTTCGTAGTGGAAGCGCCGCTGACCTCATTTCCTCACTTCGCTAGTCAAGTTTTACACTTCTGCCACCGCCATCAACACCACTAATGCCAAACCTATCACCGCCATCTTATCGGTGAGTCCTTAACATGAGCACCTATTTCTCTAACAAGCCTGAACTTCCAGTACAACTGAAGGTTCAATGGCATTGCGTGTCAGTACAGGGCCTGCACACCGGCTGCTATAAATAGACCCCTTGTCAACCTCCGAGCTTTGTGGGTCGCTGACTGCTTCTATCGATCTTAAGAAATTACAGGGAACAAAAACACCTTTGCCAAGACAATGTCTGTGTCTGTGCTTAGTGATGACCTTAAACTAATGCCACATGGATGGAGCCAGGCGAAATGGGACAACAGTGTCATCCCTTCTGATTTAAAGCCTCTCTTTCGGATTGATTTATTCTGTACTAAAAGCATATTCTCCCTAGGCTGCCCACTAGCACTTGCCTCTTACTGCTTGGGGACATCTCCTCTGGAGTGGCTTTCTCAAGGGTGAGCTGATAGCTGGCCAAAGGCCAGGCACGAAAAAATTTAAAACATCCCATCAAAGGGCAAGAGCTAAGTTACCAACAACCTGACCTTGGCCATATCATACAGAATCATCATTTTCCACATACGTAGGTGTAAAGCGCTGAGATGGTGAAAACACTCAGAGGTTCTTTGTGTCTGGGTGTAATAGGATTGGCTGCACTGCGTACTGTATATCAAAGTAATCTGAGACCAGAAAGAAATGTGATTGATGCAATCTTCTTAGGGTCCCTCTTCACGTTGAGAGAAAACCTCTTTTTGCTATCAAGCACTGAGATGAGCTTTTCGCCATGTTTCTTTCATTCATACCTCCTTGTCATGAATGACTGCCAAACTTTCCGTGGAGAATTACATGTCCCAGAACCCCTCTGGTTACACAGAGGAGAGTAAGGATTTTGTTCTTTTCATTGCAATCACTGCTTCCTGCTGATGTTGATATGTGAAGGGCATATACAAGTACTGTATATATATTAGGGCCAGGACTTTAACACGTTAATTAAGATTAATTAATTTCACAAAAATTAACGAATTAAAAAAAATGACGCATTTTAATTGCACTTATTTTTGCACTTATTTTTGCACCGCGGAACATTTCTCACTGGATGAGTTTCAGGCGGATCGATTAAAATAATAATAAAATAAACAATATTTTTGTTGTCGCTATGAGATGTGAAAAAAATTACTTCTCAATGTTCTCAGGTCAAATATTTATATGCGATTAAAATGCGATTAATTTCAATTAATTAATTACAATGCCTCTAATTAATTTGATTATTTTTTTTAATCCAGTCCCGGCCCTAATATATATAATCATTTTGTAAAGAAGGCTACATCTCTCGATACACTATTTGTTTTCAAGTGGATCTTGACCATTTGAAACCCATATGTGGTATCTTATATATCCTATATATGGCTGTTCCCACCGATTTACAGTGTAAGGTTAATGTAAAACTATGTAATTTCATTTTATATGTCTCCGTTTATACGTCGGTAAATGTGCTTGAAAGTGGTATTGATAAATGCTCAATTTCTGTATGCCTGGTAGCAGGACGCATCAACACATTCAATGGAAATCTACACATTTACATAAAGATGTAATCGATGGCATGCACTCCAGTACGAAGTTATATGTTCTGTATCTGTATGCATATATTTTTTATATTGGTTTAGGCTGCAGCAATCAAGACACGTTCTATCAGCTTACCTTTTTTAGCAAGTCTGTATAAATGTAAAAACTATAAAACTATAAAAACTGTTAAGTACTAAAGTACTGTAATAACTTGAAGTAATGCAATTAATAATGAAATAATCATTGGGACTAATAGCCATGTGAGAGTAACAGTGATAAACCTGAGGAGCTTTTCTTCCCTCTTCCTCTTACTTTGTTGTTTTCCACCACTCCACAAGCTGCAGATGCATGCACACTGTAAGAGACCATCTGCTTCCACACCATGTCTTTCTTCCCTCACTCCTCTCTTTGCAGGTATCTTTTATCCCCTTTCCTGAATTAATGCAGCTCTCACTGCACACAGTGCAGGCTCAGGCGTCAACATCTGTTGGTGGGAGGCTGCTTGGCTACCGGGTTCAAGAATGAGTGGATGCAGGCAAGATCCACCCGCCAACAGCTAGCAGTCAAAAAAGGAACAAACTTTGATTTAAACTTTAAGGATGTTCATGTTTTCAGTACCAAAGTGTTTACCTGAAAAGTGCCAACAAACACCATATGCTACGGAAGCTTTCTTTTTCTTCCAAGCTCTGATGAAGTCGACTTTAATAAATTTGAAAAAGAAAAACAGACCTGCTCTCATTAAGTGTATACTGCCATGTTGTGTACGCTGGATAGGGGCCTTTATTGAAATATGAACAGAGAACTCTTCTTTTCATCTTTTGGCATGCACTGTGGGTATTGAGTAAATCCCCCTGGCACAACTTTAGAAGCTGGATCTGACTTGGCTATTGTATTCTAATGAGATTTTATTAGCTCTGATGGTGGCTCAGCATCAGCATCACCCAAAGGTCACGAGCCGTTTAAAGGGAGGATTGCTCAGAGGCTGTTTAGGTTAAAAGCCGGGTTGGGGATGGAGATGGAAGACAGAGCGACCACTGATAAAAAAAAAAGAAAGAAGAAGAATGCTCCCTGATGGTCCAGGCTTCACCAAAATAGATCAGTGATTATTGCTCTGCATTTTGCATCACTAGATAAATTACACTTTGCGAGGTATCTGCATATGTTCAACCAAAGCAGATGGCTGAATATTTCACAAAAACATTAAAATTCTAAAATATTGACTTCATATTCTTTTTTTTCTGTACACACACAACAGAGAAAGCTGTTGACTATCTCCTCATAGTGTTGAACTGAACTTAGTAATTCAGCAACAAGTGTGAGGTGCTTGACTTTTCAAAGGAGTTGAATTCCTTCAATCACAACATCCTTTGCACCAAAAACTCACTTGAGGGGAAAAATGGAAGAAAATCAAGAAGCTGTCAGTTTAGATGCAATCTGAATTTCATTTAATGTACTTTCATAAACATTGTATTGGGCCAATTATACCGAAACGTTTCTGACAGTAAACACGGTGCACAGTGCAGAAGGTGTTTATTCAGATGAAAGCCGACAATGCGCCTGTTTTTCGCTGAAGGCATTTGGCTGAAACGACAGAAGAAATCCCTGAACTGGGCCTCCAATCCAAATGAACCCTCCAAGATGTGTATGATGTGCAGAGCAGCGGGCCATGGGAATCAGGGGAGATTATGAGGGTTGCTTGCCTTATCATCCTGTGTTTACAAGGAGAGAGAGAGGGACTCGTTTTGTATGCTGTTGATTGAAGGACACCAGAACTGACAGAGCAGATAGACAACCCAACCCTTTACTCACAGGAATTGATTTACCCTGAAACTAGTGACCATGAGGCGCTGCTGAGGGATAATGATAGCCATAGGCACAACAGAATACTCTTTTTTACCCTTTTTTAAAAAATGCATTTATTTATTTTTTAACCAAAGTCTAGAAAACCATCTATAATTTTACTGTTTAGGTAGGATGAAGTCATGGGAACTTCCCATTAACCATCAAAAAATCCTGCTTAAGCTTTTTTTCTCCTTTGTTTCCTCTACTGTTTGTAATTACAGAAGGGCAAAACTGAAAAGTGCAATTTGGCCCCGGAGGCGCATTGGCCTCATAAAAGCCCCATTAGATGTGTATCTAATGACAAAAAAACATAGCAGTGAGCTCATGAATAACATGTTGTGACATTACACACACACACACACACACACACACACACGCACACACACACACACACACACACACACACACACACACACACACACATACATGTAGTCCTACGTCCACAATGCATTTAGAGTTTGAAACCACAAGCCATAAGCTGACATACAGATGTGGTCTGTGGTGGAGGTAATGGTGCTGAGTGAAGGTGTAGGACAGTGAGGAGGGAATGAACAGGGATTTCAGTCTATAGAAAACCGCAGCAGATGTTTTATAAGTAAAGGAAAATGCTAGACAAAGTGTCCATTATCAGCAGAAGCAACTGTCCTGCACTGCACGTAGAAGGTTCTTGCCCCCTTCTTGTCCATAATTTCATCAAAAGACCATCTCCTACTGATACCAGGGTCACTTGCCAAAGAAAAAAAGACCCATTAATATGTTAATTTCATTGTTTACACTCACATGTTTTGAAATGAAAATCAAGCTTCAAGTTTTTAACAAGCACAAACTCTATTTCCATGGTAACACAAGTAGTTCAAGTCCAATCTTCAGGCTTCATTCATTCTCAATTCTCTCTCACTCATTCTGCTTTAAAAATCAGCTGGTTGTGGACATTCACTCCTTAAGTTATACCAACCAGATCGGCCACAGTCTCCTTCAACCAATCATGTTGCTGCTGTCAAACTTTAAATTAGTTTTCCTCTCTGCTGCTAGCTGTAAATTATGGCAAAAATGATTGAGGCCCTCCACAGGAGTTTGGCTAACGTTAATGCTATCAGTGTTGACATATAGTCATGGAAAAAAATGATTAGACCTCCATTGTTTTCTCCTTGCTTTCTTGTTCATTTAATGCCTGATACAACTAAAGGTACATTTGTTTGGACAAATATAATGATAACAAAAATAGCTCATAAGAGTTTTATTTTAGAGCTGATATTTGGTCATTTTCCATGGTTTTCTTGATAATGATTTTGGTTATAATAATACATTGAAGAAACTAATGGTCTAATAATTTTTTTCATGACTGTATAGGTCTTGAACATAGTTAATTTACATTGAAAATGTAGTCACTCCTGACAATTATTACCATCTCATAATATTCATTCATTCATTCATTCTCCTTATTATCATTATCCGCACTTGGGTCACCCTGGACAGATCGCCAGACTATCGCAGGGCAGACACATAGAGAGAGACACAGACGGGCAACTTAGAGTCACCAATTAAACCTAAGTGCATGTTTTTTGGACTGTGGGAGGAAGCCGGAGTACTCAGTGAGAACTCAAGCTGAAATGAGGAAAACATGCAAACTCCACACAGAAGAGCTGCAGTCCGTAGTTGAACCGGCAATCTTCATGCTGTGAGGCAAGAGGGCTAACCACTACACCACTGTGTAGCCCTCATAAGCTTTGTGTGTAATTAAATTGTTGTCCACTCCAGTAAATAGGACAAACCTTATAAAATACTTGAAACGGAAGATAGCTCATAGAACTTTGCCTCACCGGTTAGCCAGGAAGCTAACATTATGCTAGCAGGATTCAAAGTCAATGTTCAAAAAAACGGTAAATATAATTTGACAGTTTGTTAAACAACAATGCTAGCTAACTATCCAGCAATGTCACTGTCCTCAAATTGATGTCATGATTTTTCACAAACTAATGATGAACCCCATGATACAAAGTATCTGTAAGTTTAGAGAGACAGTGTACTTCCTGCAGTTTGTGTGTTACAGATATGTGAAACAGATCCTGTGGTGATCAGAGGATGAGGCACTGAAGGACTGGCTGATGCTTTGTAGCTCACGTATTAATTAAGAACAGTTTCATTGGAGCTGCTTAGCAGGTGTTCTTTTATCAGGAATTGATGCCTGCAGCCAATTAGAATTGAGTATTATATCCAGATCATTAAGTAAAATACAGAATTATTCTTGTGTTCATGTACTTGGGCTGACGATGCTAAATTTTTCTCCAAATGTTTAACTATGTAGTTGATATAACCATGCTACAATATATGTACTGGATGGCAGTATTCTTGTTGCTGCTTTAGGATTTTACTGGTAGATACTGTATGAGCAGTAAATTAGGATGCGCATGTATAGGGGATATTATGAAATTGGATTGCTTTTATATGTTCATGATTAGTGTGAAAGGCAACCCGCAGTTCTACTAGATCCTTCCAATGTTCATTATAACTATTCATCTGGCCAAAGCTGCAGACTGCCTCTTTAGTGTCAGCCCATCATTGAGCCATTCTGGACCTTTTAGATGTGGCTGTTTCAGAGGTTGGTAATTGTATCTGGATGTATTGCTTATAGATGGTGCTTTAGTCCCACAGTCTGATTCTCAAAAGTAATCTAAAGGGTTTTCTTTCTTTGAGTCTGTGAAGTAATATGCGATAACCCTTTTATTCACTTACCATTCCAGGAGTGGAAAGACTTTTTTTCCCCTTTTAACCGATGACTTGAAAAACCACAGAAGGGTGTTAAATATTTTATTACATATCTCTCTGAGTTAAAAGAAAAGTTTGAAGCAATGACTGCTGATTAACCTTCATTTTCATAATAAGTGCAAGCCAAGCACATACTGTATCGTAACTGCACCACGGAATGCAAATTAACTCCAATAAGAGCTCCTCAGTTCATCGGAGCCACACAGGGTAATGCCAAGATTCAATTCATAACTTAGGAATTAGTGGTGAAACAACACTCCCCTCGTTTTGCCTGGAAGCTGAGGCAGAAAGCTGACATGAACACATCCTTTCAAGTTCTTCATGTAAGCAGGCCGGGGTTGCTGCAACAAAGCACGCCGTTCTATGAATTTGAATATAAATCTACCCCACAGGAGAGGCTCACATCATGCTGGGAGAAGAACTAATATGAGATATGTTGTCTGTGCTTTTTACAGGCTGTCTCTCCTTATAGACATTTAATATACATGTACAAAAGTGCAAGTGCATCCTCCTACACTTAGCGATAAAGATTTTTTGCAAGTTTTTTAGAGTGGGGCAGAAAGGAAGATTTTATTTAGTCTTTCCTGTGTTTTAATCTTTGAACTATGTGAGTGGGGAAAACTGCGTACAGCAGTTTTACTGTTATTTCATCATGTTCAACACCATGTTCTCTCCTCAGAGAGTGAGCACACAGTTGCCCAGGATTGCCCAGGAGACATCTACAGCACAATACATGCTATACATGTGTTTCGTTCAGCAGAGATCAATTATGTATTGCCACGGCTGGGTATTGTAGTATTAGGATCCTACTGTTGCTCTTAATGCTACAAAAGTTAACTGGTAACTAAATCAACAGGTTTGCTAGGATAAGTTCATATCATTGACTGTATAATAATAGTGGACAAAGCCACTGTGAAGTCACCAACTGGTTTATAGACTGCTGCTTTCAAGTTTGAGTTCGGCATTTTGGCCATCTTGGTTTATGTCCATCATCATATTGTTTTTTTTGCAATCGGTACAGTACGGGTCACCAGCTGAAATGATGCTACGCCATCAGCTAACGCTATTGCTAGCTAGTGAGCTTTGTCAACAAAGGGCAATGGTTCTTCTAAATGAACAGTCAACTTCGTAGAGTGACTTTTAGTCCAACTGAACATACCTTTTTTTTAAGTGATCAAAATGTTACAGCTAACTCTGAGTGAAAACACACTTTGAAAGGGTAAAGACAAAAACACAAATGCATTATGCTAGAGACGTGTCGATCATATGGTGGCCCTGCCATTGAAACCATAAACTCATTATGATAATATTTACTGAGGTGATAAAAGTGAGAAGTAGGGTCATTTATTTGATGAACTTACATACAAACGGAGTTCTTTCTGCAAACGGTGGTGTCGCCAACTATTGGCCATTGAATAGAATGCTGGTTAAAGGCACTTCCACATTGGTTTCACTCCTCTGCCCTGGGGGTTGGCGTTCAGTTCATATAGAGGATCACTCCTAAGGCAAGCCATTTTAACAGTACATTCAAAGGTGTAGAGATTTTGAAATATAATTTCTACTCGTAATAATGTTACTGTGAATACCTTTAACTATCATTTTGACTAGGCAAATGGCATTACGGATATCTAAAAAAATTATATGATTCATAGGTTTGGTACATGTAACTTGTTGACCAAGAAAGAAGCTAATTTAGACCACATGGCCACATTTAGCTGCAATAGATACAATTCTACCAATTAATGTTGATGTTCCTGTTTAGAAGCCTCTTACTGGTATGAAGTTTGCACCTCTTACTAAACTTCACTACTTTTCACCATCAGCCTTGCTAACACACTTGCAGATCGTGATGCCTCTAGCTAAATGATATAACAGACACTTGTCACACCAAAAGTGCAAAAGACAAACTGAGAAAGATATTAAACCATTATCTCTGCAGGAAATGGATTGTTATTTTCCCCCTTTTTCGGTAATTTATTAATGTCTCATCTTCAGGCGAGAATTGGCATATCGCATGTCAGTTTTGCTCAGTGGCGCCTTGACGACCCATGATTCACTGCTGAGTCATGCAACATGAGCTGTGAGGGTTATTCAACTGTTCCTAGATGCAATCTAGCACCGAGATGTGTTATATTTTCTCCTCATTAGTATACGCTGTTAAGAGAACTGAAAAGAAGTATCTGAAACATCAGGAGGTCGAGTCCAAGAGGTTATCGAGTGTGGGCTGAAAAGGAGTTGTTTACTTTTTCGTAGTTAGGCTTAGAGAAAAAAATATCTCCAATTTACCAGAGGCACTATAATGATCCAGGTGCAGAGCGTGTCTGTCCTTTTCCCAGTGGCTAAATATTGACTGTGCTTGATAGCAGCAGATGGGCTGAACGGTGAATGCAGGCTGTGCTGGAAGGAATGAGTGAGAGTACGAGCGACATCTGGTCCTTCCTGCGCCCAGTGGACCTGGTTGCTACATCAAGCTGCCTCATTAGGACTAGCTGGGGCTTTAGGAGCATTCTGCCACTCAAGCCACTGCTCTAGTGCTCCCCATCAAATTCCTCATTTGCCACTGTGCCAAGACTGAAGGACCATATAATGTGTTGTGTCGGCAAGTTTTGCACATCCCGCTGCTTTCTCTGCATTCTGCGTGGGTCACCTATTCACACTTTGGGTGATTTCATTTTGCCAGGGGAGGATTATGATGTGGTTGCTGTCCAAAATGTCTACTTTCAACCTCAGCTCACAGCTGGCTATCAGTAAAAGCTTCCCAACCGGTGGGATGTGACTTGTTCAACCCCAGTTTCAACTGACATTGAAAGTAAAAATGTCCCTGCTTCCACACTTAACTATAGAGTGTCTATAAAGAGGCTGTACACAGGACGCAGAGCATATTGACTGCCTGCACATGGCTTTAAACCTGGTGATGGCTGAGCCGGCGGCTAGCAGTTAATAGTGCTAACACCAGCACGACCAGTCCTAAAAACTGCAATAGTTGATGCATGGGTGTGTGTGGTTGCAGTTATTGTGAAATCTTTCTTGTTCCATGAAAAATAGTCAAATCTGTAACATGGTTGCGAACACTACAAACTGCTGCTTACGCAGCTATTGTTTTATGTTAGCTTGTCAGACTCACTCACTCACTAAAGTGAAATATCAGCTGATCATTTCCAAAGTTATGCCCAAGTCAAACAATCAAAAAGTGTCTAAACCTAAGCATTTGATTTATGGAGCCTGTGGTACAAAATCTGAAACCGCTGGCTGCAAAGAATATGTGCTGATTTCTACTAGGTTTCAGTTTCTCAAGTAATCACAATCAAGTGTCTTGCATGTCAGCAATATATTTCAAACACAACAGTCACAAATTCCATTATAACTTTTCTGAAAATCTACTCATAATGGCCTCCATTAATCATAAAAAATATCCCGGTCAAAGTGTTTAGTGGTGAATTACTGTGATTGTAAGGCATGGCTCCACTGATTTCCACTCCGAGTAAAGGGTCATCTATTTCTCTGATGACTGTGAAGAGTGCTCATCTCAGTGCAGCCTGTGGCCCTCTCCTCTGCTGGGCTCCGGTTCAGCAGCTCAACTCGCCTCTCCTCAGGGCCGCAATCATCTGTGGCACCATCTACTTATCACAGAGGGCTGTTTGGATTACCACACCACGTTAAATGGCAAGCTGCCATATGATGAATATCATAATCCACAACACAAGTGGAGCTACACATTCTGTGTCCCTCCACAGAGCACTGCCTCGTTGATTTCAACCCAGAAAGCCCTTCCCTCCCTGTGGGCTTCACAATCACAGCATGCAGGACAAATTGCCCTGAGAAATATGGAAAAAAAAGGCAAGGGGAAAAAAAAGCAGGATGCATATTGAGCTTTAATATTGAGGCCCTTCCTCATCTAGCACAGGCTATTTGGGCTGCAGCACTAAAAGCACTGCTGAATTGCACTATATTCTGTTGAGTTACAATGTTCTTGAAATCAATCATCAATAACCAATAAAATTCGCCGGGGATGTGCTTTATTTTGGGCTTTCTGAGCAATAAATAGAGCCATCAAGCTCTGACAGAGCAGGCAAGTAATTTGCAGTAAGCTTCCAACTGGCCGGAGCAATGGGAAGCAGAGACGGTTATATCGCATTTTCTCATTTCAGTCCACAGCTTCAATCAGGAAGCTGAAGTTCTGGCGCAATGAAAGAGTTACTTTAGGCTATAGAGGGGGTGGACACACTCAATGCAACACCTGTGCAATATAAATCAATGCAGTACAATAGCCCTGCAATAAATCCCTTTGTGAAGCTTAACGTTTTTACTAAGACTGTCTCAGAGAGCTGTTAATTCAGCTCTGTGGTCATTTATAGTTTTAGTTGATAGCAAAACCAAAGCACTTTACAATACAGTGCAACACAAATTATGGTCTCAAAACGTACAGTATTATCACATTTATTGCAGCTCTAGTATTATCTATAATATGATTTATTGTATTTGCATTTTCATTTTATTGTGTCCTTTGAAAAGTAATTGAGAGTACATTTTGTTGTATGGAAACGTGTTTTACAAGACAGAGTTGCCTTACAATTCTTCACACCTTTTGTACTGTGTCCAAAAACGTCAATACTTTTTTACGAAGCTGTTGCATCACTACCTTTCATGTTCTGGCCTTCATGGACCTCATGCTGCTTAACGTCAATACTCTAAAAACAGCTGTGTTTTCCCTTGTCACTTGCCTTCCAAAATAAAGCTACAGAACAGATGAACATGAAGTAATATTTCCTATATCTGAAACATCTCTCCAACCTCAGTCCCCTCTCCCACCACATCTTACTCCCACCTGATGACCTCTTTTCTCCTCATATCACCTTTGTGCACTCAGCCCTACAAGAAACAGAATTCCATGTTCTGCCTAAACATTGTCATTTCCACCAATGAACACTAGACTATTAGGTGCTTTAATGCTGCACATTTAGAAATGTATACTCACTCTGCTGCTGCACCCATTTCATGTCACTCTGAATAAGAGCTAAATAGCTGATATGAATAATGTAGATGGAATGAATCTGAAGTGGTGCCAGTGGAAACAGTTATCTGGGAAAAAAAAGTGCTTTTGAGCATGACAGTCTCAGCATAAGGAAAGAAAAAAATCTATATATATATTTTCATACATGATGTTCAACAACTCCCACAATGGCTCTCCGATTTTGCACTGTGTTAAGAAACAGTATGGAGTTCAACAAGCTCTTCAAAATGAAAGCACTCATCAGATAATATACAGTGAATACATTTGTAACAATACTGTATGTTTTTGTTCTCTATTCATAATGATCATATTGAAGTAATGCAACGTTAGATTGATGTGCTGACATGATAAATATATATATATTAATATGGAAGTAATCATAGAGGTTGATGCAACTTAAGGATCATTACATCCAATCAGGAAATTCATTAGTAAATGATGGAGCTACATGAAGGTACTCTGCTTTAATTCTTAGCATTTTAATGGTTTTAGAGAAAAGTAAATGTTTTACGGGTTTGTGATTTTAAGCGTTACTTTCTTACTTGACAACAGAAGTTATTTTTGGCTTTTACACGGACTGTTTTAGCAGAGTAACAAGGTATTCTGTAGCCTTTAGCCACAGCTTCAAAGGCTTTCTATATCAAAAGATAAACTTAAATTATCAATTAATTTTTGTGTCATACCAATGAATATATACTATTTAGACAAAACATTTGCAACCGTGGCACATTCTGATATTGATGCGCAAGACACATGCATGAAGAAATATAATAAAATATGCAAGCTGCAATGACAACATCTTTTGAGATATAAAAAAATACACAGTGCTTCAACATAGGACCAAAAAACAAACAAAAAACATTACATGCTTGTCAACATAGTGACATGGCCAGTGGCGTTCCATTTAATTCAACACTGTCCCATGAGCTGCAGGCAGTCGTCTCTGAGCAGAGCTGCTGCCTGAATGCACCATCTTCTGGGGTGCTAAGATGCGTCTGGGCACTATATTAACAGGGAGAGGGCTCCTGCCTGATGGAATATTGATAAAATGTTTTTTGTTTGCTGCACATTGCTCTGAGAGTTGACGGCTCACTGCACTAAATCATAAAGCCCACTTGGGCGTACTGCGGAGTCAATAACCAGTTCTTTTTCTATTCTGGGAATGCACTCAGTTTCTGGGAGGTCGTCCACTGAAGCAACACTGGTGTTGAAAGACTCACGGTAACTCTCAGAGCACTTCTACTCCGTGCCGCACTGTGTACTCGGTTTTAGAAGTTAACAGTCAGGTGAGACAAGACTATCAAGAAAGCCTGTTCAACAGTTTGTTATACAATGAACGATAAAGCATGGTATGCTAGCTGTTCCCTTATACCCCTTTTTGACCAAGGCACTTCCAGGGCGGTGCCTAATGGCTTTTCAACAACCAAGGAACCAGCTCTCAGCCAGGAAAACTGGTTCCAGAGCGGCACCAACTCTCCGCTGGTCTTGAATGACAAACCACTTACATCAAGGGCTGGGGGCGGGGTTATCTGATCAACAAGACCAACTAAAATGGAGATCATTCATTTTATTTTATTTGTTTAACTGCAATGTGATCGATATGGGCCATGTTAGTGGGCTAGTGTTAGCTTACAACAAAGACTAATACCAACATGTTAATAGGTGTTAATTCAGTGTTAATAAGAACGTAATTGCCGTCTATACAGATAAAGGCGAGCAGCACAAACATGTTGTATCAGTCGTGTTTAGGTACCAATGTAAGCCAGGAGCAACATTTGAAAAGAGACAATGTAGTCCGCCATTGTTGTTATTATGCTTGCGAAGAGCAGAGACATAAGCAGACGTAAACAGTGACATAATTATATGGCTCCGAAGCATGTGGAAAAGCAAAACCGGTTCTTAGACGGTTCACAAAATAACTACTTTCGTGTTGGTCAAAAAGGGGTAATAGCGCATATGAGTGCTTCATACATTTACTGTACAGTATATAGTCCTGCGCTGTCTTTTTTATTCTACACATCAGTATGTATCAGGCTTCCACATCTCTCAGCACCTACATACCACCAGGACAATCTCTATAAACTTACTGTACTTGCTAAATGAAGTGATCCCGGCCCTGACATTCGCAGTATGCTCAGGCCTCGAAAGACAGATACGCATATCAGGAAAAAGCCATAGATATTTTACCCCAAAACTCCACCACTTGACAGTTATTGTAAATGCTTGTGGTTCTCTGTGAGAGGTAGTGACATGCATCTTCGGTGTGAATGAAATGTTTTTCTCTGCATGGTGACAGGTGGGTAGAGCATGCAGGAGCTCTGGCAGGTTGTGCACCACCACCACCAGCAGCAGCAGCAACAGCAGCAACAGCAGCAGCAGCAGCAGCAGCAGCAACAGCAGCTCCAGCATTGAGGCTGAGAGCAGGAGACGGCCTGCCAGGGGAAGCGATGATGCCAAAAGCTGTTGTATCATTACAAAGCCTCTCTCTCCACTATAAATTATACATTACGTCTTGAAATCTTAACTCTGGTGTTTCCAAATGTTTTAGATGTCACCTGAGTGAGTTGCCACACTCGTTTTAGTTCATAATAGGATATTTTCGTATGATGTTGTAATTTGCTAAGATGAAACTGATAGGAGACCCTGGGGAATCCTTGCATTATTAATGACCGTGTACACTTGGGTAATTTATATAGACACGTGTTAGGCACTCATTAGTCAGACTCATAGACTGCATGTTGCAGTAATAAAAACCAAGAGAATATACTGTATGTATTAGAGGTGAACAGAGACATCATTATCTGTATCTGTTCAACCAACACAATTATCTGTCTCTGGATCTGAATTCAAATAGAAGACCGGAAGCATGGGAATGGTTTATACGGTCACTTTTCTGACAATTAATTGATGATGCTATTGTTGGGCTACACGGTGGTTTAGTAGTTAGCACTCAAGTCCCATGTTGCACATAATTGAAATTTCAATCTTGAGGCCATCATCAATGATTTGAAGAAACCTAATGACTGACACACATACATGTCAATCATAGCTTTTCCTCTGAATAATACAGAACAATAATTTGTTTCCATCTCATTATTTCTGCTTGGATAATGTATTCAGATTCAATTGCACACCTCAGGATGCATATATTTTGTGTATATGGTATGAATAACTGTTATAACTGATCCAAAACAACAGGAAAACTTTGGCGCAGAGATAATGCTGATGTACATTTCATCTCTTTGCATCAGGGGGACTCGTGAGAAGACGATTTTCCTGCCGACAACATAACACAGGTCCCTGATCGATGTGACGTCTTTCCCAGTGCGCTCTGGTTGCCGGACTGGATGTCAAGACGGTATATCTCCAGGGGCCAAGCATGGAAAGACTGTGATGTGTTTATTTCTGGAGTACAATGAGCTTAATTGGTAAATTGGTCTGATGATTGATTCATTATCGGGTTTGGTGTCGTCTGTCTTGACTCTGCAGTGAGGGATGTCTTGAAATAGCAGGGATGACAGCAAAGAGAAAGGGGAGCCAATACTTTTCCCTGAGTGCATGATCCTCCTATTAACAGCTCAGAGTCTCCCTGAGAGTTCAGCCCACTGTAAGCAATTAAACACATCAAGGTTACGGCTCAGTCTGGCTGTCACCAGGATGAATTAAAGCAGCTTATGAAGAAGGGGTTTCGAGTTTAACACCCACAGAATGGGGTCTTACATTTTTATTTGATTTTTTTTTTATTACCTCTGTTTTTGATCCACTACCTCATACAATAACCGATCTAAGGTCGTTTATACATGCTGTGTGTAATAATGGGATGTAGCAGCTGCAATCTGCATTCAAAAATGTATAAAGTGAACAGCCTCAGGGCCTGATGATCTTAACATGTGCAAATGCATCAGATCTATCAAAGCATAGCATAGCATACCAGCACCTAGTTCAGGTTTTACTGTCTGTGTAATTAAGCATGTCCCTATGTCCCGTTAAACTTTCCTCTGCAGCTTGAGTCAGGTTAAATGCCTAAATCTAATAAGTGCTTATGTCTGTTGGTCATAGCAATCTATTTTTTTTCCCACAGACGTGTTGTTTCAACAAATGGGGTTATTCCTCTCCATGGCAGAGAGCAGCCTATTACAAGATTTGATAGGCACAAATAAATCATGACTTTATGCATAACAGTATTCCGCCTCACGCAGAGGACTTAGCTCAGGGGCCTATCTGCTTCCTGGCTTCAGGTTTGAAATTCAATTACCCGCTGCCCTGGGTAGCTGCTTGCTGGAAGCAAATCATGGATCTGAGGTAAGGTTTAATGGATTTGAAATATAATTTAGCTCTGGCTTGGCTCCTTAGAGACAGGTCACCATTACCTATAACCACATTAGAGGTAATCAAAGATTGCCTGAATTTGTTACCTTGGCTTCCAGCGAGCACTTTGAGTGTTCAATTTTTTTCCATCCCAGATGCATTTAAAGGGCAAGTTATGGACAGGCATAAATCATAGATTTAATCTAGATGTATTGTGAAAGACATGTAGCTGGTACAGTGTCATTGCTTTGTGGCAATTTACAGTCAGAGATCTATCACTGAGAGTGTATCAAAGACCGAATTCATTTAACACTAAGAGGCTTGCAAGATCAACAGTGATCCGGACCTGACTTTCCTGTCTTCAAAAGGCTGTAGCAGGCTCTGTTTTAAAGTTTTTGGTATCACATGAAAGTAGATCTAAGGAATACATTGGTGCCAACCATGTTATGCTATATTGTTGGGAAGGGAGCTAAATTATGCTCCAAAATTAGTAATGTTTCCCTTTTTCCCTTGTCCTCTGAACTCAAGATACCTGAATGAAAATGGGTTTCATGGGTACCCTCCCCTTTACAGATATGCCCACTTAATACTAATCCAATGCAGCTTTGGGCAAAAACATGCAGTCTGTATTAAAGGCTTGACACTTTATTTCAACCGAGCTAACTTCTGACTTGTAAGATGTGGGACTGCTGCAGGGCATCCGGTCAGTTTGTGCATGCAGTCTTATTTTTGCTAAAATGCTCTATTTTGATATTTCTGCATACTGGGGTCCTTAAACAGCCTTGGAATTGCATGATTTGGGTATGACTAAAATATATTAGTGTGTGATGATGTTAGTAGTAGACAGTATTTTGACAATAATGTGTTCCTCACCCAATTGCTGAAAAGGGCGATATTTACAGAATTCTCAAAAATGTTCAAAGGTTTTTTAATACCAAATCACAGCATGGATTTTTCTTTAGTGTTCTTCAATGTGTCTTAATGTGATATATTGCTGTATTTTTTTTTAATCAATTCTCCAGTGGTCAAAAATACTTTGTTAAAATCTTTAACAAACAGTGTCAACCCAAAAACAGCTGAAACAACTTATGAGGCATAATTTGGCATGGAAATGACCGTAATATACTCACATCATAATATTATGTAATATCAAATAATATACATAATATCAACATTTTAATAGGCACCTCAACAAAAAACTGTTTATCACAGCTTTCTGAGTAGAAAAACACAACACACAGTGAGATGTATCTCATATAAATCTTCAGGTTCCCAGCTTTCAGATGATGTACAGCACTTGTATCTGGTTCAGTCCAGCCATACTGTATTTCTCTACAGCTATAGCATCTAACAGCATCGGGTGATGTGGAAAAACAAATACACACCGACTCTTCTGCTCCTTACTCTAATTGCAGATTGTGGCTTATTGCGTGGCCTTTCTTCCCATGAAACCTTTCTTTTTTTCAATCGGCAGAGCCTCCCCTTCCTCAGACACCTGTTATTAATTCTCTCCTGTTTAATCAGAGACCTGGGAGGTAGCAGGCGCTCCTCAGGCTCTGAGGATGACAAATGAATTGCCAGGTTAGAAAAATGGACTCAAATTCATCCTCTCCTGGAATTTGTGTTCACATCCATGCATTGTTCTTCCTCAAGGATAATGGATGGCATGGGGGGGATTTTGAAGGTGCAGCACAGAATTCCAATAAATAGTTAATGTTGCAAAAAGTCACCCAATACAGCTCGCTGGTGCTTTAGTAGTTTGGAAATAGCTCACTGCAGTTGATGTGGTAATGTAAGTATGGTGGGAAACGACAGAAGATTAACTTAAAAGATAAACAATCACTGTCACGACAACGCATCTGAGAAATATTAATGGAAATAAGAAATCTGGAGAATCTGTGGCCTATAAATCTGTTTCCCTTGCATATAAATAGGCCTGATTCTAATAAGTTTTTTAAATCCTTTTGCTTCGCTGTCTTTTCTCCATCAGTGAAGCCACCTAGAAATGTCACTGTTGCTGTTCTCCATACAAATACGATCTGTCCACGGATCCATTGTGGAGCATATGAGAATAAGCAGTACTTCACATTTCAGATACGGAAGCATTTCCATAAAACGGCGATAACGATTTTCCATCTAATTAATTTTGACTCATGTTAAGTAAACCATAAAGTGTTTCATTGATCAACCATGAGATGTGTTGTCTTGCAGTTTGATAGCTATCAGCTTAATATTCAATATTTTGTAAATCATTTTAATTGTCTTGCATCAGTGTTCTTAATTCATTAATCATTAATATTTCTGATTAGCATTACCCCACTCTGAGCATGATGAATATGTATAAGACAGAGCATGTGGCCGGGCTTGCACAAGCAGGCTAAAGTAGAATGAAAAAGTTTTCTAGGGTGTAAAAGTATTTACTCAGGGTTGCGTCATCAAAAAGGAGCAGTAGTCCTATAAACCCCTGAATGGTTGCTCTTTTAAGTGTCTGTGAGGGGAAGGCATGTTTTTCTCTTGTCAACTGGCATTGCATACGGGGCAGAAAGGAGGTGACCTTGCCCCGCCAGGCGCTGTGATGGGCCGACTCTAGGCTTGGAACTGCTCCCTACTGCCTGCTAAAGCTTTAGACAAGCTTTGTGAAATGATGTTAGCTACAGCTGTGCTTTAAAAAGGTTTGTTTACTTCCGCTGCCTTTGTGAAATGGAACTTTAAACTGATACTTACTTTGGCATAAAACGGGTAACTTTTGGCACACACAGTCCCATTTTGGGTTCCAGAAACAAAACAACATCATTTACTCTCATGGTGTTTCCATTTAATTATATTATAATTGGGAAGACAGTTAATTTAAGCACCCACATGTCTAATAAAGCTAGATAAAAATGCATAATTTATTAAAAGAAGCCCTTTTTTATTAAAGAATCAGCAACAAGTCTTGGTCTAAATGAACACTTTTTGTTTCAGAATCTAGATTTAAAAATGGATAGTTTTGGTGCTTGATTATGATTGGCTGAGCCATGTTAGAAGCCATTGCTAATTAACATTCACCTGTGACCGCATTACAGCAGTATTACTGCACCAAACAAACTACAAAGACTATATGGTCGGTTCACCGTGTATTTTTAAAGCAGCCGGCACCATACAGTCTACACACACCACTGCCTGTGAAGCACCACTGTAGGAACACAAACTCTTGATGTGAGTCTAGATTCAAGAGAAATCATGTTAGTCACATGACATGATATAAACATGGATCATCACTGCAATCTACTGGCGCCCAAACTGCAGCAAAAGAAGAAAGTGCTATATTCTTGATTCTGTCAATTAAAGCAAAATCCAAAGTTAATCCCCCTGGCAAAGAGTAGTGCTAATGATTAAACACAATATATTTTTCAACAATTGCATAATTAAACTGCATAATTCACAGCAATATCCAGGTAAATAATCAGCCCAGTCTTTAAGCATGCTTTGCACTGCATCTGTGTGTTGCTTGGCAACCATACTACTGAATGTTGCTGAAGAACTACATTGCTCTGCGGAACAACGATCATTTATTGTCAATATTTTTCTTATTTAATGAAATCTTGCCAAGTATATAAAGTAACTGTTTTCCAAAGCCATAAACCCTGTGAGGCCAGGGTGTACAATGAGCTTAGAACAGGTGAGAGGCGTTGTTAGGCACGACGCAGAGTCTCTTGGGGCCTATTGCTTTATAATAAATAAAGGGATTCTCACAGCAGGCAACAGCTGTTTTATCAATACAACTGACACAAATCTACAAAATCATTAAAAAGATACAGATACAATAGCTTTATACTGTAGATAGATAGATAGATAGATAGATAGATAGATAGATAGATAGATAGATAGATAGATAGATAGATAGATAGATAGATAGATAGATAGATAGATAGATAGATAGATAGATAGATAGATAGATAGATAGATTCTTCTCAAACTTAATTAACATTTACTGACATAAAGAAACCAATGTCCATGGATTGTGTTTTCTGTTGACCACTGGGTGCTATTAACAACTGGCCGATAGCTCGGCACCACATGCAGTCATGAATAAGGCAATGACCATTTAAATGGATGAGAACAAGGACAGTGTGTTCTGAATCTTACATGGATCACTCTGCCTTAACATCAAATCAGCTGCCATCCGGGGACCCACTCCATTCTGTTTCATCTGGCAGCTTACTTACTGACAATAGGGTCTGATAATGTAATACAGCCAGCAGACTGCATTGTGCCGGATTTCAGACGTTCCAGTTGTCATTCAAAGTCCTTGCTTGTAGAAGCCGTTGCATTGATTGTTTGAAGACAGACTCCAGGATTTATGCACATAATGGATGTTATATCAGCGAACATAAAACCTTAAGAGGGTTAAGGTGTTTTTTAAAAAGTAACAGATATAAGGGAACATTTTAGCGACACAGACAAATTAAGTGTTGCACTTCTCAGATTTCAGCTAGCAGACAGCTGACAAGTAGCCAACTACCTCTGCTGCTCTTCTGGTACAGTAGTCTTGAAGAATTGGATTTCGCTCCTCACAGCTCTCAGCCTTTGATGTGACACAGTGACCGTAAGAGCCAGTCATCAGGTGTAAGAATGAACAGAAACCCTCAGATGCTGAAAATCTCAAAGGTCTCCTCAATGCGAGTCTCTACACTTCTAACATGGCAGCCCGCTCAAGGCATAAATCAAAGCCCACAACCTTTATTCTACAAAACTAATATGACTAATTGAAGCTGATTCGGAGAAAACAGCGAATCACTTTTATACATCTAACTTAAGATAACATTTTGCAACAGAAAGGTGCTTGACTTCTGCTTTTAATGAGACTAAAGGTCTGGAAACCACATTTAATGAGCAATATCTAAGAACACAAACATTTGATGGAATATGTGTGGTTTTTTTAATGAAAGTATTGGGGGGGATGATAAAGCGTGGGCTTTTCTACTAACTTCAAAGCCAACAGTTCCATCAGAGCCATCCATATTGTGCAGAAGCTGCCCACGGTCAGGTGGTAATCAGGCTGCTTTGTGTGCCTCTACCCTGACTCGTGGATAATCATGACGGGCCAGTGGGCTGGTGAATAAGGCCTGTGTGGATGTCTATCCTCAAGCTATTTGATCATTGTAGGAGGACAGCGCTGAGGCAGAGCAGGATAAATAATCAATGCCACAAGGCTATAAACAAATAATTATGAGGACAGAGAGACATCTGAATTTCTAAGATTTGAGGAAGGGTATGCCAAAGAGTCTGATAAATAACGGGAAATAAACAAGTGATTTCCTGTTGTTGGCATCATAAAGTAAGCACAAAGATTTAGCAAGTCAATCAGTCAGTGATCACATGGCTTTTATATATCCAGTAATATGCAGTGGCTGATACATCTGTCAGTAAATCCTGAACTGCATTTGGCAACCTTGAGAGAAAAGAGAACAAAGGAGAGGAGGCTCCACTGAGTAACTGACAAACATGCTGAAAAGATCCGAGGCCAAGCCACTGTGAGTGACATGTAGCTTATAATCCACTGAGCCGCCAATGGAACAAGGCCTTACTGGACTACTTCTCAGCCATCACCGTCTTTCTCAAAAAAACGACTGGAGGCCTGAGATCCAGCAATCCGTAGATGCAATTTGAAAAGGCTGGTAGACTGAAGCAATTTATTTGTACTGCTGTATGAGGTCACAGTCAGGCCTTGGATTTGGCTCCACATTGATGTGATCTTTGAGACATCACAGCAGCAAGCAGACAAATCAGCCAGGGGGCTAAGATAAATATGCATTTATGACCTCTCACCCAATTAAATAAGATGGACAATTATTTCTTGCACACACAAACAAATATTAAAAACAAACAGCTCAGCGTCAATAATAAATGTTTTGCATGAATCTTTCTGCTATGTGTAGATGAATCAGGTGCTTCACAGAATAAGAACTGCTAACCTCAAATGGAAAAACCTTGTTGAACTAGTCCGCCATTGCTGGGCTGGATGCAGATGGCTTAATTATGCAGGGAGGATTCACAGGAAACAAAGCATGCATGTAATCCAGTGCAATTTAAAAAAAACAACATCCTTCTGCTGCTATTTCCATTAAAAGTGTTCAACTGGTAAAACACAGGGTGGCTTTAATTGGTGGCTTGAAGCAACCACAGCTAGTTTCAGCAGTTTAAAAAAATGCATCTACTACTGTATTTATGGGTTATTTTATGCTTTATTCCTTTAGTGGAGTAATTTGTATTTTCAAAATACAGTAATGAAACAAGAAGAAATTAGGTTGGGCGGTACCCATCTATCGTTTTTCATACCACCATACCTTCCTGACATTTCACTGGGGTATACGGTGGATGGAAGTATTTGTGTTTTTATCTGTAAAAAAAACAAAAACAAACCCTGCCTGCCTGCCGAGTTTGCTACATTGCACAGGTCTTGTGAAGAAAGGAAACATACTTATGCCTATTATCTTATTAAACAGAAAAGTACATCAGTAGTAAAAGTACACCTTTCTGAATTCAAGTTTCTTTATTTCATCAAACTAAAACTAGCTTAATTGTATTTATATAAATTAAAACACACTTCATTGAGACCAGACAGAGACAAAATAAAACTCACCAAACCCGCCTTAGTTAGTCTTTCCTCTGCTCCATAAAACCACCAACTCTGGTTTGGAGAGAAAAAATCCTTACTTTACTAAGTAAGATGTAAAAAATATGTTGCTGGCTACATGCTGTCTCTCTGCTGTGCCCCGGCTGCCAGCTGATCAGCTCTCCACTGAACAGTATCGTATTGGCTCAAGACAAAATGACAACAATTGCCCAAACAGCTTGGTCCTCGTTGACTGGCTCACCTTTATCATCAAGGCTAAATCTAAAACAATCCTGTAAGTTGCCATGTTTCTCAGCTCAGCTGCCGGTTACACCTATAGAGACTGACCTCTGGTGGCGGGTGTTATGAACTACAAATTAAAAAAAACATCTCTATATCATTATGCCTCATGTCTTTGTCCATTTTAATACTGATGGAGGTAGTGTCAAAACGTTGGCCCATTAATCATTATCATACTAATATATTTAAGATACAAGAACTACATACTGGGGTCCCTGGAGACCCTTATGATCCCCAATAATTGAGTCATCATTGATCATTGATTGACAAAGTCATGAAAAAGTGGAATAATAGACTAAAGCACCTGTGATATAAGTCTCAAAGTATACCTCTGAGGTCTGTCGTACTCAAGTTGGTAGGATGGGGTGAAAGGCTGCAAATTAGTGTTTTGGTCCTTGATTCTGAGGGAACATTTCCTACTTTATGCCCTCTCCAAGCTCTGCTACAACTTGCACATTCACCACATTCCCCCCAAAATACAAAAATGAAGCTTGTTAATACAAAAAACAATACTGCAGCACATTAAAGTTTAATGCTATATCCTATCGTCTGCCCTTGTCAAATCCTTCCATCAGGACTCTTGCTAACTGCATATAAATCAATTCAAAAGATTGGCTTTCATTAAAAACCTTATGAAGACACTAGTCTGTCACCAGCCATCGATCCTTCAACACAAAAAGCCACTGTACTTCCATTCAGTTCCATATCAGTAGCCTGGACTCTGGCCCACAGATGGATGCACAAGCCTGTGTATGTGTGTGTGTGTGTGTGTGGAGATGCGGTGGAAATCGCGCACACACACACACACACACACACACACCAGCATGACTGAATCATTGCATGAGCTTGGTTCATCAATGAGGTGGGGAGCGAGTAAGAGCAGGATTATATTCAGGTCTAGCTGTGTGGCTCTGAGTCGTGGGAGGCTGACCCTGATAAATCTCTGCAGACTGTGAGGCAGCGTGGCCGCATTTTGTAGCGACAAGCTTGTGGTATGGGGTTCAATTTATGTGGGAAGACTGCTCCAGTTGGGTGTGTGAGATGGGAGCCAAGCAGGCGGACAACGCTGCCCGCCTGTCTCAGCAGAGCAGCGGCAACAAACAAGCCGGACGCCTCTCATGTGACTCGTGAGTCATCTCCACAATACCCGGGCTGCTGATGTGCCGTGTCGCCGCCCTGTGAAAATCAAAGACAGTGCTACGAATGCAATAAACAAGCTGTGGGTGGGAGCGTGGAGAAGCGGGTTGAGGGGGAAATCAAAAGAACGCTACTGTGACTGGACACAGATAGGAGAAGGGCCACACAGCAAAAATACGGGACTGCTTTGGTTTGCTTTCATTCTCCACCACCCACTGAATTACTGTTGTCGCTGCGTGTGTGTATGACAAATCGTTTTTATACAATTTCTTCTGCATGTGAAAGGTTATTTTTTTTACTATAACAAATTGTTATTTCAGTTTGGGCCAGCATGTGTCGGTGTATCATTATACAAATCAGACATTCACAGCTGGGAGTGCTATCTCCATTGCATTTAAATGTCAATAAAGTTCATTTTTCTGACACTTTGAGAAAATCATTTGTATCAGGAAGTCAGTTGTTAGTTTGTTGGCTGGACTACTGATGAAATTGTTGGGTCTGATGATGTGAGATAGTTGTACAGTATAATATAGTATAGTGCTGATGAATATAGATGAGAGAGGGTGTGTTGTGATGCTTGTGGCCTCCAGAAATTAGCACTGAGCCCTCTGGAGGCATCTTGTGTCTAAATGAATGGCACATCTGTAATAGGAGGAGCACACTTCAACACCCAGTGACACACTCACTCTCACACAACCCCCTTTTAGCTCTAATATCCAAGCCAGATTTTGCTCACCCAAAAGTGGCTCAAGGATTGGTTATATCACAGTGTTATTTACTGATAACATGCCAACATGTGTCAGAATTCTGATTTTTTTAAGTGGGATTGTATGAGATACTTATCCATAGTTCCCATTTGGAGAAGCAGTCAGGAGTACTGGCACGAAAGCTATAGCAGTGCAATTGTGTTGTTGTGTGACTTTGTGAATCCGAACTGATCCAAAATCAAAGTCACACAATAACACAAACAAACTCCCATGTGTGTGAAAATGACTGTGTTTGTCAAAGGAGTCTGGTGGCTTTGAAGAGAGCATAGAGAACGACTTCAGTTTCCCTTTAGAAAGGGCTGTCTGACGGCAAGGTAGAGTGGGGAAAATATTCTAAATGTAGCATAAACTTAAACTAATATTTATTTTTTTAGTGGCTTCAATACATTTTGACAACCACCATCTGTTGTAGGTAATACACTGACTATGGATAAGTATCTTAATCAACCCAAGAGGGAACCTCTGGAGCTGAATAATGAAGCAAACTCAGATGTGCCAAAAGCTGCAGTTCCTCTAAAGGCCACTTGAGGCTACAGAGTTAATCCCTGTAGACACCCATGTTAAAATGCTGAACTTTACAGCAGAAATAAACAGTTTACAGCCTGTAAAAATGATGAGGTTTTTGGATTAGCCGGCAGGTAGGAGGAGTCAGGCACTGCCAAGATAGCCATGGCCAGGGCTGCCTATTTTGACCCTAATTTCTCTTTAGAAACCTATGGGTGATGCCCATGTTTACACAGTCCATGATGAAACACAAAACAAAACATCCAAACTATTTTTTAAAAGTTGGGGTTTCAAAATGATCAATGAAGGGGCTTGGCATGGCTGCAGGTTTTCAATCTAACTGAGCAGGAGCGCACATGACTCAACTCATTCAATCACCTGGACCGACTTCACTCAGTTGATTAGTTGTATAAGGAGTGCTCCTGCTTGGTGGGAACGACTACCTGCAGCCACACCAGCCAGTTCATGGATCAGTTTGACACCCCTGCTTTAAAGCCTCTGCTATGAGTTGTGGTTTAAGAAAAGAAATATAGCTTTCATACATCCAATGTGATCAGAAAGTCAATACTGAAAAAACAATATTTTTACAGCTGAGTTCAGGGACAGTGAAGCAGTGGTCAGAAGGTCTCAGCTCAGAGTGCCCTCTGAGGGTGTGGTTAAGACAGTCAATATTTGGCTTCCTCATCACAAGCCTTTCAAAGACTTCAGCCCCTTGTGCTTAGCTTGAAAAGTGCAAAGCACTGATAACATACTGTAAGTGATTCCAGGTAGTGACGGCTGCAGACTTGTTGGTACAGTAAGTGGATCACATTCCTCTCAGCAAATCCTAATCAATACAGTCAATAAAAAAAATAAACAACTGACCCTCATAGTGTCAAATTCAAAGAACAACTTGCTCTCTGTCTCCATTCTCTCTGTGAAGCATTCTTTAAATCCTATCAACAATATCCATTTTCTAAGGTTACTTTTATGTAGCTGCTCATAAACAGATTCATTACACGTCTTGTGCAACCACCTCAAAATAGAAAACAATTCATAAAAATGTCCTCCTCCAGCAAGCTGAATTCCTCAAGGGGGAAAACAATAGCCTTGATATCTTCAAACAAATGCAAGTAAGCAAGCTCTGCTGAAATGTTTTCTGCCATGCTGCACTGTGCATAGGGATGTACTTTGCATATCTATTATGCGCTTTCTCTGTGAACAAGCAACCTTGTGGAACTCATCCGAAATCTGCTTTATATTTCTTTTGAAATCAATTTTCAGCTCATTGCTGTTTTCAAGTCTGCCAACGACAACTGCCTACAGGCCCCCAAATCACAGGATTCTCGTGCGAGGAAGAGCTTCACTTACACTTGCAATACTTGACTCTTGGAGGAAACAAGGACTGCTGTTTAGGACTCCTGCTCGTACTCTTGCACTATTTACTTTTAACTGACGCCTGTGTGACTGTGGGGAAAAAAATTCAAGACCTGAGTTGAGCTGTTGGTTTAATTTACTTAACATAAGCCCTGCTTAGGCTCCAGTATTGTTGATTTGATCACTGCAACCTTGTAATGATAGTAAGAGTAGAGACTGTGCTTACCTGTCAGGTGTCAGAGGATGACAGATGATGGTTTGCCCACACAGAAAGCGATGAGGGAAAGGGGAACAAAGGGGAAACCAAGTTAGTCACAAGTTTTATCACATCAGTCTCTTTGTCAAATGACCAAGTGTGTAACAAATGTAGCAAAGTGACCTGGGGAATCCAGGGGACAATTATGGTTTGTATTGCTGGCAATTGCTTCATATGTGATTTATTTATAAAGGAGAAATGTATGATGGATGACAGGTGGAGTGAAGTAGAACTCTGTGAAGTAGAAGGTTGATACTACTTTTACATCTGTGCAGTAATATGGGTGGAGAATCACTGCCAAAAAAAGAGGATCTTAAAGTCAAAGTGTTTCTTTTACTCAAACAGTGCACAAAATCTCACACAACCCAAGAGTTATGGAGGGAAGCTCCAAACAGACAAATTCAAACAGTATTTAAGCATAATACAGGATATGCCCAGCTATACATCAGTGAGCTTAGCAACTGATAAGTTATCTCCAGTCAATTTCGTGGCATGGAGGTGACATTGCCTGGTTGCCTTTGAAACCTCACCCTGCCTTGACTGGTATGCAACTGGGTATAAGGCGGTTCTATTAGCCCCATTTCCATTACATGCATTACCCGGATAATTTGTCTGATTGGATGTGGTCAGGGAGAGAGGACAAGCACGGAATTCGCCCCTATGGGCGATTTACCTTGGAGATTTTAGTACTGGCCTGAACTGGGTCTTATGGAACGTCCAGAAATTACCTTCACACTGATTGGACGATTGCTGCTGTTGTTTTTTTGTTTTTTTTTCTTGACATCAGTTGGACTCGACGCACTCTGGCCAACAACAACATAAGAGCACCCCCTCAAATTCCTCTTCCAGCGCTTGCTTTCTTCTAACGATCGACATTACCATGCGCATAAACACAACAACCAGGAAACCGGCAACCAACTGATCTTCCATGTCGGCGTCTTGGTGTTTTTGTTAAGGATTTCGCGCCCGCGTTAGCCCGGTCGCGTCAGTGTTGTCACGATCAAAACCGTCGTTAAATGATTACGTAGCATTGAAACAGACGCATGGTGTTAACTAAATCAGCAACAAGCTGTGAGGGAATTGTTGTAAGTGGAGACATACCCGCTTAGAGGGCGAAGTAAGTGGGCGGGGTAACTTGTAGGAACTGTAATGGAAACAGGTCTACTATTCTCTACTGACCTTCTGCAAACTCAACACTTTTCAGCACAGTATGGAGATTACAAAATCACAGAACATCAGAGTTCTGAAGTCAGAATTCTCCCATCAGGTAAATATGTAGCTGGACAGTTTGCGTAGCTTAGCACGAAGACTGGAAACAGGGGGAAACAGCTAGCATCGCTCTGTCCAGTATTCCACACGTTTATTTAAATAGAGAACTTCCAGTGCCTGAAACTGAAGCCAATGCTGGACTGGCAAAGATTTCCTGCCTTTTCCCGTCTTTGTGCTAAGCTAAGCTCACAGGCTTCTGCCCGTGGCCTTTTATGACATACAGATAAGAGAGTGGTATCAATTCTGAAAAGTGACAAAGCATATTTCACAAAATCTTAAAATATTAGGACTGGAATTACTCAAAGTAAGGGTACAGTCTGGATGTTGTTGTTTTTTTTTACAAAGTTAACAAACGTGATTTATAAACTTTTACTCTATAAAAACACCATTGTAAAAATGCATATTGAACTTCAAATACAATACACTATAATACACTCTGTATGTGCGTGGGTGTTTGTGCAGGAAGTGAGTACAGGAACACTGATAAAACTAGAAAACCAACCAGTCAGTCCAGTTGTTGATTATCCAGCTTTGTGTGTGTGTGTGTGTGTGTGTGTGCGTGCGTGCGTGCGTGCGTGCAAATACGTGTGTACGTAAACTGAGAAAGACGAGTTTCAGAGGTACAAGAAAAATGCATTAGAAACACTGTGACATAACGTATGCACAGCGCTCTCAGTGTCAGGCAGCTGGACGCAATAGAAGTCGAAGAGCAACTTAACCTCTCTCACCATGAAACAGAGATATCTCCAGGGTCCATTCAATAATCTCAGGACAATCTCTGCAGACTCTTATTCTCCCCTAAAAGCAATTTCTCATCTCCCTACTTGCTAATTAATGCAGGACCCGAGCCCTGTGGCCTTCACCGGCCTGCCTCTTTTCTGCTGTTGCCTGCAGACATTGGCCCTGGGGCCTCAGGAAGGACTGCCCTTGGCCCTTGGCCCCCAGCTTCCTCCAGCATGACTGTACAGCTTGGCTTTGAGGCCTTGCCCAAGGCAACATAGACCAAAATCAATGTGGGAACAGTGAGGGGGCGCTGGGATTATCAGATAACGTGAGAGAAAATATAAATGATTGAGAAGTCAATCAAATTTGCCCGATTGCTCATTCTACTCTGTGCAGAACTGCTGAAAACAAGGCAGATTGAATGCTATCAGTTCAATTAGAAAGAAATTAATCCAGGCCATTGTTTTAGCGCAGCTTTCATGTCATTATCCTACTTAGTCCCGACAGCCTGTGTTGCTGCTCCATAATAAATCGCTGGTGATTTAATTAATTATACAGGTGTATTAAATAAAACATTAGGGAAATTATATTTTATTGAATTAAGTGTTCACCTTGGCAATTAATCTACATTTAATATGGCCCGGCTTGTTTAAATTATGAAAATCACTGATGGTGGCTGCACTATAAACCTCTTACACATACATATCCTGCCCTGAAACAATATGCAGATGACAGAGGTTGTTTCTATAATTAACTTTTTCTATTAGTATTTTTGAAATAGAACAATCACTCAGTTTTTGGCAAGAGTATACAGTGAAGGCTTTCAGCAACAAGAGGTGCCGCTGAAGGGTACAAACTATATTAAGAATGTTTTCAGGGAAGAATATTGTCTAATGCTATTAAAGTAACACTGCTGAGATAATACCTTAGGTGCTGTTGCTCATTAAAGTTGCCTTTAATAACCTGCTGCATGTACTTATTACCATCATGGTTCCACTGTTATCCCAATGTCAAATACAAAGAAGAGCATTACAGCCTGGTTTTTCACTACTATTTCTCTGATTATTGTTTAAAATAATGTGAAAAGGGAACTTTTCCATATTAAAATGTCTTATCATGTCTAGACCCATGGTATACTTTTTGTTGAGATGGGTACTTACATTATCACAAATCTTTTGAAGCAAACTCTTCAGACCCAGAGAAATCTGCAATTTTATTAATGGTGGCTGTTACCCTTTCCGTGTGTCAGCGTATGTTGTTGTCTGCCAGAAGTTGTCATAAATGTACTTTTTATCCAGTTTAAGCCACATATTAACAATACACTATTTAGATCTTGGTTGTATTTAACTTTATATTTCAACCGGATGAAGGATTTCAGTTATCGGACGTCTGGATTTTAAGTTATCAGAGAAACAAGGTGAGCAAACGTCAGCAGCAGCTTTAGCCCCTCTGGGCCAATGGCCAATTGGAAATATGCACATTTTAGTGTGAAAATGCTTTATTCAGTGTATTTACTTCAAATCACAGGGTCCATTTGTCTTGGGAGACCTCTGCGGATAATACGGCTCCCGGTAAAAACCTCCAGAACGACTGGATCTCAAATTATCAGAGAAACAAGCTGAGCTAGTTAGCAGCAGCCCGGCTAGCAGTGAAACAGCATCAGAAAAACACTGACTTTGAGAGTGAAAAATATTAAGAAAAATAAGGCATCTTTTGTTATTGTTTTGATTGGGAGAACCCTCCATATGGTGTGTTTAAATACTTTGGTTGGGAGTTGGGTTTGATGAGTGGAAGTAGCCACATAAAATTAAGAAACGGTTGAAAACAAACAGGAGAACTATTTTACTTTGAAATAAACTTGTATAAACTGACTCCCTGTTAATTGTATCATAATGTCACTTATTTCTTTAATACATTGAGTCCATGATAATATATTTCAGGAGTGTTGTGATTGGGAATTATCACTTTTATTATAACAGGAATTATTATAATCACTATTATGAGATAAGGTACCTTTTAGCATGCATGGGGAAAACAGCTGATGCTGACTGAACAGGCTTTCACACTGTAAATCAAGATATAGCTGCAAATGCAGGCAAATATCATTATCTTTTTGAATTGGTAATAAAGCAAAGCACACCATCTATGTTCTATAATTACTCTCAATTAATGAAAATTTGACTTAAACATATGGATCTTATGGATATGAACAATGTATTAATGGATTTCCTGTCTTATATAAACAGATCAGAGCTGGCTCAAATACCATTTGCAAATACTTATTAATGTTTGCTTTGAACTGCTGGCAGCAGTGCAGGTGGGACTGACAATTCAGATGGTGTCAGATTAGCTGTCGATCACAGAGCTGTGGACTAAATTGAAATGCGACACAGTACGGCAGAATAGTATGCAGTGATGTTACTGTGAGGCATTTGGAATAAAGGTGTCCATCAAACTGCAAATGTTATGCTACACAGCAAATTCCCTCCTGGAGACCAGGGTGGAATTATCATAATAGCCTATAGTGATGTATTCAGGTTTAATAGAAGGATCGTGCTCCGTAATTATACAAATGCAAAAATTCACATGCTTGAGGTTTTTTGTATAATTCATTTTTAACTAAAACAAGCTGACTAGAAATGTAATGTTCACATTTAACAAGGTAAATGTATTAGGGGCTGAAGTTTCCCATTGATCCTCCAGCTATCTGACACCGCTGCTTTTGTGCAAAAATATTGACGCACTTATTTTTGGTGAGGATCATTCACACTGCTGCCAATAGTGTTGTTCAACATAGTTTTAATTGTTTCAATGACCTAAAAGGCCTGTTTGTAGCACTGACACCTTTGCTTAGAGGTGCAGGAGTAAATTATAAAATGGAGCGGAAATAAATCTGCCTGTGGAGGATATCATTTTTATCACTTATATTTACCATGACTCTCCAAGTTACAATCCCTATTCCAAAAACTTTGCATTTTAAAGGCAAAAAATGAAACATTTCTGCATTAAAAAGTCCCAAAATGAGTCATTCAGTACCAGTGTTTTCTGGAATTTTCAGACCTACAGAAATCTCATTTTAATCAAGGCAACAGTCCATTACCATCAATGTCCTTTGTGCATGCATTAGAGTGGTGGTTGTGGACACATTTAGATTCATTTTATGATACACTTTTTGGATCTGGGATGTTTTTACCTGTATGATTAAACGGGTGAAGGATTTTAGTCTGGATCTTAAGTAATCAGAGACACAATATGAGCAAATGTAGATCCAATTCGGCTCACAGCATCAAAGAAACTTCAAGGGATTTTTAATTTGAGACTGTTTTAAGTGTTTTACCAGTTTTAACCATTGATGGTTGATTGAGAGACCTCTACCGGTAGACAATCATACATTATGCGTTTAATGGCCGATCTTAGCATTATGGGGATCACGGCAAACTCTACACATACTAAATCTAACTATAACTAATTTCAACTAATTCAAATATTTCTCAAGTATCTAAGATCGAAGGTCACAGGTAAGTATTAATAAGAGTAAGTTTATGCTTTACAATTATTCTGGCACTCTCAAATTTGTGTGCAAAAGGAAGGTGGATTCATGTAACAAACACAGGTGGATAATTATCAGCTGGACTAACTGGTAGGTTTTGTTCTACTCACGTCATGCACTCACAGTTTAAAAAGCAGACTGGGAAAATCCTTGTTGCACCTGCTCCAAAGTGAAGTTGAACCTGATATTCAACACACAGGTGTTTTCAGATCAATCTGCTGATTAGACCTCAGTCCCAGTGAGCCAGCCTGCACTGAATCAAGGCCCTAAATCCTGCACACCGAAATGGACTGCAGCCAACATTTATATTATAAATTACATCTGCTTTTTCAGCTTTGGCATGTTAAAATGTCATATTAGCATTGTCTATATGGGATAGTTTAATAATGACTGATTGATTGAATTTCTTTGCAGTGAGATGAACGTTGTATACACTTCCTTCCTTTTATACTTCTACCCCTATACAATTCGGAGGCATATATTTTTATCTTTATTTTACTACATTTCTTTTTATGTCTATAGTTGGTGGTTATGTTGCAGATTTAACAGAGTAAGCATACCAAACATATGACCAGCTTGTACCTCATTGTGATTATATAATATTAAAAATGCTGAACATTGAATCAGTGAATTGGACTGGTACTTCCCGAATCACATCAGTTGAATAGATTTTCCTTTTACGCAGCTACAACATTAAAATTTAGAGTTTAATGTCATGTTGTTTTTCTGATACTGTCTGTCTCTGCACTGTCATTGCAGCCAGGGAATGAGAGTAACATTCTATTAATATAGTTGTGACATCACAAACTTTAAAAAGTCCTGAAATCACAGTTTCTGAATGTGGACATGTGCGTTTTCATACTTTCACAGTATTTATATAGCACCTAGACCTGCTTAGCAATCAAAAAAGACGTACTTGTTAAAATATTAGGGTTTTTTTTAGTGTGCTATTGCTACTTTTACTTGAGTTAAAGAGCGCAAAACTCTCATCGAGATCTATTTTTGTTTGTTTTTTACCATGATATTTTAATGGTCTATAGATGCTGACAGCCCTGAAAACAGGTCAAATCATTTAAAACAGCTGTGTGGGAGACATTTGGGTGCGTAGGAGCTTTGAAAGTGTGTAGTTTCTTTTCCTTTAGAAAAGCGATAGAAAGTGGTTCTATATTACTTTTCTCTTTTTATTATTGACCCCGTGAGACACTAAGTCCTCCCACCTTTCTTTTCTGTCTCCTGTGGCTATGGCAACATGGCACAAATGTCAAGTTTTTCGGTTTGTACTGTAGCTTTTGGTAATATTGTTCAGGATTATAACTTTAGGATCCCAGTTATTCCACTGTGCTGTAACTGAAGCCTAACAATTCAACTGGGAAGGGCAGAAGTGCAGCTCATTATGTGAATGTTGCCAGGCTCCAGATCAGTCAGCAAAAATAATTAGGTGTTATATTACCGAGTGTCATATCTTGTGAGAGACTGAAGCCATCCAGTTGGGATCGATTGCACTCACTTTGTGTAGGGAAAAGTAATAAACATAATTATGCTTTTTGCTGCTTTTTGAATCGAAGCCACACAGTGTGACTGAATGGGCTGTGTATGCACGCTCAAGCGGAACGCCTTGCCAATTACCACAAATCATAGTCAGCTGGTTTTCTACTTCCTTCCTTTAATAGGACTCAAAACTTCCCTCCCTGCCACTGCTTAGCATCATTGAGCACGGCCCATTCAACATTTCCATCTAATGTCATGCTCATTAAAATATAAATTGGTTTATGATTACTACCTGCAACTTAGCAACTGGACCAGCTGATAATGATTTGGCCAGAGGCAGAAAAGATTAAAGGACAGGGTAGTTAGTTATCAGCATGTACACATTACAGTCTCGCTGTCATCGCTACAGCTAATGCAACTATATAGTAGTTATACATCAGTTCTTTCTAGATTCATTTTTGGCTGTACCTTTTGCACTGATGAAAATTAAAAAAGAAATTCAAACTCTATCCATCTCCCTTGCTCTTGAACGAGGATGTTTCATATTTGTAAGTACTGTGAATTCAACAGTGATTCCCAACCAGGGGCACTTCAGGAGTGCTTCTGTAGTTACAAGGGGGTACAAGGAAATAATATAGGTGAGCAGAGAAGTATAAAGAGTTAGCTAAACTAGTGTGCAAATGTATAAAAGTAGCTAAAGATTGTAAAGTAGAGTTTCAATAGTTAACTAAACTAAACTAACTAAAAGTAATAGAAAAAAAGGTTGAAAGACTTAAACTAAACTAAAAGTGATGAAAATGTAGTTTTAAAAAAATAGCTAAAGTAGGCTAATGGCTAACTGGTTAAAAAAGCTAAACATCTAGCTACTGGTAGTTAGAAGTACAAATGCAAACTTGACCAAAGTACCTATAGAAAATTACATTGACAATCGTTTTGCATTGAAAATAATCTGAATAGTATCCAGTCGATGATCAATTCAAATGAAAAAATGTGGAACCTGATGGGTGTTGTTGATGAAGGGGTACTTGAGTTCATCTTATAGGGGTGCAGGAGTATGTCTCAAAGAAAAGGTTGAGAACCACTAATGTAAAACAGGCACGTAGTCCCCCTGACGTCACCCATAGGTTTCTGAAGCTCAATGTTGGTGGCTCCAGCCATTGCAATCTTGATTTAATTATCAAGATATGCATACATGTAAGCCTTAATAAAATATAAATGGGTGAGTTTTATAAAATGTCGGCCCCTACAGTTGTCATGTATTTTTGTTTGTTTCTGCTGTAAAGTTTTAACATTGCGGTCTATTGGGAGTGACTTGCAATTGGAGCCAGCCATTTGAGGAACTACAGTTTTTAGCACTTTGGTTTTGGCTTCATTTTTGAGCTACCGGTGTTGCCACTGGGATCATACAAAAGTTTTTATTATTTTATTATCATTACAATCAGAAAGAAATTAGTTGTCATGTTTTTATCTGGTGTTCCTGTATGTAGCTGTATATATGTAAACGCTGATGATGTTAACATTACGACGAGCTTGATGCGGTTGGTTTTTTTAAAGCATTTTGTTGTGTGATATAATGTACTTGGTCGCCAATTAAGTTAGAATAGTTTTGTTTCAGACACAATCCTCTGTTAATTGTGATTTCATTTTCATTGTGATATATTTAGAAGAGGTTGATTAATAAAGTTTTGAGAAGATATACACTTTATCAGTCATATCAAAATACATCACACTAAAATACATTTTTATTCCACCTTTATGGGCGACCATGTATGTTTAGCTCATTTTCACATGACTTGCCTCGTGTTGAGCTCACATTTGTTATTGCAGGGAACTTTTCCATGCTGTAAAAATTTCTTTTGCACGAAAATAAATTCCCCTTTTTGAGTGGCAGTGTGAGGAGACTGTAATTTAAAGTTATGTTCCCAAAATAACTAGAAACAAAAGGTTTGCTGGGGAATTCACGAGTTTGTTTTCCCTAGTGAACCCCTGTCTTTGCTATAGAGCCCATAAAGCTGCCACAAAGGTACATATAAAACCAAGGATTAGCTGTCACTTCCATTCCAATGAATTTCTATCTGATGTGGTAGAATGCTTAAGGAAATATATCACTATCTACAATGACAACAGAGTGTTAAGTAGCCACAACAAATCCAGTTTTCCGGCAGTGATTCACAGTTCTTAGGAATGATCAGGCTATTATTTAACACTGTGCTTCTGCTCTGGTATCAAACACATAGATGCACAGCTCGAGATCAGAAGACAGACAGTCTGAGCCTTCAGACCTCCTCCCACTGCCAAGCACGAGCAGCCAACATGTGACACATACGTGTTGATCCCTGTCACAGGCGGAGGATCCTGTTATATTAAAGCCTGATTGATTTCAATATCCTGCCACACACAGAGCTTGACATTTATATTGAATTAAAAAGTAGGACTTTAATTAATTCACATACCGGCTTGGCTTAATAATACTCCCTTCCATCTTCAACACATTGAATTTAATCGAGCACGACTCATTGGAAATGTGAAATGGATGTTTGGTTCAAATAAGCATTCTTATAGAGAACAATAAATCTGCCTAATGTACATTAATGCAACTGCCAGACTTCTTATGTCTTATTTTTGCCACAGTGGTACTGAAGACAGTGGTGGTATTATAATGCACAGGGCTTGGTAATAACTAAGTATGAAACAGACTTATTAATGTATTAATTAAGCTACAAATGATGGATCGTAATGGTGATTCCTTACAATCACCAGAATACAAATACTACTGAATAACTCATTTGTATTAGAACCTATGCATTGTATACCTCAATCAATCATTAAAAGGCATGAATTCTCATTTAAAGCTGACATTAAAGCAGTCTGTAGGTTACTTTTATAAAAAAGAACTTTTCATCATATTTGTTGAATGTGTCTTTATCCTGACATGAGACAGAAAATCTATGGAAAAAAACAGGTTCCTCTGGCTCCTTCTGGTGCTCCTTATGATATTTGCAAAAATCCCCCACGCCAAAAGGAAAATAACCAATCAGAACCAGGAGGACTCTTATACGGTGTCAATCACTGCTCATAGAATGGAGACAAATAGCTCGCTAGTTTGCTATCTAGCTTTCTAATTCACTCCCTCTGCCTCAATCTCCATTGCAAAGACTTGCCCGAAGGAGAGTGGAGATGGACAAACTTGGGCTGGATAGTTAGCTTGTCCATCTTGGGACCTGCTGTCTACTGCAGTGTAGTAGTCTGCCATAGTGGAGAGTGAGGCGCGGAAGTGAGAGGCTAATAGAGTAGTAGTAAGAGACTAATTTTCTGTAAATGGTGCAGAAACAAAACATGGTGGAATTGGCAATAGCTAGCTAGCTAGCCAGCTATTTGTCTCAGTGTCAACCAGTGACACTGCATTACAGACTCCTCTGGGCTCAGATTGGTTGTTCTCTTTTAGGCGGATTGGATTCAAAGTACCCTGATCTTTCTCATGTACTACTGTCAGGACCAGACTGGTTTCCTCTAAAAAAAAAACGTCAATATAGGCCGTTTGTACATGCAGCAAAATATGACACATATTTACGTTTTAGACTGTCCTCCACTGCCATCTAGCTGATGTAGTAGTAGTGATTGATGGCGATGCACAGTTTAACCCTTTATCAGGCAAAGAACTATATTTGGTAACTTCAGGTAATATTTTGAGAAAAAAGTTGCAAATTTACTAGATTTAAAGTGGCAAATCTACAAGAAAAAAAGTCGCAGATTTAAGAGATTTAAAGTGGCAAATCTGCGCGAATAAGTCGCAGATATATGAGAAAAAAGTGGGAAAAAAGCAAAGAGCTTTTTTCTCCCAGATTCACCACTTTAAGTCTCATAAATCTTCTCGTAGATTTGCTACTTTAATCTCGTAAACTTTTTTCTCAAAATATTATTTTCGTATGTTTTTTTTACACATTCTGGCTGTATGTAATATCCTCCAATATTCTCTAGGGTTGAAATTTGGAATTTGCAAGTAGATTTAGATTTAGATTTAGTCATTTAGCAGACGCTTTTATCCAAAGCGACTTACAGGAAGAGTAAAAACAATCAAGGTATACTGCAATAAGAGCTATTAGTGCATCAATAAGTGCTAGTGACAATTCTTTGAGGAGTAGAACTATCGTGTGGCCTAGGAGAGAAGTATTTCAATGAGTGCCCTATTGAGGGTTAAAGTGGCAAATCTACGAGAAAAAAATGCGTAGATTTATGAGATTTAAAGTGGTGAATCTGGGAGAAAAAAAGTTGCTTTTTTCCCACTTTTTTCCCTTTATTTCTCATAAATCTGCAACTTTTTTTCTTGTAGATTTGCCACTTTTATCTAGTAAATTTGCAACTTTTTTCTTGAAATATTACCTGAAGTTACCAAATATAGTTCTTTGCCTGATAAAGGGTTAAATGGTGGATGCCACACTCAGGCAGACTTTTACCCAGAAGGACAGGGTTCGTGTCCAGTGCCCCCAAAAAAGTAAACGATTTTTAACATTACTTCCGTGGCTCGCATTTTGAAAATCACTTTTTTTCGTACCTTACGTTCGTCACATCACCCTTGTTAATACTTGACTTTACTTACAATAATTTACTGTTTAAACTGTCTTTTATAACGCCTTACCTGGACGTTTTTTTGCCCTTTTTTTGCCGTTTTGTAGTATAAATTCACAGAAACTGTAGTTTTTTTTGCAACCACGAACCGTACATGTACGTATAATGACGTGTGTGCTATTTTTCGAATGCTCCACTGGACCACGAGCTGCTCTTGACGAACACTCACATGTGTCATTACAGTGGTAATGACACAGTTGTGGTATTGACAGTGGTGGTATTGACAGACGATCTATGCTGTCATTTAGGTTGGAGATCTTGTCGGTCAGGACATAGAGACAATTTCAACATATATGACCAAGGGTTATTTTTTTTGTAGAAGTTACATACTAAACCTTTAACATGCGATCGGTTTGTGTATTTCGTCATAGTGCTCATAGGCAGACTCAGCTCTGGCTGCCAGTGGTGAACAGCAGAAGACTGAATTACGCTCTTATTCTGCTGAAGGGAATTAGAGTATGGATGTTTTTGTGGGTCTCCTCTGAATGAATAAAAGCATTAGACTACATTGATAAATAAATAAAACAAAAAAAGCAAGCAAGCCATAGTGAGAAGGCTGATAGCACTGAAAAAGATCGGGCCTTTGCAACTCAAGGTTGGTACTCAGTTTAAAAAGGAGGCCCACAACTCTTCTGCAGCAGCATAGATGACACTGAGAGAAACCTTGAGATTGTCTACTCAGGCATTGAATCAAGTTTGTTGATACAAGGAAATAAGACACAACCACCTATGAACAGACTGACTGATCCACCAGGTCATCCTGTACGTCACTGCCCTTTCGATACGTCTTAATTAAACTGTTACTTTAATCACAGGACACTGTGACGGCAACTGTGCGCAGTGTGTCTGGAGTTTGTTGTCTTGACAACACACCTACTCAGACAAATCAGTATTTATTGCAAGCAAAACACATGTAAAATACAGGTGTTGTGAGTTATGCAGATTTGCCAGTGGAGTTAATCTTCAACATTGATCATGAAGATTATTATGCAGATCTCACTCAAGAGACAATGCATGAATTCTCTCATTCATGAAATAAGTTTTGACAGCTTTACAGGAGGGCAGGAAACAAATAAATAAGAACAAGAAGTGGTATAAAGGAAAACACAAGCAGTAATCATAAAAATATATCTTGTGTTTTCAGTTTGGTCCAGCATGATGCTATAGTTTTCACATCATATGTTGCTGGGTGGGGAAATAATGAAATATTAAGATATAGCACATAGACTTACCAATTGGTTTTAATACATTAGAATTTACAAGATGTGTATAACTTGTACTTCTGAAGACGCAAAAAAATATGATTTATACTCTCAAGAAGAAAAACAGCACACCCATTTACAATCAGAGTAAGCATAATTAGAATCTCCCTCTATTATGGATATTAATAAATGTAACCATGGCAGACCGTTCCAATGAGTCAGTTTTACACATACAGACACAAGACTGTA
Organism: Centropristis striata; assembly: GCF_030273125.1. Taxonomy (NCBI): domain Eukaryota; kingdom Metazoa; phylum Chordata; class Actinopteri; order Perciformes; family Serranidae; genus Centropristis; species Centropristis striata. The sequence goes on from NC_081518.1 coordinate 38,058,561, forward strand.
CCGGCTGGAATAATACGCTCTACATCCTTCTCTTTCTAGCACAGCATATGGCACACAAGCTTCCATAGTGGATGTGTAGTAAGTGGAGAGAGGTGCAATAAGGTCCGACAGACCAAGAGGAAGTTTGCCTGATTAAACGGCTTGCATAAAACAAGCAATGCTGAACTATAAAGGAGAGCTTCAACAACACCCACGTAGAACTGACCACAGCAGACAAACAAGAAAACATTTCATTGCTGTGTGGTGGAATTAATGATACTGCTTGTGTTTTCTTCTTCTTTTTTTTTTGTTATTTGATATGCCTGTCATAAAATAAACACGGCTTCTGGCTGTGCCTCATAAACTTCCCCTACGGTGATGGCGGACCTTTTGACAGAAAAGCCCAATCAAAGCAGCCATGGGTCAATGTAGAGATGTTCCAGGAGTGTGAGTTATAGCCGGGTTCAGAGTGTTATTTTAATGGGGCTCCAAGCAGTGGCTGTAAAATCTTTGGCAGCTTGTTGGCTCTGCAGGCACCATTCATGTGTATCTCTTAGTTGATACAAGTCTTATATAAGCTCTGTGGCACGGGGGCTATCTGTGTAACATAGTGCTCCGACTCAGGGGACTTTTTAATACTGAAGCTGGATAATGACTTCAAGGTCTGCTCCTAGAGGCAGTGACACAGACGGAGTGGCAGCATTTAAGTAATAGTGCAAGATCACATTTTAAATAGTGATTTCCACATAGTCATCTTTGAGTTGATACATGTAAATGTATCAAACTTTTCAGGCTTTGATATTTATTTTTGCGTCAGTTTCTCTGTGATACTTACATTCACGTTTGACAGCCAGCTGCCTCACAAAACTTTTATTGAATGCATTACCAGTCAGCATGCATCGTTTACATTAAAGAAGCTAAACTATTCATTTTAATGCATTCATTCAGCAGCCAATTTATTTATACGTAAGCTCAATAAGACGGTTAGCTCAATATACGGTTCTCTTTAAAAGGCCAGCACTAATTGGACCCTTTAGTCCCCCCACCGCTCAGAGTGGTACGTTTCCAAGAAGCGCGCCTTGGAATCCATCATGTGATGTCATGGGGCTCAAAAAGACTTTTTCCCACTGACTTAAATTGGGAACGAGACATCTGTAAATCACAAAAAGACAGCATAATTATTTTTTATCCCTATTCAATTTAATCAAGGGCTTATGCCCGAAGTGTACTTACTCTATGGGACCTGCAGTGCAGAAGAGCCATAGAATATCTGGGTAATTTTATACATGGAAGACATTTTTTGTGGCTTTATGAGAAATGCTTTCATAGGAATGAACAGTGCCCTGCCTCCAACACTCTATCCAGTTCTCTTTAAATATCAACGGTTCAGGTTCATTGAATCTCCTTCAGTGATCGTAGCTGCCAGGCCGTTGGAGCTTGAGTCTGATTCAGTCGTTTTTTCGTTCACTCATATGTCCCAGTTCAAGAAGCGGTTCACGATCTTGATTAGTGAAGAGCTGCCAAGCTGTCTGGATTTGAGTCAGTCGTTGATGTCCTCGTTCTAGGCCGATGATTTTTTAAGTGGAGCAACTGTACCACTATAGCAGGCAGCGTAAGTAAGGATTCAGGAGCACTCAGTTTGACAGGCTGACCCGGTACATAGCAAACACTGTTAAAAGAGAATAATTTGATCATTTTTGCCCGTCACTAATTTTAAACACATTCTGATCTACAAATATGAAGCTCCTGGATTGAACTCTGACAGCCTATATGATGTGATTAAAAAAAACCCTTAAAGTGCCCCAAGGGCAGCGAGAACAAGGTACCAACCAAGACTGTTCCGCTGTTATGCTGTGAAGAAAAGGCACATCATTTGGAGTTTGATGAATCAACTCCCTTTCCCAGCAGTCCTCTCACACCCACAACATGCTGCTATGAATTATACTTGACACTTCTCCCTATATAATTTCTCTCCAGATGGCATCCTGCCCAACACTTCGGAAGTTAACAAATTAAAAAAAAAATGGCCGCATATTTTGTACTCTTGGGTAGAATTGAAAAAGAGTTAGCGGTAATATAGAAGTGGAGTTTGTATAATTAGTTTTCCCTGACCCCCAAAACAACAGGCTATTATCCTCCCTGCAGTTTGCACCCCTGCTGCCTCCTCTCGATTTGCAACTTAATCACTAGCCAGTGCTCCGAACCTCTGTTCAGAAAAAAAAGCTTTCAGTATTCACGGACAGTCGACCCAACATCTTCATCATGAGATAATGCGCTTCATGTTTATTCCGCCCAGCGCTAAACCCCGTTTGATAATATATTTATCACCATCATGTTCCTGCACTGCTACTTTCAGAGGCCTCATTTCATCATCGTAAAAGCAGAAGTGAATTGCTTTGCAAGTAAACAGAAAACACAGACAGCCTCTAACTGACCACACATGCACTACTATGCATCTACATGATTTTATACCCAACTAATATAACCATTATGTTACTGTAAAAAAGTCACAGACTGAAATGCAGACACACACAGTCAAAGATGTGTCTCCCACTGAATAAACTAAATATCTCTACAACAATGGCTGCCATTATTTTCTCATAACATCTTTCAGTGCTGTCAGCTTGTTTGTCACATGAATGTCAAGAATTAATCATTTTTGTGTGTCATGCTCATAAAAGACTTACAATTCAGGGGGGCTCTAATTACTGTATATGAGAATCTTTCATTAGACATTACTGCATTATAGTAAGACAGTGTGCACGCAGGCAAAGGGAGTGTAGAAGTGTGTCGATCCACTCAATAGCTTTTACAGTAATAGACTGGTAAATGAGAGGGGGGGCACTCCTGATTCATTTGACATGCAGATTAAATAAGAAGTAATAGCTGCCGACACAGAATTCACAAGAGATCACAATCTGCAATTTCATGATGGTAATAGAACCAATATCTGAACATATACTGCTATTAGTCTGCAGATAGAACTGTAATTTGATGTGATTTCCCACACGGTTCTCCCACTTGTATCTCTCGTTTAAGAAAATAAATCGGATTCACAGATATGGGTCATGAATGGGGTGGCATGGCTCCCGGATGGTGTGTATCTGGCTAGACTTGTGATTCTGTGTCCTGGTCCAAGCTTCATATAAAAACACAGTTAAATCCAAATGATTGAATAGTTTGTATAGGAGGTGCATTTTGAAATTGTCAAACAAAGTGTGTTCATGTTCTATGTATAGAGTTTATGTACTGGACACAAAATACAAAGATTTTCACTTAAATCACCCAAAGGATTGTCAAATAGTCTCAGGACTGAAACTCATGTAAACTTTTGGGACGTCAGGAGCCAGAATGATGCTACGTCATGGGCTAACACTAGTGCTGGCTAGCTAGCTTGGTAATCAAGAGACAATCGTGATTTAAACTGAACAGCTGACTCCTTTGAGTGTCTTTTACCCTAACCGAAGTTATTTTGTAGGTGACCAAAATGTAACAATAAATTTTGATGAACTGGAAACACACTGAGAAAGTTTCAAAGTTCTAAGATGAAAATACACAGTACTGACGTATCAAGGTAACCCCGCCCTAAACCATTACTTTACTTTGGGCAGCTGTGGCTCAGTTGGTAGCCTCGGCCACCAGCATGAATGTGTGAGTGAATGGGTGAATGAGCGCAGTCTGTAGTGTAAAACACTTGGGATAAAAGCACTATATAAGTGCAGTCCATTTACTTTGAAATTTAATTTAAAAAGTGGCATAGATGTTTAGTAGATAAGGTAATTTTCCAAACCTTTGCTGAAAGAAACATCTGTATAGTAACAATATTCATAATTACACAGTTAAATATTTTGTCTGTGAATTAGATATGGTAATGGCTTAAAGGTAAATTTATCAAATCAAAAATATGTCTTTCTTCTGTGTTCAAAAATGTCCTGTTAATTCAGTTCTGTGACTTCAGCATATGATCAGCGAAAACAATACTACATTGTTTTAAAATATTTTATTCCATACACGTTACCTTCAATAAAGAGACATTTTCTCAGTGTGTGGCCATTAGCTGATCAAGTGTCAGACTTTTCTGACAAAGTATTGTAAAACTGCACAGTGTGAAACTGTTTCCTTTTTTCATTTCATCACACACACTCGCTGCTGTTCTCTGTGTGCAAATGTAAAAACTAGCCTACACAACCACAGTCTATTTTGAAGCTTTCCAATGCATTTGCAGTGTTTGCATCATGCATAAAATATGAATCAATATGGAAATTCCAACACTTGGTTGACTACACTGTCCTACCCACATTTTTGATCATTTGTGTCAAGCATTTACCAGCAATTAGCTCAAATCAAATCTATTTGTACAGTGACCAAGGTCCTTCACCAAACCATGGTGTACAATGAATGTCCTGTCAGTAAATATGAGTGATTGGGAAAAGGACCAGGGTTGCAGAGTGAGCATCAGTGTTTGCTTTGTGTTAAAACGAGCATGTTTCTGACCCAACCTCTCTCACCTCATAATACACAAGTGTGCATCTAAATCTTATTATCAAAATGTCCAGGGACAGCTTGCAATACGTGTCTGGTCTTCATACCTCCATTTCTGAAAGCACAGACAAGGCTGCACAGATGCAGGTGCACATGTAAAAATAAAAAGTCCCAGTTACCATAGAAAACTCTCTCAGGGCTGACAGCCTGGCAGAGGAGACATTGAGAACAGAGAAGGACATGAGCTGATGTTTGCACAGCATATTAAGAATGAATGATTCATGCACAAATAAATCACGCATTTCTTATTTATGAAGAATGTGCTTATTACAATGCGGGACACTTGTTTATTGTTCCATGCAGCCGAAAAAACTAAAAGCAGGACTGTTCCAAACACACTATGCCCTTTCTAGTGGCCTTAATCTCAATATCTTCTTATAGGAATTATATTCACCACCATAATGCACACAAAGACTGCAATAATCCTCATTCTTTGTTGAAAAAATTTGGAACTGGTCTTAAGAATGTACTAGGCGTTATCTAGCGGCCATAGATAGGGCTGTAGTCAAGGCCAAATTAATTAAATTCAAGCCCAAGACTATTTCCTGTCAAGTCCAATTCAAGACCAAGTCCAAAGGCAGTGGGGACCAAGTCAGGAACAAGGCCAGAGCAAATTAAGTTCCCTTCAAGACCATAAGGGGCAATAGTTTATTTCCAAAGCTAATACAGTGATTAAGGAGTTCGAATTACGGGGTCTACTCCTCTCCAAACCATATGGACCTGCAGATTAACACCGGTAGAAACACTGAAACACTAAATCAGTTTCACCTTAAACTGAGTGGGTTGCCCCCAACCGAAGGGTTGGTGGTTCGATCCCTGACCATCGCAGCCTACATGTCAAAGTATCCTTGAGCAAGATACTGAACCCCAAATTGCTCCCGATGCTGTGTTCATCGGTGTGTGAATGAATTCCCAATGGTGGCAGGTGGCACCGGTTAGGGTAGCCTCTGCCACCAGTATGAATGTGTGTGTGAACGGGTGAATGAGCGCAGTCTGCAGTGTAAAGCGCTTTGAGTGATCGCAAAGCGACTAGAAAAGCGCTATAGAAGTGCAGGTCCATTTACCATTTACAACATTAGAGGAACTGCTGAGCTTGCTTCTTTGATAACCTAAGATCCAGATGTCCAGTGGCTAAAATGGCTAAAATTATTCATCGAGTGAAAATAAAGAGTTAAATATGAACAATCCAAAAAGTGTCAAAGTGGTAAAAGAATGTGTTAAACTGGATAAAAAGTCAATTCATGACAGCTTCTGGCACACACAATGCTTATGCATGCGCAAAAGGGATAGTAAGGCAACATTGACAGGCGACGGACATGGAACGTGTCCTTGATGAAAATTACAGATTTCTTTGGGTTTAAATATTGTTGAAAACATTTTGGATAATGTAAGTACACAACTCACCATAATATAACATTGTTTTTAGATATTTCAATGCAGAAATGTTACATATTTTACTTTTGAATCAAAAGTAAAGTGTTGTGTTCCATCCTAAAGCCAAGGCAGTTTATGGTTGTAGTGTACATGTATGAAGTATTGGTACGACAGATGGTCTAAGGTTCTCCAGCACCCATGGTCCACTTCCTAACCCCCCTCTCTCTGTAATACTGGCTTTTTCTTTGGCTTGTTGCAGCTCTTTAACATGTAGTGCCTCTCTGTTCATTCTATCTCTCAGGTCTCACTGGGGAGCTCTCCCTCAGACGACATCATACAACTGCCAAAGATAAAGTTAGACACCCAAGGATAAAAGACACAAGCTTGACACTGAAGCCTCCGTTCACCAGAAAAAGTGACGTTACGTATAGCAACACTTGATGATACAGTGTAGAGACACTCTACACTACCACTTGTGGTTTATTTTTTGCAAAGTACAGAGATGCCCAGGTTCATTAAACATCCATGTCATAAAGTGAAGTGAATGGTGCGGCATCCATTCGGGAAAAAAAAAGCAATCTGACAGCTAAAGCTAATATGAAATAAAAAATCACATCGCTCCTCATAAGTTATCAATCTGCAAAAGCTCTGAATCATTTGTGCAGTGCTTAGTTAAGTGATTGAGAAAATTATTTCCTCACTAAATCAATGGAACGTTTTAGCCTAATTAGAATTGACGTTTGATTGAGTAGTTCATAAACTTCCCACAATTTGCGAGTGCGTGTTTTCCAATTTGTAAAAATGTATTCAAAAATCGAGAATCAACCTTGACAGTTTACCTACCGAGAATCCGCTTTATTGCGATGATTAAAAGATAAATGCACACAGCAGATATTACATGGGCTTTGTCATAAATCATCAGTGAAAAAGTCTCTTCAAGGCGGTAAAATAATCAGCAGATTGGTGCATAAATGTAGCCTGATCAATGTATTCAAAGCAGATTTACATGAAGTCACCCCAGGGTTACTGCATACATAACCAGCTGTGAATCTCCAGGCTCATATTTGCTAATCGAGATAAAAAATAAGTTTGTCTTGTTAGTTGTGGATGATTTGATTAATGGCCACCCTTCCCGGTGTGCCTCTCCCATGATGCATGTCAACCTTCAGGGGATACTTGCTTGTCTCATAACGTGTTGCTTGGAAATTGTAGGTGTGTGCTAAACTGCTATTTACATTAGCATACTAACAAGCACCATTACTGTGTGTATGCTGTATCTGCTCTGCTCCTGGACAGCCACAAATTGTGAGGCGAGACATGATTTTTGCTGAATCCTGGAGATGAGGGTAATGAATTGCGTTCCACATATGGCACATTGATAAACTCACTTCACGCCATAAATCAGCAGCAGAGGGAAATGGGAGAGTCTTGGGAACCTGCTGTGATTGACAGGCTAATTTAGAGAGAGGAACAGCTTTTCTTGCTATGAATATGGCTCCGCTTACATCGGCTAATTAAATGTGGCCACTGTGCTGCCACAGGTTTATGCCGTAAGATCAGTTTTTGTAGGATCAGGTTTGTGTGGTAGAGCGAGTGAGACAGAGGAGACAGTCAACGGCTTTCTAAAGACGTTGGTCACTGGCTGGTTCTGCTGCAGGCCGGCTGGCTAGCTAGCTACAAGCATGCAGACGCTGGAATTGCTTGGATAGAAAGGGATTATTGCTGTTATGATTGCCAACATAAAAGCTGATGGTGCTGTGTGATTATCTCACTCATCCTCTTCTTACAGCAGCAGCGCTGAGATGGCATTAGACATCAGCCCTGCCCTCAGTCTCAAAATATCTTCTATGCGTTGCCTCCCCCTTTGAATTTCTTCCGAGGGGCAATTCTTCTATTCTATTAGCATCTCATCTGGCCTTACACATTGAATTTTCTCACTTTACATTTGTGTGTGGCAAGCAGCGCTTCTGCTTGAATAGCAGAATAATCCAATCAGCGGGGAGCGCCTCAGACCCAAGACATCTGACCTCTACTGAGGGATCCTGTCAAAGAGCCTCTTACTTCAGATAATAATTCTCCTGCTTTGTTTGTAGAGCTTCAATTCCGCTGTGTGATACAAGCCTCTTTTTTTTTTCAGTCCCAATGTGTGACACTGAGGAAAGTTCATAGAATATTCATTGAAAGAGGGATAATATCAAATTAACATCAAGAGGTGGAGAATGCTTACACAATGTTTTTCTGCATACGCTTGTGGTTGCCACCATGGATTACTTTCTCATTATTAGGAATAGATTCAACCAATCCAAGAAAAAAGCTAGAATGGCACTTTGAAAGCACAGACCTCCACCAAGGCCAATGGTGCATTCACAAGCTCCTTCAATGGTCCCATTTCCTGAGTTAGGAAGTTGTTCTTCTGACTTTGATGTATTCATGAGCTTGAAGTCGGAATGTGGAAATGTGGGCTTTTTTTTTTTGTTTTTACAGTATTTACATGGAAATGAAAAGCAAAGGAAACAAAGATCAGGGCCATGGAATTTGTATGAACATTTCTGTCAACATTCTCATGAATTTTCCCAGTTGGGAACACATTTTTCCGAATATTCTGAAACCACGTGAGTGCAGCACAATTACCCTGCCTTGCAATGTTAACTAAAAGGAAAATGAATATGTGTATCTACCCTGTAATGTGAATCTTCTCCTAAATTGAATCTTGCTGACAAAGAGCCAAAACATGACCTCTTTCATAGAGGTAACAAAGAGGGAATATGGGCGATCAGCACATTTTCTCAGTTAAATTGTCTGGATTTAGGTATTTTCAATTGTCTGTACCTGTGTTATTCTGCATTAATCCAATTGTTTAAATAACGTTTTAAAAACACACAAAAAAAACTGCATCACTAATACTAACAGTCAGGTCTGTCCATTTTTAAGGGGGTTAAACTCAAACTGGACAATGAATAGACACATATGAGCCATGAAAAGAATCGTCTAACAACCAGTAAAGCACACAGACTTCAGTTGCATTAAAACACACTGGAACTCTTCCTTATCTAGATGCCGTGCAAACTCAGCTCCCCACAGTTCATTTACCAAATTATCATAATGAGTCCTTTGCTCAGTCCAAGGAGTCCAAAAATAAAGTCCAGTGCTCAGCAGAAAATATCCTCCATGGAGTCCCTTTAGTCCATACAAAAAGTTGCAATCAAAGTATGAGATTAGCCTATTTCAATTTCCACACTACTAGACACAAACTGTTTGAATATATATATATATATATATATATATATCGTGTGTGTGTGGTGTAGTGTGGAAATTGAAATAGGTTATATATTGAAATATATATATTGAAATAGGCTATATATATATATATATATATATATATATATATATATGATGAACACTAGATTACCAGCTACCCAAATAAAGAAAACGGAGCCCAAAGGAACAGTTGTAGGAGGACCAAATGATCCTGTCACTTTCTACTCGTTTCAAAGACAGAAACAAGGTCACTTTCTGAGAGTCTGGAGTTAACAGTAATACCACTGTTGGAGACAGTGCTGTCTGTATTGCATCATGTGACAAGTTGAGGCTCTAAGATGCAATCTCAGGGAACCCTCTGCCTTGGAAAGTAGTTTCACTCCCTTGACGGACTAGCCAATAGCTGTCTTCTTTTGTTTGCCTGGCTGTTGTCTTCCACAGTCTTCTCCTGTGAGGCCAATCACCTAACCTGTCCACATGGGAAGACTGTGGCACGCCCTCCAACACTGCTTTGACAGGGACTCTGTGCCTGCTACCAAGCAGTCAATGTCCCCTTTGCAAAAGTTCAAACAATTCAGTCATGTACCAATGATATGCAATAAAACATTAAACTAACGTGGAAGCCCTAAAAGGCCATTATTTGAACATTTCGTGTTTTTATTTTTCTTCAAAACCAAGTTATATTTTTTTTCCTCAAGATCACAAGTTGTATATGTCATTATCTAGAAATAGCAAATGTTGTTTTCCAGAGGTAATGGAATAATCTCAAGCTCCTGAAATAATACAACTTTGTTTTTCGAGATAATGACAGATCACAAGAAAACAATGTTTTGTACATTGAAATGGAATAGGTTTGCAGCTTTTGTGTCTTGGGATTTTCCACCACACTTGTCATGCCATGTTGAGGAGGACTGATGGATGACTTGAACACTTTTGTGTTATTTCAGCCTATTTCTGCATTTCTTTTGTGTTTTCATGTTTGCTGTATTTCAGAAAAACAAAGTTTGTTATCTCAAGAAATGTATCCTATTATCTTGGGAAAACAACATTTGTAATTTCAAGACAATGGCATGAATAATTTGTGACCTTGTGAAAACAAAAAGGATCAACTTGTTATCAGAGAAAAAGAAATAAAATGTTTGAATCCATGGCTCTTTAGGGCTTCCATACACATGACAGCTGGTTGACTGTTACATGGGAATGAGTCTGGACTAAGAGGGCATTATATCCTAAAAGCCACCTGAAACTGTATCTATCTATGTGGCTTCTTTTGAAACTGTTCTGAAAACTGAAACTGATGTTTTTGTAGTATGGATACAATAGTTGCTGGTGAGTATACAATGCAGGTGAAGTCATTCAATAGTGTAAAATAATGAGAATACAGATAGAAAAGGCACTTCCCAACTTTGATGACAGGGGAAGGTCCACACAAAGGACATAGGGTGTGGACAGAACCTAGTTAGCTTGTGTGTAGGGTCAACAACAGGCGACCTGACTCTCTAGACTCTCTCTAGTATGGCCTCTTTATTAAGTCACACCCTTGAATAGCTATACTGTCATTACATCCCACCTATGCCTGAGAAGTGGCCCACTTCAACATAGAAAGTGAGCGTTTTCAACCATGGGACATGGAAGCATAGTGATTCTGCGGCTGTGCCTTTGGTTGTTAAATCACATTATGCTTGTGTAACAGGGGACTGTTTATTAGCAACAACAAGGAATGCTGTGCACTGCGGTGCTTTGAATCGACGTCTTCTGTTGTTAAGTCACATTATGTTTATGAAAAATTATACAAGTGGTCCAAGTAATGCTGCATATTAATGAGGTTTAATTTTTGACTACTGGTGAGGACACTGGAACGCACAGTAGAAAAGACTAATTAGAAGAACATGATAAGTTATGGTTTGATGGGTTTTCAGCCCCCGCAGTGCTCTCGCTATAAATCTTATTTGCCAGTCCTCTCCAGATGCATGCAAATCTTTGGCTTTGAACCCATACGTGTCATGCCTACAGTATGTTTAATCTGCTAACACACAGTATGTCCCATCTGTTACATAGGCAAGGTCATGTAATGTTGTGTTCTTCACGTAAGATGGCAGTCATCTATTGTGTAGCTGCCTTGTAATGTGTCAGGAACGACTAGTTTTCTTGTTTTATACGACAAATTAAAACAATTCAGGTCCTGCAAGAGGAAGAGATGTCAAAGACCTATGACTGAGGGGAAAGACAGAGGCATAGAGAGAGAGGGGAAGTAATATTCAGAGTGCACAACATCACTCACTAGCATTTGAGGATCCCCTGCCATAGTAAAATAATCCTCATCCAAGGCCTTCAGGTTTAGTAAAAGGACATGGAGCCTGAATCTTTCATTAAATGAAGGCTTATTTCATTATTTAGAAGGTGTTATTTTCTGCCTCATTTCACAGGCTAAACGCCAACTGGCTACTCCAAGGCCTATTTAAATGAGTCAGATTCTGGTCCCATCTGCCCTGCTGGTTCCGTCACTCTTCCCCGCGAGTGGGTGTGCAGACTGTCTTCTGCTGTGTCATCTGTCTTCCCACTAAGCATCCCACTCACCTGTGCCAAAGCCATGGCCTCAGCAACATGAAGGCCACAGGTAGGCTTTTTTAAATTGGAAAACTTCGCCTAACATATTGTGCACGGTGTTATAAGGAAATTGTATTTTATATGTCTCTCACAGAGATGTAGTGTAAGTTAAAACACCACTGGGGAAATAGAGAAAAATTACAAAATCACTATCTTTTTGAAAAACATTTCTTCGGCCCATTGGTTTGTGGATTACAATTTTGAAGCCTCAAGTTTGGCATTTTTGCCGTCACCATCTTGGTTTTATTAGACCAGAAGTGACCATATTTGGATGAGCGGTTGGAGCTGGGGATGTTCAAGGGGCAGAGCTGAAGGAGAACCAGAGGACGCACCCACCTTCACCAGCGACCTGACTGAGCCTGGCTACTGGCTACTCTGTGGGAAGTCGCTACTAACAAAGTAAACCAAAAACAAGTTCATGGCTAATAAAAATGCACACATCACTACGCCTCTATCCTGATTTAGGTTGCTGTGGTCGTGACTTTTCAAACACAAGGTAGCCACGGCCTTAAGAATACCCTACTTTGTCATCTTTTTTACCCGAAATGGGACAATTTTCTACATTTGAACATAACGCTGTTTTGCAAAACACTTTAAACTAATTATTGAGACCATAAACTCATAAGGAAAATATTTACTGAGGTTTTAAATCAAGTGAGAAGTAGGGTCATTTTCTCATAGACTTCTATCATGAGTCTCCCCCTGCAGTTTTAAGGTACTTCTGCATTGACTTAACTTTTCAGATTTGGAGGCTACGTCAACAAGGTCTCATCAAAGGGTTTTCTGAGTCACAAAGTAGCAAATTGTCTGTAAAATCTGTGCCAAACTCACAATCTCTCATCACCCAGTTGCTGAGGTGACATGTCATGTGTTTAGCGGCTGTCATCATCCTTGGAGGTGTATACACACTCTATAATAATAGAGTTGCTCTGTTTACGTGCTCTGGAAAAAGTTTCTCACATTGTCCTGTCATGATACTGCCTGGACTCGTTGGCACTGAGTCACCATAACTTATTCATGCATATTGACTGTGCTTATATAATAAAGCGATACAGATTCTGAATGAGGATTTTTCAAGAATAAAAAAAGGCTTTTTTATGAGCCATGCAGCGAGCATGGCCTTGTCCTCGCCCAATGACATGAGAGGCATGCATAATCATGTCATGTACTTCTGGATTTTGTGTGCCTTGGGAATGAATGGTTGCAGTTTCATAGACTGTCAAATAGAGAGCATCATTACACACAGCTCTGACTGCTGAGGGATCATTTGAATAATGTAGTTGGTTACATTATTATCTGTTCCATTCATTATTGGCTGGTAGAGTGGTTCTGTTGCTATTACAGAGGGATAACACTTCACTGTATGAAACCTTTCATTTACTGCGCTGGGTTTGGCATAATGCTGTGTGTTGTCTCCGAGGAGGAAACCATTATCTGCAGCGCAGAAATCCTCTCTTCATAGAAAGTCTTCAGCTCCATAACAAACAAAAACAGTTTTTTTTCCTTTTTACTTAATTTTCCAAATGACTTAGTAAATAAATCTCTGCTGAGGAATGAAGCAGCCTCCATTGCTACTTATCTGGGGATTTGTGTAGCTTTGAGCACTAAACAGGAAACAAAGCCAGGGGAAATAAAAGAGCCAGCACAAGCCCATAACGTAACATCTGTTGACATCAGTCGTTAAGTGAAATATGACCATGGCATTCATTAGGAAAAAGACACTGTTTTTGTTGTCTGTGGTCCAATCTGCTAATCTGCAGAGCATTTTCATGGCATGATGGGAATCTCTGAATTAGTTAGAAGATTTGGCATCCACAAGTCTCATTTCCCTAGTGAGCAATGTGCTCTCTTGTTACAGTGATGCACAAAATAATTCCCCACTTTGCCAGATGTCCTGCTATCTGGAGCTATGAGTTTATTATCCTGTTAGAATGTAAGGGGATAGTCTGACTTGCAGATCCTCAGTCATTTATATTCCCCGCAAATGACATTCACGATGTTGGAGGAATGTCAGAATGAATGCGTAGAGGTGTCTAAACTTATAATTTTTGCGATGCTTTATTGATCGCTCTCACTGCCAATGAAGTCAGAGTAGGGGGTCAACCGCAGGGCACGGCCCCTGGAGTTGGTTTTGTCTTCACTTTATTCAGCTCAAGGTCAATACTGTATGGATAGCTGCACTCCACATGATCCATTATATGAATGGAAGTTTTACACAGGCAGTTGGTGGTGGTGCCGAAATGCATTCAAGATTGCCGTCAATACTGTCATGGATTACTTCCACATACAGGTCTGCAGTGGGGCACTGATGAAATTAAATCAGGCACAGTGAGGAGGGCGATCATAGAACAAATAACAGGTCTGCTGCTGACTGATTCTTTTCTTCCATTATTCATGTGCAAGTGTGCATCATGAAGGAAATGTTTATGTTTAAGGAACAGTTTGCCCTGAAATAAAACATGCATTGTTTTTTCTTACCCATAGTTCTCTTATTGATCTAGATTGATTTGGTGTGAGTTGCTGAGTGTTGAAGATATCAGTTTGGAGATGTCTGCCTTCTTTTGATTGTAATGGAACTAACTATATATGGAACTTGAAGAACTCAACATCAAAAAGAGAGACTGATGTTGAGTTTTGCAAATGTAGTTCCATTATATGAGGGAAAGGCAGATATGTTTATAGCCAATATCTCCAACACTAGGCAACACACACCAAAACAATCTAGATTCAGGTAAGAGTAGAAATATGTTTTTTATTTTTTATTTTGGGGTGAACAGCCCCTTTAAGAGCCACATACAACGAATAATGCAGCACCACTGGCAAAAAAAATGTTAAGAATCACTTCTGCATGAGTTTACAGAGACCAGACCTTTGGAGATTGTTCTCTTCTTCTACAGTCTTTGAGGAAATAAAACTGCACCAACCCTGAGCAGATCAATTTTTATACTTGAAACACTTCATCTTGTTCAGCACTTTCTGCTCTGTTGTAGCAATAACTGTTGCTATGGAGTCAAACTAAAATGATTAGACAAAATTAAAACTAATTGAATTTGTTGCCTAAACTGAGTAATTTGACACATGGTTAACTTCAAAACAAACTGTTTAAAACATAAAATCAAACACACCACGTATTTCTTGAAGGCTGCAGATGTGATTCAGTAAATGTATTATAAAGGCGTGAGCCTTAAAAGCCACATAAGTTATCAATATAGGTATACTACGTTTCAAATCTGCATTTGGTTGAAAGGGAGGATTTTTTGTTTTCAAAGCTTTGCTTAAATCTTGTGTATATTAGTTTGTTTCCCACTGGCTTTTTCTCTGTAAGGAATCAGAAGTAAAGCAGCAAAAAGAATCAGCAGTATAATTAGAGTAATTAAGAAAGCGCAGGGCAGGCAGTGTTTTGGATGCAATGAACCACTAAGCACAGTCCCTGGGTGGTAATTACATGTATACACTACCATCCTGAGCTTTGTTCAAGGTTTTGCTACACTGGCCTTGAATTGTATAAGACTGTTTGAGCGTGCAGGAAGACATAATTGGCAGTAGAAACAAAAAACATGATCTCAAACTGAGACAGTTTTGTAATGTAGCATCCTGGGGAATAAACAGGTATGCATCGCTCGTGTTCAAAATTCACTCCTGCAGTTAATGTATGCCATGAAACAGAGTGATGCATGTGAAGGGTTAAAGGGAATGTAACTAAGTACATGTTTAAGTTGTTTAATACTCCACTACATGTAAGAGGAAAAATGTTTTTACTCAGCTACATTTATGTGATAGTATTAGTTACTAGTTACTTCATAGATTAACATTAGAAATACGAATTATAATCAGTAAACTACAGTAATGACACCAGGATTTTAAACCTATATAATACAAATAATACTCCATACTTCTTTTGATACCAAGGCAAAAGACAGGAAAATACAAAATAGAATGCTTTCTGAGGAATATAGGATAATATGAAATAATAGGATGATTTTTTTTCTTTTTTCTTTAACTTTTTTTGCTTTTTATCCTGCACACAGTGCCAGAAAGTGCAGGAAAAAGTAACTAAATAAATACCAACTCATTGAATGATGATAATAGTTATTATTGTTATAATAATAATAATAATAATAATTATTATTATTATTATTATTATCACCACAGCCTAGGGTACAATCAGATTGTAGATAATTATTTCCTAACTAGCCAGCAGTATATCTAGTAAAAAAGTATATAGCAATACTGCAACATAAAAGTAATGAGCACATTAATGTATAATAATAATCCACTAATGATAAATGTATTATTGTGAAATGGGCTGTTCTATACAATGAATAAGTATATTTTGATGTGCATACTTTTGTTCTTTTAAATGCACAAGTTTTACTTAGCAGAGTATATCTACTACCATTTTTTAAAGTAAAAATATCTGATTACCTTTTTCACCACTGGAAGGTTGTTAATAATATAACATTCAATTTTCCAGGTATTACTGTGGATGATATAAATTTACATTTTTTCCCCTGAATATAGAATTAAAGGTGGATTAAGATATCCTTGTATCAACTGTAGTTGACATTTTCAAGGTTCACATTTCACTGTATGGACTAGATTTCATCACAGTGACCTTGCTGCATGGATACATCACTGATGCTCCTCATCTCTGTCCTGAAAGTACCGGTCCCGCTCGCTCTCCTACTCCACACATCGTCTAAAAATTACAGCCTGTGTGAAGAAAACTCCCCATTTCCAGCCCCACTGGGACACACTATATCAGGGGTACACCCGGTGAGCAGACCTGGTGCGATACTGATAAGATTTGTTTTCCAGAGCTGTGCACCTCTGATGCAGTTGTATCTACCTGAAGAGACAAACTATTACAAAATCATTTCCATTCCGCCCAGCCCAGCCTGCCTCACACCGTCCCATAGATCATCTCAGAGGGGGAAGCTGGAATCATATATTGGATATCCATCCCCATCCATCCTCTCCCTGTCAATTACAATGGCTCACTTTGGCACTGCGAGTCAGACCTGTGACACACATCAAGTTCTGAGTGCAGCTTTCACAAAGTTAATGGCAGTTGTGGCAGACATTAAATATCACAAATAGTCTCTGAGGTACCTTTTAAAGTGCTTTTTAAAGGGAAGAGGGTTTAAAGGTCAGTTCCTGTTTCTCAATACAGACTACCCACTGCCTTTTAATACTTTAATGAATGAAAGTTATAGTAAATGTTGGGTACACACATTATTTTCCATTACCATGCCGACAAAGTCATATTGAACTTTTTATTCTCCTGAGTCAAAAATGCAGAAGCAAATATGGAAACAGAGAAGCCTGCTTTTTTCCTAACCTGTTTCAATCTCAACTCACATGTAAAATAATCATCACATGATGCTACAAATGGACTTCACCAGTTCAGGCTGTTATCATTTACTGTACTTTTACCAACATAGATGATAACATGGTCTGGGTGAATACTCAATACTGATTGGCTGAACGGTGTCCAAAAAAATCATGACAATGGAATTCAACTAGCAGTAGTTCACACAAGAAATGGTGCATAACTTTTCAAAAGATGCCCGAGCCTTTGTGTGAGGACAGGTTGACAATTTTATTGCTGTCTGCACAGGGAAGAGTTCATCAGAGGCCGTCTCTAATTGCCAAATTGATGCAATTAAATGGTATATTAAAATCCAAAGCTGGGGTAATATTCATTACGCGCATCACCCACATATTTTAAGACTTCTGTCATGTCAGATCTGCTTTACTTTTTCTAAGGAAGCGAAGATACTGAGAGACAACTTTGTGAGTATGTAGTATATTTTAGCTTGTTCTCTATCAAGGTGAAATTAACGTGTGCGTAATTTAAGGGTTGCTAATCTACATGTAGAATCCTGTTTTCTTTCTGTTTTTTGAAAAACCAAGCCCTGATTAGAAGACGTTGCCAAGTGACATATAATAAGTATTTCATTAAAAAGTGATACAACAATGAAAACGTGTCTTTGTTTGAGCCTAACAGGCCCCTGTGGCTCTACAGTGTGATTTAATAGCAGCTTTCACTGGACGATGTTCTTAAATATTACCTTGAGAAATCTAATTAATTCCCACTTAACTATCATCACATTCCATTTGGTGGATGGCTCGAGGAAAGCTGTGATACAGGGAACCAGTATCAATACTGGGATTGCATTCTGACAGGCTCCTCATTACTTAACAAGCGAGTGATCCCAACGCATTCTAGATACTGTAATTAATCATTTACATACTCCGAGTGTCACCTGATAGGTCATCCTGCTGTGCTTTTCTAGTGCTCTCATTAAAATGCTAATCCGAACTCCTGACCCACCCTGCTGCTGCTGAGGAAGACTACTCATAATGACTCTCCCTCACGCTTCTTTGTGGCCCCCTAAGACCATAACAGGAGGTGCCACGGGCCGAAAACATGGAACTTTTCCACTCAACAGGAGCACTCCAAGTGCGTAGATATTCATTTATTCTGATGTGCTCCCCAGTGCTGCTGTGGAAACGCAGGGCTCATTAACCAAATGTGTTTTTTAAAATAGCTATTTCCCCTCGCTTCACCTAGTTTATATACTATACACCATAGGTGACTGATACTCATTTAGTAAGTGTAACCTGAAAGATTATGAACTGCTGAACACTCATCTGTCTGTCACAGTACAATAACAGGCTGGGGCTTGAGCAGGGGAGAGGATGGAGCTCAGGCTCTCACAGATAACAGGATGACTCATTGATTTAACTTTTCCACAAAGTTTTATAAACTCCAAAACTGGGATGGTTGTTAAAACATGTCAGATTTGTGGTACAGTAATGTGCAATGTCGAGCAGCTTTGTAGAAACAGATTGATAGGTTGAGGGTATATGGACTTTGTATAGCACTTTTCTAATCATAGCAGCCACTCAAAGCACTATTACGAGACAGTTACGACCCCCACCAAAGGCTCCTCATAAACAAGGTAAAACACAATTACCAGAGTCAGGAGTTGTCCAAAATAATGATTATTTAACAGATGGTGAAACAGACCAAATAACCAAAAATCAATAAAAGAAAGGTGGACACTTGGACCAACCCACAATGGGCTGGCCAATCCAAGTGAACCCCTTCTACCCCAGACCATAACCTGGTATAACAAGAAACAGAAATAAAATGATGAAAACTGAGCCACTAGTTACACCAGAAAATGAAGAAAAAGAACAACTGCATGCTGCTGCTGCTGCAAGGTGGAAGTGAGAGAGATAACCTTCCCTCAATCAGCCTCACTGAACACACCTATAGGGCACCAGAGGAATGAGTACTTAAACCCGGAAGTAAGTTAGCATTTTAGTGCCATGGGGTCTAACCTCTCAAATTCAATTTTGAGGATTTTGAATGGGTTGGTGGTTAGATGCCTGTAACGAGGTCTGTGGTTAACACAAGCTTAAGAGATGTTCACATTTTGTTATAAGGCATAAATATGTTAGTAAATACCCCCATTTGTGAGTTTTTTAGGTTTTATGCATCCTTAAAAAAGCGGTTGCGAACAAGTGGCTAAATGAGGCTACAGTGGTTGTCTGGGATATTAAATGTCATCATGACGGACACAGGCGGGAACTCCCTCACTAGTCCACCCTACAGCCTCTAGGCATGTTTTTCAGAGCTCTTGCAAACTCATGTAGATTGTATATTATGTTAATAAACAATTTATTTGGCTACGTATCCACTAGCTTGTCAAAACTGCTGGTTAGCTTGTCGGAAACGTCTGAAGCTAACATTAGTCATGAGACCGTGGTGTAGTTCGCAATGGTATAACATTAGCTATAACTTTTATTGGCTGCATTAACACTTCAAACATAATAAAAGTGGTGTTTATTAGTGAAGATTACCCTGCTGAACAAAACATGCAAGTATCTGTGTTTGCCACAGAGCTTATTTTATGCAATGATCCAAAAATCCTACAGGTGAATTCTCAATAGATCCCATGGCCATGCTACCTCCAGGTTGGCCTACAAAAATGTGTCATTTTGTTTGAAATGTAGACTATCTATTCTAAAGTTGGTTAGACATGGACCATGGATGGAATCACTGACCCTCTTCCTGCCTTAGGGGCAGGTGGAAGTAAGTCAGCCTATCACAGCACAAACATTTGTTGAAATAGACCCATGACACCAATGTCAAACGTTCCAACACAGTTCCAACAGTTACACACAAATTAGTCAACTTTGATTTTTGGTTTCATGCGTGATATAAACACTAGTCTCCCCACAACCCTGTAAGTTTAATGGGAACATCATTGTTTTTCAGGAGCCAGGACAGGAGCAACACCCACATAGCTTGCATAAATATAAATTTACAATATTGTCAATAGGCCCATAAAGCAGTACAGAGCACTACAGTAAGGGACAAAGCCTTGAAAAAATATATTTTTGGTATAGTCTGCCATTTGCTGCATTGGTCCAACCAACAATGCAGCTAAATGTCTAATAAGCCAAAGACAGCTTGCAGTTCTGAGCACGGTAATATGTCATAATATATTATACATATATAATCTGTTACATATTTCATTTGACTTCCTTCTCCATATTAATGTTTTCTCATGTGGTCCTGAAGCTATATAGCCTGTCAGCCTAACAATGATTATAAAACAGTCCTCCCTAGCTGATGGATATGAAAGTGCATTGTGATAATGGAGCAGTTATTTTGACTAAGCCATGCCAGTAAACAGGGCATATGAGAACACACATGAATGGGTGGCTGCACAGCAAACCATGCATGCTGGCATCACAAGCCAGAGATGGGCCTCCGTTGACTGGTATGAACACAGCTATATGGACTAAAAATATGCACATGCATTCTCGCAGTTTGGTGCATACCAGTGAACAGGGGATCACAATGCGGTGCTTCTTCAAATTAAAAATGTAATATATTTAAATTATGCATCTCAACATGAACACATACATTCTAAACTAATTAATTGAGATTGTGTTGTTGGGTTCGGAGTATCTGCAGCAGTCAGAGATCAGATTTCCAAATGTGTTGGGAAGCCTCTTAAATGCTGATTATTGGCTTTCTGTTGGTTAGTTACATCAATGCCTCTCATATCTGTCCATTAAATAAGTGAGCCGCTAGTTAGCTTAGCACAAAGACCGGAAACAGAGGGAAACACCTTGCATCTAAAATTCCCTCATTATCATGCAGTATTTTGTTTGTTTAATCAATATAAAATCTGCAAGGTGAAAACAGCCAGTCGCAATTTCTTGGCAGGAGACAGTAGCTTTCCACTGGTTGCCTGGCAACTGGTCCAGGAAATAACCTCCCATAAGACTGAATTGTTGTTTTTAGACTTTGCCTTTTTGTAACGATTAAACAAATGAGATATGACGTGTTAATTATGCCACATGTGATGCATACAGGCACTGATTATTGTCATTGATCACTGTTAATTTCAAGTTTCAAAAATATTGTTTTCACAGCAATATTGTAAAAGTAATATATAGCCAATTGACTGCTGAAATGTGTTTCCTTCCAGACTAACAAGGATGCCAAGAATATCATGATTACTGATGACAGTGATGAATGTGATGATGGTGAACGTTGAGAGACAGCGTGACAGAGAGTGATTGGCTCGGGTTCAGAGGTGATAAATGGTGTGATTATGTCATGTCAAGTTAAATAATGCGTCCAACTTCTTTTGAACATGTTTGTGAAATTATTAAGTAATCATTCTAAAGCAAAAGTATTCTCAAATTGGATTATTTGAAGTAGCTGTAATCGGAAAAAATGTTGATTTTAGCTATAAAGCAAACTAAATGAACGGCAACTCCTCTGCAACGTAAAATTACTGGTTTTGTCAATGGAGTCTGGTGGTTTCCCTCTGTGTCAACTTTAATAGGGCTGTCTGACAGCAAGGTAAAGTAGTGAAAATATCTGAAATGTAGTGGACACTTCAACTGAATATTTAGGTGGGCCCTTTTAAGGTGTCTACATTTTGCTGCTTCCCCTGTCTTCAGTAGTATATTCAGCGTTCTTTCCTGTCTGCTTTTCCAACCTGAGGATGTGCAAATCGCCATAAAGTGCCTCATACAGCCACACATCAATAAATACAAACTCTCCCTTGTCTCCCTGTTATATGTATAGTGTGTTGTATTTTTTTGGTTCTGCAGTGCCAGTGAAGGCGTATGTGCCCTGAGCATACAGGCTCCACACAGAGCAAAACATGACTGTTTCACTGCCAAACTGCAGATACACACACACACACACACACACACACACACACGTACACACACACACTTTGATTACTTAAGGATCACACTTACACTTTACTACTTTTTGGAACAACAGCTGCAGAAAATGCAGCCAGCAGGATGGTAATTAATACATTTCTGTGTATTTCCATCTCATAAAGCCTCGGAAGACTACGGTGTGAATGAAAAATGTAATTATTTACTGGGGAATTAATAGGTAGGAATTTTAATGACAGTGGTCCAGATTATTGTAACAACATATAGGTATAGGCATTAGCAGTTGTTCCTGACAGATGTACTGCATCAGCACATATGCAAAACATAAACAAAGCAGAGAATCAAAGCAAAGCAGTGACGCACAGGAAGAAAGCACCGTCTCACTATGTGGCATTCAAACATAATACACGAACAGCCAAGCATGTGCAGATGAAATAGTGCAAAAGTCGTGAAATAATCATGCAAAAACTCTGTGTGTCTTATTTGATCCACAAAGCTGAAGCTCTCAATTTATTTTCAGCACAAGCGAAAGCTCTGCTTTTGTCTGGGGTTTAAAAATAGACTTTCATTAATACTGTCCATGACAATATTAATCACGTCAAACCTCCAACGGAGTGGAGGAGAGGACTGAAGCAGCCTGTCGTATTGAGAAAACATATTCTACTGTAGCGGCTCTTCGAAAAAGCTTCTCTCCAGCAAACAAATGGCTGCAATAACTCCAGGCCTCAAACACAATAGGCTCTTTCCAGGGAGAGGAATCAAATAAATGGAACAAACTGGCTGGAAGTGATATGTCACTATATTAGATGCCTCTGTGCCAATATTAGATGCTACTATACCCGGTATAGCCTCTGGGTCAGATTTAGACAGCGTTTGGGTTAACTGTGCCTCTATGTCATGTTAAGAAACAGTCTGAAGAGACATTTGAACCAAAAAGATGCTGGTAAAACAGTATCATTTGAAGCAGCCATAAGGTATAAATCTGGCTGAGCATGGATCCAATTAAAGCCAAAGAAGCACAAAAGAAAGAATCAATAATTCAGATGTCAAGATAGACCAAAGCGGATCCTAAAATCCCCTCATCTCCTATGGAAAGGATGAGTATTTATCATTGTCTCTGTGGCACCTTACTTATCGTCCTCTTAACTTTAGCAGGACTGATAATGCAGGCGTGATTTATCACTGGTCAGCAGAGAGGCTACTGATCCCTGAAAGAGGTTTGCGTTTATGCATTATTCAAAACCTTTTTTTAAATCTGCCACTTTAGGATTAGGGGGGAAATGCTTGGTTCTTTTTCTGAAGGCTTTGTACAAATGTGCTTTCTGCTTCCCAGTTAGTTTGACTGTTTTATTGTATATGAATCAAAGAAGCCAAGAGGAGACGCCAGCAAAACCACAAATTATCTTCAACAGAAGGAGAAAAAAAAAAACATCCCTCATATCAGATCATCCCTCTTGACCAATAATGTGCTGTGCAGATATTATATTTGTCCAAAATCAGAACCAGAAATCATTGTGCAACCGTATTAATAGCAAAGGCTATGATTCCTGTCTTGACATATCCTGAGCTTCCATCCCAGTCATCTTTTCTGATTCTACCAATAATGTTAACAGCTGTAAAAAGAGCGAGCCCAATCGATCAGGCTGTGTTATGAGAGGCTTGCCGCAGTTGCTGGTGAGCATCAGTCGAGCTGCAATAGAGTGAGAGGAGCCATGTGTTAATGAGGTGAGTAATTAAAGAGGGGGATATTGAGCCTGCTGACCCCTCTGGCCCTGTTGAGCAGGGGGACCGGAGAGAGATGGACCATGAGGCCAAATTACCCTAAGACGACTCATTAGATGAGCTTGGCTACACGGGGAGGTCCCACCATCTATTCTCCATGCTCCCTCTGTCCTCATCTCTCACTGACCTGCACATATTGAGACCGTAATTGATTTTTTAAATTTTTTTAAATGTTTTTTTAGGGGAAACGTGTTCCATTTTTTGCAAGAAATGCCCCTCTCCCCACAAAAAAACAGAAAAAAATGTTGATAAGATTTGATCCCTGTACAAACTGGAGGACTTGCACTTTCAGTCACTTGGATGGCCGAGTGTGTAATAGGTGCCAAGAGGGAACGGCATCTTAAGATAAGAGGACAGAGGAGACAAGGAGGAACATGATGCGGGGGAGACGTGGGACTTTGGCCAACACAGATGTCTACGACAGCGAGGGAAGCCCCCGCATCCACTGCCAGGAAGAAACACTGTATCAGAGATGAGACTTATGTAAGCTAGGATAGTGTGCATGCCAATGTCAATGTAAAGGAGATGACTAATGGAGAAAATGAATCATGGACTTGAGATATAGAAATGTGGCTATTTCTGATCATTTAACATATGAAATATGGGAGTAACAAATAATGTCACAGCTTCTTGTGTCATGTGTTATTCATAATCCCTTTAAAATTAGCTTTTGGGGCTTTTGTTTACATGCTATGTTATGATATTAGTCATGAATACAATTTTGCCGAAAATCAGAATATAAAACCTGCACATCAGACGCAGAGCCAGACGATGTAAATATTTGAGGTACAGACCAAGCCTAGGGGGCTCCCAGGGATAAAAACACACTAGATTTGCCAAGAAAAAGAATTCATCCTGTAAAGCCTAAATCATACTTTGTGTCGAAATAACAACAAATGTTAAGATTGACTAATTTTGTCTGATGTTCCAGTCACAAATGTTGAGTGAAACATTTCTTGATTATGTTCCCTAAAATGTCTGACCTTGATTAAATTGACTTGTATCTCTGCAAAGCTTGCACGAAATAGGTGTTTTCACATTCATCTGGTGAAGGGCAAGATCTGTTCACTGCAATCTGACATTCAATTGAAAGCCTGAAAACCAGATTAGGTATGTCAGTACTTCAAAATCCAACAAAAACAGTAAAAGAAACCTGAAACCACTAGTGCAGCACGGACATGACTGTACAGAGAGCAAAAATACTCAACATTGTAATTGCAAATAACAAGTAAGCTGTAGAGCTCTGCGCCACCGTATACTGTAGATGTACAGTGCTTGTTTAATCTGTAACGGTCAACCTATCTAACCTTTATGCAGCACTGTTATATAGCCAGCTAGCGGTGGTTGGCGGAACAAGGCCAGACCCAGATCCCCTTTTGAGAGTTTTTTCTTTACTTTTTATGCAGGAACACATGTTACATTAATTTAATGTGTTTGGAGGGGGGGACTTTAAGTTACATAACATAGGTAGGTTAGAAATGTGGCATAGACAGCAGTTCTAATCTTGAAACCTTATTTTTGGCAACAATGTGCTGGAGTAGAGTTCATAGAATGAATGTTTCACTAAAAAATCAGCTACATTTTAATCAATCATATAATAATCTGAGCTGTCCTGACTCCAGATCAAGGAACCTCAACAATGCCAAATTAATAGTAGTAACCAATAACAACACCCCATGACAGTGTTAGGGTGGACCCATAATTGGTGAAATTTCACAGCAATAGAACTTTTGCTCTAATCATTTAGTGGTCCGGTCAGAGAGACTCGGGGGAAATTAAACAAACACATGGTAATTGATATAATCACTGAAAATTAAACAGCAATTTGGCAAACTGTATATCACTGATAAAAATAACATTGGTAATGTGTTGTGAGGCAAATGTGTTCCACAGGCAGTGACTTATCAACAGCAACATCTGGGAAAAAATTTAGACCAGAGAAAATGAAAGATTTTTCTCCAGGTATTGAGGTTTTTGGCGTCACACTGAAACAGAGAAACCAGAAAGAAAAACAAGAGATTAATCCTATGTTGCAGATAACTTTGTCTCCCTGTGGACAGTGACAAATAGGATGAAGTGAGCTTCCATAATATAAAGTGCTGTACTGTTCAGGTGATGAAATATATGTTACGTTTTGCTTTGATTAATTCTTATCAACACATTCATCAGAGGAATGCAATTATCCTGCACCACAAGGCGTTTGTAATTTGTATTTTTTTGAATTTATCTGACCTTTTGTCTCACTTTGATGCAATGTATGATGTAGTTTTCAAGCAAAAAATAAATCTCTTGAAAACTATTTATTCTGTAAACTGGCAGAATGCCAGTGGAAAATAACTTTCACAAATAATGACTCCATTACTTCAGGCACTTTACCTTCTCAAGGTGATAAGCCAGAATGGAACCACTTTGCATATCTTATCCCATGGTCATCACCTGTATTACAGAACGGCACAGTCCTCCCAATTAACGAGGGTGTAAACAGTATAGCCTACCTACTCGGCTGTTCATATTTGAACATGGTAATCATCTCTCTGATGTGGTGATTGGCACAGAGTCACTCCAAACATGACAGCCGCTGCACTGAAAAGGAGCCAGATCAAACCCTCTCTTTGAACCCATTTGCTAATTTATTGCCGTCCAGGAAAAGCTCCTTTCTTTATAATTCCTCCAATATTATACAAAATAAATAAGGGAATCTGTAATGGCATCTGGTAGCTGCTTATTTTCTACAGTTCTTGAATGTTCTGAGTCACATGAGCTGGATAATCACAACATGTAAGTGTTATTGTGTGCTCAAATCTTACTCCCATGTGGAAATGAAGAATATTTTCAGCCTCTGCTAAAAAAAAAAAAAAAGAAGACATTATACAGCAAATCTATGAATAACAAAGTGTTATTTTTCCCTCCTAAATGTATAGCTCCATCCATTGTTAGTCAGAGAAAATGCATTAACACCTCTGAGAAAATCAATGCACAGTTTCCTCACCCATGCTTCAAGGTGGAAAATCCACATAATGGGCATGCATCCAATTAGAGTTTGGAATTTAAAAAAAAAGTCATAATTTAAGACAATGTTTTTCCTCAATTTGGTGACATTTTTAGTGATCTACAGTCATTACTTGCACCAATTTTCCAGCAATCCTACTTTGATGGCACTGAACTGACAGCTGTTCCCAAACAAACAAGATGTCTGATCTACTGAGGTAAATAGAGATGTATCCGCTCTATCCAGACTTTTTCAATTTTTCAGACACACTTTATACGATGTGATACCTGATACTTTACATGTATTATAATAGGCAGCTTAAAGCTAATGATGAAATAAAATTCTAATAAACACAATTTATTCTTACAATTTTTACAAAGAAAAGTTTGTTGTTATTTTATCAAGCCTGGAAACACATGTTGATGTTTGAGTTTTCTTTTGGCTAATGTTCAAGACATTGTTGGCACTAGCTCAATAGGACAGTAGAAACACTTAACTAATGGTGAAAAATATTAAAATTTTCATCATCACTCATCTTTCAGTGTTTTTTTAACCAGCCAACAACATTGATGTTTGATTTGTTGTTTTCATCTGAGTCTGAGCCGTTGGTATTTAGAAGAGCTTTATCTAAATGCTGTTCAGATCATGATGCTCCTATGACCAAGATAGGCACTTTGTAGCTGTTTTCTGTTACTTTTGTATCTCTTTATGGTAATTTAGGGTATTTTCCTCGTTGTTTTGCATCATATTGTTGTTGTGTGTCTCTTTGTATATGTTTTTGTGTCTATTTGTGATTGTCTTGGTATTATTGTTGTTGATTTGCATCTCTGCAGTTATTTAGGTGTCTTTTTGGGTTGTTTTTTTTTACTGTGGTTGATTTGCTTCCTTTTGTTGTTGTTTTGTGTCTCTTCATAGTTGTTATGTATCTCTTTGCAGTTGTTTTGTGTCTGCTTGTGGTTGCTCTTTTTCATAATTGTTCTGGGTCTTTTTGGTCTTTGGTCAGTTGTTTTCTTTGTCTCTTTTTGTGTCACTTTGTAGTCGTTTCATGTTTCTTTGTGTTCATTTTGAGATACTTATCAGTTGGTTTGTGTCTCTTTGAGTGACATTTTGTCAAAGCCAAATAGGTACAAATAAAAAAGTTGGATGTACTGAGAGTACTTCACTGTACTTGGCCAATGCACCAATGGAAATATAGCAGGAATGATGTTTGGTCTCTAATCCCTTGACACAACCATTCACCATGTGCCATCTACATTTGTCAGTGTGGTAGTAAGCTCACTACGCTTCTCCTAGGGCGTTACTGTGGAAACGATGGTGGCAGAAACTTGGTGTCCAGATGGAGCAGCTGTTGGGGTTTTCCTGAGCTCATCTGCTCTGATGCCACAAATGAAGCTGATGATGCCTTTGAACTTTACACAGTCAACACATCCCCCTTGTTTCAGCTCTGTGCAGTGCCACTCCATCAAAACCCCCATGTGCTCCCCCTACACACACTGCCTGCCAACATCAGGATCTGCCTTTCCCTCCACCACATTTTCCTGTTTATAAGATGAGAAGGACCGAGCTCACACCAGGAGACGCTGCACGGCAGGTCTCTTTCCTCAAACATCCCACGCTCGTCTCCATGCAGAGATGGCCTGAAACTGACACCGACAACAGAAGCCTCATTAATCTTTATAGCGGCTCGAGAGTTACCATCTTCTCTCTGCCTGTCTGCTAGGTGGCATATTCTCTTGAGAGTGCTATTCAACATCTTGGAGGTGCAGCACGTTGTCAAAGCAAAAGATTGAGCACGTGGTGTGGAGCAGATGAAAGGCAAACAGGGTATGTATTTGAATATAACCTGTGTGAAGGCATTTAGAGAATTAACAGCTTAAGCAGCTCTGAAATCTCCTCTTTATATTTCCTACACCTGCGCCCGTGACCCTGCATACCGCGGTGCAGCTTAGGCTGTTAATGCAGAGAGTTTGTGCCCTCAGCCTGCTGTCAGCATAGAGACAATGTATGCGTGCACCCATGAGTGCGGGCCTCATGTGAATAGCTGGACCTTACATTCACAGTAAAAAAAAAAGGGAGCTTGTATTTATTATCGTCATCGTTTTTATTGCAGTGAAACCTGTCTTGTTCCGAAGATATTAAACACACACAAAAGGGCACTGAGAAGGTATGATCGAGGCGATGCCCCAATTCTGTCAAAATGTTCCTTTACTAAGTCCTTGCTTTTTTCTGTGGTGCTTTGTTGCCTCACTCGCCTGTAAGAATCAATCAGCTCTTTACACCTGGGTTATGATGGCCCCCACTAGCCTCTGTGTACTGTGGCATCAATAGAGGAAGGAGAGACTCATCTTTTCCAACTACCTTCAATTACAGAGGTGTTGATAATTAACTAGATAACAAATAGCGGATTTTCACCCAGGACAACGGGGTTCGTGTCTTGTTTGAAAACAAAAGTAAATTACTTTTTTACCTAACTTCAGTGGCTCACTGTTTGTGAATCAGGTTTTTTTTTTTTTTAACGAAACATATGTTTTTTTCGTAACTTCCCGTAGTCAGGTCACCCTAGTAACTACTTCACTATGGCATTTATGTAAATTAATTTACTGTTTAAACTGTCTTTTATAACGCTTAGTCAGGACGTTTTTTGCACGAAAACTAGGTCAGTGGTTTTGTAGTCTAAATTCAGTGAAACTGCAGCCCTGCTGAAGACAACTAATCCTAAAGGATAATGGGAGCCAACACAGGTTCACAAAAACTGGGGTGATGTTTTAGGACAAACCCAAAATACAATTGTGAGCATGAAATGAGAATAATATGACCTCGTTTAGCTATGAATGCATTGGTTTTGAAATGCAGTAATAGATAAACTGCCCAGGTTTATAACAAGCCAGCTCAATTCAGTTTCTTTCAAACTATTTCAATGTCTTTTTCATCACCTGATCTTTAAAACATTTTTTTCTCTAAATCACGGAAACTTTTCAGTCAAAGAAGACATTGCTGCACGCACTAAAACAGCCTGGAGGGGATGTGTGGGAAAAAAGGAATAGAATAGCTTTCTTCCATACGCGTGAGCAGAATTCTTATTCTTTGTTAAGGGTCAAGAGCTGCGACCTGGCTCCAATCTTGGTGGCAGATCCAAATGTCTCCAGTAGCAAAATGACAAAGATTAACTGTCCCTTGGAGCTTGAAGGCTCATAATTAATGCTGCCTCACTTCCCTCTGTGCCTGTGCTGGGAGGAGGATTGACACTGAATTGATAGAGTTGCCATTTAAGGGTCAGTCGTACCATGATGGGACAGACAGTGCCGGGCACGTATTTGTCAGGTTTAAGCCTACTTCGATCTGTTAGCAGAATCTTTAATTTCCACAGTCTCACGTAAGGAAAAGACATCTGTTATCTTTCCGATTGCCAGAAACTAAAAACTGAGAAGAAGGCAAGTATCTCACACGGTGTATAGAATCTGCGTTACATTTTGTTTAAAAAAAA
This sequence comes from Centropristis striata, assembly GCF_030273125.1. Taxonomy (NCBI): domain Eukaryota; kingdom Metazoa; phylum Chordata; class Actinopteri; order Perciformes; family Serranidae; genus Centropristis; species Centropristis striata. The sequence continues at coordinate 38,088,806 of NC_081518.1, forward strand.
CAAAAAAAACATGTCATATTGCTTACCACTAAGACACTTTTCATCATGAAGTATTAAGCTTTTATTGTTCTTTCTTTTTCAGCTATTAACAACTACAAATAGGCTTTGACAGGTCTTTGGTAGAGCCTTAAGTTTTTGGATGTGGTGCTGGTTTTGCTGGCTGTAGGCTGAGGGGAAACATGCGGAGTCGTGCCAGTCACTGTGTGGAGTACAGTGCAGTAAACAGCCTTAGAAAAAGGGCGGCTTTGAAAGGCTCCCTCCTACCTCTGAGTGGGCTCTGCAAATCCCTCTATTGAAGTGGGCTTATTTCTTAACAGCGCTCCTACCATTTTGTATGGATCCTCCGGAATCCTCTTTGCACATAAACACTCACAATGGAGTTGCCAAAAAAAAAGGAAATGTTCTGTCATGAAATATAGTCTGATTCATAATCAATAGACGGAGGCGTGAGAGGTGGGGTCCTATTTTCTGAGCCTCTACTGTCTGAAGATACAAACAAGGCAAAGGCCATGAGACATACAGTGTAGTGGGTTGAGTGTATCAGTTCCAGTGGAGGTGGACAAAATCCTCCCCCCCCGATACAGCAGCACTGGGAAATGGAGGACCCTCCTACTGTTTATATGGAAGTTAACTCCTATGGCCTGTGCCTCACCTCAGCAAGTTCTCATAAAACAAGCAGCGCTGTATTTTATGGTAGAAGAAGACAAAATGCCTCAAAGACTTACCGAGATATCAGGAAATAAATATAAGGGGATCTATGTCTAATTCTCTTTCACGCCAACCTCTGAGAAAATTGGAAATGGGTAGTGAATAGCTCAATTTGTCTTGATGTAATTTAATGGCCTGTACCTGTTATGGGCTCAGTCTAATGCAGTAAAACACAATGAGCAAAAATGCTTCTGACTCAGGGAAAGAGGGCTGCAAACTACCTGGCAGCTGCCTGAAAGCTTTTCAATTTTCTATGAAAGCTGTGTAAAAATGCACTAGCATATACAGCAAAAAGAAAAAGGAAAAAAAACCTGCAAAACCCTTGGAAAAAATTCTCTATTTCGCTTTACCTCAGAAATGTCAGATGTGCTCAAGTAATGACAGTGTTTTGGAGGTTCATTTATGTGTCAAGTGTGAAAATATTACTTTCAAGAATGCAGGCTGCCAATGGAAAAATAAGCACTCATTTTTCATTTCATAAAAGTCTCCTCATCACAGATGTGGTCATCGTCTGACAGTAGTAATAGAGTCAGAAATTAGGTTAGGTTGTTGTGCTTCATCCTTAGAACTGACATTAATGGCCTCTCATTGGGTAGCCAAAGCCATTAGCTAAAAAGAATAAAGCTTTAGAGTTGAGATAAGGACGGAAGATGTACTGTGCTGTGTAATGGCTGGGAACTAAAGTGCCCCAATGAGTATGTTGCTTATAGGAAAGGAATTCAGGTAAATCATACAGTATGTTGCTTGATTGCAAAGTTGCACCTGAACTAATTCATAGGGGACACCTCTGCTTATGTCTTCTGAATGTCTGTTCGACAGAAAATAGAAGCCACACTTAAGAGGCACAGGGCTTTCCATTGACTGTAATGTTAAACCATCTGTTTCAGAAATAATACTTTTTTATGTAGAACCAAACAATCCCTCTGGGATCAGTCCAGTACAAACACACTCTTTTGGAGAGCTTCGTATTTAAGTGTCATACATGAGGGTAACACAGCATTGCTTATTATATTTAATGAAAAGAGCACGTTATCTACTTTCCCCAATTTTTTCAGAGATTCAAAGTGGAGAACTGACAGAATCTTCCCCTCATCAGTGTGCCTAAAAGGGAAGCCTGCTGGTGCAGACTAAAAGGATCCTTGCACTTTCACTCTACCCCAGGATACATGAATGTAAAAATATAACAGATTCTTTAGTCTAGATCATTTCCTTTCTTTGTCCCTCTGGTTTCACTAACATCAGCCACTGACACAGACAAACTAATTACCAGACCAGTACCCCAGCCACAAAGCAGGAAATTGGCTTTTCGGTCCAAGGCCAAGCTCATAGTTTCTGATATTTCCAACCACTGTCACTGTTTGATCAGCCAAGGTGATCTGAACAATAGAGTTGTTAATAGTACTCTAGCAGTAAATGTAAACAAGGGAAGGCCCTCCAACACAATTTACAACAATGATCACACAAGTACCATTTCCCAACTGATTGGAATTTCCTCAATAAAGGGACACTAGACCACGATGTCATCTTTGTTATTCACTGTTGTGTGATGCTGCAAGACATCTATCTAAGACTATTCCATCGAAATACTTTGACAACTACTGGATGGTCTGACGCTAAAATGTGGTACAGACGTTGTAATAGGTCCAATACCTGCAATCAGCCATCAGCATCAACTGTACTTTGTGTTTATTGCTAATTAGCCAATATTAGCATGCTAACACACTAAACTGAGATAGTAAATAGGAATAGGAAACATTCTCTCTGCTAAGCATCAGAGTGTTAGTATCGTCATTTTGAACATATTAGCCTGGTGACATTTGCATTAAGCTCAAAGTGCTACCTAAGTACAGTCTCATGGAGCTGCTAGCATACTAGCATACTGTAGCCTTGCTAAGAAACACAATGTTTGATTTTTCGGTGAATAAATATCAAATGACCTATAATGGTTAGTTTGTACTTTCTGTATAGTAATTTGCTGTTGAAAAAAAAGTTCACAACTTTGTTCTCTCGGTTATTTGACCATTATCAATCAGTACTTCTGGGCACCAGACAGCACAGAGTGACTCCAGGGTATCCAAAATAGCACCAGGTCAAAGTCATTTCTCCCTTACTTGGCTGTACAGAAAACAACTAAGAGTATCTATTTCATATCATATGACTGGTGTTTGAGGATCAATAGCCCCTAGTCCACAAGGGAAAACCCTCTGGTTCTGGTCTGAAATCAAATTGTAAACAGCCTGAAATAGCTCCTGTGTGACTAATTCCCTTTCTCTGCCATAACGACTGAGATTGTAAGTGGCTTTTTGTATGGACCAGAAAATTAGATTCTTTACCCTATTAGAGACACAACCCCCACACACATCCCCCCAAAAACCTGGCTTGTCAATATTAATAGCTAATATGATCAAAGATGGCCCTGCATGTTTTAATAGCCATATGGCAGCTCCGTTGGGTAATTTGAAAGCAATTTTGGAGTTGTAACATTTGGGAGAAACAAACAAAGTGGGGGTGTGACAGTAAAAGGTTGATGAGAGACAAAGATACAGTAGGTGCGGACAATTAGCTGTATGGCAATCCCCTTGTTAAAAGGCAGGATAATGCCCATGCTGGATTGATTTACTGGCTGCAGTTTGGTGACAGCTCCCATATCGCAGCCTCACTGCCCACTGAAGTGTGCATTAGGACTTGGTGTTGGCAGCAATATGGCTTTTACATTTAACAATCTGTGTGCCCAGACAGAGTGGAAGGGCTCGGGAGACAAGTTGACAGAGGGGAGCCTCCCATCACTTGTCAGCATTGTCAGGGGCAATGCCTCATTATCTCCAGTCTATTGGCTTCTATTCATGTTATTTATCAATCCCATCACCTTTTCTTTGTGGCTCAAATCAAAGAGAGTCGAGGTCTGGAGGGGATATATGTATATAAATATGTTGAAAATTGGCTCGGTATGGATTCCTTTGCTCGTGCCGACCTCTTTGTTTGGCTGCAGACTGGGGTAGCTTTTGTGTATCTGCCAGCACGGCCACGACTCTTTCCATCAATGGCACGCCATTCAGGAGATAAGCATCAGCTGGCGGCCCACTCCACTGACACCACGACTTCCTCCCAGAGTCAGCAGATTACATTTTAGAAGTTGACAGCTTGTTATCACTCTGGATAGCAGGAGGGCTTAATCTTTTGTTCTTTTCTAGTTGGGGTAGGGCTGAGGAGTCGTCGGCTCAGGCCACTGATTCCGCCGACTTCCCTCCTCGTGCCCTCTGCAGTGACACACACGGTGAATAGGCCACTCTCTCCTCCACTCTTTTCATCTTCCTCTAAGAGTGCCTGCACTTTGTAGAGGGATTACAGTGATGGAAGCCTCAGCAGTGCACAATGATATCCATTCAACATGTCTCTCTGGCAGGCAGGGGATGGGTTCAAGTCTGATTTGATAATGGGTATGCCAGCTTCAGTCTGAAGGGACGGATCACAGCTCCTAAGGCCTGCCTTGTCCTTTGGGAACAATCATGTGGAATCCCTCTCGGAATAACATCTATGACCATAATAGGGGCGGAGAATGGCGTGGTTCTTGTACAATATGGTAGCTTATTCTGCTAGTGTTCAGAGGAAAGCCTTTCGATCATGCTACTGAGAAACAAACTGTACAGAGGAGTGTGAGACTAGATGTTTTATAAGTAACGGCAGGTCCCAGATGCCAAGGTTCCACAAAAATAAAACACGTTATTTCTTATGTTACATTTAGACCATGTTATGACGACTGGTTGTAAAGCAGCTTTTTGTCCGAGCACTTCTGCAGCACTCTATTCACGGCACAGTGGATACACTTTGGCTCAAGTATTTTGCGTCAGAAATCTGAAAGCAATTTGTCTATAACAGATAATTAAATAAAGAGGCACATTCAAAGGCGCAGATAAGTACTGAACAAAGTGATTATTGAGTTCACTAGACTGTAAAGGCATGTTATATCTTTAATAACATATCTGAGCCATGGGTGTCACATCGCTATGTTTCCTTATAGATATTAGTTGACCTGTTTAACAGAATAATAAAACACACAGTTTTGTTGTGCTAGCAATAACCCATCTTGCATAATCTTCCCATCCTGAGCAGTTGACAACCTTGAACATTGGCATTTATTATCACTGCTTTGCTTTTGAAGCCACAAGATGTCTCCTTGGTGAGAGCTGCAGTTATATAACCTCCCTCTCTCCTCCCACTCTCTCTTTGTATGTCTCTTCCTGTCTATAATGTTCACAGCATCTCAGGCCTACTGGAGCCTACAAAGCTCAAACTTACACCCTTTTTTTGTTGGGAATACTTATGACAAGTTTTTTTTTGTTGCTTTTCTGATGTGTTTGCAGCGGTGAAGACAAGCTTGATATGAACAGACTCATACGAAGGCAGTGAAACCAGAAAAGCCATGCAGCTTATGCAACACATCAGAGCTGTGTGATGAAATTAATTATACGGGACAAAGTTTCTTCCTGTCATACTGCAGAAAGGGCTAGGAGTAGATAATATACCCACCAACTGTAAAGAAAGCTGAAATATGACTACCAACATTTAGATCTGCAGAGACAATTGGTTTGGTTCCTTATCCCAAAGACTTGAGTAAACATTCCTTTTCCCTAAGACGCCATATTATTGGAGGAAAGGTAAGAGGTCACCTGTATGATCAATCTGCCAAATCACCTCTCTGTGAGAGATACAACACAGTATAGTTCGTCACAAGATTAAATTTAGCCTGGATTTCAATTTATGCTTAGTTGCTTGTCATCCTTCAACACTTGTCTCTTAACAAAACCTGATAAATATCACACCTAATCTGGTATGCCTACCTTAGCAAAAAGCAGAAAGACAGAAAAACTGTTTAATGCAGTGACTTCTCTCTGACTGCTGAATACAGGAATGTAAAAATGAAGAAATGAAGAAACTGTATTGGCTGCTACAGCCTACTGGGGTTAGCAGCTTCTTACTTTTTCTTCCAGTGTACTACAGTCCTTAACACCTGCATCTATAAATGTATATATGTCGGCTGATGCAGCAATGATAAAATAATGATCAAGTTTTTGAGCAACAAAATGTAACCTAAGTAATATCCAGCAGTTAGTTACAGGATAGATTTTTTTTTTCTAAAGAAATGATACGTCCTCCCCAAGTCCATACAAGTTGGGAAGCTGTGTAAAATGCAAATAAGAAATTCAAAATTGTGATATTTTTTTATTAGCATTAGCTGAACTCCACATCCTGCTCAGAAGTGCTCATCATCTAATCGCTGAAAATACAGAAATCTCCAAAATGACCAGTTTTTGAACCCAAATCTCAGCATGGATTCTTCTGTGTTGTTCCAAGACCCTTGAAGACAGCATATTGCTGTAATATTCTGGAGTTGTTTTTTTTTTTTGACCATTTCTATCCATTCTCAGTATGAATAAAACTGCATAATTCAGCACCAAATGTGTGTAACAAATGGTATCAACCTAACAATTACTGCAACAACTTATGGGGCATAGTTGAACATGGAAATGGACCTTAAAGGGACAATTTTTATTAGAAAATTTTGATTAGAACAACTTGACACACAGAGCTGAGCTGCATCTGAAATTAATCTTCAGATTCACAGCTTTCAGATAATGTCCACCACTTCTATGTGGCATTTATTGTTGTCCTGCTATCATCCACTGCCCACAACCCCAATTCTCATAAAAAGGACTTTGTGTATTAACTGGTTGAAGCTGATCACTTTTGGTCTAATTAGACAAAGAAGAGAAACATAAACAGAGGAAATGTTTTTTGTTGGATACAGGGCAGAGGCATTTTAGTTGTGGCTCCATATTTGTCAGTCATGTTGCTTTTATTATTTATTTATATAAATGTAGCCAACTCAGTCTTGATTAATTGGTGCTCCCATGGCAACAAGATGTCTCACTCATTGTCACACTGATATCAAAGCGACTCCGGACACAGACAGCCAGGACAATGTCTCAGTGAAGGAGAAGCGGGAGTGGAGTTTAATCAGCCTCTGCGTGGCTTTGAGCTGCTGGGCTGACCTGTTAGTAATTATTACAGAGGAACATGGCTACAATACTTGAATTGTTGCTGTGACTCAGTTGGCATTTCCATGCCTCTGGTCAGTCAGAACTCAAAGCCTCACTCTGTAACTGATATGTATTCAACTTAAGTGGAAGAGACAGGAAAAGGTACAAAAGCACATGCGACAATGTCTTTTTGAAATCACTATTATTTTGTATTATTATTTGATATGGGCCACATCCTGAAACAGTTATGGTCAGTCATCCAAAGCAATCAGATAGGGGCAGAAAAAAATGGTTTTCAAACTCTGCCTTTTGTATTTATATCTATGATTTCCCAGCTGTCTCTGTTTATCTTCCTAAAGATGAACCCCTTTTGTGTTTACAGCCACAGAGTGTACCGAGCCTCAGCTGTGGTTTTCACAGTGACATAGCATGGGACAGACTGACAGTGGCAAGAGGCAGCATCTGTGATTACAGTCTTCAAAGATATTTTCAAAAATCAGCTTCACTGTTGGATCCACCTGGTGCACTGGCCTTGTTCTGTTTTATTTCCTTTGGAGTTTTTAATGTTACCCAGCATGGCATTATGGAAAAGGGCAACCTGAAAGCCCCCACCACCACCAGCAGGATGTCCAAGCCATGATCTGCTGCTCAGTGGGGGTCCTAACCCTGTCTGTCTGTCTGTCTGTCTGTCTGTCCGTGGCTCAAAGATGCATCTTGAACTCTGCAGAGTTGAAAGAAAGATCACAGCATCTTTTTCTTTTTTCTTTTTGTTTCAATCAACATCCTCCCTGTCTTTCCCCCATCCCTCCTTTCATTCTGTATGGTTGCTTTTGGACCTCATTTCATATTTCATGGTTTTCTGGATATCACAAGATCTAATATTTTGAAGTTTTTTACTTTTGAGATTGAAGAGCAGTTCAGTGGAGAGCTCTGTAATTTGTGGCTTTGCACTTATTCCCATTGGACAATGCCACACAGGATAGCCTTTCTCCGACAATATAAGAAAGAGATTGAAAAAACAATTTTCCAAACTTCATCTAACAGTTTACATAAAAATATTTATTTTTCAACCAAAATAATTCCCCATGACTATCCCTTAGCATCTCAAAGTGCTTACTTTTATTCGCAGTTCACATGTTTTTTTTACACTGACCTCTGCTGGAAAAGGAATGTGAAAAATAAAATCTATTTGTATAGATTGGCATATAGAAGCCATTGGTGAGCAGGATCAGATGGCAGGGAAAACAGATTATGTTGCAGGGCTCCTGTGGCATAACCCCGGGCATTAATGTTAATGGAAAACCACATGACCTTGCAGTTGCCTCTGAGCAGCTCCATTTTAAATCCAATTGACATGGCCCAAGTCTGGAAGAGGCTGGAGAGACGGTGATGCAGGCACCTGATACCCATGCATGAGAATAGTCTGTTTTTCTATTTTTTTATTTTCAGGGGATCCCAGAGGCTCCCAGTAAGGTTTCCTCAGCCCCCTGAGATGAACAGGGGGGAGGCAGAGCTGAATATGGAACTGCGGTTGCTGTAATACTTGCTTGATACCCATGCCCAATGCCAGATGTCATGTGATCCCTACACTGAGCAGAATGGCAAAGCTCAGCTTGCACTGCTTTTTCAATCAAGGTATGTTGTCGTACTTATGGTCAAAAACACACACAACACAAAACCCCTTGTTTCAGGGAGCAAATTGTACTTAAAGTTGGTTCAAAATCACTGTGATAGAGTTGGCCTTGCCAAGAATTGCTTTCCAATGATCTCCTTGCTCTAGGAGGAATAGAGGGGATAGTGCCAGCAGAACAGAAACAGGCTTTGTTAAATGAACTTTGCACACACAGATGAAAGAATGGAAAAGCAGCCTAAAATAATCTGTATTTTTCCACAAACATCCAGTAGAGGATTTGCATTCAAATACAGTGCAGTTCCAATGCTGAGGGTCATCAGTACAATTTAATTACATTAAGAGACAGCTAAATTGGACTTTGCAAACACACAAGGCTTAAGGGATTACTGGACCTCTGAGGGAGAGATCAAATTTTACCTTCGAGCATGAAACAATATGCCCGGTTCCTGGCAGGCATGTGGACAGAGATAGAGGGAGGGAAGGGGAGTTGGAGGGGGCCACCAACAGTGGACAGCCAGATTATTGATTTTATTCAACTTTTCATATTTACTGCATTCAAATTGGCCTGCATATAGAAAAGCTATACGTTTCAAGATAAACTTGGCATGATCACAGCCAAAAACCCACACTTCTGTGCATCTAAAGATATTGTTTATCTTGATCACTTTACATCCTCAGCCTCTATGATTCCCCCACTATCTCCCTACTGCTAACCTCTCCTGCATGTGCAATGTTTTGTCTGCATGTCTCCAACTATTTATTCTTCAGTGATTTATTGAACACTATGTTTCCTCTGCAGCTGCCAGCTCACAGTATGGCATGCTGCCTAAATGTTGCATCACCCAATATGGACCTTTTACTTCCCCTCCTTTTTCTTAGTAGCAGTAGTAGAATTGACTGGACGATATCACGGGATAAATGTAACATGGCATTCAGAGTGAAGTAGTGTTGTGTTAAGTTTTGATACTGTATCCATAGAAGGTCAGTCAATGGAGGGCCATTTTTAAGACCTTGGCCTCTTTTTCTGCCAACTTCCCTTTATAGTTACAGTACGTCACAACAACAACATAAAGTCAAGAAACTTACAAGTTATATAAAGCATCCAATACCATTTTTTAGGGTCACAGCAGAAATAATCTTTAAACAGTGTTGACATAGCGATCACCCTTTAAAGCAACTAATACAGCTATTTTACATGCTGCACTGACTTGTAATAGGAAGGATGGTGTCTCATCCATTCCCACCTGTGACCTCATGGCAGAGGTGAAGAGATAGAAGAGGAATTTGACCAAAAAAGCTAAGATAAAAGAAGAATGTGACCAAGCAAGATGCCACCAGACAAGATGATATTTATGACTGGCTTTTAGTTGAGTAAGCTCAGGCAATAAAAAGCTGCAAGACAGATGGATGGTGTCTTCTTGCTGTTGGACTAGTTTGTAATATTAGCAAAGTTTTTCAACAAGTATTTGGTGATACAGAATATAATCTTTAATACTGAATTGCATTCTGAAACTCTAGAGGCACTAAATCGCAAAACATACCAATTGTTTTTAATGTTGCTTTAAGTTGGTATGACAACTTTCTTAGCTAACAGTTGCTCAATGAGTAGATACACAGCTACATTAGCATTCAATTGTAAATGGGGTGCACTTATATAGCGCTTTTATCCAAAGCGCTTTACACTACACACATTCACACACACATTCATACTGACATGTGGGCTGCCATGGTCAGGGATCGAACCACCAACCTTCTGACTGGAAGACGACCTCTCTACCAACTGAGAATATAAAGAATATCATATAAACCAATCTCACATGTAATCTTTCACCATCAGTTTTGCCTGGATGTGTTACAGAAGTGATGTTTTCACACTTTTTTATTTCATTAGGTAGGTGTTAAAGCCCTTTGATGCTGAGCAGGCCTCTGTTCTGTTTACTGCTGTGATTTACAGCTGATTTTGTGTATAGCATACCAACATGCAGGGCTGAGTAAAAAAGCATGCAGAACTTATTTATTCCATTTGACTATATTTATTAATACATATCAGGAGCCATATAAACATTAGAACAGCTTTTTCCCTTTAAACTAACATGTTTAATCCATCTACCTCTGCCATAGCCATGCTATTAAATAAGCTATTCATTCTTAAAATACAGAACACACATTAGGAAAATAAACACAAAATAGGGGGTTTTACAAAGTGCAAGAAATTAGCTTCTTACAATGCCATGCTAATTCATGTTGGGTCTATAACCTGTATGCTGTACATTTCAGCCTTGCAGGTGATTTTGTGCAGTTTGAAATTTTGAAAATAACATTTGCATTTCCAAATAACGTTTAAATAGCCTGAGGTTTGTGTTTCAATGAACGCTGGTGAATTCAAGTCAAGTATATTGTGTTTATATCGCCTACTATCACAAATCATAAATCTGCCTTAAGGCGCTTTACAATCTGCACAACATACATCTTCTGTATACTTTTGACCCTTACTTTGGATAAGGAAAAACTCTCCAAAATCATCCTTTAACAGGGAGAAAAATGGAACAAACCTTAGGAGTCTCTCTTCCAGGACAGCTCAATGCAATAGATGTCATGTGTTTAGGATTATCAACATAATAAAACAACAGTGTAGGCAATCCAAATGACAAAAATGATATGTGAAAGATAGAATGTGAATATATCCAAAATAATAAAAGTGTATAAAAAAAAATCTATATACACCACTTTTAAAGTACAAAAAGATTGTGTTTTACATATAATTGTGTGTGTAGTGTGAGTCCATTTCCAGCCACAAAGCCACAGCCGGCTGAGGCCAGCTATGCTAAACTGTCTGCACTTAGAGTAATGTCGGCTACTTTTGTTAAGAGCACTTAACAAATGGCACGTCATTATCACTTACACTGAGATCCAGGCACTTGCTAGTAAACACATTTTCCCAACACACATGCAATGGGGCCACAATTTCGCTTCTCCCCCTCCATTTATAAATTGCTCTGCATTAAGGTTCGAGAGGTGAAACACAAGCCAACCTTCCGCTCACCAGAGCAGTTGGTCCTCACTGCCATAGTCATCTGAAAAATGCCCAGAGGTGTAAATCTGTGCAGACAATTTATCTGAACTGCTAGCTCTTCAGGTGTTTCTTCTCCCTGAGAAGCTGGCCGCTGTTTCTCCAATTGTCCTTAAACAATTACTTGGGAGAGATCGGGGGGGACGACTGTTGCCAGTTAAACTGCAGTTTTCTCAGCTACCATTGTGCAGGCCATCTAAACCATGGGATACAAAGCTCTCAAGCACACTGCAAGCCAAATAAAGAGGTGGAGAAGGAGGGGGAGGCAGATAAAAGCTGACACCCAATGTATTATAACTCAGCTCTATTAGATATGAGCTTCTGCTCGGGTGAAGCACCATAGCTTAGGGCAAAGATACTGCTTGCTCATTGTGCTTTAGTGAGGGGGCTGGGAAGACTGTGTAGCCACTGTGTTCTGTATACAGCACACAGTCTCATGCATGATTTAGTAAACTGGAATTCTTACTTCAATATTCAAGTAGCGATATAGCAGACAAGATAAAAGGATGTGCTTAGGCTGCAAAAGTTATTCTAAGACATACACTATATGCTTGAAAAATGGCTGGTAATCAAAAGAGAATATTGTCAATGAAATGCTGCTTACACTTTCATTTTTTACATTTATTCAGTTTTGGCAATGCTACAAACAAATACAAAGTTATGAAAAAAAGTTGAAAAGATTGCCACACTGCTTCTGATAGTTATACAGTTATTTAAGTCAAACCTTCATCACAAGCGTGGCCAAAATATTGACAATAGTAAGTCATTTACAGTGTATGTACAAATTATTTTTGTTAATCATCCTTTTTATATTCCAAGCCATACTTAAATAGGCACTTATACATTGATTGGGGTTATTTTAATTCCGGCTAGTCTTTGTCTCTTGTTTTTTTTTAGGTTGGTCATCAGCCACTTTGGTCCAGAATAAAATATCTCATGCTCATAACTTTGGTCACACTGGGCTATTTTCTTCAGTGCCCCCAGAAAATGTTTAGTAAAATCTTACAATTATACAATGGATTTCCATGAAAGTACAGACATTCATGTCCCCTTCAGGATGAACTATGATAACTTTGGTGATCCCCTGATTTTTTGATCAAATGTTGAAATCATGTCAAAATCTCAAGTTTTTAATATTTACTTTTACTGTTTTCACTGACAGTAAGCAAACAAAAGAAACTGCTTCTTGTGTATGATTTAATTTAGTGTATGAATGGCACAAAATGAAGACAGACAAGAAAACAAATTTGTTTTTAAGGAAATATCAGAAAAACAAGTATTTACCAGTTTTGACATTTTGTCACAAAAATAATTGTTACAAATAGTTTGAGTACACTGAACTTGAGGGCTTAACTGAAGAAAAAATGGGTTTGTTTTGATGTGTTTTGATAGTGTAAAACCCACTTTTCCAGTTGTGTAACATTCTAGACAGCACTGTTTGTGTGTTTTCTCTGGAAGTGAAAGTTAGTACAATTTTAAAAAGCTGTTTTTTAACCTTCAGGTAGAAGCTATACTTTAAACCATATCAGATACTTAAAAGTTTTAGGACGGATGCAAATCAAAAGACTTACTACAACAAACAAAGTGACTTAATTAGATAATTAAATTACTTGAAAAGTTTCTGATGTGTTTTTAGGCCATTAATAGATATTAATGGTTTAGTATTTAAGGACCAGAAAAAATGGAATTAATTTACCTTAAGCTTTAGAAAGAAAGTTGCAGCAAATATCTCTATTACATTTTTTTTTCCAAATCACAGTAAAGGACTGGATTATCAGCACTCAAGTCACTGGACAGTGTAACTGAATCTTAATGGAATCCAACTTTAAAATCAAAACCCCCACGTATCCTCTGTTGCTTTAATAACACCTAAGCTCATTTTCCTCCAAGTTATTTGCTAGTGAAAATATATGTACTATTATGTACACAAGACGTGATTTGGCTTGACACAGTTGACTTGAGATTCTGGCAAACAGCTTATCTCACAACCCTCATCACATAAAAAAAACAATCAAAAAAATATATGTTTTTTGCTTAGGCTGCAAAAGTTATTCTAAGACATACACTATATGCTTGAAAAATGGCTGGTAATCAAAAGAGAAGATTGTCAATGAAATGCTGCATACACTTTCATTTTTTTTTTTCTTTTTTTTTTTTACATTTATTCAGTTTTGGTAATGTTACAAACAAATACAAAGTTATGAAAAAAAAGTTGAAAAAGATTGCCACACTGCTTCTGATAGCTATACAGTTATTTAAGTCCAACCTTCATCCCAAGCTTGGCCAAAATATTGACAACACTAAGTCATTTTCAGTGTATGAAGAAATTATTTTTTGTTAATCATCCTTTTTATATAAATTATAGCATAACTCCTTCCAAGCCATACTTAAATAGGCACTTATACAAATGAATTAACACTTTTCTCTAAAGTTTATAAAGGCTACAGGCACCAACAAATTATTTAACAGACACTAGATATGCACTTAACAAGTACTGAAAACCATTCTGGTTGCTGCCAGTACTAAGCTAAGTTCCCCCGAGGACAAGGACACAAAACTTATTTTAGACACTTAAAAACACAACCCACCTAAGAAAACATATTTTTTGAATATTTGCACTGCTGTCAGACAGCCTTGGTAAAGTTATCCATTATCTATGCGCTCATCAAATCCACCAGACTCCATTAACAAAAACAATAATTTCACCTGGCAGAACATGAGAGTTTCTGGACTATAGCTGCCTTAATCCTTTAGTTTGTTCTTGTTTTATTTGACTTTGTTGGTTTCAAGGTTTAATTTTGATCCACCAAAGTCACACATTAAGATAATACACTTCCCATAGATAAGTGCATCATCAAAAAACCCAAAACACTTTAATAAATCTGAACTATCCCTTTAATATTAAAAAGTTGAATTTATCACAGAGCTGTTGTACTAATGGGTTACATACGATTGAAAGAACCTCTGTCACCACCTGTTACTGATGAGGTTTGGTAAAGCATTCTTCTCTAGACACCACATATGAGATTAGGATCGTGTATTCGGTGCCACATTAAGTACATTTGATCCGGAAGAAATCTGTGTACCAGTATAATGTCTTTATAGAAGCAAGGGTCATATGAATCTACTCTGCTGGAGGGAAAGGAGTGTCCTGCTGTCTTCACACCCATATGGGATTCAGGACGCAGTCCTGCTTTGGCCAGGCAAATTCCCATGTAAACATCATCAATGGGGAGGATGGTAATGGACTGGGACATATTGTAAATGACCTTAGCTGTGAAGCCAGACAGCAGGAAGCCCCCGCCACCACAGTAGGCTGGGTATGTGTCCGACTGGTGCACTTGAACTGGAATAAAATACTTGCTCCATGAATATCTAATGGGCCCCACATTGTTGATCAGGTGACCGGTAAAGAGATGCTTATTTCCATTGTTGTCCTGAAGGTTTTGGAGGTACTCAACCATGTTGTCGGTGTTTGCAAAGACGTCATCATCACCATTTAGCAGGAAGTGGGCTTGCGGACAGTTTTTTTCCATCCATTGTAGAAAGAGTATCTGCTTCAGGGTGAGGTTGAAGAAGGAGTCATCAAAGTCCCATTGAAGAATGTCATTGTACTCACGGTGCTCCAGCTCCAGTAGTTTGTTCAGTCTCTCCTTTTCAAAACCAGCCTCCACTGTTCCTGAGAGAAAGATCCTTCGGATCCACGCACCGTTCTGTAACCTCTCTTTGGCCCAGGTTTTGCGAAGCACCTCTCGGCGTTCGTAGTTCATGGGGGAACTTTTGATGACCAGCAGAAGAAAGACTTCTGAGGATCCATTAGGCCCTCTGCATTTACCAGAGTTGTCCAGAAGCATGGGGAAATGGCGACAGTGTCGATAGTAGAGAAAGTTTTGTATATTATCAGGAAGTGAGGTGAAGTTGGTGATATTGGCAGCAGACATATTTTGTCGGCATTGTGTCCAGGAGAATGCATAGGTGGTCTCGGTGGTGGGTGGTTCATTTTGATTGACATCCCTTCTTACACCTACTTTGAGGTGGACAGCATTGTGGTCCAGAGAATATTCATAGAGATAAATGACCATTAGAAGAGTTCCCACCAGCAAGAAAGTCTTTCCTCTCAGGATTTTCCTCCTTAAAAATCTGCAGTGACAAAACAACATTGTGTCCTCATTACCTCTGTTTGATGAAAAATAATATACTGAAGGTGAATATCAAAGTATTAAGCATTTAATGATTATCATTAACATCTGCAGGCTTTGGAATCACTTTCACAACACAACAATAAAGCAGGAGTGTAAAACCCTCTTTTCTAGTTGTGTAACATTCCAGACAGCACTGTTTGTGTGTTTTCTCTGGAAGTGAAATTTAGTACAATTTACAAAAGCTGTTTTTGAAGCTTCAGGTAGAAGCTATACTTTAAACCATATCAGATACTTAAAAGTTAAATCGGATGCAAATCAAAAGACTTATTAAAGCAACCAAAATGACTTTAAAAGTTTCTGATGTGTTTTCTAGGAGTACTTAAGGACCAGAAAAATGGGATGAATTTACCTTAAGCTTCAGAAAGAAAGTTGGAGTGAATATCTCTTTTAAATTTAATTTAATAAAGAAAAAAAAAATCCCAGCAAAGAAATGGATGATCAGCACTCAAGTCACTGGACAGTGTAACTGAATCTAAATTGAATCCAACTTTAAAATCAAAACGCCCACATATCCTCTGTTGCTTTAATAACACCTCAGCTCATTTTCCTCAAAGTTATACGTTTGTGAAAATATAATTTACTCATTTTCTATACTGTACATGAATAATTAATTTAATTAAGTTTGTAGAAGTAATACATTCACATAATTACCTGGACATACTGGTAGATTGCTTGGTGGTATATCCTCCCAGTAATTATAGGACGTCTGTTCAAAATGTAATGACAGAATATTAAAAGTGTGGACTGAGGTATCAAGTTATTAACCGGTCAGGTGGTTTAACCAGTATGGCAAGGTATTTACACAAGATGTGAGTGTTTTTGGCTTTGGACACAGTTGACTGAGATTCTGGCACACAGCTTAACTTACACCTTTCATCCATCACATGTCAAAAAAAAATTTTTTCGGCTTGATCCAGTTTTATACCAGGACGTGTACAACCACAAAACGCTAACCATCCTGTTTCTTTATCTTGAGCATGAACAGACATCTTATTTAAAAAAAAAGTCCATGGGACCATGATGGACACATTTCCTGATGCAATTGTAATTATTACAATAAGTAACAAATGCATACTTATTTGTGTTAAATAAACTTACTTGATATCGATTTACACTGAAAAGATGAAGGAAAGTTAATCAATATTTTAGTTATTTTAATTTTGATATAATTTCGATATCTTACTAGACCAGGGGTGTCAATCCGGTCTGCAGGATGAATTTGAAAGTAAAAAAAAAATGCATGAAAAACATGCACTATATATATTTTTTTTTTTTAAATAAATGCAATTCCTAAATGTCAGGTGATTACTTTGTTCCTTATACATTCAATAGCACCCTATTTTGTTTGTAAGGTGTGGGGAGTCAATTTAAGTTTTGAGATTTTGTACGGACATGTGAAAATGGAGTTAAAATAATTCCTAGATGTTAATAAATTACTATATTTTCCTGTGACTTAAAGTTTTTTGCCTTTGTATGATCACTGTGATCAGTTCGAATGCACACATGAAAATGATAAACAGAAGCAGATTGCACATGTTTGTCTTTAGAAATCTGAGTTTGTTCACGATATGTCTTGTAAAACACACTACCAGTCAAAAGTTTGGAAACACCTTCTCATCCAAGGTTTTTTAATCATTTTTTTTCCAATATTGTAGATCAATACTGAAGACATCAAAACCATGAAAGAACACATGTAGTAAAAAAAAAGTGAAACAAAGCAGAATATATTTTATATTTCTGATGATTGGAAGTATCCACCTTTTGCTTTGATGACAGCTTTACACACTTCTGCTATTATTCTCAGTCAGATTCATGAGCTGCTCCCCTGAATGGTTTGGTGCACCTCGACAACAGATAATTTGTGGAATTTCTTGCCTTCTTAATGTGTTTGAGACCATCAAAACATAAGGTGGCTACTGTGGAGAATCTAAAATATAAAAAAAATCTGGTTTGTTTAACACTTTTCGTTTACTACATGATGCCATATATGTTCAATCATAGTACATATTTTTTAAACATGAATCTACATTATAGAAAATACAATAAAATAGAGGAAAACCATTGAATAAGAAGTTGTGTCCAAACTTTTGACTGGTAGTGTATATCCATTAAATATAAAATATTTCCCAATGTCCTTGTATTCTTTGCACAAAAACAAAGGGGGAAACATGGACTTATTTTTTTATTTATAGGTCATTATGCTATGATTTTACTGGTCCGGCCCACTTCACATCTAATTAGGCTGTATGTGGCCCCTGAACTGAAATTAGTTTGACACCCCTGTACTTAACATTTCTGTAGAAATAATATTTCAAATTTAAGCAAAACAGCTTTTAAATCTTTTCACACAAATATACTAATATCTGCTGTATGTAAATGACAGTATGGCTGTCATAAAAAGCTTTTGCCCACTATTTGTGCCACAATCGGTTTCATCAAGAAAAATATCCATCAAGTTAGACAGGTTAAATGTATGGTAAAATTGTTCTTAATTATCAAACTGAAAAACTCAAAGTTAGATCATATTTAAACACAAACAATGCATCAGTTAAACTATGAAGTTATTCATATATTGAACTAAAACATTAACATGTGGCATTATCAGACTTATAAACTCACTTTTAGACGCACTTGACAAACATGGCACACAGGTGTGGTCACTGGCAGAGCAACCAGAGCACCATTTCCCCCTCATGGTTATAGCAGCACTGATTCTCGGCAGATTGAGATCACCTGTGTTTAATTGGCTCCAAGCACAATCAGGTGTGTTTGTTGCACTTCCCACAGCTCAACGGGGCCACGGCAGACATCAAATACTTTATAACTATAACAACACCAGCATTAAGCTGATTGAGTTTATGTTACGTGAAAAGCATTTGCACAAAACTTCCAACTTCTGATCAAAATTGCATGTGTCAAAAACAGGAAAGTCTGACTTGATCACCTCAGGATTTGAACATTGGACCATTTGTATCCCAGAAAAGAAAACTTTCTGACTGCACCCCCAGGGAGATAAGGTCTTCACACATCTTCTCATACGTTGATGCAATGATATCACATTTGCTTTTCAAGATTTGTGAATTGATCATAGACTGCATTGTCGAAAAACTTTTGTCACAAATTCAGTGGATGCGTTCAAAGAAATCTAAGGACAGACAATATGAAGTTTGAAATGTGAAAAGCTGCAAAATTCACATTTATTGTAAATAAATCTCCAAATGCAAACCAAATTTCATGACAATTCATTCAGCCAATTTATGAGATATAAACTTACAACATCCTCCAATCATTGGGGGACATTTGACCTGTCTACAATGTACTATGTCATGGGAAGTTGCAAAAATATTTAGGACTAATAATCATTATCATAATCATTATCATTATCAGCAGCAGCAGCACAAAAACATAAGGACTAGAAAGGACAAAACTAGAATAAAGTTAAAAAAAATGGAATGCTTCAGCCAACGAGCCAAGTTGACTTACCTGTGGACTTGTATGACACGAGACAATACTTCAGATAACAATATTGCTGCAAAGAAATGAAATCCACAAAATTGGATGCTTCCCACACATCTTCAAACCGGCAGCACAGAAGATCTACACAATCCCCACAATTTTAAGGTGGACACCCCAAAATAGTGTCAATGATTGACCTTTGACCTTTTAGAGAAAAATGTCTTTACTTCGTCACTTTAACCATTTTAGACATTTGTGTAAAATCTTGTCATATATTTCACATCACATCTTGTGTATTTATTTGTAAAGTTGTGTTCAAAAATGTATTTGATGAGGTCACACTGACCTTTGACCTACAAATTTGAAGAAATTTCCTGCAGGTGTTCCTGAAATTTAATGTGTGTCACAATAATAAAAGCAAGGACAATACGGCTTTTTTAATGCTTCCTATAATTAAGTTTCTTCTATTCTATAACACATCTTAAAGTGGACGCCAAAGTTCTGCTTAAGGCATGAGGAATCATGTGGGAGTGTGAAATCACTTAATTTTTAATTCCAAATAAAAAAAAAAATATGAATAAGATCAGAGGAAGCTGTATCCTGATATGTCTGACGTCAGATGCCTGATTGTCTGTCATGGTCAAGCTATTGCATGATATCACATCGTGAGGCTCGTTGGAGACATTCCCTCCAGACAGCTGTTCTAAAGAGCGCATGCTAAATGTCAAAGCACTCGTTAATTATCGTTAGTAAATGAATGTCAAGTGCTCACTAATGTCTAAAAGAGAGATAGAAAACTGTGCATTGTGTGTACTATACAGATGGTTTTCACACTGTATGGCTTCAGTAAGAAAATAATTAGAACAATGTGGAATGTGGAAAAGACGTCAGAGGGGGAAAAAAAGCCAAACTGTCTGTTGTAAACATCAATCAAAGTCCAACTTTGTCCTTACACGCACATTTCCAATGTTGTCTTTATCTTTTGTTAAAACTAAGTTTTAAAAAAAAGTTATAGCATATATGATCACCTGACTACCTGTGATTTTCTGTTTTCTATTACTGCCCCACTGAAGTCATATCTTATCATTTCATATCTGTGTTTTCAATTATTTTGATGACTGCAGCATTGTCAATCCAGAAATTATGGCTAAAGGTCTGAAAATGAGAAATGTGTTAGTTGTTCAGAAATAAACTTAAAGTAAAAGTGACTCCTCACTATTCTCGCACAGAGCAAATGCGACTAAACACACAAAACTTTTCTAAATGTTTTTTGTGACACATGAAAAAAGAAAGATGTAAAACTAACTATCAATTTAAAGTTTAACCATTTTCTTACAGGCAAGTATAGGTCTTGATCTGATATTTGTCGTGAATATTAAACATTAGTTGTCATCGTTTGTATATGATTTGTGTGTCTTTGGTCTTTTTATTTCCACCTGACACCGTGCCTGAAAGCATCTGACAATCAGAGGGAAAATTAGAGAGTCAGAGAGATTCCCCTCTGGCTAAGTGGCTCTAATTGCTGTAGAATTGTGACTCTGATCTGCTGTTGACACACAATAGTATTGCATCTCTGGAATCAGGTTTCGGTGCAGTTGGAGAGCTTTATCCCCAGAAAGCCTGCTGCAGTTCATCTACATTTTCTTTCAGAAACATCTTGTTCATTTGCTGCTTCCTGGTTTTTCATGGGTAAATAAATAAATAAAATGGGTTGTCCTTTCATTTGAATCTCATGGAATTCAAAATTAGAGTCCCTGATGTGTATAAAAATAACCTGAGTTGAAGACAAAGTCAGGAGTGAGTCCAACAACAGCAGCAACATGCAACTAATCCTGCTCTCATTTAGGTGGAAAGTGTTCTACAAGCCAAAGAGGCACATAAGCAAGCAGCTGATCTCTTGTTTCTGCGACATGAAGCAGCTTAGTTTTACACGCTCAGGACACTCTTCCATCACGGCTGCTTAAACCCCAATCTCCTTAATGCTGAGAGCCAAGCAGAAGCACATCGGGTCCCTTTATGTGGACAAAGGTTTGACTCATTTGGAAATTGAATGGACAGCCTCCCTCTATCCCCATGGAGACTAGGGTTGCTGATCTGCTTATTATAAGCAACCCTGAGCTTGTTTTTCTGTAAAATTGCTTACAAATAGTTGCAGGTTGCATTTTTCGGGGTTTGTTTTGAAAGTGAAGTTGTTTATCCAGCTTGCTCCCTGTAGCTCTCCTGTGACATTTTTTGAGTTTCTTCGCTAACAATGCCAGGAACTATGAAAATGTGATAAAACTAGAATTGCTTCTGCAAATCAGTCAAGTTGCATGTCTTTCCAGACAGTGGAGAATGCTCCGCTTTAAGGAAGCTACAGTTCCAAAACTGTGGATGCTTCACAGATACTTCAAATGTCTCCCTCTCTGTTCCTGCATTGAATAATGGCCAGAAAAAGTGTTTTACTGAACATTATGATGTCACAAGTAGACCTTTGAACTCTTTAATGTAAAATGTCATAATTTCATCATTGTATCCTATTAGACATTTGTATGAAATGTTGTCATAGTAATTGTATGAAGTCTTGAGTTGTGGCTAAAAGTGTATCTTGTGACGTCACAGTGGCTTTGACCTTTGATTTTGAGTCTAAGTGGGACAAATTAGTAAAAAAAAGTGTTACCGAGATACAGCACGGGGCTGGAGAGACAGTTAGCATGACAACATGCTAGAGGTGGGGGAATGAATCCATACAGCATAGTATTGTGATATTTTGCGAGGCAATATTATATTGATTTATTTATTCATTCAATATACTGGAGATAATGGTATCACATGAAACTAGAAGATCTAAGGAATCTATAGGCACCATGTGCGTCAGGAAGTTGTTGTTGTTGTTGTTGTTGTCGATATAACGCTGCAAAGTTAGGCTATTTTTTTATGTTTCATGGTGATTTTCAAAGCGGTCATGTGACCTCTGATGTCATGCTATCTCAATTAAAATAGGCTCTCTGGGTTTCCACAAGTCTACTCTCTACATACATGGCTGCCTCCCAACTAGAACGTGCGAAAATAATAACACAATCCATTACTTTCTCCATATGCGAAGACTTGAGGCCATACAACGATGTGTAAAATGAGGATTTCATCTACATGCTAAAGACACTGGTACCTAGGCATGTGACTCCGTAGCGACTTTATTTCACGGACACAGCCATATAGAAGCTATATAGAGCAGTGATGCTTGAGAGTTTGAGAAAATGCTGCAATTGTTGTCATCCATACATGTTTGATCTCAGTTAAGTTAAATTTGACTGAATACTTTGTTGGACAGTCTGTGGGTTTGACTGTCATTGTGGAGAAATAAAAAGATTGAAGTGAGATGAATAGACTGAGAATTTTGTCTTTTTTGACAAAACAATATATTGTATCGCAATACTTATCCTATTGCCTATTGCAGTCCATGGCCTAGAGGTTAGAGATCGGGCTTGTAACCGGAGGGTTTGAATCCCAGGACTGACAGGTCAAAGACTGACGTGCCCTTGAGCAAGGCATCTAAACCTAACCCCCCACACAGCTCCCTGGGCACAACAATGTGCTGCCCACTGCTCCTAAGCATGGTGTGTTCACTGGTGTGTCAAAGGGATGGGTTAAATGCAGAGGTTGAATTTCCCCATTGTGGAACTCAAAGGAATCTTAATCGTAATTTCTCAGGCTACATTTGTGGTTGTATCAATGGTACTGCTGTATGGAAACAGCTATGGAAGTTGTACTGTGACTTCTCTTGACTACTCTTGTTACCATTAGACAAAAAAAGCATGTGGTATTTGAACCTGTATGGATTATATCAGATATGACAGATGTGTAACTAATACACACACACACACACACACACACACACACAAACAGGAACAGCTTCACTACAAAGTGCAAGCCGCACAACAATGTCAAAACAACACACACATACACACACACACACACACACACACACACACACACACTCTCTCTCTTGCTACAGTTAGTGTTACGCCTAGTATAAAGTAATGTGCTACAGCCAAGATCAAATAAACAAGATAAATGACTACAGACACAATCAATTGAAGCAACAGCCAAAATTACATCATCCCATCACAGCCTGTCTCAATCAGTCTGCCTTAATACAGGGTACAGAACCAACATATCCAATAACTATATAAGCATGCCCACTCACACCGTGTTCACAACCTCAAAATTCATTAAAACTAATAACAAACTAAATGTAATACTAAGTAATAAAACAAATACACATGTATGAGAATATATTACAGCCTGACCAATATGGG
Source organism: Centropristis striata (assembly GCF_030273125.1). Classification (NCBI taxonomy): domain Eukaryota; kingdom Metazoa; phylum Chordata; class Actinopteri; order Perciformes; family Serranidae; genus Centropristis; species Centropristis striata. The sequence goes on from NC_081518.1 coordinate 38,112,211, forward strand.
ATTTTTTAGACACCACCACATCTATTAGATACCAATAGATCCTGATGTGCCTCTGATAGGATAATATGAGCTGATAGGATAAGTCAGGTGATAAATAAGCCAAAATAAGTCTAAAATAAATATGTAGTAAAGAGGTTCCAATATTGATTAAAAAAACATTATAAACATGCTAAAAAATCTCTTAGTCCTACATTCCTCAGCAGCCTCATTGTGATTGAACAGATCTTCTTTCTGGCATGCATATTGCTCTCTTAAACCTCTGTAGGGGGCAAAGGGAGACAGGCTTGGGCCTCTCTCCAACTGCTCTCTGATTTTCCTGCTTGTGGCCTATGCAAGATATAGTCACAAAGAAATCTACAAGATTTGGAGCCACCAACACAGCAAATGACTCTGGAAAACACCAAAACCCAACATGGAACTAATTCTTCTCCAAAAGGATTTCTGGGCTAGATCAGTTAGTACAAGCAAGAATAAGTTGTTAAACTTTAATTGATGGTTTTGATTTAATTTGTGTCTATTAAGAACTACTGTTGTGATGTTTATTTGGCCAGGCCATTTTAAATTGATTGTTAGTCTTGTTTACACAGAAACCAGGCCTTTGCCAACTTACAATTTCATTGTGGGGTCTACAACTGTCGGCCACTTGTGACTTGATACACATTATCTCACTCTCCCACATTTTCACTGTAAAAAATTCTATTAGATTAGATATTGTGTATATTGTTTGCTTTATTTCGTTTTTTAAGAATACATTTATTTTTGGAATATACACGCTGTCCTTTTTAATGTTGAACATTTATTAGTGAGATGCCAACCTCTTCTATGAAACAAATTCTAAATTCCTTCAACCATTACCAAATGTTAATATGGTAATTTGATTATACTTATTAAGTTAATTATTAGTCAGAGTTACAAATTTGTAGCTTAGTAACTTTATGAGTTACGACTGATTTAGGTGAATTGACTATCTTTTCCCTGTTTTACATAGTGGTGCCCCATTTCAAGGTGAATTGAATAAATCAAGTCATATCATATTTTATATGAATAATTATTTAAAAATAATTGTTAATTATTCTGATAGCTATTTAACCCACTTTTTAAACCCTAACATTATATTGTGTATCCTGTGTACTCCTTTCCTTACATTTTTTGGTGCCCCCTGGAGAGGTATCCATTTATTTATTTGATGAGGCATAGTCACATACTCAATACATTTATTTGTAATCCCTACATATTTTGACGCCCTGTGAGAGGCATAGTACAGTTGGCAAACATTCATAATTGTGCAAAATTAGCATTTTCATTTTGGTCCATCCCAAAAAAATTTATTCCAATTACAGACTTACTAGAAGTATTTTCATTTTACACCATCAGTCTGCAACAGGTACATTGTACATTGTAGTGTAAATTAAATTATTCATACATTTAATAAAGGAAATTTGACAGATTTGGTATTGGTTACTACCACCTTTAAACCATTCATTGTGCTAAGTTAACCACTTGCTATTGCTAACTATCTAAGTTCAACCTATACTCTGCAGAAGTTTAAGAACTTTGGTTCAGCATTTGAATACAGGGTATTCAATGTAAACTTTTCAGACATTTGCTGTTGAATAAGTGCTCCCCTTTTTCCCTTTTTGAGTAAGACACAGCGTGCCTCTGGCCCTGTGCATATAGAAAGCTGTATTTTGCAGTTACTGCCGTGCATTTCCAGCGTAAGAAAGAAATAGAGATTGAGAAAGAGCCACAGCATGCTACCAGCCCTGTGAAATAATTGTTTGTGCCTTGCAGTTTCGCTTTCGCTTTCAGCTTGATGAGTGCACTTTTAAGAAACAATCCTCTCACTGTCACTACCCTGCATTTCAGTTAGTGTGCAAGTTTAAAGCTTAAGAAGCAAACTTGCCCGTGTAAACTTAGGTTTACATTTACTGGCTATAATCTTGATACCCACTAGGGCCACTACAGCAGAGTTAGATATTTGTGTGCACAAGGAAGAATTGATTCAGGTTTGATTCTAACTCCTCCTTCTTTAGTGACACCTGTCAGACGATGGGAACAAGTTCCAAATAACCCTAAATAAAGTCAGCTTCTCAACTCCCACTGAGGGAAAGAGATAACAGCCACCTGACTTCCCATCTCCCTGAACACCTCCTTATGAAAACTAATAAAAGTGCTTTGCATTTAGTATTGGCAGGTCTATGCTGCTATGTGTTTTAGGTTTTTTTGTGGTTTCCCTTAAAATATTCTCGACAGTGTTGAGATCCATGCTGTTTTACAGGAAGTACAGACTAACCTGGGCCTTGCGGCTGGACCATCTCTGACAGATCCCGCTGGTGGATGAAGAGAACCAGACCTCCAGCAGCGAACAGCAGGAAGAACCAGAGGTAACAGGGCAGCCTCCTTCTCCGTCCACGCAGGGAGTCCAACGCCATCTTTAACTTCATCCACAGCATGATTTGGCACAGTTAGACACTAGTGTGAAACGTTCTGGAGAAATTCAAAAAGGGTAGGAAAATGGGAATTGGAGAGACACAGACAAAAGGGAGTGAGCAAAACTGTGTGAAGTCTCCTGACCCTATCAGTGCCCCTCCTGCTGTGTTCTCTGTGTTCCTTTAGCAGGATGTCTGAAGGTAAAGATGAGAGGAGTCGTCTCACTGTATGTCATGCACCTGTGCAAGCTGGGGTGATGTACAGGGCTGGACAGGCCATCTGTCATACCAAGCAAATGCCTGTTTTTTTCCCTTATTCTTATTCATATGTATTATTACATTGAGCACATTGTCTAAAATCTTGTATATTTGAATTTTTATTCAATAAAGTTTTTTTTAAAAAGAAAGAAAAAAAGAACAACCTTGTTTTTGGTAGACTCATTGGACAATGGACAAAAAAAAACAGGTAGAGGGAGCCCCGAGAGCCCTCTTCCTTGGGCCCATCGGCTGTCAATCAATCAATCAATCAATCAATCAATCAATCAATCAATCAATCAATCAATCAATCAATCAACCAATCAATCAATCAATCAATCAATCAATCAATCAACCAATCAATCAATCAATCAACCAATCAATCAATCAATCAATCAATCAGAAACAGCACAGCCAGATAATAACAATGTAGAAGAAACGCATAGAAGTCATGGAGAAATGAAGAGAAAAACAAACTACAAGCCCTTCAGGCAGATGCACCAAACTAACTGAAAACGGAAAAGTTTTCTGCTGCCTCCACTATGTGTGCAATGATGACAGTAAGTTTGGCACGTCTGGTGTTTTAAACAGAGTTTAACAGTTATGGACACCCTGACTACGTAATTGGTTGAAGTTTTTAGACTGGCACTGAAACGTGCTTGGCTTGCTGTTGTTACCAGTTTAACATTCTAGTGCCTTGTCATAATTACATGTTATTCAATCCTGCTCGTGTTCAGAAGCTCATTTGCTGTTGCCCCTGTGATCAGTTGTTTATAGATTTTGAGGTGATAAACAGACTAGCAGTCAGACGTGAAGGTTATGATATAAGTGTGACAGTGTTAAATGTGCTAGGCCACTTCTGTCTCTGCAGGGTAATTTTCGAGGGATCCTTTTCGATATATAAACATTTGTTTCTTGAGCATTAGTAGAACACCATTTTACACTGAGCAATGAAGTTTCCACTGTTGTGCTGCATGTTATTGCATTTATATTAAATAGTGAAAGTTATGATATGGTTAGTATATCTACATGGTTAGGAGAGCGCTAAGATAGTTGTTGAGTAATCAGTTGTGGTGGGTCAGTCAGGGCTAAAATGCCAGGGCTGATTTTTTGTCCCAGTCCAGCCATAACAATCTAGATTAATAAACAGTACTACAGACAATTTTGGGGTGAATGGTGGACAAAATAAGGTAGTGTGTATTATTTGTCAAAACTCAACACCTTTGTCTATTTCGGTTAAGCCGTGAAGTCTGACGACTTAAGGCTGTTCAGAAATTCAACACAAGACACAAGATGAGCTGACACCTAATTCCTCCAAATAAAGAAATCTGTTGTGTTTGTAAGGATACAGTTTGGTAAACACAGTTCCAGTTGGACTGGCATGAGCGCAGACCAACTCGGGGCTCTGTTCATACAGCAGAAAGACCATGTAGCATCTGTCTTCAAATTAATATGTAAATGAGCTTTGGTGACTACTCAAGCATGTGTTGTAAATGCAGGAAATAAAATTGGCTCTATTTCAGTGATATCAGGAACTTTGCTTTCACTTTGCACCCTGTGCTAAAACCAAAAGTTATAAATGAGGTTTAAATAAGTGTCAAATAATAAATGTGACATGTTTCAAGCAGTGATGCTTGAATATACAGTCATTTCTGTCAGGATTTTAGTTTTATTGTCAATTTGATCATACAGATGATGAAGACGCTGAGATACACTGTGTAGTATAAAATACACAGCAAATCCAGAGGGGCTTATAACAATATTGTGCCTCATAATCAATGTTACAAACAAATGAGACAAAAGTCAATATGAAGGGGGAAAAAAAGTGTGGATCTGTGTATCTGTGTTGGGAGCGAATTATGGAGGATACCTTTTTCTGTATTCTTTTTTAATCAGTTATTGTGAGTGAACATTTAATGACTCAATTTTGCTTTGGGGCTTTAATCAGTGCAGATGCAGCAACAGTGGAAGTTCAACAGGGTTTGCAGTACAGTTACAACATTGCTCCACACAGAGGAAGAATAATTCAGCTTACTCAAATAGTGTCCAAAAAAAAGGGAAAAGTAATAGTAAACATACATAATAAAGTGCTTTAACAGCCCCCATTTGTACTCGCTCATTCAAGAGCTTAAATAGGCCAAAGTGCTTAAAATGCAATGGATAGATCCAACTTATTTGGGATGGGGATTGTAGAAGCGACCTGCTCCACTTTATAGTTTGTTGAGAACTGTTAGGTGCCTAGCTCTAGCTGCCATAGTGGTTGTAATAGGAGCAAAGTTAGAGTGGTGGATGGCTTCTTGAAAACAGGGCTTTCATCCAGTAGACTGGAATTTGCATTATGTCTTTTTTAAGTGTCCTGACATGCATACGTTCAGTAAAGTAATCCCAACCATCAAACGTAACCATGAACTTTTTATTTCGTAAACCTAAGCATGTAGTTTTTGTGCCTTAACCTAATGAAACTGAAAGGGACACTTAAAGACTGTGACAGGCCATTCTGCAGATACTAATAGGTCCAGCAGGAACCTTCTGTAATAATAATAATAATAATACTACATTTTATTTGTAATGCACTTTACATTACAGGAAATCTCAAAGTGCTACAGGTTAAAAACATAACAGTCTAATTATAAAAAGGATTTTAAAAAAGGGGGGAAGAAAACAGCTAAAAACAGAAAACATACATACATAATCTAAAAACCATCTAGATGGGAGGAACCAAAGGTTTTGCTAAAAAGGAATGTTTTTAGTCCTTTTTTAAAAGTGTCTATGGCCTGTGGTGCCCTCAGGGTGTCAGGAAGGGCGTTCCACAGCCGTGGGGCAGCAGCACAGAAAGCCCTGTCCCCCATGTCACAGTTTCAGCTCTGTCTCCCAGTCCCACAGAGGGCCCACTCCCTCCTCATCAGCCAGACTCTCTTCACCTGTTCACCCAGCTGCCTCTGATCACTAATCAAGTCACTATAAAGACTCCTGCCTCACACACACTCACTGCCAGATTGTTCTCAGCTCTTCAAAGACAGACTTTCCAGCGATTTTCCTCAGACTGATTTCCTGTTGTCGACCCGGCCTGCCCCGATCTACCCGTCTTGCCTGACCCCCGGTAAACTCACCAGCCTTCTGTCCCTGACCTGGAGTTTACCTGCCAGTCGAACCAGCTTCGCTGTTTAGAGACTTTGTTGTTACATTCAAGCTGTTGAAAGTGTATATTGCTTTCATTGGTCTGTACCTGCCAAGGTTGACATTAAAAGCACTAACGAAGTGTTCCTGGTATCCTGTGTGCTGCAATTGGGTCCATACACAACCCGTTACATTCTGAGCCATATGTTTGATGCTGATTAAGAAAGACAAGGGCCATTTAATGGACTAAATGGGAGGCAATGGCTGTTGCCACTTTTTTGAGAAACAAGTATTTGTGCTTTAAAAAGTGATTTCAGGTTCAAGTATTCAGCTTTGTTTTACCAATTCAATACAAATGTCAGAATTGTGTTTGGATATAAAAAGAAGCAAATCATGAAACATAATCTTGTATAAGTCTTAATGCTTTTAGCCATTAGCCTCCAGAGAACTTGTGCTGCCATATAAATTCAAGTTAGTTGCAGGCTGTCAATGGGTGCGACTGTCAGATAACATTAAAATGACACATTTCCCTTGGACAGACATTCATTGAACTGACATAGCAGTTTCATATTAAAGTCAACATAACAGCACTCACTTTTGTGGGGATTAAAGTAGTGTTGGAGATGTCAAACCATTAGGCCACCCTAAAACCCATTTACGCAGCTTCAGCATTGACAACATTTCATTTCCATATGAATGTTCTCCGCATCATTCTGGAGGGAAACCATGCAGGCAATGATGCACAGAAAGGGTCACTTAAAAAGTGCAAGAATAAGGAAGAAGAAAATGATGCATCATAGACATATAGCACAAACAGGATTATAATGAGCAGACAACCCTATATTTTCCGAGGAGAAAGGCAAATGCATTTATATATTTCTGTCCCCTTCATACGGGAATGATATCAAGTCTGTTCAATACACTAATCATTGCAACCCTTGCAGAATGAAAGTAGTTTTAACTTAGGTTAAATATAGAATAAATATAAAAATATGATATAAATTCTGTAGGATAAAAGGCTTTTGATGTGATGGTGGAAGCGAGCTCTGTAAACATGGTCATGGTCACTATTGTTGCATAATGGGAATATGATACCCTTTGTGCTCAGTGGAGTTAATTACAAGTGTTGAGTTTTATCCCGGATAAGGAGCTATTTCATATTCACTGCTCTTTCTCTAATCTTCACATCCTGAGCATCAGAGAGGACAAAGTCAATAGATGAAGATTTTCCCTATGTAGGGCCTAATATTATGAGAGCCTCATCATTATGTGGTTATACAAGAAACTGCTTTGTGGGAATAAAATGCATAATATGTATTTCAACCATATGCTTTTTCTTATTTTCTGTCCTATATTTCGTTCCAATGTCAGATGTTCACATTAAACTTCGTCAAAGTGTCAAATAATGCAATAAAAGTGAGGAAAAGTAATCCCTGGGAACAAAAACTTCTGATTTCCAACCGTTCTGAACGCACCGTTTCCAACAGTTCTTGATACTCTAGACTCGAGCTGACTCCTGGGTTTCTATACATGCTCATGTGCTCTGTGCAGGTTACTGCAGTGTTTATATTACATACACTGCTACATGTAGCTACATGCTAACACATGGAAAGATGTAATCTTGGTTGCTGATGTTGTTGATTTTCCCCCAATTTTGCATCACATTCCTGCTGGAATATGTCCGATTGTGTTGAATTAAGTTTTGAAATGGCAGAAGGTGCTTTTCATTAGAGATGGAGAGACTCTGAGGCTGGAAGTTCAGAGAGGTTGGCGGACACTACAGATAAGCATCTCAGATAGAGGTTGGAAAGAGGGGGCCGTATGAGAAAAATTATGTGTTATTGAACAATAAATCATGTAAACATATTATAGTAGAAAGTGAAACAACAAGTGTGAACCTGAAAGTGAAAATAATGGCCCCCTTTAATGTATACTGTTGTGTTTGACTGGCTGTGATAATTGCACAGTTGCCATGCCAACTCGGGTGGTAACCACAAGGCCGTTCTTGCTGGCCTGACCATTTCTATACCCCAGTGTATATATTCTGAAGAGAATGTTTTAATCAGTAGATGTGCATTGCTATTAATTCTGTTAAAGCCGTAATACCCATGTGAGGCTTGTTTCTTGGGATAATAGGGACTTTTTTTCACTGAGCAATAGCCAAAACCTGTTGTATCACTATGTTAATCCCTGAAACTACAACATCTCCAATGCTACCGCTACAGTATCATATAGTATTGGTCTGAACATTATAAATTCGAGCCTTTATGAGAGCTATATACTGTACTTGCAATAATTTCTAAAGTGATTCAGTTTTCCTTTGTCACTCTTGATGAGAAGGTGCAATTTACAAAGTAGTGATCCTTTCATTGTGTTTTCTCAAGTTTGACCTTTTACATCCCTGTGTCATTCAAACTGACAACAAAACAAAGTCAAAACAAAACAAAACAAAACCACAGAATGTAACCTTATCACAGGAAATAATTCCATGTTTTCACTTTCACTTTCACTTCTATTTCCATTTTTCTTTCAGTTCTCAGCCAACAGTTTCATCATCTTAGTTTTGCACAAGATATTGGGGTCAGGTAAACACCCATATGTTGTTTCTGGCTATTGGAAATATTTTTTGAAAGGGTAAAAACTAGTGTTCAGATTTAAACCCCTTTAAGTCAAGTGCAAACAAGAGCACAGATTCAGCAAAGTGTGAAAAGCATGCATCCATGTCAGTGTTGATTTTAGTCATTTGAAAAGAGTGTCCTTGTTTTCTTTGCCTCCAGCAAGTGTGTGTTTTCAGCAGCTCCTTTTAAAATGTTAAACTAAGACTGTCACACAGGCCTACTTACTCCTTACTGCTGTGGCCATTTTAAATATTTGTCTGCCTTCACCTTTACTGCAAGTTAAGTGATTTTCTGTTTTATTTATTTCCAAAAACCTGGGTAACAGAGTGGCACAGAGTAAGATAGGAAACAACAAAAAGGCACAAGAGTGGAATTTAGCAATAGTATATAGCAAATAAAGTAAAAAACCCACCTAGTATTCAGTGCAGAGTTTACAGATACTGTATAAACCAATATAACATTTATAACAATAAAATGAAGCTCAGAAATCAATACCACAAACTGGAAGCCAGTATAATGATATTCAAGGAGAAGTAATAGGTTCTCTTATATTGGTTTTAAATTTGCCTGCCTCTTCTTTGCAATTCAAAATCCGTGAATTGTTTTCTGATTTATGCCTCTTTAGAGACCACTACAACCGACCATGCAAGAGAATGAAAGCATATATTTCATAAGTTCAATACTGAATGCATCATTTTGCTGAAATAAGTTCAGCAAGATGGGATGATCTTGCTACAATGGTTTTCAAAATTAGGGTTGCACGTATCCAATGTTAATATTGGATATCGGGCCAATAACGACCCAAACAGCTGGATAGGGTATCAGTGACAATGGGGCTGATCTATTCAGTTTAAATCTATGCTGATGTTTACAAGTGTTTGTATGAAGTCACGTATCAGCTCAGCTGCGTGCTGCTTCAATAGCAAGCCAGCCGACTGCATTAACAAAGGACGCAGACAACAACATGTCAGCTATATTGAGGCATTTCACTCTTGCAACAACAACAGTGATGCATAAAGCTTATTAATTCAACACTGGTAACGGGTCGGTGCTCGGTATCGGCCAATACCCAAAGCCCAGGTATTGGAATCAGTATCAGGAGTGAAAAAACACAAGGTAAAGCAAGACTAAAACTGGTCCTAGTATAGACCCCTGGGGAACTCCGTTATTTAGCAGAAATAGCAAACAAGTCCTTTAAACCTACAACCATACATGTTCCTTGTTTCTAGCCTCTCATATGACACACAAGCATTACCTTAATAGGCTTCTCTAGTGGTAGCATAAGATCACCATTCCTTCCATCATAAATACTGTGGCCACTAGAGTTAGTCGCCTAACGTATTTAGCTGCTGTAAAAGTGACATATAGGGTAATTTCCTGGTTTAGTATCTCCTGGGTGAAAGTCCCATGCTTGCTTAACCAATCCATCAACCCCTAAAACATATTTGTGATACATCACAAACAAAAGTAATTTGGGAGAAAATAGGTTTCCATTGAAACGTAGTTGACAATCTGGTTTAGTCCTATGGAAATATGATTTTTAGCATCACAGTTCACAAAAAAATGGTATGTTTCTCTCATACAGCCTCACTGTACACGAACACTGTCACAAAACCCGAAATACTTCAAATTTAATTTATTTCAAAATTGTAGCAACACGGGTCTGTCTTGCACAGGCAGGCTGTGTTGAGTGTGTGTGTGTGTGTGTGTGTGTGTGTGTGTGTGTGTGTGTACACGCACGCATGAGTGTGTAGCCACAGTTTTTAGAGCAGAGCTGAAAAGAAGCGTGCATTCTCAGTCAACTTTATCTGAAATAATAAAACAAAGGATAAAAACAAAAACCCTGCAACTGTCACAACTTGACACAAACATCTCATTATGATCAAACAGCACTTCATTTTAAAGAAACTGCCTTTGTACTTTACTTCCAAACAGATGTATACGCCAAGAAATGACATAACATGTCCCATTTTATGCAGGAAAAGAGCCCTTCTGTGTCAGAGTGGTAATGGAGATGATTCAGTGTTTGATGTTCATGTACAACACACATCAAAGAATTTTTAGTTTCAAATGAAGATTATGCCAGTCAAACAGATAAAGGCCTATATACAGTACTGTACACATCTTCTGTAACCAGTAAATAAAGTGTTTAACTGTGATATATTTCCTAAATGCTTGACTTACTGATGAGCAGGTGTGTGGTAGCCTTGGCATACCAGTGTACATATACGGGTGAATGCTAAATTGTGTAGAAGTGCTTGAGTGGTCACTATTGGGGGAAAAATTGACTTTATTTACCATTTGATTTGGAGATCAAGAGATTATCTCTCCTAAAAACGACCCAATATGTATTAATTATGAACACCAAAAGCACCAAAGCATAGATTTTGGGTATAAAGAACGACAAGGTCCACAGGAAACCAGTGTTCATGTCCCATGTGTAACCAAAAGTCAATGTTGTTAAAGTTACAGAACTTTTGTAGACTTTTGTTTGTCACACTTTACATCAGCCAGATTACCACCTCACTTCTTACTTTACTGGTCATATTCTTGTCCGTGACAACTCACAATTCAATGAAGCAGGTGAATGGGCTCTTTTGTTTTCACATCATTTTTCCTTCCAGTGTTCTGCAGCAGCATCATATACTGAGTGAATCATCATTTTGAAGCAACTAAGTACTTTATATTTTTAGGTTCAGGGCAGAGCAGCTTGATGCCTTTTTTCCCATCGTCCAATATTAATAGTGAGGACAAATTCTATCAATTGTTTGAAACATTTCTGGATCCCGGTCCTTAACTCGGACACTTTAAACTTTTAAAGTTGGTATTGTTGTTCCCCTCAGTTGGGTGGAGGTTGAAGCGAGTTTTTTTTATGGATTAGAAATGGGGCAATCCTGGATTCATGCACTGAGACTCACACACCCTATCTCAGTGCTGGTGTTAGTTACTGGGCTGGCTGTTGATGTGGTTAATCTCAAAAGAGAGATTAATCACATCAGCAGACATCTCTCTTTTGAGAGCAGTTGGTATGTTTGACAGATTCTCTAATGGCTACAATGTTTGGCCGTCATTCTTTTTTGTTTCACATCTCCCTAAGTTTTACATCCCTGAATCAGCTATCAAAATAGCTAAAAAGCATGAATCAGACCCTGCATGTGGGCTGAATGCCTCACAACATGCATTGGCAAAGAAAGCAAACTAAATCTATTTTCATTATCTCACTGCAGATCCGATCACCTGCTTCCTCCCAAAGTTGAGAGCATTTCAGATATCCTAGAAAATATTCTGGGATATTTTTAAATACCATTCACGTCTAGTCCCTCCAGTGTGTCAATGAAAGTGAAGAGTGTTGGCTTGTAAACAAAAAAAATGAAAGCCGCTGCCAGGCCTGTTTCATAAATTAATGATTACATGCAAGGGAATTTGACGAGGGGAGAATGGGGGTTGGTATAGGACCATGTTCAAAGCATTGCTAATTGTCTTTATTTATGACAGCCGGTGATCTCTGGGATGAATTAATGCATTCTTCACACTGCTGTGATGAGCCTTAGCAATCAGCGTAGGAGATCAGCCATCAACCCTGATAGCTATCTGACGCCTTTCCTTACTGAAAGAAAATTATTTGAGATATTTAAAGGGATAGTGTTTTTTTTGTCAGTCGGCTTGTATGAGGTACTTTTTCAGTGTATTACCTACAGTAAAGAGCATTTGGCATGCTGCCAGTTTAGAGAAGCACAAAGGAGAACTGGCTCAGAAGCTAAGCAATGTACTGCTGCAGCAAAACATATTTTAGCCACCTTAAAATCAGTTTAAGTGTATGATATATTAAGAATATTTTTATCAATTTATCTTGCTGTTTCACAGCCCTGTTTAAATTTGCATGGGGGGATTGAAGCTGTTCTATCACTGTCAAAGCCACCAGACTCCATAGACAAAAACAGTAATTTTACTTTGCAAATCATTGAGTTGTTGCTGGTCTACCAATGCCTCAATTGTGTTATCATACAATACGAACTTAACGATCAAGGAATCAGTAGACCAGCTACTTCTGTCATCTGGAGGGTAAAATTACTTTTTCTGTTAATGGAATATAGTTTGTTTGACAAGAGCAAAAGTTCACTGTCGCCCATAAAGTTGGTATAAAAACTTTTTTTTTCCTCTTTCCATGAAATGATTGTGACAATGTGATTTATTCTTGACAGATAAAGTGTGTATCTTCTCAAAACTTTAGTGATCAATCTCTTCCAAACATATCAAAACTTCAATTCCCCCCATGTTAACCTCATCACGTCAGTCTGATGGCATGGCAAAGCAGTAAAAAAAAAAAAAGTATAGCATACACTGTAACTGACGTAGATATTCTTTGTTTGGGCCTATTTTAAGTGGGTAAAATATGATTTGCTGCTGCTGCCGTCCACATCAGTACCTTGCTGCTTCTCCAGGCTGCTTCTTCAAAGTGGAGGTAAGCCGATAACCATCTACAACACAGTGTAGGTAAGAAAAATTAAATAAAAAAACTCCCTCCCATTCAGCAGCAATAAAAGAATTCCAGTGAAATGTGAGGCAAAAAAATAATCTGGTTTTCAGTTGGGACACTTTTAACCACAGCTCCACAAGACTCCATCCTAATTTTCCATGTGCCTGTGCATTTTCCTAATGCACAGCTGTTCCTACAGTCAGGCATGGAAAGATACAATAAGAATACTGTACACAAAAAACAACTTTGTCACAATAATGAGAGTAACATTAACCTGTTACTTCTACTGCTACCTTTACTGTAGTAACGGCTCCAAAAGTACTGCCACGTCAAAAACCATCTTCAAACTCCCTCACAAACCTGTAAGTTGTGTGACGGTGACCTAGCACACTGGCCTCAGGATAGCTACCAGCTCAGGCAGAGCAAGTGATGACAGCTCCAACACAATCAGACATGCTCAAATACAACACATCCTTGCCATATCATGTCAGCCCAATACCTGCCACAGGGCACTGCTGTGCTCCGCTACACACCTCGCAGATGAGGTTACCGATTAGTTTCTATTTTTAAAGAGCCTCAATGACCAGCAGAGTAGATAGATTACATGCAAGCCTTATAGAATCAAAGTAGACAAATCCTGTACCTTGATTCTGTGATTTGAATTCTTGTTGGATCGGCTGCTAACATTTCTTTTCATAGGAGAAAAATAAATTAAGCTGCTTCTATTTCTTCAGACAGCAGGAGCTTTTGTGTGTGTGTGTTTTTTTTTTGTCCAAAAGCTTTTTGGCAGAAGTTACTCATTTCTAAATTTCTATCAGATTAAAAAATAATAACAAATTCTAGTTTGATAGGCCACTACACTTCAGGTCAAAGCTACAGCCCATTTTCTCTGCTAGCAGCACACCTGACCTTGATACATCAGATAATTGGCTCATTTGGCAAACATTTAGGCTCCGTTGTGTAATGCTTTCACTACCATTTAAAACTCATATAATTACACTCAATGGGCTCTTCTTAGTAATGGTGCACTGAAACTCACCAACAACTCACAGTTAATTAAAAGCTATAGGTGCAGAAGACCTGCTCTCCCTGAACAAATAATCAGCTGAAACCAGCAGACATCTAGGCCCTCATTTTTCAAATGAGCGTACTACAAAAAGTGAGCGTAAAGTGGTCGTACGGTCATTTCTACGTAAGGCTCGGCATTTATTAATTTGGACGAGAGCGGAGGGTATGATCAGATCTCACATCTGGTCACAGCCAGGCGGCAACCTCCTGGTCTGAGCAGTGAGGCATACCAGGAGTCATGCATTCTACCGAAAATCAGAATTTTTTTTTAGGACAACACTATGAGCTCAATCGCTAGTAAAGAATCTTCTTCAAGACAATATGATGTCAATAGTGTAAATAATGGCCCCATTTAGAAGAAAATAGAAGATAAAGAATCGTATGATTTGGGGCGTGGCTACCTTTGATTGACACTAGGGACACACAGGTCACTAACAAGGCGAGCTATCATTAGAAGAGAAGCAAAGCAATGCATATCCACGGCACTGTGTCAATAAAGTTAAAAAAAGAAAAGAAAAGAAAAGAAGTTTACCGGTTTGGTCTCATAACATTGAGCCTTTCACAATGAATTTTCTTTTAATGACAAGAAAATGTCTTGTTCAGCTTTTGGTTGGACTATTAGACACTCCAACGTAACGCTGTATTCGATGCCTCAAACGGGCAGTCCACAAACCAATGGGTGACGTCACGGTGACTACGTCCATTATATCGATCCCTGGAGCTGATAAAACTCTGCTGTGTTTTGTTTTTTAATGGTGACAAACCAAAACATGTTTATGCTATACCATTTATCACTAAAACCTCATTAAAAATAAATACACCCTGCGACCGTGAAATTCTTTAACCAGAATACTAGCCGATGCTATTAAATGTTGTCATCTTTTTACCATTATCCGGCTCGGACACTGTTACCGTTACTGTGTTCAAACTTCTTCGTCTTTGTGACAGGTTTCAGTTGTTGGGTGAAGCTGAGAAAATGTCGACAGTTAACGTCAGTTTTACTTGAGACATCGTCTTTACCTGAGTCTTCCTTTAAAACTTCTGTGGCAGACGTTAGAATTGTCCTCCATTGTTTTCTCCAATTAGTGTCAGTAAATATGTTGACAAAACTTAGCTTAGACTAGCTTACTGACATTGTAATTTTTTATTCATATAAACTTAATTACGCATGAATACTTTCCAGCAGCACTGAAAAAGTCTATCCCTTCATTCAAGCAGTCATTACTTCAGTTTCAAGTCAAACCATTTAGGTTTTCTGACAGAAAAAGTTTGAGCAGCCTCCTCAGACCAGCGCCATCTTGGCCCCCTCTAGACCCAGTATATATTAGGGTGCGACGTTCAAATGACGCTTGTTTTCAGCCGCCGCATTTATCAACGTCCGATCATTGTTACGCTGTGATTGGCAGGATATGAACGTTTGATGAATCACATATGAAATATACGCTCAGATCTTTCTACGTCCGTTTGATAAATGAGGGCCATTGTGTACAGCATGCACTGCTTTTATGTACAATAAAATGCATGTCAATCATGAAAGGAGGAAGTAGATGGAAAGGAGGAGACAGGCTGGGGAACTTTTATACTTTGACATACTGAGAGACAGATGGTGCAGTGCTGATGCAACTCAGCATTGAGGTATTCCTAGAGGAAGCAAATTATCACAAGGAAGGTTAGAGTTAAAGGAAGTGCTGTTTGGAGTGTAAAAAAAACACACGTGCAAGGCCACATAACATTTTCTGTATCTCAACAATCAAATGCTTGACTCATACATGACACAACAAGTCAACATGAGGGTTTGCGTCAGGAAGATATAATGATGTTAATTTTCTCAATTCGAACTACAGAGGAAGGAGAGCGATGGAGAAGAGATTTAGTTTGAAACTAGTCTGTTAGAGAACTTTAATCTTTAAAGGCTGACTCCATCTGCGTTCTTCTGGGTGTCTGAAATTGAAACACCCACTCAGTCTGTGACGAAGGTTACCACGGTAAGCCAATCAATAAGGTGATGAATAATGTGAAGGAAAGCACTAGCGTCAGTGTTAGCTGCTCTCAGTTTGGAAGCACAGGCTGTACTGCTGTGGATGCCACTGCAGTTCAGACATAAAAGGCACACAATAACACAAACAAACTAACCGATCGAGGCAGCTGTAGACCAGTGTCCGTGTCTAATGGCAGAGTAAAACTGTGAATATATTCTAGATATTACATAGACTTAAACTGATATAGTTTTTTTTAGCTGGCTAA
This sequence comes from Centropristis striata, assembly GCF_030273125.1. Classification (NCBI taxonomy): domain Eukaryota; kingdom Metazoa; phylum Chordata; class Actinopteri; order Perciformes; family Serranidae; genus Centropristis; species Centropristis striata. Next base: position 38,128,419 of record NC_081518.1, read on the forward strand.
AATAGGTTTGCCCCTGTCCACAGCAGTGCATATCACTCTCTTCAAAGTGACTTTGAAGTGTGTGACTTTTGGTCTCTGATACATGCTTATGTGGCATCCACAGCAGTACATGGCTTAGCTTGGATATGAACATAAATATGTCGCAATGTCATCATGCAAAAATCTGTCAGGTCACAAGGGGCTTTGGAAAACTGACCTATTTCATATCAGGCTAACAAAGGTTGCATTTCGGACGTGCTGGAGGGGAGGTGGATGACCCCCATGAACCCAGGAGCAGGTGAGTGATGTTTGTATCCCATTGTTGGAAGTTATGTCTTGGTAGTTGTGGTATGTAAGCCTCACCCTGATATTTTTTCATACCTTAAGGACAGTGGCTTTGATGCCTAAACCTAAACCTAACTATTTAACAATGTGTTTAAAACAGCAATTGTGATGTGTTTAAAGCAGCATTCGTCACGTGTCATGTCTCATAGGATATGTTCATAAGCAGCAAATCAGGACCACACAGGTTAGACCAAACAGGAATACATACAACATAAGCACACTTAAAATCTCTGCTAGAAACATTTGATTTGTTTTAACAATGTCTTGATAAATTATGGCTATAGGACTTTAAAGTCGGTCTGTGTTCCGTTCTGGATTGATTACAGAGATCTCCTGGATGTCTGCTGCCTGCCTACGTCTTAGTGAGAAGCACACAAGAAATAAAAATATGCAATAAATGTATGAGACAATGGTGCATTAAGGATAACAAAATGACACAATATTTTGGCCTCGATTCAATGCATGAAAGAGGTCCAAAAACAAATCATATTAATCTAGGAATATAAACTGGATTAGTTGCATTAGATGAATGCCTAAAATGTAAATGATGATTGTCAATCTGCAACTGAGGGTGGTCTCTATTATTAAATTTGTGGTGGCAACACAGCAATAATAATTAATAAAATGTCCGCATGAAATAAGATTAATCAAAATGTTTCAATGGTTACTGTTACACAATACACAGTGAAAGAGTCGGGTGAGCATTCCTATGGAAGCCAAGTATTCATGCTGCATGACGGTTCGGCCTATCACCTCGCCCTGCAGTGAGATCAGGCAGTGCTGTTATAAATCTACTGGTCCCCATTACAGGTGACACCATTTTCTAACCCTGACCTAACGTACCTTCAACGCACTCTTTAAATCCTACTCTCACCGGAGAAGAAAGATATACACACTCAGTAGCTTGACCTTATATCTACATTGTATCTGCTTAGGCCAGAGTGCCCCACTGGCATCCTGACTTTCATTCAGTCAGCTCAGTTTTACCGACACAGCATAACTTGTTTCACTACTGTGAATAGCTTCCAGAAATGTTAACTGGATTTACTGCCTCGAGCCTTGACCCCTGTTCCCATCTGAGTCATCTGCAAGTGAAAAAGCACACATACAACTGATCCGACTCATTTTTTTTTAATTGTCAAAGGGTTTTGCAGATTGCGAGGAGGGGGGTCGAACCACATCCTTTCTGCTGTATTTATTCTGTGGAAGCCTTTTTTGTTTGTTTGTTTGTTTGTTTGTTTATTTGTTTTTATGTGATTTTCTTTGATTTCACTGCAGTACAAAGGAAAGCTAGTAAAGTGGTAAAAATGATTGCTTTCTTAGCTCCCTTGTGATTATTGTCGGCCGAGAGGGGGAAACAGGCAATGTTGAATAATATAACCATTACAATAGCCACCCACATTTACACTTACCCGTTATTACATTACATTACATTACATGCAAGTATGTCTAGCACAAAAGACCATGCACAGTGTCATCCTCCTGTTAGGTGAGAACAGCAGTTCGAAAAGCCACAACAGGCAGTGAGAAAGATCCCTCGATCTATAACCTGCAGATACCGAGGCAGCTCAGAAGCTGTCCTCTTTGGTTCTGTCCTTGAGTGAATTACACTCTCTGCTCTCAATGAAATGATTGTACCACTGACCGCCTAATGCTAATTAGAATGTAATTAAATTGAAAGCTGGTTTTCCCTCACAGATGTGTTCAATCAGCATGCGATTAACGTGACCAAATCCTGCTATGGAGGGACACTACAATGACAGATCGCAGAACTCAAATGCATTTCTCTTCTTTTTTTCAATGCCTTTCATGTTCGACTCTAATTCTTGTCTCAGCATAATGGGACCTTGGAAGGTGTGTCCTTCTTTAGAAAATCTAAGGGGGGAAATCCACATCTGATCAACAAGCAAGGCCAAAACCATAGTCTTTTGAAATACATTTTTTATTATTCTGGTTGTTATGGTTGTATGAGATTAATTATTTGGGCATAAATTGGAGTGGACAAAATTGTGAATAAATCTAAAGTAAATTTTACAGTTGCACCTTATGTTAGAATGTGAAAAGGAGGAAAACACATTTTCATGTGAAAGGATTACATATGAAAAATCATATAGCGTTAAACAAACTATGCAAAGTAAGGGTGCTGTTTTCAGACAAAAAAATACAATAATAGTAGTAATAGTAACAATTTTCCATATAGTTATAATTTTAGTGTTGTGAATAACTTTTCTCGCCAATTCATGCATAAAACAACATATTCAATACTTTGACATCACTAAAATGACAGCAGCCTCCAACACATTAGTGCAGTAGAGCATGATCTGCTCCACTGAGATAATGAAAGCAGCTGAAATTAACACAGTTCTGTCAGAAACACTTTTATGTGAAGGAGCCTGGACCATTAATGGGAACAAATCAGTAGCATGCAAAAGCTGCTGAGGAGAATTCAGTAAAAAAAACAATAATAATCATGATATGATAATAATAACAATAATAAAAATAATAATAATAGTTAACATAATAATAAGCAGTAATTATTGCAGTAGTGGTTTCCGATGTTAATGTTTTACTTTGCGATTAATTTGAAATATTTTGCCATGTAAAAACACAGTTAGGACAAAATAAAAGTTATAGGCTGGAGTGGACTGAGTTTTGAGGTTAAAATGAAGAATGAGATTAAACAAGAAGAACTTTAAAACTTTAGGTTTTGTGACATGACCTACTTCGTGTGTACAGACAAGAAGTATGTAATTTGTTTTCAACTAAGCTCATCGACTCTTTTAGTGTCTGGGTGCAACCACAGGGTGGGCTTTACAACACGCTGCCACCATGGGTCACATCAGACATAACCACTATATGAGCAGCACTGCTCTGCTGTACATGCATGTTTAGTGACCACCAAAAGCATGTTTACACAAGTCACCAAATAATAAACTCACATTTTAAACACTGGCACCATGATCAGAGCTCTGTACTACGAAGAGAGTTCAACTTACCCAAAAAGGATAGCTGATATTAACTATTATCACAGCTTTGAGTACCTTTAAAAGCACTATAAAAATTGAATGTATTATTATTATTATTATTATTATTATTATTCTCCTTACCCGCTTATCCGCGCTGGGGTCGTGGGGGGCTGGAGCCGATCCCACAGGTCAGCAGACTATCACACGGCTGACAGTGACCTTATTTATATACAGTCTATGACAGTGACACATAGGCTGCGTCTACGCCGGTCTACGCCCATCTACGCCTTTCTCGAGAGGCACCTGGCTGCAGACCTCCAGGCCCGTATTTTGGGGCGTGGGGAGGTGGGGAGGACATTTTGGGAGGGTAATTTTGTGAGCTTATTCTGCGAGTAGCGGTGAGTTTCTGATTTTTATTATCCAGAGAAAGTAAATGTTCTCTGGCAAAGTAGACCTGCCTGATGTTCTGGGTATGGGGGAGGAGGAGCAGGCAGAGGCTGCTTTACAGTATGGGAGGCTGTGGAAAGAAGACTTGCAACCCTGGAGCCATTCAAATTCACATTTCTTGAGGAAATAATGGACAAAAGAAATTATTTGGCTTATTGTGAATGTCCCACTGAGTAAGTGTATGTGTGAATAAAAGTCTACAGAACATTTGATCATGTTGTGACTTGGTGTTTTTTGTGTTTTTTGTTTTTGTTTTCTCGTTGATCACTTAATAATTTTACTTGGCTTATACTGTAGATATCAAGAGTTATGGTAGTATTTAGTGTTACTTAGGTGTGTAATTAGCATAGACATAGAACCAAACATGAAATATATGGTTAAGAATAAAAATGCAGAATAATACAACAGAAAAACTAACAAACAAATGTATAGAAAAAGAGCAGTGCAATAAAGTCAAAATTAAATCATAATGAAAAGGCAGTGAAGTACTCTGTATACTACACAATATAATGTACAGTATAGGCCTATGACATCTTATGAGATGTTGGCTTATGAATATGAGTAATAGCTTAAGAGCAAATGTGTGCACTGACGAATCAAAAGTTTATTATACAAATAAAAACAATATACACAATAGACCGGGGATTGATGGATTTTGTCATATTGTTTACAAAATAATTCATTTGTGAAGAAAACGATTCAACCGGAAGTGCATTCGCGATTTTATTTTGAAATGTATCCCTTGCATTTCCGGGCCTGAGAGTGGAGCCTGCGGCGGTAGGGACCTGACAGTGGAGGTCTGCAGTTTTATTTTGAAATGTATCTCGTGCACTTCCGGGCCTGACAGCGGAGGGGCCTGACAGTGGAGGTCTGCAGCCAGGACCTCTTGCCTTTCTTAACCCTGTTTTAGGGATCCAATCACAGAAAGGGGAGGGACGGCAAGACAATGACACGTACTACTCGGCAGACGGAAGCTTGTAGTTTTCTTACGGATCCAACATGGCTGCAGCAGACGCGAAACTCTCTTTAGCTGTAGACGGCGTTTTAAATAGTTTGAATAGCGAAAGTTGGTTTTAAAAGAAGAACAACGTTTGATTTTACACTCCTGTTTCACCACGAAAAAGGATGTTTTAGCCTTGCTTCCGACAGGATTGGGAAAAGTCTAATCTACCAACTAGCCCCGCTACCGCTCACTGCTGTAACTAATCTCATTTGTGATTAGTCTGTCTCAGTATAAAACTCTTACCAGCAGGGAGGAGATGAAGTATTAACGTTATATCAACACACCACGTGAAATCTTTGTTGTGTCGGCGTGCGGTTTTCAGTTTTCAGAATAAAGTGTTACACAACCAGGCCCAAATATCAGATTAATATGGGAATACGATTAATTGCATGATATTCACAGAACTGTTCACTGTGATTTTTTTATTTTGTAAAACGCCTTTAGATATAGACAGTAATATACAAATACTCAAGTGCATTTTCTTATGAATTTCTACAGTGAAAAGTCCTGTAATTTTGTGAGAATATACCTGAAGTCCTGTAGAATGAACCTGTAGTGAAATTAATGACTGGAAACAGACAGTTTAATTTGAATAAATTTTTAATGTAATATTTTACCGTACAGTAAATATTCAAGTGCATTTCATTATGATTTTCCACGGTGAAAAGTCCTGTAAGTTTGTGAGAATATACCTTAGATGCCGGAGAATGAACCTGAATGAACTTGTTACCTCACTAACCCTCAAACCCAGCTTCGTAGTACAGGGCTCTGGAAGGTTAAAAGTCACACTCATCAGGAACTATTTGGGACTGTACTTTCTTGGGATCGAAGCACCGACCTTCCAAACAGAAGGCTACAGCTCCACCCGAGCCACTGTCGCCTTTTGAGGTTATTTTATACACACAGTGAAAGTGGCACTTTATTCTCTATCCTCTATTACTCTACTTTATCCATCTTTACATATAGTAAATAGTTGTTTGCTGCTCCATTAATATTCTGAATGTCGTATCCTTTAAAATCCACAGTCCCATGTGCCATACAGTAAAAAGAAGGACAGCACAGGCTGGAGCCATATGAACGAGACATATGGATGATCTCATAACGTAATGCTTAAATTAAATCACAAGCAGAAGAAATGTGTCCCCAGCTGGGTGTGTCCCTGTACAGTCTGCTTCAATATTTACACATTTGATATTTTATGCAGACTACAATGTGAGTTTTTCAACTTCTTTTTTTTATTTATTTTGACTTTGATGTTTAAAGAATCACTTGCATTTCACAGCAGATTTGTTCTGAAGTGGCACCTCAAATTCTTTTAAGAGAATTTGTGCACACCTCCTCATGAACAGCTGGTGTTTATCAAGGTGAAACAAGCGATTTTTACGACAAGCTTGTGCAGTTAAGAGAGTTTTCCTGAACACTTCTATAAGCAAACCTCATAGAAAAAAGTCAAAGACATTTCGGAATAGAATATGAAAATCCATATTTCTTAAATACAAACAGTGTTGACAGTTTTGTGTCTCCTCATGCTGTGAAATCACTGTACTGTGCAGGAACACCCTTTTTTCTTCAGCACCTTTTGTGGTGATCAGAGTTGGCAGCTCCAATAGATCACCATCAAATTGAGTACAGTGGAATATTTACTACACAACTTGCAAAGGGCCCTGTGCAGGGCATGTGAGGTTTAGCTCAAGTCAATAACCATTACTGAGACAGACAGGAACCCTCAGGTCCCCTGTGGGTTGGCTGGTTTAAAGGTGCATTAAGAGTGGTTTTAAAATTCCTCCCACCAATAATTCATGAGGCCGATGAGTACTAACCTTGCATGTTTTGTGCAGAATGTAAATGACTGTTATTTTAACAAAAGCATTCGGCCGTTCTTTATTCATTTTATATTATTTTCAGTGACTGTGCCTCCACTTATCCCCCTGTGACTGAAATATTATAGTCATTGATGTGGTGCTCTGCTATAAAAGGCAGATATACAGCTGTAGTGGTGAACGTTTAGAATTCATGTGTAATTTCATGTGGTTTACTGGTTTACAGTGAAATAAGAAATGGCTCTTAATTAGAGCCAGACAGATATATCGGCTGACCGATATTATCAGCTGATATTGGCTTATGAAAGGCGTAACGACATTTTTTACACAATATATAATGCTGAAAGCGCTGCTTAGGGTGATTTGGAAATGTTGTTATGTATGTATTTTACTTTACTGATACTGACTGCACAGTACAGATATTTGTTTAGATACTCATTTTATTTTTATTTGTTCTACATTTTCTCACTTATCATACCTGCACTGTATGTGAAATGTATAATAATGTTAAATATTCTGCAATAAGGTTATCTGTTTAAGAAAGCATCCTTCTTCTGTGAACAATCTAAATAGAATATTTAATTGATATTTTAATTCCAGCTTAACGATTCATGATATCAGCTGCCATATTGGTAATCATTTAATTTGCCCTTTGTAAAAATCTGTATTAGTATCTGTCTCAAAAATCCTGTATTGTTCTGACCCAAAAAATGATAGGGTGGCCTCTAGAGAAGCGAGCAAATGACATGAACACCCCAATTTTCTCAACAGCTACCGTCATTGATGTATTTCTATAATTACATTTTTGTTAGTTGCAGTCCGATGCCAGCTGATGATAGAGAGGATTATTTCAATATATCATTAAATTCAAATATCAAGAGGTTTTACGGGCCAGTGTTCCTTCCTTTTATGACCCAAAGCACAAGAAAAGCTCTCTACCCTTTGCACAATGCGGAAGGAGTATGTTGACAATGTGTGTCAATATCATTCAGTGTGCACACCGCATCACGCATGCTCAAGTCTCGAGGGAGCCGGGGCTTACCGGGCCCTCTGCAAGACTAAAGCAACACACTGATGTGTTATCCTCTCGCTACAATGTTCTTCAATCAAAAGTTTCCGTTGACAGCGATTTTTTGAAGAAAAAGAGAGAGAAAGAGAAAGGAAGTAACTTGGGGGGAAAAAAAGCAAAAAAGCAAAAACCTTTCTCATGAATTTATAAACAAACACTTTTTTATAAGCAAGGTCAAAACATATTTTAGCAAATTGTATTAGTGTTGTGAAACTAAGCAGACAACTCTAGTAACTACAAAAAAATGTAAATTGAGAAATGCGATGTTGTTAATTACATGTCTAATGGTAACATGGAGAAGTTGTGAACAGATTTTTGTGAAATTATAAAACAAAACCATCTCATAATAACATTATTTAAAAGATGCTAAAAAAAGAATGAAAGAGAAACTAATTAAAACTGTGTTAAAAAATACAGTTCTAACTAAATCCTCTGTAATGTGTTTTCTGGTGCTGCCTGTGGTGCATTCATGTACTGCTGTGAAGCTCTGGACATCCCACACCTGAGCAACAACTTCCAAACAGTCAGAAAATCAAACCAGGAAAACATCACGGAAAAGTCATCGTCAGAAGGATTATGTGAATTTGAAAGATTCTGTTCATCAGCCATCTGTCAAATCTTAGAAGTTGAAGCTCCCACAGTACTTAAACCCAGCACCACCCACAGAACAGCCCACAGCACACGTTTTCAGCCAAATGGGATAAAGGATGCAGAAACACCTGTATGGTGCTTGTTATAAAAGATATATGAGGGAAGAGAAAAAAAAGTGAGTTTGTCTCTCCTAGGGTTCAGCAGCACTGGAGAGAAGCTGCTTATTGAAAAAAAAAAATACAACATGTTTCACCAACTAAGGATATTGATCTGCTGTATCTGCCCAGTGGTTGTATATGAAAACTACATAACATCCCAGTTTCAGTGTTTGGATTTTCCAGCTTTTCAGACATGAATGCTGTGAGTGGAAAGTCATGTACAAATGATGTTTATCATTTCAAGCACCAAATCCCTAAAGATTAAAACCTTAAAATAAATATGTCCAGAAAAAGATATAATTCTGTCTCCATGCCATAACAGCAGCAGCAGCAGCATGAGCATATACTGACACACGGTCATTCATTGTCCGTACTTACATCAATGCAAAGTAATGCACTTTAATTCATAGATCGCTCTGGCTGTAGTAATTATGATAGGACCAAAACAGCAAATCAGACAACATCGCATAAAGCAAGAGAATCTGTCCCTGTGCATGGGAAACCAAAAGTGTCATGACTGTGTAAAGGAGTAAGGACTGAGCAAGTCGATATTTTAACGCAAACCAGAATGTTCATTCATTCATTCATTCATTCATTCATTCATTCATTCATTAACCTTAACCGCTTATCCGCAATCGGGTCGCAGAGGTCTGGAGCCTATCCCAGCTGACATTGGGCAAGAGGCAAAGCAGAATGTTTTTTTTCTAATTTAACTAATAAACTTTTGGTGCCTAACTGTAACCGAGAAGTTAATATTACGCTTATTCTGCCCCCTTTTAAAGAAGATTGGGGGTGGGGGGACAGGGGATTTTTAGGGGGAGATAGCAGGTCAACAGTTGAAGTCACACAGAAGTGGTGAAAGCCATCTGAAAGCTGGGAACCTGAAGATTAATTTGAGTATATGAATGCCATTCCTATACTCAAATATGTCTCATACCCCAATTTTGGGGTTCCCCGCTCTCAGATGTAGTACACCACTACCTCTGTGTGGTTTTCACTGTTGACCTGCTGTCTCCCCCTAAAGACCCCCTGTCCACCCACTAAAAAGACAGTAAATGGACTGTACTTGTATAGCACTTTTCTAGTTTCGGCAACCACTCAAAGCACTTTACACTACATACGACCATTCACACACACATTCATACTGGTGGCTCCACCTGCCACCATCAGGAATTCATTCACACACTGATGAACACAGCATGGTGTAAAAAACATGCCTCAAGCCGGGCACCAAAATATGTAGGGGTAAAAGCTTATTTAGATCAATTTTGCTTTTTGTCACCTGTGGTCCCTACAATGGGGAGCAATGTGTGGTTCAGCCCAAAGATACTTCAACATGTAGGCTGCCATGGTCAGGGATCAGACCACCAACCAGAAAAAATGAGTGGGTGGAGTGGAAGAGGTTTACCCATGTTGCAAACATGTGACAAGTGCAACAGGTTGTAAATATGTGCCGAGTGCTGTTTTAAACTAGCCTGGGTATACCCAGACTGCCTTGCGCGCTCAAATTTAATTTCGAACCTCCAGACGGTCTGGCAACCAAGCCAGTTTCTTAGCCCTGTTTTAGGGATCCAATCACAGAGCGGGGAGGGACGGTGAGACGATGACGCGTACTACTCGGCACTTGGAAGCTTTCCGGATCCAACATGGCTGCTGCAGACGCGAAACTCTCTATAGCTGTAGATGGTGTTTTAAATAGTTTAGAGCGAAAGTTAAAAGGCGAAAGGTCTCTCGGCAGCTCCGCTGAGATCACCGGCGTTATGGTAGCGGGGCTATTAGCGTCGCTAGCGGCTATTAGTGCCGCTAGCGGCAAATAGCCCCGCTACCGCGGACAGCGGAGCCGCCGAGAGGCCCGCAGCAGCTTGTTTATTGCCCATAAAATCAGTGGATGTGTGTGGCTGAATGACATGAGGGGGAATAAAGCGTGAAAATAAATAATCTTGCAGAAAGCAAGAACTGGAGAAGCAAAGCAGCAAACAACACTCTCTCACAGACACACACACAACAAACATCCATCTCTGTTGCTCTACTACGTCACCTGGTATAACTGATCTGATTGGCTAAGAGCTACCTACAGACGCTTTGATAGACACTCTAAGCGTCCAATAAACGTCTCTGGAGGATCGTAAACCACACCTCCTCTACGGAGAAATGAACGGCAGGTGTCCAGACCTAATCTCCAATGAGATTTGGTCTGGTGTTAGCCAGGCTAGTTTTAAACACTGAAAATACTAAAACAATTTGGTTAAGGTTATAGGCACCAAAACCACTGGTTTCATGTAAAAATAACAGGGTTAGGCTTGAAATAAAAATGTTAATTAGCGGCATAACTTCCAACAACAGGACACAAAAACACTGCTTCAGAACAACGGGACGCAAACTTTGGTCTCCTGCTTCAAAGTCGTTGGTCCAGCTGGCAACTGGGCCTTTTTTTGTGCACAGGACAGGGAAAATCCATGGATGTAAAGAGAAAGGTGATGAGAGCAAGGAGCACTGATGGGAGGGGTGTATTTGTTTGGCTTTTCAGTGTAAATATCAACAGTCCTCCTCCAGAATGGCTGACTCCACCTTTAAGTGTAAATAAATGATGAAAGGTGACCTTTCTTCATGTTTGCGCAGACAGTATTGAGCGTGGAGGCACAACATAAATGCGGATTAGCACGACCGCTGGGAAGCAATACAACTGTAAACAAACAGCGTCTGCATTTGCATACAGACAACTAATTATTGTCATTTCTCTCTATAATCATGGAAATTATGTCATTACAAGCCATTAATGAGATTTTATGAGATTTCGGAATTCATGTCAAATGTTTTCAGCTCCTGGCAACATTCCTATTCACTATGACTAAGGTGTGTTGCCACATCCATCACTTTCATATAAAGCATGGAAAATATAGTGACATTGTTTGAGAGTATATAAGTCCTTAAAGCTGAGAAAACTAAGACTACTGCTGACACATTTACTATTTCATTTTATTTCAAAATAACAACCATAACCTCTCTTGTTGTAGTTTCTTTTTTCTCAGGAATTTGATTATAATACTTAATTGAAATTAAAACCATTATGAAGCACAAGATCTCACAATTTACCTTCTTGTTCATAATTGTTTTGTTTTTTCAAAACCTTACATTTCTCAAAACTAGATAGAGGTCTTAAATTAAAGTATTGTTACTTCAAAAATAAAAATGTATGCAAGGTGTTTTTTGCTTGTAGTAAGTAAAACGAAACTACCAATGGAACAAGTGCAGATTTGCTTGTAAAGATATATTGGAAATGAAAGATGTTTATTAAGTGTAATAACATATTTTGATTAGAGATTAGACCAGGGGTAGACAACCTGCAGCTCCAGAGCCACATGTGGATCTTCAGGACGTCTGCAGTGGCTCCCTGCCGCTGAAACAGTCATTTCTTTACATATTATTTATTTATCATTGGTGCAGGCCCAAAGCAATTTAAATTCTATGACTGTAAAATTGTGCAGCTTACATATGATTTTGTCAAGTTAAATGTGCATCATAGCCTACAAAAGTCTACGGCCCGGTGCCTTAACCTCAGAATTTGACTTCAAGTTGTTTCGAGTTTCCAACTGAGATATTTCTTCGATGTCCAGCCTCTCATTTGCACTTGGGTCTTCACTGCATTCTGAAAAAAAATCCTATTAATAAATGCTCATTATGACCTATTAGTAATGTTAGCAGGCTAATTCAAATTTAGGAGGCTGTTTTACCTTCATTGTAAGGCTCGAAAAAGGTTTGTGGCTCCATTCTGACATTTTTTCTCTTTTTTTGGCCAACATTGGCTCTTTTGTTAGTAAATGTTGCCGACCTCTGGATTAGACAAATAGAGCCTATTTGGTAAGATCTTTGTATTTTCCAGTGTAAGATGCAATTAGCATACAAGAACGGTGAATAGACCAGAGATGGCCCTGTGCTGTTTGTACTCAAGGCCCTTTTCAAATAGGGCAATACAGGAACCGGTAATTTAATGAGACATGGGATGAAAAACATGCAACCATTGTAAAGGGCCTTCACACTGACGTATAACGACGATTGGCTATTCACACTTGACAACTTCTTTTCTCTTATGCAGCTTATGTTGCTCTTTACTGAGTATAGGTTGCCACATAACTGTTTTCATACTGCTTAAAATACTGTTTAAACATTTAAATTATTTTCTTATTGAAAAAAATAGTAATGCTGGTTGAGTGTTGCTGGTTTATTCTGTCAATCGTTTTGAAAGTGGAAGTGAAAAGTGTGCAATCTTATCGGATATTTCAAAGTGGTTCAGTTTTCCATGTTGCATTTTATCTTTTACATGAATTTGATAGAGCACAATGAATTTGTAAGAAATACAAGTGTATTATATTTCTCTCCCTTCAAAGTGTGCGTTCACTGCAGAATACACAACACACATAAATGGATGTTTTAAAAGCTGATTTAAAAGATTCTGCCCTGAGGGGAGCATCATGACCCAGGACCACATGATCATTTGAGGGGAAATGCACTTCAAAAGATTATTTTTATGGTATTTCTGCTTTATCAGACGACACACAGTCCGAGGGCATGGGAAAAGATTCAACAAAGGTTCCTGGCTGATTGTGAACTGAAGATGTGAATTCATTGCACACACCTGAGCAATTGGAGAGGACAATACATCTCAGTCTTTAATGAACCTCTGATTATATTCTGATTTTGTGTTAAATCTCTAGTCTTATTATTATTAATCTCCGTAAATCCTATAAGAATGGAGAGAAAAGTTGTACTCTACATGTCCTTCAGTAAAATATATTTTATTGATGACTTGTATAAAATGTATCTGTATCATGTATCTGCAACAATACATTTTGTGGGCAAAAAAAAATGATGAATGTCAATTTATAACAGCTTTGGATTGAAACAGACAATGGAGTTATTCACTGCAGAGATTTGAATAAGATGCTTACTCAGTCAGGCCCAAGTAGCCCTGTTCCCACAGGCATGCACCGCACTAAAAATGATAGGAGCCAGAAAATATGAATTATGTGCATGCATAAATATATTGTCACTAACCTTAACCATTTAAATGAACAAATACACAATCCCCCCTCTATCCTCTCCGGTTAGGTAGGCATAAAAATGAAAACAATGGGAGCCCATTCTAACAGAATTACATTTTGTGGCATATATTCATTCTAATTCCCCTCATCTGGAAGAAATGGTGCAAAATGAATTCATTTGATGATATATATCTCACAATGGCGATCAAATTTGATTCAGATGAACAGGAAAAGGCCTAGGTTCATTGGATTTAGGGAAGGAGAACCTAGCATTTTTTAAAATCACTAGACTGTAGCCAATTTTATTGCCTGGAAATCACATTCACATTACTCTGAGTTCCTCCTGTGTGGCAGATTTTAGTATGAGACGATTATCTGTGTTTAAACTGTCAGATGGGCTGGAAAAAGTCGATTATTGTTTCTAAAAGGAGCAGAAAGGCTGCAAATCATGCCACAATATACAAACCGGTGCAGACAATAAAGGGAGTATACTGTAAAAATCTTTAATATGAAAATCCTAAAATGTTTTTAGTCTCAGTCACTTGTGCCTGCAACTAAGCATCTGTGCCCTTATTTTTGCTCAGTCAACTTTTTTATGTTTTATATGCTAAAATATGAAAATGAACAGGACTTTTTGTGCCAAAACATTTGCTTTCATGAGAGAGGAGTTTTGCATTTCACCTAGCTCTCGTAACATAGAGTGAGGAAACAGGCCGTCAGCAGTCTGTTAAAGGGCATTTTGACAGAACACTGTTGATGGACGCAAATTAGCTGGTGCTGGAATCAAACTTGATCTTGGGGTTGTTGGATGATGTCTGCCACTGACACGCTCCTCACTGTTAGCTGCGGGAGAGTCTGCTGTAGTTCACTTTTCATGTCAGCATTTTGGAATAAGACATTGGTTTTTATGCAACCTTTGAGCTGCGCAGATCTGTCCAGGAATCATCTAAGTTTCAAACTCATTTAATTACATCTCATGCTGTGTCTCCATTCAGATACTTCTGTAGTATATTTCCATGCAGTACACTGTGTACAGAATGTATTTACTTCACAGTGCATACATTTCACGACAGGGTAATGTGGTCTCACTGCAGTTACCCACTTGTTAAAAGCTCAATATAGTTATGATAGTCAGCCACATCCAAATTAGTTAGTCAGTTATTTAATTCAGACTGATGAATTAGCCCATTAATGGCCTCTGTCCGAGTGCAGTATGGTATGTATAACTTATGTGTAACCTAAATTCTTATACTTAGGTCAAAGTCAATTTAATGTCATTCATCCACATACAAGTATAGGTATATGAAATACACATACAGGTGTATACCTTGTTTCTCAAGGTACGAAACAGAAAAGAATAAAAGAAAAGACAACAATATATTGCAGAGAGTTATTTAAAGTGCAAATCCAGTGTAAACAATGACTAAAATCGGCTCTACATATTCATTAAAGTTTTCTGAACTCAAATCTATATTAGTGTGGTCTTTGTTAGTGAGGTTTCAAATAGGTTGATTACTCAAAATAGCAAGTGTAAGCAGAGAGGAATGCAAATCGAGACACAGCATCAGACTTGGTGATGAAACGTCATGAAACGTGTTATAGCAGCAAAAAAAAAAAAAATTAAAATGGAAAGATATGCAGCATGATGCTGTATTTGTAGAGAATGCAATGGAGACAATCTCATGCCATAACACAAAAAAAATGTGCCAGATTTATTCAATTGCCTTGCAGAGACAACTTTCAACCTATAAGTACTGTCATACATGTGTTTTGCTTTAGTATGTTGGTAACTTTCAGACTAATCAAAATTAAATTGTGTATTTGCTGCTAGGCGGACTGACAACACGCATGTAAACAGGGGGCACTTATATAGCGCTTTTATCCAAGGAGCTTTACACTACACTCATTCACCCATTTACACACACATTCACACTGGTGGCCGAGGCTACCAGGGCACACTGGTGCCACCTACCACCATTGGGAATTCATTCACACACCGATGAACCAGCATTAGGAGCAATTTGGGGTTCAGTATTTTGCTCAAGGATACTTCGACATGTAGGCTGCAATGGTCAGGGATTGAACCACCAACCTTCCAATCAGAAGACGACCAACTCTACCAACTGAGCCACAGCCGCCCCATGTGGGTGTGTTTTTTTTCCGCTACACACCCACAGGGCACAAAGTGACTTTTACCTAATGTCTTAGAGTGGATAGGAATGATTGAAACTGTGATACACCATTTAAAATAAACATGGGTCAGAGGTATAAAATAATGAAGCCAGTGGTCCCTTCCCTACGTCCTGCCACCCTTTCAGCTCCACTGCCTCCACAGACCACACCCATCTTCAAACTCGGCCTTCATTGTGAAATCAATTACACACCTGTGAAGACTTGAGACATTTTGCATGATGATGATGCTATCACACTGACAAAACCTCCAGGTACAAACAATGCAGCCATACGCTGTTGCAGCTGGTAAATATGTATTTTAAAAACATATACATTAAGATGATAAAATCCACAATTGAATTTGATAAGAGAATGTACAATATGCCGAGTTTAAACAATGTCAAAGCTTCTTTATTGATGGCTGGTTGCCAGTGGGAGTTACAATGAAAGATTTCTGAATAAACCACTGAGGGAAAATCAATCAATTTTCTATTACAAAGTCTTGTCTTTTTTTTTTTTTTTTTAGATCTGGCACCTGGTCAGTGTTTTGATGTACTTCCTTGTTCTAAGGAACCCAGACAGACTGACAGTCTCTACTTAGGAGAGAAAAACAAGCTAATTATTGCTATTACTGAATTGTCCTGACAAGCCTCATTAAGTGGGCTTGAGCACTACAAAGTGGTAGCAGGCAGCACCCGGTGCTGTTTGCTTTGATGGTGCTGGAGCTGGGTTATTACACAGCAAGCAGTTTGGTATTAGGTAAAATTAACGAGAGAAAAGAGTCACACTGGACAGCAGTGAGGACTCCTGCTGTCTTTGACCTTTGCTCCCGGTTGCCTTTCATTCGGTGGGCTTCAAGGTCGGATTTATCAGGAGCGAGCAAGCTTGTCAGCAGCAAGGTTACATCGAGTCACACACGGCAATTTCAGCTTCCACAAGCCACAATTTCAGGTACTTTACACATCTGTGACTTTAACACAGCAGCAGATTCTTGCCTCTTTAGTTTATGCTATGCTCAGCAGCCTTCTCAAGTTGTGTCAGAATCTGCTCGTAATTGTGATGCTGTCAACTACACTGCTCTCAGAAATCACTGCTATAAAGTCTGCTGCACTTGAATAGTTCATTAGCTTGCATTGTGTTTATATTCAGTCTCATGTCGTTTTTGCTGTCATACAGCCCCGCTGATGTTTTGCTCCACAATAAGATTGTAAATCCTGTATTGTCTGCCTGTCTGGTAATGTCACCAACAATTAACTATGCAAAATTATGGCAGCACCCGCTGTGTAACAGTGATTCTCTTTAGAAGCCCTCATGGATAAAATGTTTTAACTAAGAGTCAGCAGCTCTTTGAGGCTGTAGGCACAGCATAGCTTTGAGTTAAATGTCAGTATGATAGCATGCTCGATGACAATGATGATGCCACAGTGCTAGCACTAGATAGGTATACAATTGATGCTTAGAGAGGTTACCCTTAGTTTTGCAGGTTTTTTGTGATACCACAAAGCATTGGCCAAAGACAATGTAATGGCAGTATATAGAAAAAGGTAAAGGAGTCAGAGCGAATACTATCCATCCTGTTGGGAGCATTCATGTGTTTCCATCCAATACCATTGGAGACATTTCACTGAAGACTACAAATGTTAGAGGAAAAGTTGGGGAATCTCCAAAGCAGGGAGTTGCTGCCATTGGGCAAGAGTACAACGTGTGATTCCAGTTCTTGTGCAGTGCCACTGTTCACGTTATATTCCCTGTATTCAGGCACAAGGCACTGCACAAGAGCTGGGAAATCGTGCTCAATGTTTTCTAAGACATTTTTCATTACTGTATTGTATATTGTATAATATTCTGATTTCCCATAGGCTCCCCTAGACTGGTTCTTGGTCTGTCAGTGGCACTTTATTTTCAATAAATCCTGGATTCGCCCCTGCACCAAAGTCGATGATTAGAATATGTCATTCATAATTGTCTGGGAAGCATGAATCCCCATTACATCTAGTAAATGTTGACATACTGCACAGGATTACCTGCTAATTAACAAAAATATAAGAAGTTAATCAAAGGAATTACATTTCACCATCTGGGCACCATAGAAATCTGTACCAAATGTCCTTGCGTTCAATCCAATAATCACAGGATCACCAAAGCCACTAAGATTGTGTCTCTGCGGACCACAAATGTTTGTAAAACAAAAAATGGTACTGCATCTAAAAGTTGGACCAAATGGTGGATCTGGAGCAATCATCAACCTATGTCATTTCACTGTCTTTAAATTAAGAAATTCTGGAATGGTATTGTGGTATGGTCACTTGTAAACCCTACTGAGAGGCTCACACAGCTAGACCGACACTTACGGACTGTGAACTCAAATAATTTTGCTGAACAGAAGTACCAACAATGCAACATCAGCTCCAATATCACAAGAATTCCTGCCATGGCAAATTTCCTCTGAGTTTTATCACAATTTGTTCAATCACTCTGAACACGACTCAGCAGAAAAAGTAAGGCTTACAAAACCTTCAGGCATGGTCACCAACTTTTGTAGAAAATTACCTCAAACTGTGAGCTGAAAGGGAATTTTAAACCTTCTATAAAAATTGATTGAATGCAAAAAAGACTTAATCAAGTTTGCTTGTACACCATTCTCATCAAAGAATGACTGAAGGTCAACCTCAAACCCAAAAGACGTTCAGCCCACCAAATTAAAATCCTCAAGGCGTGCCCGTTAAGTTGAAGAACACCAGCTACTTTCTAAAAAGACAATTATTATTCCCAGCTACTCGACAAGCTATAAAAGTGGAACCCAGTTGACATTAAGAACTCAAAGCCAGCTGGGATTACTTTAGGTTTGATTAATGGACATTATAATGCTCAGTGGAAAGAGCAGCACTTAAATCAGCCTGATTATACCTCTGTGAACAGGTCCCAGATTTTACTGAAAATCACAGGATTAGTGCACATTATTAAACTTTCAACCTCATCTTTGCGCTTTAATTGCGATTACTTAAATATATTTTTTGTGAGCCAATGTGCCAGCACTACATCAATCATTGTTACAGTCAACATAGTGTAAAATTACTTGCAACATGTTGTCTGATGTTAACACAGGCAAATTATATGGATGGTTGACTTAATCTTACAATGTATTTTCTGTTATTAACCATTTCATAAACAGATAAACAAATTGAATATGAAGTTCAACTGTCAGTCTCTCCTAAATCTTTTTCATAAAAATAAATAAATAAAGTTTGGTGTTAACTTATCAGTTACTAATCAGTATTAAAAAGATATATATGTATACAGCACTAAGTAGTTCAGAACTCCACTCAATGTCTGAAGGAAAATATTATACTTTTCACTCCACTACACTTATTTTTACAGCAATAAATTGCTGACAATCAATTATGAATGTAAAATTGCCTTTCAATTAACCAGAAAAGACAATGAAGCCGACACAATGATAAGAATCACCAATGTAGCTTAAACAGACATGTAAAAACAATAATCAGCAAGCTGACTTGTTCCACTGTTCTCCTGCTGTAGATTGTCACTAACAGCTGAAAGGTCATCCACACCTCACTGAAGCTAGGCTCCTATGCAAATGCCACATGATGGATCTAGGTGGATGGTGTGGATGCACTTAACAAATGTAAATAGAAGGACATGCATGTTTTCTGGCTCCATGGTCTCCCCACTGACGTGGTCTCTGACCGGGGACCTCAGTTTATGTCAGTGTTCTGGAGAGAGTTCTGCACCCCTATTGGGGCCACAGCCATTCAATCATCTGAGTTCCTTCTGCAGTCAAACGGCCAGAAGGAGCGCAAGAACCAGGAGATGGAGGCAGCTCTACATTGCTTAGACCCATCTACCAGGTTGGCCTAAGAAGTTGGTCTGATAATTTGAGATCCAGAAGGTCATCAACCCTGTAGCAGTGAGGCTCAAGCTGCCCTCAGTCCATGAGGGTCCACCACATGTTTCACATCTCCAAAGTGAAGCTGGTTCGAGAGAGTCCACTGGCTTCTGCTGCTCTGGTTTGCTTCCACCCTAGCCTGGATGTATCGATGGTCTTACATGGTTCACTGCCCGCTTTGTTCCTGCCGCAGTGGCAGAGACCTGCAACCAGGTCGACTGGGAGGTTCAGAACAAAAATCAAGGGTCCCAGCTCATTCTGGACACCCATCTTATCAGGGAGTTTTACCACTGCCCTCCTGACCAGCCCTCCCAGCCCTCTTTTCCCACTGGAAAACAGCTAGACTCTGTGTCCCCTCTTCCATCTGTGACTTCAGATGATGTGAGGGTTGAAGAGGGGTTGTCTTTTGAGGAGGAGTAGGAGTAGGAGGAGGTCGATACTGACCTGTCTGAGACTATGCTATAGCATTCAAACTGTTCCATGTGCATATTGCTTGCATTGGCCTGTACCTGCTGAGTTTCACATTAAAAGCCATCATCAACTGGTATTCTGTGCGCTGTAATTCCACATACAACCGGTTACAATATGTTTCACTGTTCACATACATTTTTCTTTGTTGATATAATTCAATTGTATTTAGCCAACAGGTCCATTTGCAATTGTGTCCTTATTTTTTCATATGCAGGCAATGCTAGAAAAGCATTGTTACAATGTTTTTCTAGGATGCAATGTTATAATAATTTACTACTTTATACAGTGCTGAACTTTGGTTTCTGCCAATCGTGGTGGCTTTGAGTAATTTTCAAAAAGAAGTAGTAGAACAAGATGGTTTTGATGGTTATTTATTAGGGCCACGGGGCAATCGCATCGAGCACTGGCCCCTACAGCAATAGCTGCTAACTAGTCCTTTAACTCTTCCAGTTGCAGGACAAATTATATATCAAAATGTGCAGTTTGATCTGGATCGGTGTGCTATTACTTTTCGCTACGGAATACAAATTTTTCGCAATACAGGTCACGAAAAACTGCCCAAAATTTTGCATTAAAGTGATTGGGACAGCTGAAAAAAAAAGGAGCGAAAAAGAACAATAAATGGAGATTTTCAAATGTCTACTTCTCCGGCATAATTTCACCTAGAGACTCCATTTAAACTTTAAACAGTAGACACAAGTCTTGTTGTATCGGTGTATTAATCCACGTTTCAATCATATCGGTCATATTGTTTTTTATCAATCCCTGTTCAATGACCATGATCATTTTTGGAGAAATTCTGAGACTTTAATCATTGTGTGTATTGCACGGAATGTTCGTGTCACAGTGTGTGACATCATCGCCAGAGTGTAGAGGGAGAGAAAAAATTGACAAAAAATAAATCTGAAAACTGCGCTCCAGGCCGCAAATCCCACTCTACAGAAATAATTTATACATAGAAACGTAGGAAAATTTGTCTTCTCACTCACAATCCTCTGGTAAAGCTGTCAGAGTTATAGTTTGGGTGTAAAGCACAGATGCGCCACCAACACGCACCAACAGCCCCATTGGGGCTGTTCATTTTTCTTCACAAAAAACATATGTGGCAGTTCAGGAAGAACTTGTGACACTCAAAGTAAAGTCAGATCAATTATAGGTGTTATGGTTTTGCCAAAAATGCTTTCTGTTTGAGGCCAGAAATTCCAGTCTGTCCACCTTTGGCAGCTGTCACTGTGCTAGAAGACTCCACAGCTGTTAATTGCTTTTGTTGTACTAAAGGAATCAACAGAATGAGTGGAATAAATCCTGTAGGGACTCTAAATGTCTGTAGTCTGTAGTAGACAAAATATCAACTGATTCCATTCAGGACATGAGATACTTTATTCTGGACCAAAGTGGTGGGCAGACGAACAGACTATCAGCCATGCTGCTAAAGATCTGAACCGTCCCTTTACGATAATCGTCTTTTTTGCACTTCAGACACATATTCATGTATAACAGAAGCTTTCAAAAAAAGATGAGCCAAGGATCAAAGTTAGATTTCTTTTTTTCAATAAACAAGAGGAAAGTATTTTCTGTGCAAGTACAAGGGGGGGGGGGGGGGGGGGGGGGGGGGGTTGAAGTGGGGGATGTGATTACAAAGTGAGACTTCAGAGGGAAACCACGGCCGCAGCAGTTATAGTGGTATAATCTCACTATTTCAAGGTATAGTGCCTTCCTTTTCCGAATTGCATTTGTTTCTCGGATGTGAGACTGTTTCATAACAACAAATGAAAACTCAACAGAACAAATCATGGATTATGGATGTAGGTGTTGCTGGGGCAACTTGTGCATGATCTGTTTTTCTTTTTCCTCTTTAAACTAGACATTTTGTAGTGTTACAGTTGGATGTTTTCAACAAAGGTTTAATACTGTGACTCAGACATTGATCTCTCCCAAACAAGCTACACAACACTCCTTGATCAAGAGGTCAAAAGGCATTGTGGCAAGATGTAGTACAGTGTTTTGATTCATTCTGCATTAAAATGATTAGAGCGAAGCTAAAACATGTTGATAAATATTACTAATGAAAAAATCATGAACAAGAGGCTTTTATATATCTTTAATCAATCTGCAGTCAGAGATCACAGACACATTAAAATCTAGCTCAGTGTTGTGGCTTTTTCACCAGCGTTAGCTAACTTATGTTGTAAAAGCACCACTGAATGTACCATTTTTATATCATAAATGATCACAATATGATTGTTCTATTCAATGTTGTGAAACGTGACATTGTCACTGTTTTATACACATGGTTAATGCTGTTTAACGGAACTACTTGGTTAGGTCAAGAAAAAGACCATGGTTTGGGTAAAATAAAAACTTTACTCAGGCAGATCTCATGAATGGTTTGTAAGATTTCCCCTTCCTTTAACCAGAAGACCAGGATTTATGTCTCATTGATGGAAGTCCAAAAGTAGAGTTTTTAAAGCCTAGCCCTATTATTTTTTTCCTTTCCTTAGCACAGTGGTTTTGGTGCCCGACTTAGGGAAATGGTTTTGCTACCTGAATCAATGCTTTCCAGCATTAAGAATGTGTTCAAAACAGTGATTGTGATTAAGGGGACAGCAGCATGTCACATGTCAACAATGAGTTGATATCACATGTTTTACAACATTTATCATCACATTTTATAGGATATCATACAAATTGCGCTTCAAATTTTTTTGAAAGAAATCATACAAACCCCTTCATGAAAATGTTGTTTCCATATGTAACTTCATGATTATGTCACAGGTTGCCACCAAAAAAGAAAAGTGAATATGTGTTGTAATAAGATGCACCTCCTGGCTCAGATTACGTGGGTTGTATATTTATTATAAGGTATTATTATAGGTAAAGGTATGAACAGTGAATGCACAGCCTGAGCTATACCATCCTTGAGTTTTAAAAAGAACATTTTCCATTACAATCCATCCGCATTTTAAAAAATTTCAAGAAACCTGAAAGCAGACAAAAAAAAGTTTCTGTGAAATGTGGCCAAGACCTCGAATGCAACAATGTAATTTCAGTCTCAGTGGTTGGACATCTGCCAGGACGTTTGCAGTATTAACTCAGGGTTACTGAAAATCATGGTTTTGTAGTACATTTTAAAAATGAAAAAATAAATAAATAAATAACACCTCTGCCTGAGATATCTCAGAAAGATTTCAGAAGCAGTCCAAGGATGAAACATGAGCAAGATCATAGAGCATATGAAACAACCAGACAGGTAACAAAAGCAAGTTTGTGATGAAGAAGGTGTCAGTTTGATTTCCTGAAGCAGCTGGAAAACTTTGGCCATAGAAAGGGAATGAGTAATGCTCTCCAAACCCAGAGTAACTGTTCACAAGTCAGCGGTGTTAGTGGCTGGGCAGCTCCCAGGTGTGAACATCTACTGTACAGTATATCTGAATGAATAATGAAGCGGGTTGTGCTAAAGTAAACCTTCACTCTCTATATGACAACCCTGTCTCCCAGACACATTTTCTGACCTGATGCCTCCATCGGCTTGACAACATCATTCATCAGTCTGCAAAACCCATTTTTGTTGAAAATATGGATGTGGAAAAGTATAGCAGATTTATGATTCAGTTAGATTTAGGCACAAAATCAACTTGATTATGTTTAGGGAAAGATTGTGGTTTAGATTAAAGTGAGTACTTATTTAGAGAACCATTGTAGTTTGTGTTAAACTTATTAGATCATATGCCATTGTATAGGAGCTTCATTGTCATGGTTACAATAGAATAGTTTATTTGCAAGGAAAGATCTTTGTTTTTATTTATTTTACTAAATTATTTTGTGTGTGTGTGTGTGTGTGTGTGTGTGTGTGTGTGTGTGTGTAAGCCAGGGAATATCAGCCAAACTGGTGTTTTGATAACTTTCTTTTAATCATGTTTTTTTTTTATTACGCACTCAAAGGAATATCAATCAAACTGGTGTCAGTTTAATTATTTTATCTGTTATTTTTGCAAATGAACTCTAAACCAATGTTGACTACAGGGCACAAACAGCAGTCACTCTTGTTAAAGTTTTGTTTGTTATCCATAATTAAGTCTCCTGACTTTCTCCTTTACTCCTGTTATAACTATAAGCACAAGAAACAATGTGTGTATTGCAATGCGTTGCTAGCTACTGTTAACCAAAGTGTTAGTGGAGTTCCCAGTTGGGTATTTTAATAGAACTGCCCCTGGCGTTGGATATCCAACTTGGAAAATCTTGGAAAAGCTGTTGTAATATACTTTATTAGAACTTTTGTCTTATTTGTGTCTCATTAAATCATTAAATTCTACCTGTGGACATATTGCCACAGTGCCTGTATGCACAACATTTTGTGAGTTTCCCATTGTTATTTTTTTCAAAATAAAGGTTGAACGACCAAATTAACAATATAAAATTATAATAAGAACTTTGAGCATAATCTTCATCACTAAAATATATCCAAGATGCCACACACAGGGCTCAGGATGCAAACTCTGTGTCTCCAGTGTCCAGCCTTTGAATTAATTCAGCATTTCCTTAAGAAATGAAAACTAGGGGACAAGGAGGAATATAAAGTACAATCAAGTTTCTTGGATCACCATGTGGCCATGATTGTAATACCTGCTTTAATACCAGGCTTAGATTACCACAGCATAATTGACTCACATCTGATTAGGAGCTGATTAACAGTAACTTAATGCTATTGTGAATTTTTAATGGCTACATAAATGGATCATTATTCGTATAAAACGGCACAGACAAGAGTTTACTTATCACAGTCATTTTGAAGACATCGACACTGAGCTCAAAGTCGGACACTAATGCTGAAACCTTAATCTTAAATATTAATAGGCACCCTTCATTAAAATTTAAAGCAAAGCACTTATGTTGAGAGAACGCTTAATGTGCTAAACAGCAGGTGTATATATCATAACAAGACGTAAGAAATTAATTCCAGTGGCTACATTTTCCAAGATACAGCATGGCTGAAAACTAATGGCTCATATCAAACTTTAATTCAGTTTGTCCCAAACTGATAGCCACAGTCCTTCAACCTGGCAACCATCCATTTTCACAGAACATGATTCTTGTTGGGAACTGAAAAAAAACAAAAAAGAACAACTTGGGCACAAATACTGCAACATATTCTGCCTGCAGTTGACCGATTCTGCCTGCAGTTGTCAAACAACAAAAGGTCATCAGACAACTGCAGGCAGATTCACTTATTTTTAGCTGTGTTGTATAAGTGCTGTGGATGCCAAAACCAGTTTGAGTTTAAAACGTCTTGCCGTTTCTTTCATGAAACCAATTAGTAGTAATTATTTGCATGCCAATTATAAGAGAGCAAAAATATGCAGTTATGTTTGAATCCTCCTTTAAGCTTGTTCATAAAACAAGAATACCACTTCAACTCTCATTGCTGAAACTTTTTGTCACAGAGGGAGCTGACAGATAATCAAATATGCATCTGCAGTGTAATGAACTCTATTTTTTTTAATAACTTATTCATCTGGAGAATTCTTCTGGGTTTCTAACCTTGAGATCCAGAGTCTCGTCTCTTATACAGAATGTATTTTGCTCCACAGTTATATTCTGAGGGTAGGAAGCACATATGGCAGAACAACCGGTTACTAAAGAAGAACCAATTTAGTGTAATTAAACATCTGGCAGGTGTGATGTAAAGCACAGCAGCACTCGGTCCCTGGTCCTATACAGCACACCATCATGCAGTTTTCACATGTTGTAAGTGGTTCAGGACTTTTTGGTGTGGAGGGATGCAAATGATACCTTCCTATCATGCTCTTACTGTGCATCCGTCTGCATTTTATAGCAGCTCAATTCCTCTCAAATCTCATGCACCAGCAAAAAGTTAAAGCAGTACAAAGCTGTAATCAGTAAAGCCCCTTTCTCTTAGCATTTCGCCTGCACACACCAGCTGTGAGTGTGATAAAAGCTCATTGAAGCAAAATTGAGAAACTTGCAATTTATCTGTCTGCCATTTGCCAACTCAACAGAAATAAGTCAGGGTGGCAGTAAAATACATAGCATCTTCAATCAATAGAAGGAGAATTTCGTCATTCAGTTGGAAAGCTAGAAACAAATTGTTTTTAGACCTGTCTCTAATGGCCTGTTAACCTCTTAAAAACCATCAGCAGGTTGGGTAAGGATGAGGCAAATTTTATAACAGAAGAACTTTATGCCAAAATGCATGTATGGGGTTTTATTTGACCTTCCAAAAACTTAAAAAGTTGCACACCTGTTTTAAAAACTTTCACATGAGCCATCTACTACAAAATGTGCAGTACAAAATGGAAACTAAGAGCATTTTTCAGGCTCTGCCAGTGTGCACTCACTATAATGTTCAACAGATACACAGTAAGAATTGAAACAACTCGTGGCAACGTGGGCCTTTGAAAGATCAAAGTGCCTGGCCGAAGTAAAGAGACCAGCTGGAAGCATCACAGGGGCCTTCAATACAGGCTGAAAACCTCTTCCCTGGTAAATACATGCTCACCCCAACCCCACTAAAAACATCCTTTAATCTTCAGTCAACTTATATACTGCCTTCCTGAGAGCAGATGATGGGAAATAGACACTAATGTTATTTCTCAGGCAAGGAAATCAGGTAAGTGCACTCATTAGTCATACGAGGCTTCCTGCAGGGTCAAAGAGGGCAGAGATTGTGGGTAATTAAATGTGGTAAATGAAACACTAATTGAATGAGCGACCCACTGCCTCTGGTTCTTGTTTAATCTTATGGAGGAGCAGATACCCCCCCAAAAAATGGGATTCATTTTCTTTCAAGAGGGTGGATGTAATTATGTTGGGTCACGAATTGATCACTTAACAATAAACATTAAATAACAATCAAGGTAGATGTGTTTGTATCGACTTAATTACAGAGGGGAAACTCAGGGATTGGGTGATTAACAGTTTAAAGGTAAATAAAAGCGTTTACCAAAAGTGATTGAATTCATAAATTATGTTATGTTGTTAAGAAGTTTTACTCAAATAATGATTCAGTGATTAAATGTGTTGGTTCAATAGTGAATATGGTGAATAATATGGCAGTGAATGTGAGGCAGAGGGATTGTGGGATGCGTTAGCTCATTTTTGTGTCAACTTTGGTCTGATAACCATAGAGAGCAGAGCTGGGCAAGGATGGCCTGCATGAGTCAGTGCAACCCACAGCTCTACAATAAAAAATATTTTATGCATTTTAAATAGTAAAACAAGTAAACAGCTATTCACTATACTCATGCAGTAAGGAACATTTGCTCACTGAGACAAATCCCCCGATGCCATTAATAAGTGAACCCATAATCTTAGTATTTACATCAAATTCATGTTTGATGTTTTTAATCTGTGTATCTTCCATTCAATCCATATCCGTTTGGAAATCAAAACATGAAAAATGAAAAAACAAGTTTCATTTCATGTTGTATTTTTTATTTTATTTTAATTTTCAAGTAAAAAATGTATTGTTTTATTCAAAATATGCTTGTAAAATATGAATTGATTGCAATTTCTCCCTTAACATAAGAAGATGAGAAATGAAACAAACAGAAATTGAAAGAAATGCGCCAGAAATGTAGAGATTTATTGACAACCGTGGGACGGCTATGGCATCACTTGAGCCATTCGCTGGTGATATTATTGATCTGTTCCGAAACGGGATTACATATGCAGACATATCTGCCCATCTGGCCGAGATGGATGTGCACAACTGCTCGAGCATGAGTGTTCGGTGATTTTGCCATATTCACAACCTCAGAAGAAAAACTGCCACTGCCAGAAAATACAGTCAAGCCAGCTGCCACTTGTTTTCGCGATGCATAAATTTACTTGACATTATGGTTCCAACGTGTTAGAACCAGTTTAACTGTATTTCCATCTAATTTCAAATTGAAATAATTAAAAGAAAACCAACCACAATCAAAGACTCATTCCACTTCAGGTGGACAGTGGACCTCCTCAGGATGTCCCTCGCCTGATTTCAGGATATTCTGATGTTTTTGATGTCCTGGTCATGCCTTGTGTTTAAAAAAAGAGAAAAGTGGGACTTTTGTATAATGTAAATAAAAGGTTGAATTTTGAAAAAACAGGTCACTTTTCGTTATCCATGTTTTAAATTCCCAAACGGATATGGATTGAACGGAAGATACACAGATTGTTTTTGCTTCATGTTGTTTTCTTTTGATATAGAACACTTCAACCCAGGCAGATACTGAGGCCCATCAGATGATAGCAGAGACATCCAGGCCCATCATGCTTATAAATGGTACTGTAGCCATACACCACACATAGTTTAGTATACAAAAGAAACTTTAAATCCATGTTGTCGGATAAGACCAGTCCTTATACGTTGCACTGATTTCATTTTAAGCACAAGGCAATTAAATACTATCTGAATATCCATTTCAATACATATAATCATTGCCATTGTTGCACGGTGATTACGACATTCAAAAAGAGCAGTGTGACGTCGGTGCTCAGGAATTGTATGTATGGCCTAAGTTTTATAAGTTTAACAAGTATGTTGAGAAGGGTTGATAATTATTAATCACTATTAAGATTTCTTGGAATTATTTTCTTGCATATACAATACAAAACTTAGTACCAGCAGCAGAGCTCTATGGATCAGTGGCCCATTTTATTTATAACTTTTAGTATACCATTTTTAAAGCTCTAGTTCAAAACTTGCACAGCTGTTGTTTTAATTTAACTATAAACAGGCATTCATTCTCTAATTGGTGTTTTTGCCTGATTGCTCTATGGGGGAACGATCAATCCATTTGGACCCGCCTACAGTTCAAATTAAGACCTAGCTGCTGCATCCAAGACCTGGATGTGCTGCCAAGTCTTTACTGACAAGCTAAGGCAAAATAAATGAGTTTAATTAACTTGGGCAGCTACACTCTGGCGTAATTGATCAACACCCTGGCACCTGGGCATGTGCAGATTCAGAAGAGTTAACATTTTTAAGAGCCTCGCAGTAGAGCACAAGTCTGGCAGCATCATATCCATGTCCTTGGTTTTGGGTTTTCCAGGCACCATGCTGTCTCTGGACCTACAGAGCACCTGGCCCGGCATCAGCCCCTAAACCTCTCAACTTGTTAGCCTGAAAGAAAAGGCTGCTGCATACCCCTCACTTTCTTTTAGCCAACCACATCCTTCTCATTTTTACAAAGACACCCCAATGAAACCTGCTGCTCCTCAACCATTTTTATTTAGCTCTGAAGATAAACGAGCGTTGTCATGGCTCTGCACATAGTACGATAAGGACAGTATGTCTCAAAGAAATACTGGCATCACAAGCCAACCCCTGAGCATCAGTGTCCCCGAATAACATTCTGTTTTCATTCCCTAATTCATCACCCTGGATCCTGAACTGAACTGAACTCAAGTCCAGATGGCAAGGAAAAGTCAACTGTTAATTCTAAACTTGTGGACTTTTCACACTCAATGATCTTGACTTATAGCCGGCATACTTTTATCCACACTGTCAGACAGACCATTCGTACACAAGGATACTGGAAATTATTTTACTGGAAGAGATGGTAAAGCCTGTTTAATGGGTGATGTGTCTCCTGTGGTTTGGTAAAGCTAAACATTGTTGACAATATTTTATCACAAAACAGAGATGATGAGTGAGAAACTCATCATCACGGTAATGAATCCTTAAGAAGAAGTTTAGGAATAAGTTATGAGTTACTAGCGATACTATATTAATGATATTATTAGAAGTTTGATCCTCACTCAATACCTACTACAGACTGTATATAAAGATGGACAACATGACAACTTTATTTTTTTTTAAAAAGCCAAAACATTTTTCCCCCTGGTGGAGAAAAACTGCAGTACAGTTCATAAACCCAGGCTCCTTCATGTTAGTGGATGGGACATGAGCCATTTTTTTTTCTCTTTTAAATATATATAAATTAATATCCGTCATTTTAGGAAAGTGGCAACCCAATGAGGAAGTGCCAGGAAATGAAGTTCCGATGGCCACTTGAGGCAGGCTCTAAATGAGGCAATCACCATAGATGGTACACAGACAGCCGATGCTAAAAAAAAAAAACAATTTTACAACAGACATGAATGTGTTTATAGCATGGTACAAAAAAAGAAGACAGCTTCGTTCTCTATAAGCAATTTTCCCGTGAGAAGTAACTAACCCCTTTAAACTATATTAAGGTTTAAAGTTATGCACAACTAACATCTTGGCTGCGTTGACTGACAGGTGGGTGTCGTCACAGGTGACATGTTTCAGCAACCAGGTTTCATGCAGCCCATCCCAGCTCCACCTCTTGGCCCGGGTGCTGGCTGCAGCCACCCCACTGAGCTTTTGTCTTGCACAGTCTATGAGTTAAGGTAGTTCTTATTCTGCTCATGTATGACCAAGTTTTCATTTTTCTGATACGTTTAGTTTGAATTAGTTATTTGATGCTGTAAAACAGGATTGTAACGGCATGATTGACAGCTGTGATTAAATCATGATTGGTTTGACGGGGTGTATGGGCGGGAGCTCGAGACAGTGGCTTCACCACCCGATCAATACTGTGTGGGCTTTGGCTCCAAATGATGTCACCGGCGGCCGTATCCAAAATGTTTTGGCTTCTTTTTTGTGCAGTGACAGGCAGTGGAAATGGGACGACTTACTTTAGTTGACTTATAACTGTGTTCAAAAAGGTGTATTTAATTTTTATGACAGTGGTTTAAAACCCTCATGCCATTCAGTGGAGGTATCCTTTAATACAGCTGCAGACTTAAGTATCGCTATCCACAACTATTGATCACTGAATTTCATCTATACTAGAAGAGCAATCATAGCCCAAATGGTCCACTCTGCCTTTACCCAGTGCTACAGTACAGACAGCAGTAAGATAGTGGCCATGGGAAGATAGTGTCATTCTGTTAATCGCATTTACAATGACAAGCATGCTTCTCATTTGATTCCTTCTGGGCTGCTTGCTATCTTTTGTTTGATAGACGTGTACTGTATCTGTGTTATTGTTCAGAGATGGTAGAGTTGGCTAAGGGTGGTCTCTCTCTCTCGCTCACACACTCACTTTTTCTCACTCTCTGCCTCATCTGTCCCTCTTTCCTTCCTGCCTCTCACATAACGAGATGAACATTTTCACTTTCTCTCCTTCCTCAGAATCCTCTCTCTAATCCTTCCAGGGAAGTGACTCACATTACAGTATTCTTCAGTTTAATGCACTTTAATAGCATTAATATCTGCTTTTGCCTCTTCAGCTGCAATAAACACCCCTTACATCCTAAGAAAGCTGCTTAAGAGCAATTGACATTGCAAGTGTACCAAAACAGAAACATACCGCAAGTGAAAAACAGAATAACGAATTGTAAAGTCGTAATCGGTTTGTTTTTTTAATACATTGGCACCAGCCTAGCACAGCGTGGCACATGGTGTACTGTAAACAGACACTGGGGGAACTTAGACGAGGAGCAGCCAGCTCCCTGTAGTCCTTCCTACTCACTCTCACAGTGTGGAGGAGGCCTGCAGATACAGGAGGAACACGAGTCCCTGGCACCTTCTGTGCCACCCATGCTGCCGCTTCACTGACAGCCAAGGTCAGCTCAGGAATGACAGAGGGCTCCGGCATGGAGATAAGCCTCTCACAAACATCTGAACCACCATGCCGCTTTTTTCGAAAGGAAAGAGAATCCTGCCGCTGAATTATTCAATGGGTCTCCCCCACCCTAAATAACAGGCGGCAAGCATTGTTTGACATCCCGAATGAATAATTAAGGACTGACCTTTTGTTCCCATTAGAGGTGATAGGTTGATAGCGCCATGCTTTGCGGGCGAGGCTGTGAAACGATGTGAAGGCACTGAGCAGAGCAACTAGTAATGTTCTGTGTTAAAATCAACCAAACTCTCAAGAACACATCACGTCTCTGTGGGATGCATTGATTTATAAAGATGTAGATGCAGTCTCTGTTGATTGTTCCTAAAGCACAGCCTGCAGCCATTCTTTGTCACTACTTCCATTTTCTCTAAAGAATTGTACTCTAGTTTGTTCCTGACACATCACAGCCATTTTGATTATGCCACTCAAGAGCTTGTAGTCACCTCTCTGAATCAGAAATGATGTATTAACACAAAGCTTAGCTCAGCTGGCGAGGTCCGGTTTGATGGCATCCAGTTAAATCATGATCTATTTACAAGTTTTGTATTTTAACGAGGTAATGAATCATAGATCCCTAAACAGCACCAAATACACATAGTATGTCCAAAAATGTAAAATATTTCAACTACAGTACAGGCCAAAAGTTTGCACACACCTTCTCATTCAATGTTTTTCCTTTATTTTCATGACTATTGACATTGTAAATTCATCAAAACTATTAATGAACACATGTGGAATTATGTACTTTAAAAAAAAGTGTGAAATAACTGAAAACATGTCTTATATTCAAGTAAGCAAAGGGTGGCTACTTTGAGGAATCTAAAATACAAGACATGTTTTCAGTTATTTCACACTTTTTTTGTTAAGTACATAATTCCATATGTGTTTATTCATAGTTTTGATGCCTTCAGTGAGAATCTACAATGTAAATAGTCATGAAAATAAAGAAAACGCATTGAATGAGATGGGTGTGTCCAAACTTTTGGCCTGTACTGTATATTCATATACATATGTGTGTGAGTGTGTGTGTGTGTGTGTGTGTGTGTGTGTGTGTGTGTGTGTGTGTGTGTGTAAGATAATATTTTTCCATACTGTATGGATATGCAGCGTTGAATCTGGTCATGTTTAAGCAAGACCTAGATTTGATTGGAGATAGTCTATGTTTTTTTGTTTCTCGTTGTAAACAAATACCACAAAACTCATTCAATACTCATGAATGATCATATGATATCTGACTTCAAACACATTGTGAAATGGAAGTGCTTGCTCAAGTTTAGGCACCAAAACTACTTGGTTAAATTTAGAAAAAAGATCAGGCTTTGGGTTCAAAGCTGACATGAACATAGACGTTAGTATTTATATATAGAAGTTCACTGACCAGTGCAGTAACTTAAAATGACAATGTTGACTTTTCACCTTCTGTGTCACATTATGTGGGTTCTTCACAAAATTTAGCGCATAACTTTTCATGTATAAGTGGAAAAAATGAATACAGCCTGCATAACAACATAACATTCACACTAATCAAACAGCAACATCTAGGCCTGAAAAGTGAAGCCAAGCTAATGGCCAGTAGGGGGCAACTCCTGACCCTACTTCCCCCTTGATTTATTACCTCAATAAACATTCTCATAATAAGTTTATGGTCTGAATCGCTAGTTTCAAGTCTTCTTTAATACAGCATGATGGTCAATTTGTAAAATATGGTCCCATTTCGAGTAAAAGACTATAAAGCAGCGTACTATGCAGTTGCACTGGATGATATTTTCTTTCATTTGATACAGTTTATCTTGAGCCAGTCCCACCTGCACCATCTTGCTGCTGTAAATACTCACCAGCGAATGTGTTTAAATCTAAAAAAAAAAAAAAAAAGCTTTGGTTTTTAACATAGGTAAAGGAACATTTTGTGTCACCAAACCAATATGCATATTTGTGTATATGAGCATAAGTCTGCAAAATGGGTGTTTTATACAACATATTTTTTTTCTTTATGGATTTTTTCCCCAATATCTAACGTAATATTTCACATTTTTTTGTGTTTATGCTAATCTGAGACTAAAGTCAATATTTAAAACAGACCTATGGAGTTTCACTCTTTACCAGCTATACCTGAAATTTCACCTGAGAGCCTGCAGCTCCATCTGCCTGTGTGTCTCTGTGCTGGTTAAGCTGCTGCTACCAGGATTTTGATGATGCATGATATTTACAAACAAGCTAATCAAGTGGACATGCTCTGGCTAATTTTGCATACAAATAATATCTATATCACAACTACCCATAATAACTCAACTTGTGATGCAGGCAACACACGCTACCACTGATACCTGTTTACTCAGCTTTACATGCCAGACCTGATGGCCTCCATCGTTCTCTTTCGATTTTGCCTAAGGGTACTATAACAACATTGGTTGTTGTTAGAATGACATGTTTGAGCACTGAACACTGATGAGCTCACCTTAGTCCTAAAACTGAGATATAACATTTATTTTTTAATGATGTGGTCTTTGAATTATTTGTGCTATATTGTTAGTATCAGTTGCTAGAAATTTGTCATTTATCTCAGAGACGTTAGCTGTCAATGCATGCTATAGCCTGAGGGTTGCCAGATCATCCAGTCAGAAAAACAAATCTGGCAACTATGCAAAAGCCTTACAGGTTAATGGAGTTAAAATAACAGGATTGTTTGAAGGAGGAAGAAGGATGTCCATACCCAAATCTACACTTCAGAGTGATGATAGTATACCAAATACCAATACCAAAAAATGCACTTCACTGTGAACTACCTGCTCAGCAAACTGCTACCAGACACAGTTAGAGACTCACTGGTACACACTCTGCTGCATTTATCAGCTGTTTCCCTCAGCAGTTGGTAGAGACCAAAATAAGAGCTAAAAGAAAGTGACTATTTGTCAGGTGTTGCTAGGTAAATGCTGGATATGTAAAAAGTTCACCACATGAACTCAAAGGGTGATAATATGTTGCTGTAGAGGTTTACACTTGACTTGAAAGTCCTCATTTCTTTTTTTTTTTTTTAAATCATCTGCTCAGACTCATCCAGAGATGGAAAAATAACTACAAAAATATGCTTCAGCAAAAGAATGGTTTTGTACATTTTGAATACATTGGTGGAACAACATGCCACAGAGTCTGAGCGTCCAAGCAAGCATTAAATTCCTTTCCTGCAGAAGGGCACTTTGCAGCCTGTGCCTACAGCTAATTATCAATTATAAATTAAGAGTTCACTTGCAAATCCAGAAAAGGCCATTCATAAATGAATAAACCAAAACATATTCCATTGAGTACACAATTATTTAAAATATATTATATATATAATTATTATTATTATTTTTTAACTGAGCCGTGTTGGTTTTGAAAAAGCTGACTCTTCAGAATGAAACCGATATATATATATACACACACACACACACATATATATATATATATATATATATATATATATATATATATATATATTAACCAGACAAAAGGACAAAACTCAGCTAATTAAACAATAATGTTCAACAATAAATAAAAGGTCTGTAGACAGCGCGGCAGGTGTAACAAGCATTATTAATACTACATAAAGTAAATAACCTGCCACTTCCTATGTAGAATGAACAACAGAATAAAATCATCAAAGCAGAAAACATGGACATGTAGGAAGAATAAAAACTCCAGAGCAGCAAGGTCCCAAAATAATGACATTAAAGCAAACAGAGAGCCTCACACAGTTTCTGCACACCTCGGAGTTAGTTATACTCACCTGTCTGAATGAGAGTGTTGTGTATGTTAGATAAGTTGTGTGTTGTTGTTAACCTGAAGTGATGTTTTTATCAAACAGCAAAGTAAATGTTGCAGAGTTAGTCCTGTGGGAATCAATTACCTGTCAGCCCTTCTGGGAAATGTTTATATCCAGTTTATATGATTGTAAAAAGTGTATGAACAAAATTTAAAGAAGATCCACAAAGGAGAGTTCACCCCCAATACGAAAATACATATTTTCCCTATTACCTGTATTGCTATTGATAAATCTAGATTGTTTTGAGATGAGTTGCAAGGTGAGTTGTCTGGGTTCTCCTGAATGTCATATTATAATATCTCCAACACTTACACCAAAACGATCTAGATTGACAAGCAGCACTAAAGGTAAGAGGAAAAATACGTAATTTTGATTTAGGGATGTCCCTTTAAGAAGCACAAAGCTGTTGTGTTGTTTTTGGCTTTGCAGAAAATAGTGCTTTTACTGTATTAGATTGAGTCTATACATCACAGTTTTCTCCAGAAAAGGTTATCACTGAGGTAGGGCTTTGGTACATTCACAGTGTGAGGAAGAAAACCAGAGCTGCAGTACGCCCGCAGTGACACACTCAGGAGATCGCTAGTCTGAGGCAAGCACAGATTCCTGGTTTAAGTAGAGAGAGGGGGAGAGATTGGGTGCTGAAGACAGACCATATTTATAGCCAGGGATAGGAATAATTCATCGTGATCAAAGTGCAGATCATGCTCCATTCCATCAGAGAGCAGATGTGGCAGAATGAAAAGAGCTTGCTTTCTCTCCGTCTGCTCTCTAGCGGCTTCACAAATGGAAACACTGAGGCGAAGTTATCTCTGTGAAGCCGCTGCTGTGTGTTTGTCGTCATGTGCTCTGCGCCCGTTCTCAGGTGGCTTCACTTTAGAGGGAGAGCGACGCCTCCAAGGTGTAACACGCAGCACAAAAGGAGGAGGAAAAAAAAGAAAAAACTGCGTCCCACATGCAACATGTCTTCTCAATCAGGGCGGGGAGTGGATATCAGATTCAGAGCTCACAGCAGGAGGCATTGTGCCTGAAGCCATGAGCCATAAAGAACATACACAACATGGTTCATGTGAATACGTAAGAGTCAGAGTTCACAGCTTACTCACTGAAGGAAAAGCTGCTATTTCTGAGGTAACACCCCATTTTACTTGTTTTTTATGTATAATTTTCCATGCAGCTTTTTTGCTGCTTAATATTATCAGTGAATACCACTGTCAGTAAGACCACACATGCTATTCACACACACACACTCACATACACACACACCCCACCATACTCGTTTCCTTCATTTTTCTCACACCACTCATGCACTCGATTTCTCAGACACACACAACGCTTGCATTTTTTTGTTCCCCTCTTTTGTTTTTGGCCCCTCCTGCCTTTTCTCTCCCAGTAATGCTCCCTCTGCAATCACACACAAACACACTCACACACACACACACATGCCTGCTTCTTCAAGTTTCATTTTCTCTCCCACCCACACACAGACACACACATGCGCCTGTTTCTTTCTCTTTCATTTTCTGCGTCTCCAACCCTTTCTGCTTCCCTGTCACTCCTTCACAGAAATACACAATCACGCACACACACACATGCACCAGCACACAGACATACAAGCTCCTTCATCTTCTCTTTTATTTCTTCTCCCTCCCACACTTTTCCTTTCACTTCTTCCATGCACACACACACACACACACACAGTTTTATCCGCTCTCATTTTCTCTCTCGCCTTTTCTCTCCCAATCACTCCTTCAACCAGTATCGCATACCTCTTTCTCTCTGTCTTTTCAGTGTTTCTCTCATCCTGTGTCCCTCCCACAATCACGTACACACACACACACACACACACACACACACACACACACACACACACACACACACACACACTCACTACCGGCAGTCCAGCTTCCCTTACTCCCAGCTGGGCTTGGACAGCTCTCTTCCTCTGGCCTCTCTGGGCCATCTGGAGTGCAATGTCCCTGCTACGCTGGTCCCCTGCCAGCCGCTGAGCCTCCCAGGACGAACACAGCATCTTCAAGCACAATTTGTACGCGTCAAAGCTCTGCTGTGTGTCCAGTGACCCAGCTGAGTGAAGTCATTGAGTCTCGCATTTCCCACCTCAAAGGAGCCTCATTCTGCTTTGATGACACCTGCGCTCCCCATCTCTCTGGGCGGAGGACGGCACAGTAATTGATTAAAGCCACTGAGCAACCTCACTTGCAATTATAGCTCTGTTTATGATCTTGTGGAGGGTTTGTCTTTTCAGGAGGAGTGAATATCAAAATTTGGCACACAGGTCAAGTGCCTAAACAAGCTTTTCAAGTGTAGATACACCTGTATAATGCATGAATTACAAAATCTAGCTGGGTAAAGAAAGTGGTCCCATCTCCTCTAGTACAGGTATACAAGACTTGATTATGTATTTTGTACATTGAAAAAAATTGGAGTGACATTTACTTAAAAAAAGCTAGGCAAGTTTTTCCACACAGAAAGTGTTCGTAATCTTTACTAAAATATCTATTTAATAGAACCACTTATTTTTTATGAAAATATACAAGTAAATTGCAGATTCACTGATGTCCCAATGAACTTGTTTAGTGAATATTACTAGGAACAAATGATTCAATTAACAGACAAAACAGAGGACACATAATAACAATCAATCACTAAGTAATGCACTACATGAAAAACTGCTATTTTAAAGCAAAAACACTGAATTCGTATTTCTTTGTATAATTTATATAGATGATTGAAATAATAATTACAGGGTCAAAAAATATTTTTTTTCAGTGTATGTATTCTCAGGAAGAAGTTCCTGTGATTTGTTATGGAAAGTTTTGAAAGTTTTGAAACCTGCAAAACCTAATATGTCATCAACATGTTGCAGAAACGTGACAAATACTGTTTGAAACACGTCATGACCACTTTTTGAATAATCATGGTTGCTGTTGTAAATATGTTGTTAATGTTGTAAAAAAACAAAACAAAAAAACAAAACAGTTTCCAGGGTTTGGGGAAAAAAATTGATTTAGACTTCTTGACATAACTTTCAACAATTACACGTAAACACGATCTTCTTATTAAAAGTTCTGGGTTCAGACATCCATATCTCTTCCCACACACCACAAATTCAAGAGCACCACTTTTGTAGAAAATCATGTGGACGGTTGATGACAACAGCCTGTACATTTATACATAAAAGCAAAATAGAAACTATCTTCTAAATAGCAGCAGAGCCAGAACCTGACTCTATAGTTATATACAGTAAAATACTAATTAAATACAAGGTGTCAGAAACTGGATGGAATTGATCTAGGGCTGGGCAATAATGCGATAATAATGATAATTTACCGTCTTTCAATGGAATTGTATCATGATAAAATCAATGTTGTGATACACAATTATGTCATTACGTCAAGAACATACTGACTAAAATATAAATGCTGGAGAATAATGTGTTATGTTCCACTAGGAACCTAAGTGTTGGTTAAAATAATTTGGGAAGTGTTTCCTATAAACGGTGTGCAGGATTTTCTCCATTATTTCATTTATTTTTTCATTCAACTTTAATGTTTAACTACTGCATGCCTACACCCAAGAATGCTGCTTATGGGAATACTCCAGTGTAGATAAGTCAAGCTAATATTATTATGAAACATATTCCATGTATATATTTAATTCTATAATTGTACCTGAAACGGTTTTTATTTTCATCTGTCAATATTTAATTTACTTAACAAGCAAATATAAAATAGGCTTTAACATGTGGTAATTATATGTAGACTTTTTTATTTATTGACTTACCAGAAAACATGCAATTTTGTGATGTACATTGTTATTGAGATAACAATAAAATTACCTATATGAGGACAGAAGGCTTTTGCCATATCACCCAGCCCTATTTTAAGCCACCAATGTGCAAACGTGTCCTTTGCAGTTTAAAGCTCAGCCGTCTCCCATAAGCCCACAGAGTTTGGAGCTTACTGGCTTACTGACTGAAATACAAAATATTGAATGAATTTAAATACAAAAGACTGTAAAAGACAAAAAACCAACACACTTACCACAATTAAGTTGTGCCTTTTGAAATTAATCGTAACTTAAGTCATTGAGCTACAAGTTTCCAACCTCAAAGAGGCCTTGTTCTGCTTTGATGACACCCACGCTCCCTCTCAGCTCGACAGGGTAATTAATTAAAGCAAGTAAGTCACAGTACTAGCAATTACAACGCTGTTTAAGATCTTCTCGATCTAAATGATCTTTTTTAACTGACCACCAACATACATGGTGAATGTGAAAAACCAAGAATAATGAGTAGCTCATATAGTAAACACTCCAATCCTTCCTGTTGGATAATCTGATTTCTTTAGACAGCACTCTGGAAGCATCTAGAGTTTAAAAGTCACTATAAAGCTTAAGGTTGTGTTCAAGATCCTGGAGCAAAATCATTTGTGCTATAAAGTGGCATAACCCAAAACACATGCCTGAGGCCAGTTAGCATGCTATTTTTATAGTCTAGTGAACACACCAATCCTATGTGACACCCAAACAACAACACACACATATTCTGTTCTGATCCTTTCAAATTTTTGACTGTACT
This sequence comes from Centropristis striata, assembly GCF_030273125.1. Taxonomy (NCBI): domain Eukaryota; kingdom Metazoa; phylum Chordata; class Actinopteri; order Perciformes; family Serranidae; genus Centropristis; species Centropristis striata. The sequence goes on from NC_081518.1 coordinate 38,168,439, forward strand.
CCAGTCACAGGTTTGCCAGATTAGAAGAAAAACAAAACAAAGGCTATTAAAAACCATGGAATGGATCACTGACCCTCATCATCAATTGCAAAGTTTTTCTTTTTTTTTTAAAACATAAATTGATTTGGAAGCCTGGGAACCACTAGCGGAGCTGTGCCATTCGGATGCGTGCTGCATGAAGTTATCAGGTAGCAGCAGGCAGCGAACCTCTGGCTCCCCCAGTCACTGCTCCAGCACAAAGAGTGTTTACTGTAATACAAAGCATGCCATGTGATGCATACAGCACTGGTAAACCATGAAATGTGCTACATCTGCACATGTTAGAAACAAGCATAGATACATGTCACATTGTCAAGCCAACAATGAATCTGGCTTTTGTCATATCTTGATATGTGTGTGAAAAGATATAGCATCGCAGAAATGCTTTGCTATGCTTTACTGCAATGCTCATTTCTCAACCCATGAATCAGTTTGAATTCGAAGTCAATAAAAGTATGTATCCTTTAGTTAACCAGGCAAAAGTCTAAGTGAGATTAAAATGTATTTTCCAACAGTGATCTGGCCACAGAGGCAGGAATACTGGTGCAACAATAAGCAACAAACAATAAAAACTAATTTAAAAAAAACACAAATACAACTGTCACATGCTAAAAATGGGTTGACACACTATCCAGATGAAATGCAATTAAACAAACAATTATAATGCATAAAGTTTTTAAGATCTCAGCAAAAAAAAGTTTACACATTCACATCACAAATCACATTGACCAACACTTCTCTTTTCTCAGTTCTTTACAAAAAACGAATTTCCCCAATAGACATGGCCCTCCTGCACATTATTCCTGGAAGAGGGGCTAGCATATATAAAAGCTTAAAAACTTAAATGCTATATAATGCACCTAAAAGCATAAATAAAAAGTATTAATTCTCAAACTTTGGTTTGAAAGCCACAGCAGGAAGGAAAAACTCACAGCTGAATGACCACAAAGGATAATTTGGAAAGTATAACACTTAATTATGGCATGCAGAGTGAAATCAACAGGCGATCTGTGACACCAGCGGGTCAATACTTTGCCAATACTTTTTCACTGTAGCATGCACAGCAAGCTAAAGCAACTCAAGAGTGGTTGATGCTGTAACTTTAGTCAATCTATAGGCTCAAACTCAAGACAACACACAAAGGCACAGAGGAGCAGACGGAGCGGTCACTGTAACACAATATCTCCGAGACGTGACTGCCTTTTACTGTACAGCAGATGGACTTACCGGGCTGAACGCTGCCGAATAGCACGGAGCTCAAATGAGCGCAGTGAGAGCGTCTCCCTCTTCTTCACTAGTTGATCGGCCAAGTCTTTCTGTTTCAGCACCACGGAGAGCGCGTCCGCCTCTTTTGGGGGAATGATGCAAGTGAATGGTTGACGCCGTGAACGCATCGACCGTGCACACCGAGAACACGTCTCCTTCAAGTTTGATGCCACCTCGTTGTTGCTCTGGCTGGAGCAAACATGACTCGCCGTGCCTGATGCTTTCAGAAAGAGTATGACCAATCACAATGCCTCTCGCTCTTTACTCTCACATCTTTGCGCATCCCCGAAGAGTCTCCGAGGACCGGTGCCTGTCTGCCTCCGGGCGGGCACGGCTGCGGGAGCAGTGACTTTAACACGGGCTTCTCCTGCTATTGGAGCACATCTTCATTTGCACTGCTCTCTTTGTCTTCAAGGCGATGCTGATACTGATAAAGATGGGGGGGTATGAATTTCCTCTCGCGCATCGACTCAGTACGGGCGCGGAGCGGTGAGAGCCGGGAGCAGGAGGAGTGTCTTTTACGGTCTGAGTTTATTAAACACTCTTCTAATATGGATGAGCCCCGTGTCTCATCGTTATTACTGTATAATCCGTCTTCTTTTACCAAATGGCGGGATAATGGCGCGCCGAAAAGTGCAAACTGTATCATGTGCACTGCTATAATAAATGCAACTGAGATCCTTTAATCGTGTGAGATGTGAGACAAAGATGAAGTCCAACGTCATTAATTAATTATGAATTAGGTATTAATTATGATTTAGAAAAACAGTGCCACTGTGCCTGTGGGGGTGTTTATGAATGTCTGTGTTTGTGTCTGAGAATGACTTCAGACTTTTAACCAATTGATTGGGCACAACAGCTTAATTGAGGACAGGTTGGCATTTGAGTAAAAAGGATTTCTGCTTTCATTAGAGTAAAGTCAGGGACATTTGGGACACTTATTTGGTAAATTACCCAGAAAACCACTTAAAATTCTGAGGAGTGTTTGGGGAGACCAGGGACAAATGTCACATTTTTCACATTTCCCTCCACAACTCACAAACTACTTGAAATATATTAGTCTTTTGATCATAGATCTGTATAAAATATGGACTATGTGTCCCTGTGATGCCACCCATACGTCTCTGAAGAGCTGAACATAAGGTAAAGGTGGCTTGCTCCAGCCATTGCCCTTTTGGCTCTTCCTCACTCCTGGTAATCCATGAAAAGGGGCAAAGAGGTGGAGCGGGGTGAGCTGAAGCGTGCTGAATGCAGCGCTGAGCCACCTGTGAGGGCAGCCGCTTGAGACTCAAAGCAGCCATGCACTTTGTTATGCAGAACTTTTAGCCCTAATTTAAAATAAATGTCCATCTTAATATTCAGGACCCTGTCATGACCCCACTGATTGACGCTCTTTTGGAGCCTGCCCCAAGTGACAGGTGGAGGTACTTCAGTTTCTAGCACTCCTGCATGGGCTTTACTTTTGAACTCTGGAGGTTACCACTTGCTCTTGATGTAAGAAACATATATATATTCATACATGTAATTGCCACAGTGGGCTGGGGGTCTTCTCCCTCTGACTTACAAAAGAGGGAAATTTGACTCGCAAAAACCCATCAATACAATTTCAAGCTCATACTGTTGGGTAGAATTACACCCAGTTGGATGAAGGAATATTCATTGTACCATAAGGTAGAGGTTGGTGCTGAGGTCTCTGTCTCTCCTGGGGTTAAACCAATTGCAATTAAAAGTGATATTCAACAAAGTGATGTGTAAATAAATGTAGAGCAACAATGTATCGAACAATAATCGATTATTAAATTAATCGTCAACTATTTTGATAATCGAATAATTGGTTTGAGCAGTTTTTTAAAGACAATGTCAAACGAGCGTAGAAACGAGCGCAGATCTGATCGTATATTTCGTCTTATGACAGGGTTCACATGGGATTTATCAAACGATCGTATCTCGCCAATCACATCGTAAAAATGATCGGCTGTTGATAAATGTGGCGGCTCGAAACAAGCGTCATTTAAATGTCATGCCCTAATATATACCCGATTCAGAAGACTCGCCTCCAGAGTTTACGATACCGAAGGACGCAATACGGCCAAAAGAGGATTTTTTCCCCCTAAAGTCAGCTTTATTAACAACATGCACCGTTACAAATAACAACAGTAGCAATATAGACATATTACAGAAATACACAGCGACAGAGGTTTATGAAATAAAAGTACTTATAGTTATAAACTCAAACAAGTTTGGTGAATATTTTACATTTGGAGCACGGACTTAGAAGTTTTCACAGCTTTTTGGTTGAAGGAGGTAAACAATGTTTTTAAAGTAAGTTTTAATTCCAAAAGAAGAGGAATTTCTCAGAGGCAGAAAGTGAAACGCTGACGTCCAACAGCTGCAACACAACAAACTAGTTTTGTTTGGCAGCATAAAAAGTGAAAAAGAAGGAAATCAGTGCCGCTGTCAGCAAAGTAGCATCGTAACTATTAAAATCCCGGCGAGGTTGGAATATTTCATTTATACATCATAATATATAAAGCCTACTAATCTATATATTATCCAAATATTGTTATTATTATGATGGGGAGATGTTATTCACCTCTTTACATTTAGTAATAATTCTGTCCCAGTCAGAGGAGTGTGTGGCAGCGCTGATTGGAAATGTTTCTATTGGGTCAGAGCCGCTGGTGAAGGAGACGCTGGCGCTCCGGTGTCCAGCCGGATAATAATCATAATAATAATAATAATAATAATAATAATAATAATAATGGTAAATAGCCGACAACAACATTTAACAGCCTCGGCTAGTTTTCTGCTTAAAGAATTTCATGGTCGCAGGGTGTATTTATTTATTTTTTATTAATTTTTTTATTAATTTCAATCATGTTTTAATGATTAATGATGTAGTCTAAACATGTTTTGCTTTGTCACCATTAAAAATCAAAACACGGCAGAGTTTTATCAGCTCCAGGCATCGATACAATAGTCTAAGATCAATTCTCTGACTAAGACGTGTGGACTTCATGCTGACTCAAATTTGCGTACATGAGCTGAGAGCAGACGTGAGATCTGATCGTACCCTCCGCTCACGTCCAAATTGATAAATGCCGAGGCTTGCGTAGAAATGATCTTACGCCCACTTTACGCTCACTTTCTGATGTACGCTCGTTTGATAAATGAGGGCCATTAAGTCCATACTCTCTGATTTCAGCTTCTTCAATGTGAATATTTCTGGTTTCTTTGTTCCTTTATGCCAATAAACTGAATATCTCTTTGGTTTGTGGGCAAAACAAGAGATTTGAGGACGTCATCTTGTAGTTTGGGAAACACTGATTGATGTTTTTCAACAATTTATTGACCGAACAACTAATTGATTAATTGTTTAAATAATCGACAGATTAATCGATAATTAAAATAATCGTTAATTTCAGCCTTAAATAAATGTAAATTGCATAGGAGCTGGACATTGTGGCTGGGGAGGGGGGCGCCTGGAATGTCCTGCTTAGCCTACTGCCCCCGCGACCCGGCCCTGGATAAGTTGACGAGAATGGATGGATGGATGGACATCTGTTAAAATTCTGTAGGACTGATGATGTTTTTCTGTGCCCTGATGCTTAGTAGTCGGGCTGTTGACAAAGTTTGTTACAAACTAAATTAAACCTGTTATCAGGTTAATCTAAACCTCTCCTATCACTGTTGTTTTGTTTACCTGTATGTTAGGCAGTTACAAGAGCCATGATAAAATCTTGTATGCTAGCTAGCAATAGCTACATTAGCATAGGTTGTTTATGTTCATATTTAATCAATATCCAAGAGATAAAATGTGAGTTTAAATGTGCAGTTATCTACACTACTGTATATAGAAAAAGTAACTTTTATACCTAAAAATCTGATTTTTTTTGTTGCAAACTTCTGATGAAGTGAATGATCCTGCTCCTTTTACAGGTAGAGACAGAGTCCTGCTGAGCATGTGCAGAATAAGTGTCATAACAATTTACAGTTACAGTTTGTTTGTTTGTTTAAGTTAATTAATTTAATCATTAACGGAAGATAACTAAAAAGACAGATATGCAAAGACACTTGTTTGCATGCACGATGGTAATTTCTGGACGATTGTGGTTGACATGAAACTATTGTATCATTTTAAATATTTTTTGTGGGTCTATGATATGACACGGTGGCACACAATAGCACAGATTTCATGATTTTCACCTCATATCCCCAAAACATGCTGGTTTAACTTAACAAAAAAGCTACAATTTTAGTGTCATTTTTTGGTCTCATTTTACCTTAATGCATGAATTTAGTAGTCAACATGCATGTGTAGTGTTCTACCCTTATTGTTTTATCTGCAGTATTCTTATTACAGGGGTTTGGGGTAGGACATCTAAAAAAATGAGTTCCCAAACATCCATGTGTTGGGTAATGTTTGATTGGTACATGATTGTACATATTTACAGTTATACACTCATATTTAATATCCTGTGTCAGGCTACATTTGCCAAGTATTCCAGTTCAGCTGTTCCAAACCAGTTTGGAGAGCAGATAAGACAGCCAGTGACACATACACAAATAAGTTTTTCCGCCTCAGACAACAGTCTCAGGCAGACAGATACTCTCGGTGTGCAGTGTAAGATTGATTTCAGCGCCATTGTGATTGTATTGATTTGAGGTCCCTGTCAGTCTTTTCCAAAGTGATCATATCAAAGTGCCAAATTAGTGTAAAATATTACAGCCCCCAGCCAGTGAACAGCCCTCAGCCTCAGAAAAAGCACACACAATAAGCTGTTTAATCTCACACTGATTTGAACTAAAGGATTTTGCCCAGTCATTTTCTCTAAAAAAGGGATGCATAGTTGGAAAAAATAGAGCTTTAATGAAAAGAGAAAAGGCCCTGTGGGATGGATATCAAAAGCCAGTGGATGTGCATAATTCATCTCAGACTATTTCACAAAGCCCTGCAGAAGGGCTTTCTTTAACCTGTTTTTTTCATTTAAAAAAACTCTAAATATTAGCCCTCTGCACTGCGCAGGAGGGAGACAATTCACTTGGATCTACTGAGGCAGTATGCTTTTCAGTTTTGTTTCCTAAGTGACAGCTAGTACAAGTTAAAACCTCAATTTAGAACCCTTGGGAAAGTCTATCGCAGATACTGGCGAGGAATAATTCACATCTCAAACTGCCAGGCGGGCTCATCTTTACTGTCTGGCAGGAGCTATTAGAGTTAGTCGGAGTTCAAGTAATAATTTATTATCATTATTCTAAACTGTTTACAAGTAGAACTATATTATATTCAGACAACTGATATTTGAGTTCAACTGTAACTGTGTATAAAAGTGAAATGTGAAATGTTACAAACGTACCAGACTCTAAACAGTGTTTATGTTCAAATTAATATTTCATATCACTGCCTATGTTTGTGGCTTTGTCAGTAAGTGATATTTTTCAGGGTGTGGCTGCTAAGAAACATCCTTCAGCCGGCACAGCTGACACACACACTCACACGCTCCTCCTGACTTGAGCACACCCCCCTCTGCTGGTGTTTCGCAGCAAAGAAAAATTCTTCTCTGGGCTTTGTTTGGCTGCAGGGACTCTGGGTACAAGTCCAAGAACACTAATTCAGACCCACAGGAAGGCTTTGCCATCCACTGCAGCACAAGCGGGGTTTATTGTGAAGCCTTTTTAATTCACAAAGCTGCTGCATGTAAGTGGGGCAAAACATCGCCCAAGTCCTGAAGATCTAAGAGGCACCAGCACAGCAGCTGCAGCGCGTCTCTGCTGGGACTGTGGGCCGTTCACTGCGTGTGGTATCAGCAAACCTGACTGGAAAATATGCTGAAAATCATCAGTGTTGCCTATTTTGCGTCAGCGAAGGGGAAGAAATCTGTGTATGCGCTTTTGAATGTGACTTTATAGGGCATTATTTACAAAATGATATAGTAATACTAACTCTGGGATCACATTGAAGCGTCATCTGTAGGTTATTCATTATAGAAATGCATTTAGCATGCTGTTATTAACATAAGAGCTGTTAAAAGGGGTTAATAATTCTTCATTTTCTTATGTTTTTTAAGTCTTAAAGTCAACAGGATTTTTGGACTGGAAGTGTTCTCAGGTCTAATGTGCTTTAATGAAGACATAGGCTGTTGGACAGCTAGTTTCTGATGGATTTTGGAGGTTGTGAGTCTTGACACAATTCCCTGGCCAAAAGACAAACAACCCCCTCATGGCACACTCATCAGTTCCATCCTCTCACTGCTCATCGCTCATCCAACTCAGGCATCTGGTGTTACTCATAATCAATAGTGCAGGGATCCAAAGTCTGCCCAGAGCAAGCAGTTGCCAATTATATAGCACCCATAGAATATTGTTACTGTCAAGGAGAAAAAGAAAATATTTTTCCCCCTTAGTTGAACCAAAAGTTTCACAGTGTTTTTCGCGGTACATGTTATGCAAAGGCTGGTGCAACTGAAGAAACAGCATCCTTGTTTTCCTTACTTAAAAATCAGCAATAACCCTCCATATGTTGTCAACATCTGGCCTTCTTGAGCTCTCTTCCTTTGAATGTGTTCGTAAGTTCACGCTGAATTCATTTTCATCTTTTCTGTCTATTCTCTGTGTTAACCTGTGGATGAATTTGTAAGCTATAGATCTCAAGTAATGAATGATTCATTACATTCTGACATAAACTGTACCCCGAGGTCCAATATTGCCTTATATAATCTGCCTCAAACTTATTACAGACTCAGCAATAGCATAACTCTGTAGTGCTCTAAATTGCTCTTATGGCCCAGCTGCCCTTTGATTGATTATGATAAATGGGCATGGGCAACAGTTTTATAAATTACACTGGCCAGAATAAATCCAGGATTCTCCTTCTGTTTTATTCTTTAATATCGACTGGTACACAGCGTCTCCAATTTCAACACAGTTCAAAGCTTCACCGTGTTTTCACCCCGGTCAGTAAGACTTGTGGTGATTTATCAAAGAGATGCAGCAAGGAGAAAGAAAGATTGGACTTGCCAAAAAAATTGAGGGCATCAAGCTTTCATAATCCCAATACATTCTAAATGAAAAAAAGAGTTAAGTGAAAATAGCACTGCAAAAGTCTACATGGTTGCCACTACAAAAAGCCAACAAACGCTGCACAGAAGCACCACATAATTAGATATGGGTGAGAGGGTCTGCAATATAGCTCCACCATGGACACACACACAGATTGTGTGATAGTGATAGCACTTGAAGCTCTACAAATAGAGACAACAATCATCTGGTTACAGTGCTTTCCTTCTAACCATCTCTGCTGCACAAAAAACTCCCTGATACTTTATCCTGCGCTCCTCTGATGAAGATGAATGCATTTGTGCTGCGCCTCATTTGAGGTTTCCAGTGAGGCTGCACTAAGCTGGAGTCAGGCCCTGATCAATTGACAGGCAAGGCTCCACGTGGGCAGCCAATCCCCTGGCTGAGTACTCCAGTATCAGGTTGTGGGCAAAAAGCATTTGGCCAAGCGTGAAGATATGTAGGATGGATAAACCATAGGCGGTATATTTCACTCTCTATATGCCAATTATCTGCAAATACTCAGACAGACAGCTCACGGTAATGTTTAAAAATGCACACTGTGTTGATGCAAAGTCAACTGACTTTGCTGTGGGTAACTGTGTTGTCTGTGAAGTGTTTTTATGCCGTTTTATCTTTTTCTTTTATGCTGTTGCACAGACTCGTTTCCTTTTAACTTCAGATATTTTTCTTTGGCCTCTTTTGTCAGGGAGGAAAATAAACAGCCTCCGTGGCTCTAAGCATTGGTATCTGTTTCAGAGCACCTGTCTGCAGACTAGGTGATGTGCTTTGGGATGGCTTTATTTGGGTTAGGAGGATTCATGTTTGTGTCAGACCACAGGATGACCCGTCTCTTCCAGAGAAGTGTAAAGTGATGAGTTGTGACTTCACTTGTCTGGCAGTCATATATTTGACTCCGGTATCTGCCAGGTTCTTCCTGACACTTGGCTACCAATTTGCTATAGTTCAGGAGGAGACAGAGCGAAAATGAACATTAAATATTGATTTCAGGCGTGGGCAGCACAAGGGCTGGGCTCACAGGGTTTAATAATCCAGAACAGGGCCCCTATCTTTACTGTTCATCACGTGTGACATTTCTTTGAACTAAACCTCAATCATAGCTGCATATGAACCAATGAAATGGACACAGCAATGTGCTGATTATACAAAAACAGGTGTTCAATTCCAGTGGACAGCTGCAGGCCACCAAAATGTAACTAGTTTGGTAGTAAACCCATCGCAGGATGGCTAAGTTTACTCAGAATTCAGCTGAAAATGCTTTAAAAAGTGTTCATTTAAATTGCTAACTTCACTATAGTATTGAAGTTGGCAGCAAAGACTGATTATAAAATGTGAGTCAGACAGCTGGACGACGTAAAAGACGACAGCGTGTATCTCTGATACTTAAGTGTTGAAGTTGCTGCAGGCTACAGTTATCCTGCCCGGCCTGAGTCCAACCCAGATTTGGAATTTGCAAATTTTACTTCGATGTACAGCTTGGGTTTGGTGCTCTTTTTTATTATGTTGATTTTTGTTACCATGCTTAAGTATAGGCTAGCTTTGTTTTAGATACTTACATATGTTAGAGGAGGCTGTTTTTGACAATTAATGGTGTGTCTGAAGCAACAATGTTGCTAAGGACTCATTCACACTGACCTGTCTTCCATGACGACGACGCCTCGACCCGTGGTAGCTAACCCCCTGTGAAATGAAGGTTTTGTCATGATATTTGTTTACTGTTATGTTAATGTTCTGAATGTAATTTACTAATTTACCAACTTTAACTTTATTGCAGTATTTAGGGTTGGACATGTGACCCCAGAGTCTTCAGGTTGGGGCCTTGGATCTCCACTGACCACAGAACCACCTCTGATTTCTAGTTCCAGACATCTTTCCCTTTATGCAGGTTCTTTCTGTGGTTGGCTCTATTTTCTGTTATTTTTTGATGTTGCTGTTTTTTTTCAGATAGAAATTGAATATTATGCTACCAATTTTGCACAGAATTAAGGAAATTAACTCTAACCCTAATCCTACACCTTGACCTATTATTTAATCTATGCAGTGCAATGAAATTTAAATATGGCATTTTATTTGCATCCTTGGTTTGGAATTTTTGCTTACTGCTTGACTGCATTTTCCTTTCTGCTGTGTGATGGGAAACTGAAAAGGTTGGCGTGTTAGAGATCCTTCTCTTTTATTTAAAGAATCCAGTATGAATATCTGGCTGACTGATAAATAATAATTACATTGAATTCAGAAATTGGTGCACTTCACAGCTTACACTGCCATTAATAGTAATAATTGTTAGTGTTGCTCCAAAAGCACAATTTCCTTTGTGAGTTAGAAACACCATGTGCGAGTGTGTGCACAGTAGTGCACTGAGAACAACAAAATCAGATATAAGTTGCTGTGTGCAAAGCTTGTTCTGAATGCTGCTGAGTTATTGTGTCCAAAAAAAGAAAAATATGCCAAAAGTGGTAACCAAAAAAAGCATTCCAAATCACAAACTTTTTCTTATTACTTTTAGAATGTACTACAGCTATTTTAGTATACTATTTTAAGTTTTTACTATTGCATGCAGTATGCATACAATTGGGACATTTCCTCATAACATTGCATTGAACCTTGACCCTTTTGGCTATATATGGGTCAGAATAGCTAGAAAAGCATGCTGGCCTGCACACTGCAAAATGTAATCAGATGAAGTAGTAAATCCCAACTCCGATGCCAGCACTTTGTCACAGCCCTGTGCATATGGGACTCCTTTGCTTCGGTTTTGGACAGGTCAGGGATGTTCTGTCACAGTGCTAGTTCCATGCATAGTTGAGCATTTTTGAGTTTATTATTAAGATCCCCATTAGCTGCAGCAAAGCTACAGCTATTCTTCCTGGGTTCTAATATACAGTTGAAAACACAAAACATAAACATTATAAACATTCAAAACAAAAAAAACCTAAAAACAAATAACAATTGAGCGATATGCTTCACCTAACAAAACAAAAACAGAGTGAGCGTTTACACTTCTTAACTGTGCTTCATTCATTCTTCATTATATTAATTATTCACATACTAATCCATATTACACACACTTCTACATATCATATATGTATACATCATTACACAAGCTACTAACACATAATACATATCATTTTGTATATACATTAATTCTACAGCATATACATTATAAAAACACATATCATATATTTATAGAAATATACTACATACATATAAATATCCCATGTTTTCTTATTTTGATAAATACTGTTTTACTAATATTTTGAATTGCTTTATGTTAGTGGTGAGTTTGATATTTTTAGGCAGTGAATTACATTCTTTCATACCTCTATAGAACCGTGCGCTTGATGGCATTAGGTAATGTAAAGTTTCCTACAGCTGCATGTCTGGTGATATATTTATGACTCTTTGCACTAAAAGCAAAGTTTTAAAACAAAATAAAAGGTGCTTTTTGGACAGATATATTTCTATAAACAGTGCGTACAATAGTCTGTCTTTGACCAATAACCAATTAAATTTCTTGTGCATAGAGATAATATTTGTCCTGTAGTCACATTTTAGTATTGTGTGGGCAGCTCTATTCTGTATACATTGTAGTTTATTTAACATGTCTTCAGTGGCATTCGACCAAAGTGCTGGGCAATAGTCGAGTTGTGATAATATTGTTGATTTGGATTGCTGTTTTCAAGATGTTTTGATTCATAAAAGTTGCATTTCTTCTTAGAATTGATATACCTCTGCCCATTTTTGCAATCATATTATTGTGTTTTTTCCATGAAAATTTGTTATGAACTGTCACTCCCAGCAATTTGGTCTCACATACCTGGTCTGTAGAGATATCGTTCATTTTAATATTTAATACAGGGTTTCTATCACTATTATAATTTGAGGCTACGATCATGCAGTTAGTTTTAGATATGTTCAGGGTTTCTTTAACCCATTCAGCCACACCTTCTAGTTCCTTATCTAAAATACTTTCTAAGTCATTATTAGTAGATGCTGAGGTATACATGTTTGCGTCATCTGCATATATAACTGTGTTAGCTTTCTCTAATACATACTGTAAATTATTTGTGAAAATACTGAATAATAAAGGACCAAGGCAGCTCCCTTGAGGTACTCCACATGTCGTGGTTTTGGTTTCTGAGTAGCAACCATTAAAAAATACTGTTTGTGTCCTGTTTAATAGATAGCTATAAAACCAATAAGGTGCAGATTGATCAAAGCCATAGCAGGACAGTTTTGTTAGTACTAAGTGATGATCAATTACATCAAAAGCAGCTGAGAAATCCAGAAATACAACAATACACTATGTATTGTTGTATTTCTGGATTTCTCAGCTGCTTTTCAAAATAAACTTCTGTGTTTTGTACAGGAGGTGGTTAACTTTGCACATTATAACCACTTGACTAAAGTTTGGGTAAAATAACAATGTTTGGCTTAAAAAAAAAAACCCTCTCATCTCCCATCCACCACCTCTAATGCCCAGCCTGAGCATACAGGTGCATCTCAATAAATTAGAATATCATGGAAAAGTCCATTTCCAGTAGTTCAAGTCAAATAGCACCAACCAAGTATTGAGTTCAGATGGACATACTTTTCAAAGGCCAACATCTCCATATAAAACATCCATCCATCCATCCATTCTCGTCCGCTTATCCGGGGCCGGGTCGCGGGGGCAGCAGGTTAAGCAGGGCATTCCAGGCGCCCCTCTCCCCAGCCACAACGTCCAGCTCCTCCTGGGGGACCCCGTGGCGTTCCCAGGCCAGGCGAGAGATATAATCCCTCCACCGTGTTCTGGGTCTTCCCCGGGGCCTCCTACCAGTTGGACGTGCCCGGAACACCTCTAACGGGAGGCGCCCGGGAGGCATCCTTACCAGATGCCCAAACCACCTCAACTGGCTCCTTTCGACGCGAAGGAGCAGCGGCTCTACTCCGAGCTCCCTCTGGATGTCTGAGCTCCTCACCCTATCTCTAAGGCTGAGCCCAGCCACCCTACGGAGGAAGCTCATTTCGGCCGCTTGTACCCGCGATCTCATTCTTTCGGTCACTACCCAAAGCTCATGACCATAGGTGAGGGTTGGAACGTAGATGGACCGGTAAATCGAGAGCTTTGCCTTCAGGCTCAGCTCCTTCTTCACCACAACGGTCCGGTACAACGCCCGCATCACTGCTGACGCCGCACCAAACCGCCTGTCCGTCTCACGCTCCATTCTACCCTCACTCGTGAACAAGACCCCGAGATACTTGAACTCCTTCGCTTGAGGCAGTACCTCTCTCCCCACCCAGAGGGGGCAGTCCACCGTTTTCCGGCAGAGAACCATGGCCTCAGACTTGGAGGTGCTGACTCTCATCCCAACCGCTTCACACTCAGCTGCAAACCGCCCCAGTGAGTGCTGGAGGTCTCGGCTTGATGAAGCCAAAAGAACCACATCATCTATATATCATATAAAACATACTTTTTAAAATTGGTCTTTTGTAATATTAAAGTTAATATAAAATATTATTTTTTGAGATACTGAATTTTAGGTCTTCATTAAATGTAAGCCATAATACATATGTGAGTACCCTCACCTCTCTGGACTCCAACTGAATCAATTTGATGAATCCAATTTTCATTTACTTTAAGGTTGGTTTTTTTAATGAGCACACTCTGCATCCTGGGTTTATTTATGTTTTGCTATTGTTAGTATAATTGTTAATGTTTCTATTTTTCTGCTCTTTTGTCTCCCTTTATATTATTATAATACTATGTATTTTATTGTATTGTATTTATTTCTTTTTTGTTTTGTGGGTTGTCTTTTTTGTGGTTCTTCGTTCTAATGTACCATTTAAAAAACAAAAATGTGGAAAACAACTGTGGAATTACTTATGTCTTGTACTGATGCTTATGAATGCTAATTTCCAATAAAAAAAATATTAAAAAATGTATGCCATAATCATTATAATTATAATTATTAAATAAATTAAGACATGAAATGTTTCATTCTGTATGTAATGGATCTATATAATGTGTTATTTCCACTTTTTGAATTGAATTACTGACATAAATAAACTTTCTATGATATTCTAATTCATTGAGATGCACCTGTATATTTGCGCGACTTATATAAGGCCATTTATAGTAGCCATCTAATATTGCTGCTGGTGCTTAACAATAGAGTCAATGGAAAGCCCCAGCTCATACACATGCTCATACCTACTGTGTCTGTATCAGACACCTAGGGCTGTAACAAAGCGATGGTATCTGACGAGTTGGGAGAGAGAACAGGCCGGGTATTTTTGGAATCCTGCATTTTCCATACATTCTGTTGAGACATAAAATGCAAAATCTATGTATAGTCTATAGTATAAAGTAGAGCAGCATGTGCATTGGAGGTGCTGAGCCCTGGTAAGAGGTAGATACAGCAGGAAAGATAGTTCTGCAGTAAGTGACATATTATGTGTGCTCATTGGTTTGTATGGGTGCTCATAGATAAATTAATATGGCTCATAGTGCCATAGAAATCTTGTAATAATGATACATTAAATATTATGTATGATATGGATGCATGCTCTTTAGCTTACCCTATATTTACCTGGGCAGGTGGTATGGTCCACTTAGGTGAGGCTGAAAAGGTGAAATGCCATTCACTGCAGGAGGGGAGAGGTTTGAGGCTGCAGTTTCATTAGTTTGATGTTCTTTTTTGTTTCAGTTTCATGATATTGAATTTTCTGGGTTCCGATTTTTTGCCCTTTGTTTCTATAAACATTCTGTTAATAAATGCCACTTTTTAGCACTACTCCAGCTTATCGACCTGGTTCTTTAAAATCCCTTTAAAGTTTTCCAGTGCCGAGCTACCTCATCTGCCCTTTATCTGCCCTTTATATTGGGTGGCGGCGCTACACTTTGGTTTATTGATCACATTCTAAGCTACATATCAGATGTTGTCATTGGACTTATTTCCATCGTTGACAGAACCAGGAATTCCATGTCTTATGTAAGGGGAGCTAAGAGCACTTTTGTATGGTTAAATGGTGAGAATGTAATTTTGCATATGAAAAAAAATATATTTTTCCATACTTTTTTCCTGTGAGGCAGGGAACTTTTCTTCTACTGAACACAAATAACAAACTCTCAATGGGTGCAGGTTCACATACACTTAAAGCTCCTTTACAGTCTTTTTCTTCTGAAAACTTCAATAGATTCACGAACCCTTACTATATTTCAGGCGGATATTGAACAGAGCATTAATATCTAAGGCAGTGACGTTCTGGCATAAGTGCTAGCGGACTTAGTCTATCTCCGGTGAATTCTAAGTTGGAAGCAGCTATGGAGCAACACGTGCTCACTGCCGAAGGGAGCACTTTCATACCGCACTGCAGCAGCCGTCTACCAGACGAGGATGGTGCCTCTGCATATCATCACCTTAAATCACATTCCCTCTGATCACTGGAACACACGGGCTGTAAGAAGCAACAGCCTGGGATTAAAAAAATAAAAAAACCTGCAGTTTTTTTCCCCCAAGTAGAATATCCACCACAAAAAAAACCTCTTTGTGTGAGAAGTAGAAATATAACTTTTAAAAGATAGCAGGTAATATAAGTTTTTATGTTACAAAAAGTTTAACTTTTTGCTACACATTTAAAACACCATATGTATAGTTTGAGAATTTTGTTGCATTGCCATTGAACATCATGTATGAACTCTGCTTCTCCTCTTCACCTAGGCTTATGTTTTTTCACTCTGTAAATGCCCTACAGAGAAAGTGCCCTTCAGGGTTTCATCCTGGCATTACCTGTAGCTTATTCTTTCCTTGCTGTTTTTTTTCTTCGGTCAAGGGCATTTTCCCTGTGTCACAGCAGGTTGTGGAAAGGCTTCTGACAAAAACCCCAAACCGCTTAATGAACCCAAAGGATCCACGGGGCATGTTAAAAGCACTACAGAGCAGACACGGCACTCAAGTCAGCTCCTTGCCCTGTCTAAGAGCGTTATTTCAGCTGTTTCTAATGTACTCTGGGGCTCAAACTGCACGAGTGACCTGACCCAAATGAAACCATTCTATCCTTTCAACTCTCCCCATGGAACCACAACAACAAATCCTGCCTGGAATGTCATGGCTAAGAGTCGTCCGAGCCTTTTGAGATCACTGAAGTATTTATGCCCTATATTGCAATATTAGTTGTTTCTTTGTCATTGCCGCATGGTCAATTGAGTTGACGCCATATTAAACAGCTGACGATGCAGTTCTAACAAAAACATAGCAAAGCTCCCTTTGGTGAGAAGATTGCTGCTGCAAGTGGAAATGAGCAGTGTGGTTCCCATTGCGTGCATGATGCAGCAGCCACACCCTCTGAAGTGCCTGCTGTTATAATCTCGACTGTGAATCCTCAAGGGAGTGTGGTTGCATGGTAGATTAAACAAAGTGCTTGCTGCAGTATGTATGAGATTTACAGAGTAACTGTCACCTGTGCAGTAAATGGATTTGGTGTTAATTAGAACTAACTGAATGGAAACAGCTGTGAGGACACATTTAACAAATTTTTATTCTTGCTTTGTGAAAAAAAAAACGCTGGATATATCAGTGATGATCTCCTCCACACAGAACTTTTGACTTGCCACCAAGCTTTCATTGACCTGGTCATTCATTATGAGGAACATATTTCCCTCCATACTGACCAACACTACATAAAAAACAGTTTCTCTGAGACAGTAACGGCTTTCACAGGACAATAGCAGACAAACTGGGAATAGCAAGGACCCACTGTGATGCATATTATCACTCATTCCTATCACACAACCGCTGCTGCCAAGGGCTTCGCTAGGGGTCAGTCACACCATCATGGGGTGCCCTAGAGGAGTATAAGTCTTTGTGATTGTCCACCACCTTTGTTTTCAAGCACACAAGTGTCAGCTTTTTCCTCAGTCAGCACCTGGAGCAAACCCTTGCTCTAGAACATCCTATTATTATCGTCACAGGTTGTCATTTATTCTGTTGAGTGGGTGCCAAATGTCAAGAAGGTGAGTCTCACCTAATACGAGCCTGTCAGAGGGCAGACGCCGAAGAGAGGGGAGGATAAGGAGAGGAGATTGGCGTGTTGCTGATACTGAGAAACCCTTTTGTTGAGACTGTGATGGACAAAATGACTCCTGTGAAGTATTTTGGTTTGGTTTACGTCTGTGTCTGCTTGTTAACTTAAATAAACTGAAACCAACAGTGAACTCAGTAAATGGTTGGTGACACAAGACGAGGACCGCCACCGTGGGGGAACGAGTGGAGTAAAGGCCAGGATCTTTTGTTGTCTTTTTTTAGCAACCAGAGGCATTTTGTACATGTGGTGGCCTGTACACTGTAAAAAAAAAATCTGTTTAATTTACGGTAAAATACCGGCAGCTGTGGTTGCCAGAACTTCACCATAAGAAATACAGTGAGCGTATGTAAATGTAAATATCAGCAAAAAAACTTATACTGAATAATCCCATTACTTTCAGGATAATTGTGTCATCATGGTATTTCTCCATTCATTTTACATGAAAATTGTTTATTTTTACAGCACAACTGTGTGTTTTCTACAGTTTATGACAGTAGAATTTAAGGTTTTATGCTATTCTTTGATTTACAGTAATTAAAAGTATCTACTACAGTGATGTACAATGTTCAATTTTACGACCTATTTCTGATGCAATTTGACAGTGTTTTACTGTAATTTCTACAAACATTTTTTACAGTGTAAGTAGCTGATACAGTTATACCTTGTGGTCATTACATTCCTGTGAGCTAACAAATGGTTATTGTAATGGTAAAATTATTCTACCCCTGTATTTAGGCTGTAGAATGAGTTCTCAATATCTTCAGTGGTCTCCATCACAGCATGACAAGTAGTGCATTCCCCCTTAAAAAGAGTATGCCACTGATTTAACATTGCATTCCTACAACATACTCATACTCACTATGGACAGTTTTTTAGAAATAATTACCCCTTAACATTCTGCTCCCTCTTATAGAGAATCGGGGGTGGGTGGCAGGGGATTTTTTAGGGGGAGATAGCGTGTAAGCATTAGATGGCTCATAGAAGTGTTGTATATTATCTGAAAGCTGATCTTCTTCTAATGTTGCCTCAGGCTGCTGGCCTCAAGCAGAGAGGAGGAGCGGACTACAGAGGTCTAACTTCTTTCTAACTCTACACCCCCAGATTTTTTTCATTTTTAAACATGTCTTCAGCCTTAAGTGACATGAATTGAGGCTTTTTATCAGACTTCACGCAACTCCCTGTGGCAACAAAAGCTTTATACAACTTTTTTCACTGTATGCAGTAGTACTCCCCAAGACCTGCAAACAGACTTTGAAATGTAAAATCGGTGGAGTTCCACTTCAAGCTCTGCCTTGTGATGCCTTCTTAGTAGGGCTATCAAAGTAAATATGATAATAGCGCGTTATTGTAAATTTGGGTCAAACAGACACATGACTTCCACCCAGTTGTCTGGAGTTTGTGAAAATAAAAGTTAAACAATATTATTTGAATTAATGTAACCTAACTTTTGTGTGTCAGGTTTTAATGTCACCAACGTAACAACTTCACCAACAATACTAACAACATTTAGTTACCGTTTTAAAAGCTGAACCATGCATTTTTTTCTCGGGAAGTAGTTTTGTAGCCTAAATGTAACAAACTGCGGCTGTTTCACAATGTTAATGGACTGTTTAAAACGACAGCACTTACATTTAGCAATGAGGATGTGTTGGTCTAGCTTTAGAAACCCTCCTGTGGGTGTGACTTGAGGATAGGAACAAATTACATCGTGTAGTTTGATCTCCAAAAATAACCCTACATACATTTACATAAAGCAAGCATATTTGTCCACTACCATGTTCATAAGAGTAGCACATAATGAAACATCTCCATTTCATTTTAAACAGACAAAAAATGTGTGATGAATTTGCAAATGATGGATAATCACGTGATTAATCACGATTCAATATTTTGATCCATACAACATCTTAAATTAGCCATCTTAGCCAAATTAAACACCAGGGATGTTATTAAAACACACACACACACACACACACACACACACACACACACACCACTGTGACTTGCATCTGAAATACTCTCTCTTGTTTGGGCTGAACAACCTTGCCCTCAGCCATGACAAGTTGGCCCCACTTAAGATTGGCTCATATAGGGTGCTTTGCCTGTGCCATGCC
This sequence comes from Centropristis striata, assembly GCF_030273125.1. Classification (NCBI taxonomy): domain Eukaryota; kingdom Metazoa; phylum Chordata; class Actinopteri; order Perciformes; family Serranidae; genus Centropristis; species Centropristis striata. Next base: position 38,188,001 of record NC_081518.1, read on the forward strand.
CCGGGTGGCCTAGCAGATTTGAGACACTGGATCTCTCAAATCAAATATGAAACTTGAAACCTCATCCTATAACCGTAAGAATCAGACAGCAGTGCACTGAGACCAAGTTCCAGTGCCCCCTGCGCTTATATCATCTGTTCACAGCTTTCTGACTCCCCCGTTGTCTTCTGCCTTTTCCTCACAAGGCCATGAACAAGTCAGACAAGAATCCTGTGATGCCTCCCAGGCTCCCTCCATTCCTACACCTCAGGTCTCAGCTCTTTCATCAGCCTCCCATCTACTCACCCATGACCCTGCTACAGTTATGCCAGTGGGCATCGATCTGGTCCCTCACACTCTACACTGTCTTGAAGTACACTAAGATCTGTTGGAATGATGTGTTATGATAGACTGTTATCCCTTTATTCATGTGTTTCTTTCTCAAGGTTTGATTACTGTTATTTTCCTGGGGATTCCTTGTTCTGTTATCAAACTTATATTACTGTAATATTGACCTAAGCTGTTTTTTGTAGTAGTAAAGGTGGAAAATGAGACGCAGTGTTTAAGAAGATGATTGACTTGAGCACGAAATCAAGCATTATGCTCAGTGGCTGAAGCAAAGCGAGCACAATAGGACATTTGTTCTGGATGCTCAGAGTGTTTCACGGCATATTTTATTCAGAGCAGGTGATGCTCATTAAATATGCATGCTTTGGCTATTATCTTGGAAATCACAAGCCTACCGATGAGAAATCGCTTTTACAAGTGTGCATTCATATTTTTGCTCATTAGAGCATCGATACAGGTAGACATTTTTATGTGTGACCACAGGAGGAGAGTTAATAGTGAAATATCCTCACCATCTCGCTCATCACATAATCTGCCTCAAATATTAGCAGGTAAAAAGGAAGCCAAACAAACTCTTTGGCTCGTTGATAAGAGATCAAATCTTTTTTTTTTTGGACTTGAGGGCGTTCTGTACCAGCCCACTTGCCCCCGTTCTATTAGCTAGCCTCCTGAGAGGCAGAGCAGCAGCTGTCCTCAGCCAATCATCCATCACTGTGTCCTCTGGGTGTGGGCACAGGAAAAGAAAAATGAGTAGCAGTCCTATCTATCAGCCTCCAGAGGCAGAGAGGTGAAGTTCAAGTTGGTAATGAATTTAGTCTTTGAACAACAGGTTCCACTAAAACTGACTCATAATGGCCTTGCTTTAAAGTTTAATGTATTACTTTTTCACTCATTCTAAACTTCTTAAAATGCTATGCACAGTTTTTGAATATTTTATTTATGTAGACTAATTTGCAAACCCTGTGTTGTGATCATTAGCTTTTTGGGTAGCAGAGACATGAGCAGGTGTTGAAAAAAAAAACCTGCACGAAGATACCAGTGTGGGGGAGAAACTTTATCACGTGCTCTCTGCTGGAGAGTCAGAATTCTCTATCACTATGGTTAGTGAGGTCATTGTGTTTGTGACATTTTGATAATGTGGAATTTAATTTGCCTTTTTTCACATCATTATCAAGGATGATTATAATAATAATGTTCATAGAAGAATTATGTCTTTAGTTTTTGAAGTGCATGCTTGTGAATCAGAATCAGAATCGCCTTTATTGTCATTGCACTAAGTACTAGGAAAATGAAATTTGCCATCAACAATGAATAAAACACATTCAAAGTCTATCACCGTATGTGACCCATCCACCATTTCCAATGCTTAAAATTGACCGCTTCTAAGTCCCGCCCCTTTAAACTCTGTGTTCCAGTGACAGTTTAGTATGCTCGGCTCAAGATCAGAACCCCAGTTAACTTTCCCCATTTCCTGTTATACTAAATATGACATATGCTATGTGCTAGGCTAATCTGTTGAAAAGACAACCAAATAGATGGTGAAAAGATGTGTCCACATCAAGATAAGTTAGCGTAATGTCAGATCACATGGCCAGCCAGGTTTGCCTCCTCCTTATTTCTGTGGTTACATTAAATAGATATGGAAAAGGACAAACAGGTTAGACTGACATAAAATGACATAAATTATCGCCAGAAAGGAGCAAAGTTAACTATCTTTTGTTTTTACTATCTCAGTAAGACTATGTGCTACGGCTCTTCTGTGTGGAATTTGCATGATCTCCCCATGTCAGCGTGGGTTCTCTTCGGGTACTCTGGCTTCCTCCCACAATCCAAAAACATGCACTTAGGTTCAATTGGTGACTCCAAATCGCCCGTAGGTGTGAATGAGAGCGTGACTCTCTTTATAGGCGTGTTTTAACTGAGTACTTTCTGAGTACTTTTTGGAAAGCGGCTGAGTGTTTTGGCTACGCCCACTATTTAGTTCCCCTCGGTCTCTGTACCCATACAGGTACTTTTGTAGCAGCTAACCAAAGGGATCGAATGTGACAACAGACCGACGCGACAAGTAGTGTTACCAAATTATTGACTTTGAGGCTATATTTAGCGACTATTCAGACCCCTCTAGTGACTCTTTTTTTAAAAAAACGACTAGCGACTTTCTGGTGTTATTGGTGACCCTTTCCTATTCTTCTTAACGAGTAGCGTCGTCCCAAAGCTCTCACAAGCGGCCCAGTCCTCCCGATGCAGTCTCTCCCAGCTGCAGTCAGCAGAGCAGGAGCTCTTAACCCCTCAGTGTCCAGTTTGCACCACTCTGTAAATGCACAGAATTGCTGCTCAGTAGTGGCTTAGAAAAGTACCTACCCGAGGCTGGTACTTTCTGAGCCACTACCTGAGCCTCTAACCGGTGAAGTTGGGCAGATATTGGGCAGATACTCTCTCCCAAGCCACACCCATAGCGGCTCACTTGAGGGAAAAGTACCTAATGGAAACGCACCTTATGTGATTCCCCTGCAATAGTCTGGCGACCTGTCCAGGGTGTACCCTGCCTCTCGCCCAATGTCAGCTGGCTCCAGCCACCTGCAACCCAAGTGCGGATGAGCAGTTAAGGATAATGGATGGATGGACAACCAATCTAGCATCCCAACAGGAAAAGTAATGTAGCCCTTGCTGTTGGCTTCTTAAAAACTATATTGTCTGACACAAAGGAACTAATACACATTGCTGCAGCTGGCCAAACGGAAACACTATCGCCATAATACTTTTTCCTAAACTTGTTTGGTATAGCAAAAGTAACCAAGGGGAACTTTGGATTGAAATAAAAAAAACATATCTTTCACATGCTGAATAAAGCTGTGCTATATATAGGAGGAACAGCAAGTACCATGTGAGTCTGATGTCAGTGGTGTGATTATTTCTCTTGAAACATCTGTGGACTCTTTGCAGCAATGACTTTATCAAACACCATCATCCTTCACATAGCACGAATACTACAGCACTCTGAAACATGGAAGCTCTGATTTTCTAAAGAACACATTAATAAATTATCAAATATAACTGGAACAAAGTTTTCCAGTTATTTTATCAAAGAGATATGGCTAGGATTTCGGTCAAAAAGGTTACCCGAATACCCTGCCTGCGCCCTGAGCAGTTCAATATCAGTTCAATAAAACAGTTCAGCTGATCCAATACATTCAGCAAGCTAAAAATAGTGATGGAAATTCTAACTGGGATCACTTTCTGTATATATTCACCTACAGAATGATGAATATAATGTAGATAGTATTATAGGATAAATATATACACAAGAGTTCCTAATGTTGGGAGATGCCTTTTGGTGTTCAGTTTGTTATTGAAAATAAATTTACATACTCTGAACTGAGAAGCAGGAGCACGTGTGATGGCTCATGTGCTTATATGAGGGTCTTCCGCTGGGCTTTTAGAGTGATGGAGGCAGTGATGGAGCAGCCTCTTCTTCTCCAGGCAGCCTAACAGCATCTAGTAAGAGAGAGTAAATCATTCAAGGCGTCTTGGCTTCATCACACCAGAAAGAAGCGGCCTCATTTTTAAATGAAAACATTTTCAGTACGGATATGGAATTTTTTTTTTTTGATGCATGTGTGAAGCATTCATCCTCTTTGCTGTGTGGAAAAATGACGGTGTTTTGAAACTTGATTCCATAGACTTCAGACTTTTATCTTTTCACAGGAGCTCAGCTGTCAGGAGCACTACCTGATATGACTTTAATCAGCAAATTGAATAGGTGTATCCAGCTTATCAGAAAAAGGCTCTCACACACTGTAAAGCTCCCGTAGAGGAGTGCTTCAGCTTAGAGCAGATCCACAATGAAAGGAATTTACTTTTCTCTATTGTAGATTTCTAAGTATTTATTCAGCTCCTGGCTCTGATGCAGCCCTTAAAGGTTCCTCTGTTGGACTAATTAGAGCTGTGCTGGCTTATCTTTCTGACTATTGTGGTGGTTATGGAGGCTTGCCTACTGGGACACACTATTTCTCACACAGTAAGCATCTTATTTTCCCTAGATAGCACTGCTGATATAGCTGTAATGGGAGCAACAGTAAAGTATTAGCTGTTATATTCTTAATTGCCTGGAAACAGCTTGTGAGGCATCTCGCCCAATGACATGCTGTGAGAGGGACTCGGAAAATAAAAGAGTATGCCATGGTCACAGCCATTTCCATACATGACATTTTTAAACTGGACCTTAATATATCTGTCCTATATGTGATGTTCCATTGTCGGATAGTTATATTAAACATGGCCAGAGTTTCAGTAACATATGATAAAGTAAACCTCAGGTTTCTGACTGTTCTCAACAAACCATTTCCAATAATTGTTCTTGTCCATGCTTGGTTCTATATATAGTCAACTGCTTCAGGCACAGTACCGCCATGTTTACATTACATGTATTTACATGCTAATGTCAGGGAAACCTGTAATATTGATTCCTGATGTTGATAATTTCTCTGATATATCCGATTAAGTTCCTAACAGAATACATGTAATTGTGTAGTTTATTTGGTTAAAAAGCTGTGATTTTTCAGAGCAGAAAGTGCTTCCACAGTGCAATTATTCCACTGCCACATGTAGCTACGTATAGTCAGGGAAACCCATAAACTTGGTTGCCATAAACACTGACCAATCAGAGCAGACTGTATTTTACTGGGGGGGATGCTGAACAAAGCATCTTAGACTGAGTGAATACAAGTGCAGAATCCATGAGCACTATGACAAAATATGATGTTATTTCCGAGCAAAGCAAAAATGTGTTATTAGAAGGCAAAAATACCAGTATTAACCTAAAAATGTAACCCCTTTTATTCCCATTTTTGTTAAATGAAATAACAAATAAAAATAAATTAGGGTGAAAAAAGGCGTAGTGATAATTTAAAATTAAATATTCTCCATGCTTTCAACCTGACCACACTGCCTTCCCTTTGACACTATGCATGAATGTCCTCGGTATTCAGTCACTTTTGTTTCATCTGAGCTTCCAGGTCAATTTGACTTGCATGCCTTTGAGCGTGGGAGGAAACAGAACGCACCTGGGTAAAGCCTGTGCCAACAATGTGTGATCGCAAAAAATCCACAAAGAAGCTAAATGAAACCTGTGTCCTTCTTGCTGTGACACGGCGCCACTAACCACTGAGCCACAATGGCTCAGTGGCCTCATGTCACCACAGTCAAGCTGTATCATGCCGTGACGGATGGAGGACAGTTGCACTCCCTCTCCCTGCAGTGAGCCATCCCACCTGACTCATTTGCTTGACCTTGACAACAAAGTCACTGTGACTCTGACAGTGTGGATGTAAGCACCCTCGGGAGACAGCCTAACCACCGCATTCACCAGCTCACTCTGTAAGAAGCCTCTACCACTGCGTCCCCACGGCCTGCTCATTAGAAGAGGTTGTGTTGGCCCGTGTTGACAGGTTCTGCAGCATGTGAGCAGGGCATAACTTAACAAAGAAAGAACACTGTCGTGTGTTGTACAAATGAGTGGAGGCTTTTCTCTTTTGTCTGTGAATTGTCACAGCTATTGTCTTGTTTTTTAGCTGCTACAGATCAAAAAAGACCTGACCTAATTATCTGCATAACACAATTGTCTTCAATTACACTTTTTCTGTTTAGCTTTTCTGCATTTATTTACATAACCATGAACCAAAACATCTATCTAATAAAATATGTACCATTCTTTGTATTTTTATGATAATACTGTGGTAGGTAGACAGTTATAAATGCATTTGTCTATGTTGCCTTCATTCTTTCTGCAATGAGAGAACAAAGCCCTCAGGATGATATGTCCATGGACGCAGTCTGTATCCCTGTAGATCTGCATGGTAATTAGCTTGATGTTAGCTGTCTTTCTACAGCATATGGCACATTAAGATTAAATATGCATGCTTTGCTTTGACACTTACCCAGTGTCTTTTAAGATGCAACACCTGCTTGTTTGGGAAAATTACTAAACGAGGGAAACGAGACAATGTGACACAGCAATGACTGGCATTAAACCTACTGTATAAGACACTTAAATCCTGGAGTTACTTCCATTAACTGCATAAAGAGTGGACATAGTCACCTTGACATCACCCATTGGTTTGTAGTCTACAAAGTCTCGAGTTTGACATTTTTGACATTGTCATCTTGGTTTTTTCAAAACTAGAAGTGATGATAATCGCACAGGAGGGTGGAGCTGGGAAGAAGGGCACAAAGCTATGAGCTATTGATGCATTAGCTAGCTAACTTGGTCAGCAGAGTGCATCTGTAATTCAAAATTAACAGGCAACTCCTTTGATAGATTTTGACGTTTTTTTTAGGCAACCAAAATGTTACAATTAACTTACAATGAACTGACGACAAACACTGTGAAAGTTCGAAGATAAAAACACACACATAGCTGTTGGAGCCACTTGTAAATCATAAATAGTCACACCTTCAGGCATAACATGCTTTATCATCCATTTCACTCTGAGTTAGACCATAATTCAACAATTAACATCATCATCATGCTGCACTGAAGAAAACTGGAACTAGCAATCAAGACCATAAACTCATTAGACACCCTCTCTTTATTTAAGAGTAAACTTAAAACTTTCCTCTTTGACAAAGCTTATAGGTAGAGCTGGCTGAGACCGGCCTTAGCCGAGGCCTTCCTTGGACCAGCCCCTAGTTATGCCACTATAGGCCGAATGTGTCGGGGGACACGGTACACCGGGCCCCTCTTTTCTTCTCTCTCTCTGATTTGGTCTCATAACTTTGACCCTTTCACTGTATTTTCACTTAATGACAGTTTATTTGAACGCTTTGTTCAGTAAAAATGTCTTGTTCAGCGTTTGGTTGGACTAACAGACACTCCAAGGAGTCGCTGCTCAGTTTTCTGAGGTAAGAAAGATACATTTTGTTTTTGTTTTTTGCTAGCCAAACTAACATCCCAGTTAATGCTCCAATTAATGCTAACATGAATTGGCAGCGGCTTCTCTCAGTCAGGCTGAGGTGTAGAGAGGTCAGTGATCAGATCCCTCGCGCTCCTCCACAGTCCAAATATGGTCTGCTCCCCGTATCGGAAACAAGATGGCGACGCAAGATGGCGACGAGTGTAACGCTGAACTCAATGCTTCCAACGGGCCACAAACCAGCGGGTGACGTCAAGGTGACTACGTCCATTATTTATATACAGTCTATGGTCTCACTGACTTGGATCTTGTTCGGTCCCAGATGGGAATGCACCTCTCCTGGTCCACTCTACACCCACCGCATCACTACTGGCCAATGGTGGCGCTTCATCACCTGCTGCTGTCTCCTCCCAGAACTCCTGCTCCTCTCTGTCTCTGTCTCCCTCTCAACCATCTCTCTCTATCCTCTCTCCCTCTCCCCCTTTAACCTCTATCTACTCTATTCTACTCTGTTGATCTGTTCAACGACATCTATTGCATGTCTGTCCGTCCTGGGAGATGGATCCCTTCTCTGTCGCTCTCCCTGAGCTTTCTTCTTCTTTTTCCCCCGTTAAAAGGGTTTTTTGAGGAGTTTTTCCCTGGCTGCTGTAAGATGTATGTAACATGTACAGTCTGTGAAGCCCTTCGAGGCAAATCTGTGATTTGTGATTTTGGGCTATATAAATAAAATTGAATTGAATTGAATTGAATTAGCAAAATGTTTACTGAGGTAATAAATCAAGTGAAAAGTCAGGTCATTTTCTCATTGACTTCTTTTTGTAACCAGTGGCGTCACCCCCTGCTGGCCTTTGGAGAGAATGCAGGTTTTAGGTACTTCCACACTGGCTTCACTTTGCTGCTTGGTTAATATTTGATAATCATTATTTACCTTTTCTAAAATTGACATTACAGGCTTTGTTTTCTGGTGAATAATAATTTGGTTAATCATTTCAACTTCGCAAAATGTGTTTTCTTGATCACAAAAAAAATATTCCATGATTTGTTTCTTGTGTGTTTTTTTCTCTGTTCCCAATGCCAAAGGATTATTGTGAACTACCTTGAAAGGCTACATCACAATTCAGGAAGTCGTCCAGGTTGAACGACTGCTGCTTCCTGAGTGTGTCCTTGAATTTATTATGTAGTTAGACTAACAACGTACAATGAAACCAAAGCAAAACTGGAGCACAGTGTGGGCTCGGGAAGGTCAAGGACTTGGTTCCTTAGTTGGCAATTTGTGGAAATTAAAAGCAGGTAAGGTTTTTTAATTGAAAAAGATTATAAAATAAATTTAAAAATAAACTAAGTAAATACTCTGCTACAAAACCATGCATATTATATTGTGGGTAAGGCAGACTTGTCGAATTTTGATAAAAAGTAGAACTTGTGTCCATTTATAGTTTTCATTTATGCTTCAGTTTCTAAGATACTCACTTTTCCATTAGCAAACTTTCATTGTGATTGTTGCACTGAACTCTGCACAGCTTGTTCCACATTAGGCTGTTTTGTTGCTTGACCAGACTGCTTACATCAGCTCTCTGTCGCTTAGCAACGACAACAATGTGTAGTTATTTTTGTGTGATGTTGTTTACATTATTGGCCTGCCTTTGGGTTTTTTTTTTTTTACATTTTATTAGCATATAAAACACAGGAGGACTTGTCTAGATTTTTGGGTGGGGGCAGCTGAGAATCGAGTTAGGAAAGAGATGCCTATGTCAAAGACATGGAGTAACAATGTGTTTATTACAAATAAAGAAAAAGTGTCAATTTTTTAACAGTTTAGTTCAATACTGGAAGTTGATACAATTCTTTTTATGTCCTGTCTGATCGGGCACGTACAGGGCTACACCGGAGGCTGCCAGTGCAAAAATACATCTATAACTCAATCTGAAAATAGTATTTCCATCAGGTTTCTTGTAGCTGTACTTTTTTTTTCCAACTACACCCACCCTTGTCTGAATAATCTGTATCGGCTTGTCAATAATTCAGCAGCATTGCAACAGGGTGTTGTGACTCACAGCAGGAGGTGGCTGGAAACAATTTAAGGCAGTCTGCTGCACCTTGCAGGGCTACATGTTGGTCTGGGATTTGTTTGGTTGGTTAAGAAGAGAACACAGGCATTAACGTATTCAGTTGCAGAACGGCACAAATACTCTTGTGGCTGTACGAAAAAAAAGCAGGCTGCTTGGTTTCTTACAAGCATTGTTCGACATCCTGCGCTCCAAGGGAGCCCTGTGCTGGTGATGAAAGTAGAGGTGTTGTCTGCTCTGCCCCCAGGGTGAACACTCCTCTCACCACACAGATCCAGGCATGGTTTGATATCTCCCCTCCGCAGCTTTTGATCGTGCTATGTAAGCAGTGCAATATGAGAAGAGAAAGCCCTGCTGTGAATATGAAAACACAGAGCGCCGGTGTTTATTAAACAACTGCAGAATCCAGTTTGATAATTATCCCATGATTATTTGCTGCTTTGTTTGCAGTACATCTCGCAGAGCTGTTTGCTTTGTCTACTGCAGAACATATTGGCCTGTATCTAACATACCACATATTGTTCTACTGCTGTTTTCATATGCTCTCTTTATTATTTCATCTGCTTATATAAAAGCTTGCATGTAAATCATGGCCATTATGAAAGGAGGAGGGTTTTTTTTCCTCACGGTTTGTATGAAATCCTATGGAATATGACTCTTTTAAACACTGTAAAAACATCTGTTGATTCACTGAGGACACAAATAGCGGTCTCCTGGGTCAAGGTCCTATGTGGCTATTATAAGACACTGTTGTTGTTATGTTTCTGAAAGAGAAAAAATCACTCACTCACAATCACTTGTTAGAAAGTTGCAGCTGTGATGAAGTCCATGCATATGACAGTAAGTCTCACCAAAAAAAAAAAACATAATGAGGGAACGTCAATGTCGTATAAATTGTTGACCTCAGCAGGTCTTATTATGCAAACTGTTATTGTGATGGCACTTTGTCAGATGCTTTTTAAAATGTACACATTCACTGTAACGTTGTGTCACGATATCGGTGGAAATTGTAATTTCGTGATATGCAGATGTCATCATGCGTCCTTGGTTATAACCTTCATCCTTTTCCTATGTTTCTCACAGTGTGTTAGCATCAAATCTATTCTTTATTATACATTATAATATAATAGTTTAACAGCACTTATTAAAACAAACTGTGGTTAGCGTTTTTAAATGTTGTGTATGTTGCATAAGAGGAAACTAAAAGGGAACGGGGCCCTTGACAGTTCTAGCATTAAACCTTGTTTGAATCATCCTCTTCTATTGCATGTAATCTCCTCAGAAAAGCCCCTGTGCCCAGTGCTGTAATTACAGCTGCGTAACTTATCTACAATATGCAAACAAGCCCATCTTGATTGCTTGTAATGATCATCATTTTCCACTTAACTGGTAATCGGCTTTTCAGATGTTTTTCATTCAGTAAAAAACAGTAATTTTTAGGTTTCACAAGATTTCACATCTGCACCCAATATAAAGTAAACATCGCATGTGAGGACATGCTGTGATGGAAGTCATAGGTCAGATTTGAAGCGGAAATGAAAATCTCCGTAAACACAAGTCCCTTTACCCACTTCGGTAAATCAAATAATATCAAACAAATCAAGTAATTCAAACAAATGCACTCGGGCATTGAATGGATTCATAATCAGCCCAAGAGAGTGAAAAAAGAGAGAGATTTCAGGCCCACTCAAAGTAATGCACTTTTAGACTAAGGATGAGAGTGGTCATAACAAGATGATGGCTTATGCTTGGATCCCTACGGGTCATTTAAGCAGAATTAAATGACCATCACTGCCCTTGTACATCAGCTTAATAGCGGGGATTTTCTCATGCACTTAACCCCCCTCGAGTTTTAAGTATGTTGATAAATAGAAGTCTAGTACAATACCTCCGACATGGAGGTAAGCTCTTAGTGTTACTTTATGGAAGCTGAGTAAGCCTATAGGTCTTGTATTTTTCTTCACATCATTGCTGCACTTGAAGCTCTCCAGAGCCAGAAGTAGCTAAGTGGTTAGACAAGCAGACCTGGGATGCACTGCACTGATATATACTGATATATACACTATATGGACAAAAGTATTCGGACGCCTGACCAACAGGGACTGCAATGACATTGTATTCAAATACATAAACTTTAATATGGAGTTAGTTCCCTTTTGCAGCTATAACAGCTTCCACTCTTCTTGGGAGGCTTTCCATATGATTTTGAGTGTTTCTGTGGGAATTTGTGCCCATTCATCCTGCAGAGCATTTATGAGGTCAGGCACTGATGTTGGACGAGAAGGCCTGGCTTGCAATCTCCATTCCAGTTCATCCCGAAGGTGCTCGATGGGGTTGAGGTCAGGGATCTGTGCGGGTTCTTCCACATCGAACTCATCAAACTAAATGTCTTTATGGACTTTGCTTTGTGTGTTGGGGCACAGTCATGTTGGAACAGAAAAGGGCCTTCCCCAAACTGTTGCCACAAAGTTGGAAGCATAGCATTGTCCAAAATGTCTTGTTATGCCAAAGCATTAACATAGCCCTTCACTGGAGATAAGGGTTCTAGCCCAAACCCTGAAAAACAGCCCCATACCATTATCCCTCCCCCACCAAACTTCACAGTTGGCACAATGCAGTCAGGCAGGTAACGTTCTCCCAGCATCCACCAAACCCAGACTTGACCATCGTTTCCACTGCTGGCACTTGTCGTTGGACTTGGTGATGTAAGGCTTGCGTGCAGTTGCTCGGCCATGGAAACCCCTTTCTTGAAGCTCCCCGCCCCACAGTTTTTGTGCTCACATTAATGCCAGTGGAATTTTGGAACTCTTCAGCTATGGAATCAGCAGAGCATTTGTGACTTTTACGCACCATGAGTCTTTGCAGTCGTTGACCCGGGTCTGTGATTTTATGTGGTCTTCTGCTTTGTGGATGAGTTGCTTTTGTTCCTAACGCTTACACTTTCTAATAATATCACTTACAGTTGACCGTGGAATATCCAGCAGGGATGAAATTTCCCAAATCATCTTATTGCAGAGGTAGCATCCTATCACAGTACCATTCTTGAAGTCACTAAGCTCTTCACAACAACCTGATTTTGAATCACAAATGTTTGCAAATGGAGACTGCATGGCTAGGTGCTGACTTTATACACCTGTGGCAAGGTGTTTAATTAAAATAACTGAATTCAGTAATTAACAGGTGTGGCCAAATACATTAGTTTTATCCATATATTGTACGTATTACAATTGAGAGTTTTACTGTTTTACTTACTAATATACCTTAAATTAGTGACAATATTTTGCTAGGCATAACATTGGGTTTCAATTTGTTTGGATATGCTTCTTCTACCTTTCAGGAAGCTGTCCGCTTAAGTTTGGAACTTCAAATTGATATCAATGTAATAGAAATTAAAGGAAGCATTGATTGGTCCTTGGCCCACATGCGCACAAACTCACAACATCAAGAATTGTCAGATCAGTCCACATGTTCAGTGATGTCATGTTACTATCAAAAACCAACAACAAAATTGTGTTGTTTGTCTATGTGCTCTAGAATTACACATTTTCTGATCTGACGCCCCACATCATGCACGATCTTGCAAGAATTGCAGGGTCATGACAGAAAAATGTTACTTGTCAGGCTTCAAGTAATGTGTTTGTGTCAGAAGCATCCTGTGAGGAGCTGTAAGCAGCCAAAGGTGAGGTTATAAGGATAGTTTTTGGAAGTGAGGTTGCATGAGGTACTTACCCACAGTCAATGTATTCCATGTAGTAGATGATGGTCTGTGATCAGTTTGCAGATCCAGAAGTGCACTCCATGCAGTCACCAGACTGCAGACAGGGCCTGTCACAAAACGCATGTTAAATACCTAAACAAAGGCCCACCCTAAAAATATTATATGTGTTTATGTGTACGATATATTATTGATATGTTCACCGATTTCTGTTGCTATCCACATCTGTTTCATTCGGCACTACTTTTTCTCAACCGTAAAACTTTCATGTTCCTACGCATTAGTGCTACAGATTGGCTGTATTGGTCAGAACCAGCCAGGGTCTGTAGGCATGAGTTTACAGTTTACACACCAGCACTAACAGGTAGCTTGGGTTCTTTCTTGAAACAAGAGACTGGATTCTGACCAAAACAGCTGATATGGGGCCGCAAGTGAAGCATATCATTGTGCTTATGCATCGGAACATTAGTATTTTGTAAGTCTTTTTCATACATTTTGCAATAACAAATTATTTTATGTTTCTGTGTAACAAATCATCTGCCGTGAAAGGTTACCCCATATCAGCAGGATGACGTATTAAGCTATGCCCCACAAAACCCTTACAAATCACTGTTTCACTATGTGACAATATTATTGTTACATTGATAAATACATAGGTAAGGTTTTAAGAATGATCATGGTCACTTTGAAAAAAATCACCATTGACATTGACTTTTGGAAACAAGAACACAACTGCAGTTCAGTGTTTTGTTGACCTGCCTCTTCCCTCTCCCTGTGTGAACGTTTTCACTCTAGCACCTTCACCTGACTTCCTCCTTTGCCCCAGTTATAGTCACTACAGCCTTTAAAGGGCTTTGTCACTTCAACGTAAACATGTTATTTTGAGGCGCCTGCTAAAACACCTGATGCTGTCATTCTTTATGGCAGGATGGTGTCATCCTAACAGAATAAAAGCAAACATGGTTTTCACTGTGATGGATTATCTACATATGTCAAGCAGGTGTCAGCTATCACACCAAACAGATTATGAAAACAAACCATGGGCTGCCTCAAAGGTAAGAAACATGCATTAAAAACAGCTAAAGCACAGTGTATGCTGCATATATATATATATATATATATATATATATATATATATATATATATATATACCTTATTAATAGTGAACAGGAAGTATCATGCAAAATTACCAGGATGGTAAGGTGCTGATACTCCCCCCCAATTAGTCTACGGGGGCATTTTGGGGCAGTAATTGCTTCAGGGGTTTCCACAGGCTCGTTTACCGGCGTCTCTGCCCAGGAAACGTGATGTCACCAAGCGCTGCCCCAACTCTATAAAAGCATTTTGAGCCCTTGCTACCCTATTGCATTCTCACATTTTTGCTGAGTGCACAAATAATGTTAATTAAAATGTGTGAGTGTTTGGTGCTTAGAGCTTAGGGGAGGCATTGGGACTGGACCTTGTGTGTGTGATCAAACCTTTTCCCCAAATAAATAGATCCAAATAAACAAACTGACCTGAAGTTATTAAAGTAGTATGAGAATATGCTTCTGTATGCTGTCAGGACTGGAGAAGGGGCACTAGTCTCAGCTGAAGCTCAGTTTGCTTTGACAAATCACCTTTGAGTCAGAGAGACGCTGTCCTTGCTGGTGCAGCTGAACATGCCCTACATGAAAATACCACCGTGAATTTAAAAAATGATCACCCGAAGCTGAATGACATCTTCATGACCTTCAAAGTTTGAACTGAAGTTGGGTTGTCAACAACATTTCTTATCGCCTGCATGGTGACACTTTCAGGAAGCTATTCTGTGTGAGCTGGACTGACAAAGGGAAAACAGGACCTCTGCTGCTTGTTAGAGACAAAAACTATCTGCACAAACACTCCCAGAGCTGTGACTGCTTTGGTATATTTATCGCCTCGAGGCAACTTGGACATTCCCTAATCACTCAAACAGCAGCTCCGGAGTGGATGATTGACAGCAGGACACCCATGCTACATGTACTGTAACACACCTGTCACAGCTGTCTATTGTTATTTCCCACAGCATTTGTCAAACTCACATTCATATTTGTACCATTCATCTTTCCTTCAACTAAATCAGTTCCAACTGATCTCAGACTATGGAAACTTTTTATTGGAATTTACAGGAATTAAAGGGAATCAATGGAAAACAACAGTAATAAAATTGAAAATAAAGGTAATGGTTTGACCTTTTCTATAATGTAAAGCCATCGCCATTAATATTCAACGTTTAATATAAATAGCAGGACAGTGATTCAGGGTGGTACGATTTTTAAATAAAGATTTAAAATACCTTTTCTTGGAAAAATGTTTTTCCGTTTGCAACCCAAATCCTGACATACAGTTAACACTTTACAAAAAGAAGAAATGAGAGTGGAATATGCGATGATTATTCTCCCTTTGCCTCAGTAAAGTCATAAGCTATACATTAAAATCTTTAATTGATTCCTCCTCACTGTAGTCTATTTAATCAGATAACGGTGTAATTACATACATTGTGGGGAAGATATTGGAACAGAAATTATGCTGCAATTACCGTGTGGCAGTTAGTAATCAGAATAATTAGCAGCAGAGTGGATAATTGTGGACTTTGGTCAATTCACCACCACACACATATCATTTCAGTTACCATACGCACAAGCATTAAGCCTTGTGTTTTGTGCAGGTATGACAGTGCAGTAATGGCTTGGCTTTTAGTTTGAATAAGAGCTTTGCAATGTTTGGTTATGTACCACCTATGTGCGTTTCTCTGGGCTAATTGCCCTCATCTTTCAGTATGCCTGTGAACATTACCAACTCAAGGATGTGCTGCTTGACACTTAAGCTGTTTGCAGATGGGTAATAAAGTGTGCTAAGCTCATTTGAGGCGTGCCTTTTAAATGTTTCGCTCTGTGCCAGGGGAGCGATAAAACTGCATCACTGCTCATGTGAGACACGTTCTTGTGTGGAGCCAGAAATCACTGCTTAGTCTTTGCATCAGATTAGTTTGTCCCTGTACGCCTGTAAGATACATTAAACCATGTACTACAGATGGATGGATGGATGGATGGATGGATGGATGAATTTACTTCATCATTTGATAAATCATATTAAAATAGAAATATTTTAAAAACAACTTAATTATAGTCACTCTAATTCATTAAATATATTCAATTTTACACGTCTTGAAATAACAAGTGCAATGAAAGAGTTTTTGGTTGCTGTAGCCATTTTTCCTGCTCATACTAGCTATTAAGACATCTATTTGTAATGAGATTTCAATGCAAGTGATTGAGGACAAAATCCACAGTCCTCTTTCAGTGCAGAAACACTTTCCAAAGACTATGTGAAGTTAATTAGGCAACTCAAGGTTGAGTTCTGGAATATAAAGTCTGGAAAGAAGATACCAATTTGACTTGTCTAACTCAGAACCGTCTCATTAGAGGCCCATTAGAAGCATGTTCGAGGGAGATCCTTTGCCAGCCAGTGAAGACCAAGAAATGGTTAGAGCAGGAAAAAAACTGTTTCAATTTACATATAGAGTATTAGTTTGTGACAGACTTGAAAAATATGAACATTATGCACACAGTTATAAACGGTGGCTGATACCCAAAACAATAAAAAACAAAATACACTCTAGAGCAAAGATACAAAACTTTCAGCCCACAAGCCAAATCAGGCCGCGATGTGCCAGCTGGCCCGCCGATCATTTTCAAATTGACAATGACAATAAATTGATTTACAAAGGGATATTTGTGTCATTTTAATGTAAATTAGAAGCCAGCGTGCATAATCAGTATAAAAATAGAGCTTGTTCATGCTCAAAAGTAAAGGAGAGAAGGCTGATCTTTGCGTGATGTCTTTTTAGGATCAGACAGTGAGCTATGCAAAGATCAGCTGAAGAGCAGAAGTTATGCAGAGATGAAGATAATTCTGATATTATTCTATTCTGTCCCTGGTAGGAGCAGTTTATGTCAAAGGTATATTTTTATGAATCATTCCACCATTTGAGTGATTGTATGATGGAAGAGGTTCCAGCTGTGTTTAATGTTGTATAAATTCTTTCAATCTGATTCACAACTAAAATGCAGTTGCAGCTATTAAATGCACAACAATTCATCTTTTGTGTGCAGCTACAGAACAGTTTGTAGCTTTGTTTGTAGTGGGCCTTGTAGTGTTTTTAATTTTGCAAGTGTGTTTACAAGTTTCAAGTGTAAGAACCATTTGAGTTCTCCAGCTCTTGAAAGGTGAAAAATAGTAAGAGCTGTTTCGGGATAAAAAGGTTTATATAAGCAGCAGCTCCAGATGGACAAATAAGGAACTTCAGAAACCAAACACCACCTATGCTCCTTTATAACGTTAATCACACACTTCAGTCTACCCAAAGAGAGCAAGGAGGGGAGGGGGAGAACTGAGCACCCAGGGTGACCCGGACAACACAGACTTGCATATAACAAGCAGTGAGCCGACATTAAACCTGCTTTAAGTCAATGATAATGTGATTAAGGAGAATATTAGTGTTTCTGTAATCAGCTTGTATACAAAAAAGCTTGGCTGGAAGGAATTATCTACCGTGTACTGTTAATCACTTTCAAAACGATACTGTTAGGTGCTATCAAAGTCTGTATCCCTCGCCCAGCGCTGGTATGAAGATTAATGGACATCTTTCTCAGGTTATCACCTCAGAAAGGATCTGCCTCCAGGTCCGCCTGCTTAGCTCTGACCTCTTCTTTTCTCTGCTTCTTTCATTGAACCTTTAGCCTTTATCTGGGTGAGTCGATATTGCATGTGAACTCATGACCAGTGTTGGACAAAATCTATAAGCCTTACAGTGCATCACAACACGTTGTTTCTAGCCTCACAGTTTGGCTCATAGTGCGGGCTAATCAGTACCAGTATGTTCTGATCAATATGTCTTACTGTAAATCATGTCACCTTATTCACTTGTTAATACCCGTAACCCACTCACCAGCATCAGTTTTCTCTCAGGGCAAAAATGAATTACAATGATTTTGTTAAATCTGTTGGCTCTGGATATTTGAATGAGCCTCCGATGACTCATAAAGGGTGTTTAACTCAAGACACTGAATTTACATAATTTGTTTAATGCAGTGAGAGTCTGAGTCAGCAGCTATGTTGTCTTGCATATGAAGGAAGCTGGCACATCACTTGTGGATACCAACTGTGGATTACAGTCAGCTGCTATTCAGAGATTTAATGCCACAGGGAGATCATGATGTCGGTAAGTAGACGGTGATCAGAAACATCTCTCAGTTACTGGTGACTGTACTGCATGATTAATGAAAAGGAATAATTGGAACAATTTTGTATTAGTCACTTCACTTTGTGGAACTACTTGTGTTGTGAGATTTTGTGTATTTTATGCACTTGTAGTTCAGTTTGCACTGAAACTTCTCAAGACCTTCCGATGAAGTTTCAAATGTATTTTGGCACAAAGTAGTTATTATTGGCATCCTTTTAGTCTGTCTAGTACAATTATCCATCCATTCATAACCGTTTTCCGGGTCGCAAGGGGCTGGAGCCCATCCCAGCTGACATTGGGTGAGAGGCGGGGTACACCCTGGACAGGTCGCCAGACTACCATAGGGCTGACGCATAGAGACAGACAATCACACTCAACACACACTCTCACACCTACGGGCAATTTAGAGTCACCAGTTAAACCTAAGCTGCATGTTTCTGAACTGTGGGAGAAAGCCGGAGGACCCAGAGAGAACCCACGTTGACACGGGGAGAAAACGCAAACTCCACACAGAAGAGCCACAGGCGGGAGTCGAACCTGCGGCCCTCTTGCTGTGAGGCTAGAGTGCTAAACACTATTGCAATTAATCACAGCAAAATCGGTTTTGGGTTCATACCAAAGCAGCTGTGTGCACCTCCGAAAAATAACAATAATCCAGACGCGAAGCCGAATTGTTTTCCGAGCTATATGGGACTTTCCAAACACGTACAAAGCAGCAATAGTGGTTAATTTGGCCATGGTTGAGTAACATACGTTAAGGGCAGCATTGTTTACACTAATGTGTCTTGTACAAGTAACATCAATAAACACAAATGTTATCCTGCAGTCAAACTCAATGGACATATATAACACTCAAGTGATAGAAAGCTTTTCTAAATGCACACGTGCTGCATCCGCCAAAATGTGTCCTAATCCCCTCCAGGTTTACGTCTGCTCTGGTGGAGATAATAAGAATGCAGGGTATGTATGACAGTCACCAGTGAATCTTGTGTACTTAAGCCTCAATTGCCATTGAAATTTGTAATAAAAACAGAGAAGCTGTCACAATATGGGCCAGTTCCAAGTGTGTCCTAAACAACCATTGGCATGATTGTAATTTAAGAATGAGGTTACAGCAAGATCTTGGTCATAGTAAAGTCATGGAAATATGCAAGGACGTTATTGGCACCCATCTAACAAGAATTGGTGATATAATTTAGGTGCTTACCTATAGTCTAAAGGGTATCCACCCCAGCAACAGCCTGTTCCCCCTGCTGCCGTTAGACAAGTGATACACACAAGTATCCACTGCTTTACCACCAGACTACAGACCAGCTTCTTTCCCCAGGCTGTAAGACTCCTCAACTCATCCTACTCCCAAAAAAAAAAACGTCTTTTGTAGCAAAGAAGGACGATAGCTTGCCTTTAGCTATGCAACCCCATGTTCTAGAATGACAGAGAGAACCCTTGAACCTTGAAATTGTGTGCATTATAGATAAAAGCATGCACTGTTGGTACATGTCTGGAGATGAAATTCCTGCAAAATAAAGGACCAAACAACGTCACAGCTTCTCAAATCAAAATCTAAGCAGGCACAGAGGCCGCCCATCTCACCATCCAACGCCTGCACACTGGCCAGCAGTAGAGAACATGAATGGCAGCTGGTGTGGAATTTCTCCATGCCTGCATCAGTGGCCCCTCTGATGTAGAGATGGGCACAGAGATGGTTTTGCTTGTCTATTTGGTCAGGATTATAGCTGATGCCCATCTTCTTCACCTTTTACTCAGCATTTACTCTGATGTTTACATTTGAAAACTGGCCAGGTAGCAGAATTTGCAGGAGGCTTGTGACTTTATTTACGAATCCTGATGAGTGACATACATGAGTCATACAGTATGTCATTATTTTCCAATATCACAAAAAAAGATGTACAAATGACATTAGATGCAAGTAAGTACACACAGTGGCCCTCATTCATCAAACGAGCGTACGACAGAAAGTGGGCGTACGGTAGTTTCTATTCAAGACTCTGCATTTATCAGTTTGGACGTGAGCGGAGGGTACAATCAGATCTCACTTCTGGTATGTACGCAAATTTGAGTCAGTGTGAAGTCCACATGTCTGAGTTGGAGAATTGTTATTAGACTATTGTATTGATGACTGAAGGTGATAAAACTCTACGGTGGGTTTAGGCATGTTTAGGCTATACTGCTTATCCTTAAAAACTTAATTAAAATTTGATAACTTCTGTAACCGTGAAATTATTTTAACAGGCTACTAGCCTAGGCTATTAAATGTTGTTGTCTTATATTATCCGTTTAACATTTAATGCACCACTGTTATCCAATATATACGCTTGGATCTGGTTTCTGCGTTCGTTTGATAAATGAGGGCCAGTATGAGCACATTTTGCTTAGCTGATGGAAATGCGACTGTGTAGGTGAGGGCCTGTGAGAATTCATTAAGTTTGCATTGTCATGTCAGTATGCTGACTTTAGCATGTTGCTCACAGCACAACTGTACCTAAAACCTCACAGAGCTGTAAACTCTGAGTATTGTTCTGGTGAGGACAGTCTGGCTTCCACGATTGTCTGTTGATTCATTTCTTAGCATTGCTGCTGTTGGTGTAAAGATATAGTGCCACGCAAACATTTGCCAACTTCTCAATTATTAAAAGAATGATTCTGACTTCAGAACCTAATAGTACCTAGTAGTCATTTTGAGCCAAAATAATTCCACTTCCTTTACAAAAAAACATGAAAATTTGACTCCACTACCTGCTCCAAAAAAATTACGGAAGATTACTGTTGAATGCTCCATTTTTAAATTATTAACCTAGTACTTTTGGTAAATAACTATCATTTTATTTTAATGGTAAATGTCTCATCGAGACATCAGAAGTAGTTGTGTAAATGCATGTAATACATTTGTCGAACAAATCTTCCTCTATTTTTCTATCCTCTGAAAAGCTTCCGGTCTAAATATGGACAATTCAATTTAAAATTCAATTCAATTGAACAAAGACTTGTGCTTTGAAAAGATGAGTCATGATTTCATGGACACTTCATGTTGTGCTTGGCTCTTATGATGTACCCCTCTGTGCAGTTCACCTTCCTTGAACCGTGGCTAAAAATAAACATCTCCATCAGAAATCTCTCTCTGACATCTTTTTACAGCCACACAAATTCAATCTGAATCCATGAAACATCAGCTAATGGTGTTGGCACAGTGATAGATAAATAGATGATATTTGGAGGAAAGCCTAATTGTATGCCAGCTTTGATGTTATAACTGTTGGAGAGAATTTCATGTTCTCAAGCCACTAATTTAATTACACTGAATCAAAGAGCACTCTCACTGAGCGTGATATTGACTTGAAGTTATTTTTGAGGAGAAAATAAGTCGTTCTTTACACTCTAAACCTTGTGACTTCACATTTTATTTATTCCAACATGTGGTCGTAAATATCAGCAAGCAAATACAAAGAAGCGCCCTTATGAGAGGAAGAGGTGTTTAATAAAAAGATGAAATACTACATTACTCGTTCTATCTGAGATGGCAAAAAAAAATTTTAATCTCTTTCAAGCCCTTTCTGTGTCTGTGGAGTGGGAGATTCTCTATCGCTCTTGTACCGAAAACAACAATCTGTTTTATTACAAACAGTAGCCACAAATACAAGTAAACTGTCATTTAAAAAAAAGTTTATTCTATTCAGATTAATAGCATTACAATGTATGCATTTCCTGACCTTAACACTGACTTCATAGATTTGAAGTTGCTGATCAGGATATGTTAGTGGTGGGAGGCTGCAAATTCAGGGTCATATTCGGTATACCCATGCTGCATTGCAAGTTCGATTTCGTTTCGAGCTGCAAAGCGGCATGATGTCCATGGCCGATTCTTAGCGCTGCTTTTCGTATCCAATCACAGAACGGGGAGGGACGGCAAGACGATGACGCGTACAGACGGAAGCTTGTAGTTTGCTTACGGATCCAACATGGCCGCAGCAAACAGTAAGCTCTGTAATTTATGGCTTGTAGAAGCTGATAATGTCATAAATTCCCGATAATGTGATAACCCCGATAATGTAATAAAAATCTGCCCTTGAGCCCATTGAAAATGTAATAAAACCTGATAATGTAATAACTTCCCGGTAATGTAATAAAGTGCATTTCCCAATAATGTCATACACTTTTTTACCAATAATGTAATAAAGTATAACATTAATGGGAGGTTATTACATTATCAGGTTAGCCTTCATTTCGCAAGTCCTGATAATGTAATAATTCCCCAGTATTGTAATAATTTAACAGCAGACCACCCATTACTTGGGTTCAAGTGGTGATACTGTGTAGGCAACTCTAGCTCAAGAGCTCTAGCGCCACCAACAGGTCAAAGTTGAATGTTTATTAACTTTTGACCCGTTCATCCGTTTTTCACAAACGAGGTATCCATGACACACGAATGCATTCAACAGCTTCTTGAAATCTAAAGGTGATTGGTGTTATACTTTATTACATTATTGGTAAAAAGTGTATTACATTATTGGGAAATGCACTTTATTACATTATCGGGAAGTTATTACATTATCAGGTTTTATTACATTTTCAATGGACTCAAGTGCAGATTTTAATTACATTATCGGGGTTATTACATTATCAGGAACTTATTACATTATCAGGTTCTACATGGCTTTAACAGTTTTCATGCAGTATATGAACAGGCTTCCAGTTGTGCTGTCTTATAATTACATTTTGTAATAGTATTAAGCTACAATAATGTCAGACTGATGGACATAGGGACAATAAACATTTCACACATCATAGCTTTGTCAGCCTAGAAGTGGTGTATCAGCAGGTGTGTCAAAAAGTTGTTTAAATATGTGTTGTGTCATACTAGCCTGGGTATACCCATACTGCCTTGCATGCTCGAATTTCATTTCGAACCTCCAGGCAGTCCGGCAACCAGGGAGCTTTCTTAGCCCTGTTTTAGGGATCCAATCACAGAGCGGGGAGGGACGGCAAGACGATGACGTGTACTGCTCGGCACTTGGAAGCTTGTAGTTTTCTTACGGGTCCAACATGGCTGCTGCAGACGCAAAACTCTCTTTAGCTGTAGATGGTGTTTTAAATAGTTTAGAGCGAAAGTTGAAAGGCGAAAGGTCTCTCGGCAGCTCCGCTGTCCCCCGGCTCGTAGCGAGATCACCGGCGTTACGGTAGCAGGGCTATTAGCCGCTAGCGGCGCTAATCACCAGCGTTACGGTAGCGGGGCTATCAGTGGATGTGTGTGGCTGAATGACATGAGGGGGAATAAAGCGTGAAAATAAATAATCTTGCAGAAAGTGAGAACTGGAGAAGCAAAGCAGCAAGCAACACTCTCTCACAGACACACACACAACAAACATCCATTTCTGTTGCTCATCTGGTATAACTGATCTGATTGGCTAAGAGCTACCTACAGACGCTTTTGATAGACATTCTAAGCGCCCAATAAACGGCTCCGGAGGATCGTAAACCACACCTCCTCTACGGAGAAATGAACGGCTGGTTTCCAGACTAGATCTCATTTGAGATTCGTCTGGTGTTAGCCAAGCTAGTGTCATATGATAATTTTCCTCAAAATACGATAATTTAAGCTTCTGGTACGATAGTTTAACATTTTTCATCTGCCTTTTTTTACAGTGATTAATACAAGTGTAGTGGATATCTAAGATCCCCAAATTTGCAAGCAACGATTGCAATGGATACCAAACAGTGCCATTACAGCAAAGTATGATACAGTACAAATAGTTGAAGAGAAATAGAAGAAGCCTGCTGTACAGCAGTAAATAGAGACAAAGACTGATGGATTATAGGATTTAAGAGCACAAAGGCCATTAAATAAAATATGAAACATGAATAATAAATGTGCAAATATACATTCAGTTATCCATCACTGTGCATTCAAGTCTGCTCAGGGTATGAGAAACTACAAGATTTCCTGTCCTGTAGTATTTATAACCAGTCCATGTTATAGCCCACAGTACAGGGCACGGGTTGAGTGTGCTGAGAGATACTTATAGTGGCTGGAATGAAAAGCTTCAGTGTGAAATGAGAATGGAAGGACACAAAACAATATTGCAGTGGCTGTAAAATGGCACAGTATGCATGTTCCTTCACATGTTGTAAAGTGGCCCAAAGCCTGTTTAAGTACCATAATCAATAGCAAGATAATGGTGATATATGTGTGGTAGGAACAGGTTCATACGGTTGGAAGAATAGTGCAGACAGGGTGTGATAACATAAACCTCAACCTCTGCCATTTATTCAGTTTCTACTTTTATTTCTCTCCTGTTAGTTGTGCTTACTGTAAAGCTGCAGGCAAGGTTGGGAATTGGATGACTTTACATCTGCACCCCGGCATGTGACCTTCCTTTACGTACAGGATTTCTCAGCATTATGTAACTTTGGGCCACAAGGGAGCAGTTTGTGAGGTTGGGTGACTTAAATTTAGAGCTTTTTCCCATACTAGGACGTTTTTAGATTGCAAGCAACCACTTTTGACTCACTTCCAAATAGATACAGTACAGTAACTATGTATGTGTGCTGTCAAAGTCCAAGAAAATTAAATGCTGAGTTAATGGAACTTCTTAACAAATCACCGTCTGCAATTTTCCTCTTCAAGCCTGAGTGCCGTTTTAAATGACTTCCTGCATCTCATTTTGTGCAAATTATTTTGCTCTCTGCTGAAACATCTCAGTATAACTCTTCATTGCATCTATTCCCCTTGAACAGTCACACACAAAAAAAAAGTTCCAGCAATTAGAAGTTTGGGTGCTTCTCATGTTTTATGATTCGTCAGCTTAGAGAATGCCCAGCCTCGAGGATTTATTTTCAGTAAAAGCTATCAGTAGAAATGACATTACATACTGTAACAGATTTAACATTAGTTAATAGGAGGGAGCATGCATTTATATTGCAGTCCTGGTATGCAGAGAGCAGTTGGTTTTTTTTACGTGAACCAGTTGTGACATTTTTCTGTGTTTTTATTTAACATTGCGAAGAACTACCTGAGAAAGCAAGACGCGTTGCTTCGAGCAAAAGTACACCGTCTCTCTGTGGTCTGTCTGCCCTACTCTGCCTCTCTCCTGTGTCCTGCTGTCCTGAAGAAAGGCTCCAGGGAATGCACTCACTGCCTGTTCTTTTGGACGAAAAAAACATTTCTAACATGTCCTCACCTTTGGCACCAGAAGGAAATATTGGCTGGAACCTTAGAAGATAATTGTGTCTGCAGTTGAAGCAGGTGAGGGTGGGGTGGGACTTTCTCCGAGCTGTTTTTGGCCTCTCAGACATAGCTGTAAGCCAGCCCGCTCAGCTGTAATGGTCTTCGTGCTTGCCTGGCTGCCCTTGGCATTAGACGCAGACCTTTATTACCCTGCAGGAAGCCGGTTCATTATGGCTACGCTTCTCTCCTCTGCAAACTTTCTCTTTCTTTTCTCCCCTCGCTTATTACCAAAGATTACCAAAGAGAGTTCAAGGGCTGAACCATTCTGATGATGTAACATTTCTCAAATGAGCCAGGACGCCAGTCAGGCACATCTCCCACCGGAGGAAAAATATTGACTTATATTTCCAGGGTTGGGTGCCTGCAAATGAATTGAAAATGTGTTTTTTGTTGTTTTATAAATGAAAATGACTTCAGCGACAATACATCCTGACACAACGGGTTGTCGTCTCGGATTAATTGGAACTTGGGAATGAAGTGTTGAAGAGATCAATGATACCACGTGACGTCATCTCTGTAACCATGGGTTACTGCTGCTGCTGTTATTTCTGTGTAACTATTTTTGTAAAAACATTAATAATCCCCGGTGTCTGTTGCTCAGTGAGTCATCGGAGGCGGTGTCACTGCTGAAGAATCACCGAGCAGGAATCATAAGAGAGTGACTAAAGATAGACCATTAGGAACATCTCGCTAACAAGATAACAACTGATTTCTCTGACATTTTGAGGGAATCAAAGGGCGCCTGGGAGGGAAAAGTAAGACTGCAGCACAATGCAGAGAAGCTCATATTGTGATAACACATATAGAGTGATAGACAGTGGTTATCAGTGGTGGAAGAAGTATTCAGATCCCTTACTTAAGTAAAGGTACTAATAGCATTCTGCAGAATTACTCAACTACATGTCCTGTATTCAAACTTAGGTAAAAGTACAAAATTACCAGCATCAAAATGTACTTAAACTATCAGAAGTTAAAGTACTCATTAGGCACAATGGCCCCAGATTGTGATCTATACTTATATTCCAAAAATATTTCGGATTAATATTTTTGATGCGATGATTACTGTTGTCAAGGTTGATTAATTCTAACTACTTAATATTGTTTAATCTGGTTAAATGTATAAATGTGTATAATAATTTTAAATTTATCGTATTTTTTCATGTTAACTCTTGACCCTGAAAGTAAATAAGTAGAAGTATAAAGTTACATATGTGGGAATACACAGTAAAGTACAAGTACCTTACAATTATATTTTAGTACTTCAGGAAATGTACTTAGTTACTGTCCACCACAGGCGGTTATACAGTGGTATGACATTGCAAAATTATTCTCATAGGAGAAATCACAATTCTTACAAAAAACAAATGCTTTCTATTTTTATTAACATTTGAAACAGCATCCGATCTTTTTGGGAATTGGGGTTCTTGTAGTTGGGGAACAAACATGTAGCCTATGCATAACTGAACAGGCCGAGGGCCCCCTGGCCTTTGCCTGCAAAATATCAATCAAAGTTATATGTACCAACAAGGAAGAAACTCAAAACGGCCACAAAGAGACACAGCTACAAAGAGATGCAAAGAGAACAACTGCTAAATAACTCACAATAACCACGAAGATAAATAAAACTACAAAGAGACACAAAGATGCAACTACAAAGAGACACAAAATAAGTAAGAAAAAAAATAGGCTAAAAAATAATAATGTCTGTGTCTTTCTCTTATGTAGGAGAGGTGCTGGGGCATTTTACAAGGCTGCGCCCAGGGGCATTGTCTCATAATGTGCCCATGAGAATAAAGCGTTATTGATACGATAAGCACCAGTGAAGTAAAGAGTTTAAAAGGTCAATTTTAATGTAATGTAACAGAAAATCTAAATCCAGCTGTAGTGTTCTTTCATGCATCTTAAAGCAGATATTTGATAAATATTCAGCTAGCAGGGTAAGTAGCTGATGTAATGATCAGAGAGAGCGGATCTCACACTTGCTTGTTGCTGTCTGTTCTCGCAGCCTCTGATTAAGACAGATAAGGAGCTGGAGGTCCTGCGCTACGCTAACTGGATTTCCAGTCAGGCTCACTAAATTGTAAAACCTTGCGAGGCCGGACAGACCTGCCACGGGGGAGAACAGCTCCTTATTCAAACTCATCACATTTTTCAAAAACCCATGATCTGAGCATTTTGAAGACTGGAGGTCGGCATCCTTTGCGGTGCTGTGTTTGGGCTCTGAGAGATTTGGTGCTGCAAATGCAGAAAAGAGGAAGTCAAGCCTGCAGCAATACAAACAGAGTTGACAACTATGAAATGTCTTATTTGAACTGTGTGGAAAACAGTGTGTTTAACTTGTGGGTTTATGTGTATTTATTAACCTCTGCCTATCCAGATAATGTTTGGTGAGCCTAAACGATAAGAACACTTCACATTTGTATTCTTTGATACCCTCACTCCACTGAGCAGCTCCTCTACAGGAGCTGAGATTAAAGCCAGCTGTATCCTAAATACAAACACAGTCACTTTGGTATTTTCTTGGCTTTTACCAGACACAGCACTCTAATTACATTTAAAGGTGTTGTCTATGCACATGAGCAAAATGTGCAATCTGAAACCAATCACCTAAAATTGGTGACCAACACAGGTTGTGCAAAAGGTTTGATTAGTTTTACCTTCCAGCCTGCAGTGAGCTGTGATTAAAGACAGTGTTGACATTTTTTGTCAGTGAGAAAAAATGGCATTCAATTTTGTTGAGAAAACACACAAACTGTGTTATATTGTGACTTTGCATTTTTTAAATGGTTAGTTTATATTCACCAACGTCACACCATAAGACAAACCAACTAACCAATTGATGCAGCTTTAGCCCAGTAACCCCTGTGTTCTGCAAGGTAAAAATACAGTTTTATAACAGCTTTAGTAACTACCTCCATCCACAGCATTGTTCAGCTTCCGTGACTGATTCAACAAACTGGTAACTTGGATAAGTGCCTCATACAACCCCACTTCAGAAACACCAAACTCTTTATTTCCTTTATTTCCCCGACCCTCAGTCAGCTCTTTCAGCTCTTTCTTTTTTACTGCTTCAATAGATGATACTTTTCCACATTAGCATAGTTCTTACATTCACATTAACATGTTTTTGCTCTGTTATACACATAACAGGATATTCTTAAGTGTGATAGTGTGCTGCACCATTTTTATGATTTTATTTCAAAATGCAGCCTTACAAATTAATATTGCAAAGTTCCAAAACTAGTTAGTTTTTAATTCCAGGTTAACTTAAAATAATAAAATTGACTTTTGGTTTCACAGAGAACATAAACACCAGTCTCCTGGGTGAAAGTCTTGTGTTTATTGACCCATCCATACTTTATCACTCTTTATACAACAACGCCCGACTTCCTCCTCCTTCCTCCATTATAATTACTACGGCCACTAGAGGTTGCCACTGAACAACAAAAGTCAATATGGGTCATAATATGCTGCGCCATATATTGCAACAACATGCATTTTGCAAAGAAAACAAATCAACGTATCATGTATACTGCAACTGCATCAATGTGCTCTACTGTATATTTATTTTTTTATTATTTACTACTCACATCTGGACATTTTTCATTCAAATGTGGCTTGTTGAAAACTGGATCTACAGTTTAAAGGTTTTATGGTGTAGCTAGGAAGCCTACAAAGCGTCAAAGCTATGCCTATGTTTCTGGTGGCAATGGTTCATGTTTTATAAATTAAGTTAAAGACACAAAGCCCTCTCCACTACAAACATGCTCATCACTCACTTGTAAAATAGGAGTAACCTGGCGTAACTCCATATATATAACTCATGCAAAGCCTACTGTAAATTAAAGTAAATTAAGGAATGTGTGGGGAATATAATTAAATCACAATATGGCCTCATCACATATAATACATCCGTCTAGTGTTGCCTTGGTGATATCAGTGGGTGAAATCAAACACTCAATTATAAATCAAAACCTACGCTGTAGTTATCTACAGCTCAAGGCAAAATGGTGCTTTCATTATTTTTTCAGTGTTAAAACATTCTCCAACCAAACAGTATGTCACTGTGATAGATACATATTTTTGCTCTTCTGACATACAATGATTACCGCGAAGGGCTTTATTATTCTCGTCTCTGCTAACTCCAGCGCGGTTAACAGTGCTATTGTATAATGAGATGTGAGGTGAACTGAGAAACCTCTAGCTGCTCTATTAAGTTTGTTTCAAAGTTTCTTGTTGAAAAGTTTCTGCAGGCAACTTTACAACAGTAATGCAAAAGAGGTCAAGTGAAATATGCATTTAAAAGCTGAGCATAGGCTAATTGGACAGTCCAGATTGATGGCACGCACTTTAACCATGAGAAATAATTGCTTGTCGCGTCTAAATTGATTAATGAAAGGCCTCGGAGAAAATAAGAATGTTTTTTTTCTTCCTTTCTCCACTGATTAAAAAGTGAATGCGTTATTTAATTGGGCTGTGACAAGAGAGGAGAAAAATGAAATCTCTGGAATACTTTACCAGAAGTGCATAATATGACTAAAACACTTACTGATAGATGAACAATTCATAGGTTTTAAATGTGATTGTGCAAAATAAGAGGTTGATGAAGCATTCTGGTGCAGATAAAAATAAAATAATATTTTCTAGGGAGCACAATGTGTTATAGGGTACGAAAACTAAATAGGATGGAGATCCTTTCATAAATTGTTGCTTTTGGGCTAGAATAACACATTTCTACTTCCCAGCAAGTGCAGAGTTGGCCTTGAAAGACAAAGCTGATTTCTCCTCTTGCCTCCTGGTAAGCCCAGCCTTGAGATGCAGCCTGAGGCGCTGCCTTGTGCTTTCTGCTCCCGTTTTCAGCGATAAAGCTGTTGATGTATATTAAATGACATAGGTCTTCATAAGTGTCATTGTCTCAGTGGTCTGATGAAGACTAATATCCGCACTGTTTTCACCAGCTGCGACTTTCTCTTTCATCGCTGCTTGGATACTTAGACGTACAGGGCTCTGGAGTGAAAACCAATAGATTCCACATGTGGGAAAAATTGACTTCCCTTTCTATGAAAGTGTCGGGGCCAAAGCAAGTGCACGTGGGCCAGCCAGCGCATATTTATCTGAGCAGAATTTTATCTTTTAGGAAGGTGCCTCTGGGAATTAAAATAACCAAAGGAGGTCTGAGTGGACTTAAAAGCAGATGTTAAATGTAGCATGTCAGCAGGATGGAATAAAATTACTATTATAAATTTGTACATGTGTCATATGATTTGAGGTCAATTATTCTTTCTCTGGCAAATACTTAATTGGATAAACATGATATTATACAGTCGCTTGGATACTTCAACAGTATTAATGGACATTTAAAGCTATAAATAGAACATTACATATTTACTTCTGTTGCATACTTACATTGTCCCTCATGTTTCCAACGATGTTCAAACCCAGAAAAATCTGTAGTTGTGTTCAAGGTAACAGTGAATTTCATTAAGCTGCCTGTCTATCTATGTTTCCTTAACGTCAAAGCGAATTTAAGGTGAAAATTTGAAATGTCTCATCAAAGAAAATGCAAATTAATTTCCATCAACTGGTTTAGAGCAAATAAACAAAGCTGCATTAATGTACTTTTGTCAGAAGATGGCAGTGTAATGTGTTGCTGTAGGCTAATCCATCAGTAAACAGAAGAAGAAATAGAGATTGCATGAGAGAGAAAAATACAACATTAAAAAAGAGGTTGCCAATCGAACAACTTTGGCAACACTTGAGAGAAAATGGAGAGAAGTCTTCAGGAATTAGATTCAACAGAGCAACTAATAATTGTTCTTTCCTATCAGCTCGTCTTGTCCGGCAGAGCGGAGACAGCTGATCAGTCATGTGAATTCAATGTTAGCTACGTCAGAACTTACTCAGAAAAGGCGTTTTCATCTCTCAGTTATCACATTAACTATTTTTCATAAAAAGACAAAAACCACCTCCAACGAGTGTAAAAACTCTGATGCACATCTCCAGAGTTTTTATCAAAACTTGGTGTTTCAAGCTTTTGTCATGCAAATTTTTAAAATACACAGAAAAATTAATTGAACGAAACAAGTCTATACCATCATAACCATTGACTCCTCAAGTTGTTCTATCTTATGGGTAAACATGGGAAACAATGGAAAGCTATTTTAATTTAATAATATAATGCCACAGATTCATACTTACTAACATATTAACAGTAATACAGCATTTTTTTTCCACAGTTTCAAAGTTAAGACTTAATTTATTCATGTATTTCAATATCGACAAAGTAACCAGTTAATGCGTGCAATAACATCATGCCATCAAAAACAACATTTAAGAATAAAGTTAGCGCTGGACTATACCAGGTTTGAATTCCCCCCAAATCATTTTAGCCTCAGTAGCTGTAGCTATAACGTAGATCTAATGTTGAGTTAGCAAGCTAGCTAGCTAGCACACTCTGCGGTTTCTCCGCTTCGTTTGCCAGGATAAGAGTGTACGGCAGCTCTGGACACGGGCCGTCAGTTAGTAATGTAGCAATTCAAACACTAGTGCTGAGGTTTGTCCCAGGGTTGTTGCAGCAGCTAACTAAAAGTCCATGCCCCCTTCACAGTCAGCTACCACCACAAATAAAATCTAATTCTGTGGGAAACACTGTTGATTTCATGAAAATGAAATGACATAATGTGAATAGACGTTACTATGGGAATAAAACTCACATGAACTCGTCCGTGAACATTATTTCTCAGTCAAGTCAGATAGATTTTTATCAGAAAAAACTGAAGTTAAGCAATAAAGACAACAACTCCCATGATCCCACTGGACTGCACAACATCATTGGCTGAGATTACACTCAGCAGTCTGTGAATAGCAGAGCTTCATGATATGACTTTACTGTAAAAAGCATTTCTAAATTGATACCTCCATGTTATACAGACGCTAATGGATGCTGAAGTAGTTACACTGCAATCCCCTTCAGTTAATGTAGTGCTGGGGAAATCAAAACAGTATTTATATTCAAAGTGGGGTGCAGCAAATGTCTCCACTGAGGTGCCAGTTTCCATACATTTCTTCAGAAAACTATCTGTTTCTGAACACAGTAGCTCCATGTTGAGGAACTAATTATTCCTCATTACAAAAATGATTTCTGGTATTAAGTAGCTTATAAATTAAACAGATGCCAAAGGATAAATAATAAATTCTTAACTCGTTCAGCGATATTAATGCAGCTGTATCTCTCACATGTATAGGTATAATTGCTTTTTTAGCTACTTGTTACATTGGTAATACCAGTGAGCATGGTATCACAATAATCATGCATATCTCAAGGTATTGAATTAATAATGAAGCTGCTGTGACGACGAGGACACTAGATACTCCTGTACAACAGGAGCATGTCAAATCAAATTAGGGGAATAAGAGTGTTATTGTCTCATCTCTTACTCTTCATAGATCATCACAGGATCACAATCTAAACTCTCTGGTTTAAACCGTTTTTACACATCAGTGAGGACAATAAATGTGTAAATGGATTTACATGTAGTCATGATGATGTCATCATAATGTGGTGATTATCTCTCATTAAGTATTCTCAAATTTCTTAAAATGTACCTAAATTGTTAAATAAATTATATTTTCCAATCTTTCTGCATTTTTGTTTTCTTGTTTGTGAGATTACTACTTTCATAATGAAAAAAGATTCACGTCATCATCCTATTTCAAAGCCTGAATGATAAGATGATACACGGCCTAATCCATGTGTGGATTAGTTTCTTAAAAAAACAATAAATATATCATTTAGTGTCACCTTATCTTCTGAGCGTCTGTTATGGAAAAGCATAAGAAGAGTTAAAGCATCAACACTGTCAGAACTCCCTGAAGGGAAAAAATAAATAAATATTTTGCAATAAAAATGCGCTTTAATTGTCATTTATTACACTGAAAGAACAAAATTATTCTTCTGAAAATAAAAAAAAATGTCTTTAGTGTTAATTCAGTACTTCTGTCCATGTCATGGATCTGACAGTTCGCAGGTTTTCTATTGAATCCTCTTGGATCCACTTTATGATAGCAGAAAAACAAAATGAGTTTTGTATCATTTTTATTGTATTATCCGTTAGATTTGATGTCTTGTTTGTGACCAACAGTATTTCCCCGAGGACACATTAAAGTCAACCTTGAACCTTAACACCCAGGTCAGCTAACATCAATACAGAGAAAGCATTGATTTTACCAGTCTAAGTGTGCTGGATTTCACCTCCACAACTACTGTTAGAAGGTGGAGCATTTAAAAATACTGCACTGCAGATTAGCCTAAACAGTCACAGTTAAAGGTGACTGCAGTGGGATGGGCTCTACATAATTTGAGGTCGACATAATTTCTGCAGAGTTTAATTGACACTGCATCCTCAAGGCCAGTGGGGATGGTGCAGATTGCATCTCCCAGGAGAGGCGTCCTCATGTCATGGCATGTACTGTGTTGAGAAAATGTAAGAATGTGTCTCAAGGCCTCTCGTATGTTGTAAATCTGACAATAGGCGGACTGCACAGCCATTTGACCCCTGGACCTGCTTGATGAGAGGATGCTCTGCAGGGTTGGGTCGGGGGAATAGAGACACACACTGTATAAAGTTGATGTAGTGTGTTATAAGCTGAGCCCGATGTGAGGTCGTCTCACTTGCGGCCCACACTAAGTCAATATAGATGGAGGCAGGGACGTTCCATGACATGTTGGGTGTTGTGTCCTTCACCATTGTTTTCAAGCTGGTGGCACCATCTGTCACAGTAGAAAAAGCTTGTGTAGCTAAATGACAGAAACACTGTTGCATGTCAGCAGCATATCTGCTTTGCTTTAACTCCATCACATTACAGTGGGATGCTGAAGGAGAGCTCTCCTCCTTTTGACCCCAAATTTTCAACATATTTGACACCAAACAACAGTGCACAATCATTGTACACATCCCTAAACTTTGCGAGTTGCACTAACACTTTAATGAGGTAGATTATTTTGGCTCATTGAAATGTCAAAGCGTGAAGAGGGACAAGCCCATTTACATGTCCTGTGCCCTGGCAAGGTAACTAACCTTGGCTTTGACTTGACAGGGTCAGCCTGCTTTGGCTTTGTCTTCTCTTGGGACATCATTAAATTTCTGTTTCCAGCACCTGAGCCTCTTTTAGGCATCTGATCACGTTCGTCTCCATCTCCCTGAGCTAAAATGTGATGTCCTCTTTCCATGCCCTGGCTCAATTTTTAAAATATAAAGTTTCTCCCAAGACTGGACACTTTTTATTCAGTCATCTATGGAGATGAGGCAGCTGAGCAGACCTTTTCAAATCGTTGCTGTGCCTGGCCTAGATTGTGCCACTTAAGGACAGCTGCATTAAAAGTCATCATGACAAAGTAGTCTGCTCTACAAATCCAAACAGGTGAAAAATAAATTAGCTGTTTTAACGGCCAAGGTCTCAGACTAGTGTCTGGAATTCATTTGAATGACAATTATAGCTATTAAACAAAATGCATTATTAACAGGGCAGTAGCTGTGCTTTTAAGTAGATGTTCTACTTTTGGGGCTTTAAAAGAAAAAATGTTAAAGGCATACTATGCAGGACTTTACGCTTATGGTTTGTAAACACTTCCCCAGCTCAATGAAAGTGAAAGCAAACATGTTAGAACAAGCTGTGTCCGCTTCATCACACTATATTCAAGTTTGCTTGGTGCTTAGTGCTATTTTTGTAGCTTCATGGACAAAGGGTGAGACTCAGAAATGTCCAGGACACAGCAAAATAAAAAATAAAGAGAGAACACAGGCAGAGGGCAGGGTCTCTGCATATACAGACACTGCTACACACCACTTCACAACGTTAATTAGAACAGTCAAGTAAGTCGTTTTAAAAGTAATTCACAAATTACCTTTTCTGTCATTTAGGTATGAGTATATGTTTCTTCTAGCGGGTCATAAGTTATGATTCAAAGGGCGAGTCTATCGATTGGGGTTTTTTTTGTTTTTTTAAGTGCGTCAAATCTCCACAACTCATTATTTTGTTTTTACTCTCCTTCTAAGAGTGACTTCCAAATTGTACACTGCAAAGTTTTATTATACTTTCTATTTCCAACACTTCCCCGGTGGCTGCCAGCAATGTGTTGTTCAAAGTCACACCACATAGAAATAGCTGAACGTACTGTAGTGCACCTGTAGCTCAGTAATTAACACATTTATATTTCCTCTGTTTAATCTGTTGATAAAAACAAAGTGTTCAAATGACAATTATGTTAATTATTGCCAGGCAACGTGTGGATTTCTTTGATGAAAGCAGCCAAAACATGTCCTGGAGTCTCTGTTCTTTCTGGAGCTGTATCCAGTCTTTTTGCTTATAAAACAGATATATGAATGGTAACAATTTCCCATCCAACTCTTGCTCTTGCAAGATAACTAATAAATGTTTTTACTAAAGGTAGCAGTATTCCTCTAAAAAGTGGTGGTTAATTGAGCTCATGTATGGTTAGAGAGTTTTCTACTGGAAATATTTGTTAATTGCTTTTGACTGATGTTCTATAGATGCATGCTACTTATTGAGAGGTGCTACCGAGTGGTTCTGCACATGCATAGGAGCTAGGGATGAGCAAGTACACCAATATCTGTATCTGTTTTCAGAATAGACAAGGTTTCAATTGGAAGTTGTTGAGACCTAACCGTAGGTGGAAATTGATGTGGTTTCATCAGAAGTTATGATATTTATTATAAAACTCTTGAGCTAAATTGAGCTTCAGTTCAATGTCTTTGATAAAAACAGTAGCAGACAGAACACGGCTACCCAACGAGGACTTTCCTTCATCACAAGTATAGTTACAGATACTCATTTTATCTGAGTACTCGGCTCAACCCTGGTGGGAGCATGATTTGATAGAGAATATTGGTCCATCGAAATACAATACCCCTTAAATCTTCAATAAATATAATATGAGTATATTAACGGTATATATACAACTGTTTGGAATAAAATCACTTAAATAACAATTTCATAATAGTAACAGAAATAAACTGGAAACAGTAGTTGCATCCACCCCGACCTCAATATGCAAACTGTTTTGCTTTTTGTATTCTATCACCTGACTTCTGGAGCATTTGCTCTGAGGTAGGTCAATGGATTACTCAAAAGCCCAGAGCGTCTGATACAGACACTAGACTAGACACACAAGACCCACTTGTGTATCAGTATCAGTGTGTATCACCTGAAAACGACACAGTTCCTGGACAACAGTGTACACATATCAGTCAGTCAATTAAGTAAACAGGTAAGTGTCTGTAAGGTCAGGTAATGAGTCTGCACGTTCTTTGTGTTTCTTTGCTCTCCAACAGGACTGTCAGACATGTTGACCTTGACCAGATGGGAAACAAAGTTTGATTTTCTATTTTAAACATGTAGCTGGTGCTGTTATTCAGAGCATCTTTCTAAAGGACAATTGAGCAGAAGACATGGCTTTTGATGGACACAGTGTCAGAAGCCTGTAATTTGTGGCAACTTTCAGTGTCTGATTTTCAACCCTTAAATGTAACTCAGACCTACTGACTTACAGTCACCTTCACAAGCCGGCAGTAAATTAAAGTGCACATTGTAATTTAACTGGTGTGAAATTCATTCAACAGTCATTTTGTTTCATTTCATCAGATCTGTGCTTGTTAAAGACCAATTGATACGAATGTTTTACAGCCCGTGCAACTTAGAAAAGTACATTTTCTGACTTCAGTATTGAACCAGTTGAGGAGCAGGAGAGCTTCAATCCCAGCTGTCAATCATCTGCACACTGATTGACATTGGCTCTGGGACAGTTGAGGTAAGAACTAGGTACACTTGGTGTTTTTCTTCACATTTCACAAATACAGCTTTAAGAGCCAAAAAGTGTTTATGTGATAAAAGAATTTGTTCTCAAGTTCATCTAGAATGAAGCTGACTTTTCCTTGTTTTTTTTTCCTGTCTACCTTTTTATCCTTGCCTTTGTTCTTCATGTCATATTATGCTTGGCTTTAGCAGAAGTACAAGAGCCTTCGTTACATTTATTGTCCGTGCTTCAGGGGTTTCTCCTTTCTTCTTTATTCTTGCTGTGGGAGTAATAATATGCCTTTGTTATTGTTGAGTGATGAGGCCTTTACCTGCACCTAAAATGAAAATATATGTGTTTACGTAGCCATTATACAGTATTGTTCTTATGAAACAGTGTGTGTTAATGACTCAGCAGGATACTCAGATTTACATAACAATGAATAACAAATTGTGATTTGCCTTTTTGTTTTCATCAGTTAGATTGAGTACTAATATTACAGCATGAAAATACTACTCTGCAAGTAAATGTCCTGCATTCAAACCCTTACTTGAGTAAAACTATAAAACTCAGCAAACAGTACCTAATGTATGAAAAAGTAGCTAATTCATTGTGAAGTAAAATGTTCCTTGTCACTTTTTAGAATTAGTGCTATGACTGTGTTTTAAAAAAACGATTCTTCAAATCAAATACGATATTAAATTTCATCTTCCGTTATCGATTCATAAATTCCAAGATCGATCTTTATATGATAGTCTTGCATTGCTCCCCTTTAGTCTCGCATGAGTCTACAGGTCTCCATCAAACAGTTTTAAAGGCAGGGGGGTAAAGATGAGCAGAGATGGCGACCGTACAATCACTTTTAAAATGTCAACACCATAATGCCTAAAAATAATATACAGAAAATAATAAAAAATAATAATAATACATTTAATTTATAGGCGCCTTTCATGTCACCCAAGGTCACCTTACAAAGTCTAAAATTTTACACATCTTTAAAAACAAGACAACATGCTAAAAACAACACAACATGGTAAAAACAAGACAATGTGATAAAAGCAAGTGAAGTAGTGTCCAGTTATACAGTGTATGCCAGTTTGAACAGGTGAGTTTTGAGTTGTGACTTGAAGGTTGTGATGGTGTCAGACTGTCTTATGTGTGGGGGGAGGGAGTTCCAGAGCCTGGGTGCTGAGCAGCTGAAGGATTGGGCACCCATGGTACTGAGGCGTGATGTGGGGATGATTAGAAAGGAGGTGAAACAAGCTTGTCCTCCATTGTCCACCGACCGACCATTCTTATTTTCGTCTCGTTTATCAATGCCATCACAATTACTGTATTTAAAGACACTCAGTTGACATGACATTTTGTTATTGTATACTACTAGCTAACTGTAGTTAGCTGCAGTTTCAGCTGTTTATCAGCGCTGCTGCTCCAGCTGCTAAGACAGAGAGCCCACAGTAACTCAGTAACTGTGTTGGGTAACAACGCTGACCGTTTCACACAGGACATTAACACCGGTCTGTTGGGTCAAAGTGCAGGTTTGTTTGACCTCCAATCCCTCCAGCCCTGAGTGGAAATGTGTGCTAATTACGTATATAAAGTCAAGCAAATAAATAGAATTAAACAGCCGATCAGCTATAGCTACAGGATGTAAGCATAAAATGCCAGGTGTTTTGCAAACACGTTAGAGATAAATGAGGTTCTCGTAGGAATGAATGGACATCCAGTTGACTTGAATCATTCCAATTAAAAATCACCAAAATTGGAGAAACATGGTTTTCACTGGACAGGAAGGGTAGAAAAAATTGCAATCTGAGAAGTAAATATAGCTGTCTAACAAAAGCAATGGAGTAAAAAGCATAATATTTCCCTTTGAAGTGCAATGGAGTAGAGGTGTAAAGCTGCATAAATGGAAAAACTCAATTGAAAAGCACAGTACTTTGGTAAATGTACTTAGTTACATTCACTGAATATAAAGTATTAAAAAGAGAAAGGTGTTGGGTTACAGTTCTACTTCAGTATTGCATCCTTACAATCTAGTTAAGTATGTGCCATCCTTCCTCCATCGAAGGAACATTATGTTCCTTATCAATGTCAGCACTTGTTCTGCAGTATATTTATCCTGACACAGATAAGACAGTGCCTCTCTCACAGCTACCCAGAATTTCTTTTGCTACTCAAACCGAGCCAAGATAAGATTTTGTGCTGGATTTTGTCTCCCCCTGAATGGATGATTCCTAACAAAATGCTACAGGGATGCTCTGGTAATTGTTTTAGCCGATCTGTAGCTGTGTTGTATCTGGAGCCATCTACTGTGTTAAAAGTACTGACCACAGATATGGCACTGTGCTGGGTGTCTCATCTCATCATCAGACTGATTTCCTCTGATATCGTCGTCAGACACTCCAGTATGTGCTCAGCTTGTCCTGTTTGTGTACTGGAGCATGATGAAATAGGATTGTACCTGTGATCCTATCTGTTTCTCATATTGTGCTCATGTTCCCGTGTGGATGCAGCATTTGACCCGAGGGCGGATGATTATAAAAGAAAAGGCATTTTGCCAGGAGGGGTTTCTTAATCTCTTATTAGCTCTGTTCGGAGCACTGAGATATTGTAGCAGGCAAATGAGAGGCCAGATGACTTTGTGCTAATTAGAAGGCAGACAGGATGTGGCAGAGCAGGTATAGGTGAAGGAGAAGTAGTGTGGACACA
Organism: Centropristis striata; assembly: GCF_030273125.1. Lineage (NCBI taxonomy): Eukaryota > Metazoa > Chordata > Actinopteri > Perciformes > Serranidae > Centropristis > Centropristis striata. The sequence continues at coordinate 38,228,053 of NC_081518.1, forward strand.
GAGGGACTGCAGGGCTCTGTGGAAAGGTCATGTGAGGCAGCTGTGTGCCCACTGTGAAGGATAGTATATGACATGAGGACAGAGCCAGTGACCCAACACTCTCTGAGCATCCTGACACACCACGCTCTGCTTGGCATACCTTTCATAGGACACACCTGGTTTCTGACCTGCTTTCATCTCAGTAAATAGTCAAAAGAATGACCGCTTCATTTCAAAAACATTTGTTAAAGCTGCCCATGGATTTTTATTCACCCCAGCATGACCAATTCTCTTGATTGCAGTGAGAAGCAACTTTTTGAAAATTTGAAACTTCATTACCCAGCATAATGTGATCAAAGTAAACTCCACACAGCCTTCCCATGCAGTACAGATGAAGCAAATAGAGTGACACCACAGGCTCTCAGTTGGTGGGGATGGGAGGCACTTCTGTACTGCAGCCCTAAATATTTTTTTATTTCATGATTCAGTCTGATAAATCTGTAGTATTTCTGCCTTTTGTAGCATTGAAGATAAACTAATGAAAACGGAGTAAGTGCATTCCATTTTTAAAAAGCCAGCTATAGTTATATGATTACAGGCAATTGACGGTCTCAGTGATAATTAAACCAATAAATCTGGAAGTGCACCTACTGAGCTGTACAAGATGTTGTTTGATTCTGTTGTGAGATTGGGGAAAGGACAGGGGTAGGATATTTATTAACCATGGGGATTCAATCTGTCAAGATTAGAAAGCGTTTGGTGATTTCATTAATGAGTTTTGTTGCATTGAGTGATCACAGTCAGAGGGTCTCCACAGTCAACAATGGTGGAAAATGTAATTACTCTCAAAGTAATTATTCATTCGAGCTTTGCTTGAAGGAAAACTTTGAAAACATGGCAGTTGCCTGATGGTGGTCGATGCCCTTGCCTCGAGTTTTGAGAGTAGTGTCAGCTGATGCTAGACGTGACTGCCCACTGAAAAGTCTATGGTTAACCAGTATTTATTCTGCATTAGCACACGTACAGTTTAGTTTTCTAGGTTTTTTAACTGGCATTGATATTTGATGAACCAGTTTCCAGACCAGTTTGCTTACGAAAGAGAGAGAAGCAAAAACAGATTTTAACAGAAACTCCTCTTGGGGCTGGAGGCGCAAAAGTGTAGTTTAGTGTGGCTCACTAAGCAAACAGCAGGCAGTTGCTTCCACTTTGAATTCATTTATTTTCAAATGTCTGTTGAGGTTTGGAAGGACACGACATGATGCTGCTGCAGTTGTGCTCAATTTTCGTTTTCACATTTTCGTTTTCACATTTGAATAAACAACGTCTAGGCTTGAGGACTCAGGGGGAGCTTTTCCCTTGGAGACATGCTATTAATTGTTGCGGTGTGCTACTGACTGCCTGTGTGGCCGTTAGAACTGTAGCGGTTTTCTGAACTATATTAACACCCGCACACTTAATTACTGGATTGAATTAAAACCCTAACCCAGCTGCAGGGCAATCTAAAGCTAAATACTGTAGCTTCTATTTGGGGTTTTTTTGTTGTGTGGTGCGGAAAATGGAACACAGCACGGATGGTAATGCGCACCAGAACTAGTGTGTATTGTTGTCATGTGAAAAATTCATATACAGATTTTCTGTATTCCCGCACTGTATTTTCACATAGCACTGGTGAGAGACAGCTTTGAATCTACTAGAAATATTTATATTATTAACCCTTTGATGCACAACATGGGTCTAAAGTGAACCGACTGAGTTTTTATTTTTCTATATCTTTGCAATAAATTAATTTCATCATTTAATATTCCAGGTTTTCCTAAATCAACTTGTTTTTGATCATCATATATCCTAATTTTGTGTTTTCATTTCTTACTTTTTGAATAAAAACCCTTTCTGTATCACTCATGCACAACATGGGTCAAAAACTTCATTATGGGGTATTGTGTGTATAATTTTAAGGAAAAATTAATTTAATCAATTTTGGAATAAGGCTGAAACATAACAAAATGTGGAAAAAATGAAGCGCTGTGAATACCTTCCAGATGCACTGTATGTGGGACCAAATGATACATAAACATGTTAAATATATTAAATATATGAGTGTGGAAAGTAACTATTTGAAACAAATTACTATTATTATAGTATTAGGTCATTTAATTTTAAATCAACTTTGGATGAATGAGTCATTTTTGACCCATGTTGTGCATTAGAAGGGTTGTCCATATGTTGTGCATCAAAGGGTTAAATACATATACGTGTCTAGGATACTATTAAAATACTAGACAAGATCTACATGTCAAAGGGTTTCTAACCAATGGTCATTTCTGTAAGGACATTTGGCTTCAAAGCATATTATCTTATGTATAACTGTTAGCATTGTAACTTCATGAATCAGTGGTTCATTCAAGTATAACTGCCAGTGTGTTGAAGCAAGTAGCAAGAAGGGAACACTAAATCTCTGCATGTTATCTCTACACAAGACTCAAGTTTGTCTTTCCCTTCCATCCTGCATCATACTACTTGTTGTCTTGGATCGGTGTCTGATTAACATTCATACACAGAGCACCGAAACTCCTTGTGTTGGCCTCTTAGTGCCAAAATCCTGCCCTCCCTCTTCCCTGTGTCTCTCCACTGCTGTGTTCATGTAAGGATTACCAGCTGGGCATGTGGAGTACATGGACTGAAGCCTCAGACCACGCTCTAAGGAGTATTTTTGGCATCACGGCATGAATTTGTTCCATTTCATGATCTAGACTTGGAACATGAGTCTACGATGGGTCTGTTGCAGTCATCTATGAGACTTTTAGTTCTGCTGTATCATGTTGCCATGATCCTAAACTCATTCCTATTGTTTTGTTTTTGTTTTTAGTTTTTGCCTTCGCATGCAGACGTGGTACCGGCTATTTACTGTTGGTTAGATCATTTCTAATGGGTTGAGACTGGGTGTGATAAATGCATTTACTGATTTGAGCTTGATCCCAGCACTCAGCCTGCACTGATAATAAACTTTTGCGAGATCCTGGAGGGGTTTTGTAGTGGGTGCTTGTTTTATTCGATGTTGTTTGATGTGCTAATTTTTATTTCTTTTTAACTTTCTGGACTTAGTTTACATTTTGCATTCCAAATTAATTAAATGTTGTTTTGAAGATCAATTAGTTTCTTGTCCTCATGTTTTATTACTGAGATTTGCTTTGTAATGCATTATGGCCATATTTGATCACTGTTAGTTCTGTATTATTACAGACTGTATAATGTAGAAATAATGATATAAGTACAATAACAATCAACTAGAAAAGGTAACATCTTTAAAGAAAGTGTTGCTCTTTTACTCTGCTGTTCAGCTGTCCTCAGCTTTATCCTGAACTACCCCTTTTCCCCAGTCATCTGCCGTGTAACCTCAGCATTCCAGCTATTGTTCATGATATCAACTTTTCCTTTCATGACTCCTTAATGAGTCCACACAACTTATCTTTAAACAGAGGAGACAGTCTGTTCAGGCTGAAGCTCATTGTTGTTTGGTATTAAGCACCAAGACTTATACAACGGTTCATATGATATCATACCAAAAGTAACAAAGCATTTTTTTGTGTGATGTCCTGCTTAAGTCTAGCAACACAATCGTTTGTGGTGTCGGTTAAATGTGCATGGTCAAGAAAAGGTGAAGAAGTGACAGTTTCGAACAAACTGTGAATTAGGGTTCGTGTCCCGTGTAAAAACAAAAGTAACTTTGTTTTTTACGTAACTTCAGTGGCTCACCTCACCCTTGTAACTACTTTACTTCTGGCAATTATTTACTGTTAAAATTGTCTTATATAACTCCTTACTATGAGTTTTTTTGCCCTAAACCTAGGTCAGTGGTTTTGTACCCTAAATTCACAGAAACTGCAGAGTTTTTCACAACCGTGACCCGTATGTGTATGTATAATAACGTGTGTGCTATTTTTAGAGCGATCAGCGGTGCCGTGAACCACAAAATGCTCATTTTGACGAACGCTTATGTGCCATTATGGGTGGGATTGACAAACAGTCCATTTTGTCGTTTAGGTTGGAGATCTTGTTTATAATGGCATTAGCATGCTAACCAGCTAGCCACATGTGGCTTATTCAAACTAATGAACGCATGGTTTCATATCCTGATGATCACCTCCATAGTCTATAATAAAACAACATCCAAATATATAAAACATTAAGCAACAATAAGCATAACAAAAGAACAAAAAACATGAAACCTAACTGTGAAACCAAATCTCACAGTCAATCAGCTCACAGTAGACCTATTTATCTATTTAGACCTAGTGGCATGAACATGATACAATGTATTAAAGATATGTTCAGCAGGATACTTTATTTATTGAAGATAAAACAATACACTGCCCAATATATTACAGTGGCATGTTGACTTACATATTGATAAGAAAGTGTGATAAACTGATTTTTCAATATGGGTCCTGACAGAGATGGCCTGAGTCTGAAGCTCTGGACCAGGAAGTAATATTTTGTTCCTTAGTCATTATTTAATCTCACTGTAGTCCACAGATCAGCCATCTACTAATCCACAGTCGTATTTCACATTCCTTCTATAAAGGTAAGTTTTCATTTTTCTTTCCTGATGTTTGAAGTGTAAGTGTGTGTTGTTATGCTTTGCTAACCAGGTGAGAGCATACCTTCTGTTGTGTGATGGCGAAGTAGCCTGAACACTCAGTCCTCTCTTCTTGCATAGATGGGGATCCTGCTCGCTCCACATCATCTCAGAAATTAATTCTGACTCACCAAAACACATAAACCTGCACACAGCAGAGAGAATATCTGTCATTAATAGCAATCACTCTCTCGCTTAATTCAAAGTGTATTAAGTAGATATTAAATTATGGAAATCATTGAGTCATTCAAAGCGACAACAGCACAATGGAAACCTTACTCAGTGTTAAATGAAATGACACTATATTAATGTATTGAAACCACGACTGAGACTTGCTACTGTTGCTGCTATTAAATCTATACAGAGAGAAACAGTGTGTGCTTCACAGTGTTGGGAGTGCCCTCTAATGACAGAAACATGGAACAGCTATGAATGTATTCACATGTCACATGTATGTAGATGTGTATGTTAGAAAATAAGATGATTAATGAGAACTCTGTCACTGCAAAAAAGAAAGGAAAAAAAAGGAAATTTTAAGCTAATAAGTAATTTATTCTGTTTAGGGAGGGCATCACAGTTCATCACCATTTTAAAACATTACATAATTGTTTACACCATTTACACCTCAGTGGTGGTGGTAGTGAAGGAGGGGCAAGAATTATGTTAATATATTTTAATAGTTTTAATATTTACTGTGCTATGTGGCTCCCCTGAGGAATGAGCCACATCCATCAAACTCTTGGACTGAAAAAATAAAGCACTCAACCACCATTTGGCAGCATATTCACAGTAAATTGTTCCAGTTACCCATTTGTGTAATCAGTAGTAGTTTAGCAGGATAAAAGCCTGAGAGGTCACTGTGTTTGAACAGGAAATCCAGGACAATGCTGTTTTTCAAAATAAAAGCCCCATAAAGTAACTATATCTCAATAGTTTAATAGAATAAAAGCCTGAGAGCTAACCATTGCTTAACACGAAACCCAGGGCGAGGCTGCTTTTCAAATTAAAACCCCACAAAGTTAATATAGCTTAATAGGAAGTTAAGGATGTGGCTGAATTGCAAAACTTCAGCACACAGTCAAAATGTCTGCAGGAATTTTATAGAGATTCATCTGCAGGTAAAGTGTCTATATCAATACAGAACAAAACATTTGAACAGCTTTTGTTCAAAATGATGTAAAATATTGTGGGAGAAGTTCTGTCTACATACCATGAAGCTTACATGACTGAGGTTTTGTTTCTTCCTGAAATATTGGTAAAGTTACATACAGAGCTACAAAGCAAAGCAACGTTTAAAGAGTATACATTTTACACTGAAGGCTTTGTTTTTTTTTACTTTTTGGCTATGTTTGTAAAAAATTGTACATTGGATTGCTTACAAAAGTCATTGATCCCTAAACTAACTAAAAAAACAAGGGGCTATCAAAACACAATTAGCTGAAAATAAAAGTAACTATGAGCTTATTTTGCTTCCTTAGATTTAAAAATTAGTGAATAAAGGCTTCAGAAATTAAATCCTATTAAGAACATATACTGTATGTTCCTAATTGTAGATAAATGTATTACTCTAAATGAAATTAGCCTTTGGAGTCCACCGAAAATCAGTATCACTGCTTGTTAATTATGTTTCTTAACACAACACAAGTTAAAGTGTGTATGCCCGTAATTGTTTGTACTGAAAAGAAAAGCTGATGGACATCACTTGAAGTAGAACGGCACATTTGGTGAGTGCACTTTTTAGGGTTGTACCCTCATAGCTGATTGTATGTATTGTAAGTGGCTTTGGATAAATGTGTCAGCTGAATAAATGTAATAATGTAATGCAATGTAATTTAACACCACCCTTTATCCCTACAGTAAGTGCTGGAGTCTAACAGATTGTGTAGCTTAACAGATCAGGCTGTGGCACAGTGAACACAACAGCGGGCTATTCACAACCACTCTTACAGTCATGGGGAACACAACCACACACCACACAATGCTCTGTTTTGTGATGCTTTTTAAGCTACAAAATGAATGAATAGCATTGGTTCGATCAGAGTATTACTATGGAAACTGCACTTTCCCTATTTGCAAAACCCCTGGCATAAGGTGGTGCATGCCTCAGTAACCCAGCTATTATTGCCATATCCCAGGCGTCTTATTAGGGCTTCTCATAGAACGGATATGAGCTTTTCCCCCACACCCTGTAAACAGTCGACATGCACCAATTGAAGGGCAGAGCATTATTAAAATATATGTACTATGCCAAATATAGAATTCCAATTATACCTAATGTTCATTATGCTAAAGGAGTAAGTAAATGAAAATCGATTTTTCTCGGTGTCAAATTATGGAATTACTATTAATTATGGAAGGTTGTTGGTTTTTGAGGAAGTTTTCTCGATACTTTTTCCGGCTAAACCCTCTCATGTATGTCCACTGGACATTTTTTACACTTTTACATTTTTTTATATCTTCTAAGTTATGCTTTCCACAGTCCCAGACTAAAAACTGAAAGTCTTTAGTAAATCTAGGAGTTTTACTGGAGTCACAGCGCTCCCGTCATCTCCATCGTTAAGTTTAAGGTAGTAATCTGCTCTGTTTCATATCAGTCTTTTCCTAGTCTTGGGTTTGTCGTAGTGACATAACACAATCAACAACCAATAGATGAGCAAACGAAAGGTCCCCGGTTCCAGACCGGGCAGTAAAACCACTCCGAAAGGAAAAAAGTTACATCACAATAATGCTAGTAAACTCAATCCTAAATAAAAATACATTGATGTAATATATTAACGGCCACAAGTGGGATTTTTGGGGGTGCTGTATCAGAAAAACAGAAACCCTTTTTCAGCTTTGTGAGGGGGTATTTTGTGGCGTCTTCTCCTCTTCTTTTTGATGTTATTTCTTTCAACACAAACCACTGCACACACTAGAGCAGCTGTAGCCAAAAGCTGCTTCTCCTCCATTTTTTAAGTTTCTACTAACAGCATGATGGGAAAAAATTGCATGGTAGGAAAAAAAATGCTAAAAGAATCTAGCTGTAGTCTTGTAAATAGTGACCCTGCAAGATTCACAGCCTGTCTAAAATCTCAGTCTGAGACTAGGCTGGGCCTAAAAACTCTAAACACTTGTCTTTAGATGTGAGCAGGTGTGAGGCTTCCTACTAAACTAACTACTACAAAATAAAACAAGAAACACCAGCCATAATCCAAACCCTAGAAAACAAAAGTCTCATAAAAATTGAATAGATGAAAACAAAGAGATACTACAAACTAAAAAACCCGTCCTCATGGGATATCACATTATGCATGGGTGGCACGAAGTATGTGTGTGTGTGGGCACGTGTATAAGAAGTATATATACTTTCCTGTTTTAAATGTAATTTTAATTTGCTCATCAGTTTTATCAAACTAAGGTCCCGTCTCTGACCAGGCAAATAGCCAATCATAGTTTAGGACAGGGATGGGCAACTTAAATGCTGCAGGGGGCCACAATTTTTCATTGACACTACCACAGGGCCACATATAGGACAGTGCATTTCACCAGATATGATGAAACTGCAATTTTAATATATGTTAACAGTGCATTAACTTAACATATTTCATGCCCAAATGCATGTACAACAGTATAAATAGGAATACAAAAGGTTTGAAGCAAATTTAAAAAAACACTAACTGTGATTGTTTTTTTTTTCAGTGCAAAAACAGCAGACCAACATTAATTGCAAAAAGTCATTTTGTGCATTTTTACTCTGCACTTTTAAGATTTCATGCTCAAATGCATGTAGTTGTACTGAGGGCCACTTCAAGTGAGGGTGTGGGCCGTATGTGGCCCCCGGGCCTCCAGTTGCCCATCCCTGGTTTAGGATAATCAGGTGGCACGTGGGGTGGCCAATCAGATTTCACAGGGGGCCTGTACCACCCTGGACACACCCCTGTGGCACAGTGCCAGAGAACCCTGGGGTCACGGAACCTTACACTGTAAAAAAAATAATAGTAAAAAAAATAATAATAAAAAGGTAAATAGTCTGGCAGCAAAACATGTACAGTAAAATAACAGTAAACAACAGTAAGTTATTTTACAGATAATTTCTAATAAAGGTTGGTGGGTTTTTTTCAATTAAATAAAAAAGTTTTCCAGATTTTTTTTGAATTTATTTTAAGCATTTCTGTACAGTAACTGTAACAGAAAGTTGGCTTAATTTTACATTCAGCAATATGATGTGGAATTTTTTTTTATAGAATTCACTGTAATTTAATAGCCACAACCATTAAGCAATTGAATAATAAATATATAATGTCAAATTATATTGATACAGATTTCAACATATATATATATATATTTTATGGTTAATGGCATTTACACTAAATGTAGAAAAAGCAAGACAAACCCTGTCAATAATACAGTACATTTCTGGAAAACATATTTTTTTACAGTGTTGAGCATCACTGTTTACATGGAGGGATGTTTCAGCTTTACACTGAGCTGTTTTCAGAGGCTTACATACAGTATGAATAGCTCTTAGAAAAAATAAATCACGTTTACTGGCTTCTGCAACTGAAACAATATTGAATTGATTTTCACCATGCCCACACTAAGTAATCCTGTTTGTGTACCCTTATGTGCTTAATGCTGTAGTGATTCATTGAGAGGAAGGAAATGACAAGGAAAGGGGAGATTTTGGAAGCTGCTCCATTTTAAGCTGACACATTTTAAAGTGGAGATTATTTACCTGCAGCAAGCAAACAAAGGCCCCATAGACAGCAGGAGACCTCAGCTACACACCCCCAGCCCAGCCTCTGCAGAAAAACATACCCTATGTCCTTGAAAACCTTAATTAAACTCAAAATGAATATTCTTTCTTAAATCTCATTAGCGTTGCTCAGAACACGTCTGTTTTAAGATCACCTGTCATTTTGTACTATTGTCTCGCACTTCCAACAGATTTTGTGCAAAACAAAAGTGCCTAATGAGAAGAGGAGAGAAGTCTGCATTTTTTTTTTCTTCAAGTAGCAGGAGAATAGTCACATCATCCCCTTTTTGTGGAGGTGATGATATGATTTAGGTAGCTGACTGACTGTGTGTGTGTGTGTGTGTGTGGGGGGGGGGGGGGGGGGTAAAACTGTAAAACTATTCAGAGGTATTATTTCCCACATTGCTGACAAGCTGTTTTTCTGTCATCAGTGTGTTTCTTCTTACAATGTGAATTTAAAAAGGTAAACGCTTAAAGATTTTTTTGTTTTGAAAAAAACGTACTCCAAATCAACAATCCTATCTTGCTCGTCCTCCTCACCCTGCTGACTTAGTTGCTCTATAATTCAGTCACTTGATATATATGTTGGGCCATTTGAGTGAAAAGGCATAATTCACACTAGAGGGCTTTGTCACTTGAATATAAACATGTGTTGTTTCGAGGCACTTGTTGAAAGGACTGATTCTGTTGGGGGTTTTTGGGAGGACAGCCACAGAACAAAACAAACAATTCAAATATGCTGTTTATCCAATATAACAGGCTCAGACAAGACAAGACCTCAGGCTGTTGAATCTAGTCTGTTACTATCACCTTTGAATTACGTTTAAAAAGTACATGAATTGTGAAGCCAAAACATCTCGATCTTTCCTTGGCTGCAGTAAAATTAGTGGACGGGACATGATCCAAAATTAAGAAAAATTAAAGAACGCATCAAATAAGATTTCTATCAGCAGTTCTTAATATGCTATGTACAGTCGCTTGCAAAAGTATTCATACCCCTTGGATGTTTCACCCTTTTGTTGCTTTTACACATGAAATCATGGTCAATATAATTTGGCCTTTTTAAAACGAATTTGCAAAAAAAAAAAAACTCTTTAAAATTAAAGTGAAAACAGATTTTTACAAAAATAATGCCAATTAATTAAAAATATATAAGGTAAAATAAATGATTGCATAAGTATTCATCCCCTTTAAAGTAACTGACCTAATTCAACAGAGTTCCAGCTAGTTGATGCAGCAGTGTCTCAGTTAGTGAAATGGAGATCCCCTGAGTGCTGCTGATGTGTGTCAAGTGATTATAGTATAAAAACATGTGTGTCCAGGAGCTCCAGTCTCTGGTTCATCACTATTCCTGCTACACTTGCAACATGAAGACAAATGAACATTCCTAGCAACTCGGAGAAAAGATAATTGAAAAGTATAAGTCAGGACATGGCTACAAAAAAATGTCCAACTCACTGGACATCTCACAGAGTTCAGTTAAACCATCATTAAGAAAATGGAAGCAGTATGGCACCTGCTTAAATCTGCCTAGAGCTGACCATCCTGACAGTCTGAGTGAAAGGTCAGTTTCTTTAAAGGGGATGAATACTTATGCAATCATTAATTTTACCTTATATATTTTTAATTAATTGGCATTATTTTTGTAAAAATCTGTTTTCACTTTCATTTTAAAGAGTTTTTTTTTTTTTTGCAAATTTGTTTTAAAAAAGGCCAAATTATATTGACCATGATTTCATGTGTAAAAGCAACAAAAGGGTGAAACATCCAAGGGGTATGAATACTTTTGCAAGCCACTGTACATAGCATATTAAGAACTGCTGATAGAATTAATTGATACTCTTTTGTAAAAATCTGTTTTGACTTTGATATTAAAGAGGGGTTTTTTCAAATTCTTTTTTAAAAGGCCACATTATATTGACCTTGATTTCACGTGTAAAAGCAACAAAAGGGGAATGAATACTTTTGCAAGCCACCGTATGTTTGAGTGTTTATTTAATTTATAAAAAAAATAAAAAAAACTCAGTTTTGTTACATGGTAACTTGACATCAAAATGTATTTTCCTAAACTTTACCATGTAGTTTTGTTGCCGAAACATAACCAAGTACAGCAGTGTGAGCACACACGTATACAACCTTCCATAAATGTCATTGACGTGTTAACTTATGCCAGATATTGATCTACCGCTGCTCTCTTTATAACAAATCTTTAATTGACGCACATCACTGCATGGAATTTGTTGCAATTATTTCTATGAAAGGTAACATAAGGCCAGGCATTAACATGGCACTGCAAGCCGAGAAACCAGCTGTATGTAAACAATTGCAGAAGCACCTAGTTTTTATAATGTAATGGACAGAAATTGTACAAGAAAAAGCTACTGATCCACATTGGAAATAGTGTTTGGAGAAATCACAGCAGCTCAGCATTGCAGCCAATTTTTTTCCAGAAAAACAGTTGACAGGACACCTCAAACTGCTAACAAGTCCAATTATGAATTTGTGGTTCATGAAGGTTTTAGATTTGTAAAACGTTCCTTGAAGTCATCACAATTTAAAGTCTAACATTACTGTGCATTACCAAGGAACTGTATAATGCAAAACAAAAAGCAAAAGCTAGAAACTTTTTTGGTGCCAGGTGAGCAATTCTCATTGGACTGAACTTTGGGTCCAGTTCTTATAATACATCCATGGGACTGAGTCATGGTTGAAACAATACCCAATCTACAGAATCAAATCAGAATCGATGAAAAGTTGCAACATTGCATTAAAAAAATATAAAGAAAACGGAGCATTTATCTCAGTTTCTAAATATTTCTGATGTCCAATTCATTTGGAATGACAGATTGGGTCTTTAACTGTTCAACCTTGTACTGGCATTGAAATGGATTGAATCATTATTTTTAGCCAACATTCACTCCGGCCTCTCTGCAGACCACTCTGTTTCTTAATTTGAGAACTAGAATGTGACTCATCTCATCATAATCTTTTAAGGCGCTCCAAATTACATTACAAACAAGGTCAGAGCACATTGAGAAATAATAAGATTTCGATAATCATTTTTAATCCTCTCCCCCCGCTGTTACACCATAAGACAAATTGCGTTGTTTATTTATTTTGCATCAGTGCTGTTGCAAATAAACAGTTTTGGTTGCTACTCTCAGTGCAGGGATTAGAGCCTCGCCCACTCCCCGCCACTCTGAGCCTGTGTTGTTGAGTCGATCTCGGAATCCGTCTGCCTGCGAGATTGCAACATTAGACAGCGGAGACTATTTTACCCCTACCCCACAATGCACTTGGGTCAGGTTCATTTAGGTGTGACCATGGGATTGGTCCCTCTGGGAGCAATTAGTTCTCGCTAAAGGATCTGGGATGGTGGGAGCAGTGAGATGTCAAACAATGGCTTCACCCCTCGTCAGCTAAACGCCTGTTACCCTCGGCTCCTGAGAGGGTGAACTGCCAGCGTGTTGTGTTTCTGCGTGACTACTCCCCAGCTGCATACACTGTGGCTCAGAGTGATTTCAGACTCTGTTCAACATAACCTGCCTCACCCTCGTTGGAGGTGTGTGTGTGTGTGTGTGTCTATGTATACATGTTACTGAGTTTTTTTAAATATATAATTTTCTGGAGCTAGGGGTCTCTCAATTAAAACAATAACAAAAGACGAAGCAACGCCATCATCAGAATTCCATCAGTGTTCATCATTCAGGAGGTTTTTACGAGAGGCAGAATTAGAGTCGTCTTCCTCTCCAAAACAAATGTATTCGGTGATTAAAACCATTAAAAACAGTGAATAAAGAAGTTTCTCCTTAAAAATCTCCAATGCTTTCATGTTGGCAGAGAGGCTGTAAGCTGAGCTTCTGCTGGTGTTTGCACAGCATCTTCCTCTAAAAACTTAAGAGCCAGGCATTCAGGAGGTTTTTAAAGAGAGCTGAATTATCTGCAGAAATCTCCACCTTTTAAAACAAATTGACCTGATGATTTAAACTGATAAAAACACTGAATGAAGCAGATCCATGTTAAGAATGTGTGTTTCTCTGATGCTGTTTGGTACGCCGGCAGAGGGGCTGGACCTGAGCTGCAGCTAACATTTGCTCAGCTTGTCTCAATTTAAGATCAAGAAGTCTGATGACTAAAATGTTACATTCAGTTAAAATATATAGTTAAAGACAACCAAGCTCTAAAAAGTGTATCATAAAAATGTTGCTTGAAACTAGATAAAAATGCGATTTATGACAACCTCCATCAGACAACTACACCACTGATGCAATGATGGGATATGATGCCATTGACAGGATACAGACGCTGAGCATGTCCTTGATTAAAATGAAAGATTTCTCTGTGTTTTGATGCAAAAAATGTTACATATTATACTTGAAAGTAAATGTGGAAAAGCCCATTGTGTTGTGTTAACATCCATTCAAACCACAAGGTGTCTGTTTGTTAACGAAACATCAGTCTTGATTGCTTTATCTTCTCATTAAAATCTGGACGGAAGTAGACACATCAGATCTGAGTTTGAAAACTATCTGCCAGCTCTTAAAAACTGATGCAAAGTAGTTGAAACTTTTCAGAAAACAATGCCTTTGCTCTTCTTCAAAGTCTCATTCATCTCTGCCAGTCACCCTTCAGCACTGCCAATTTATTCATCATCAGGAACAAAGTGCTCCAGATTTGTTCCTTGGATTCAAAGGGCGATGAATTCACTGAGATGCTCTTTCTATATGATAATAATGTAAATTCCTGTTAATAGTTGACATCACCACCATTAACATGTTGTGATAGCAACGAAGGCTTTGACAGCCCCGATGAAACTTTTGGTGTACGATGATATTCTTTTTATCTGAGGCACAAAGACACCTAGTGACAGGAAAAGACCAGAAAAGACCAGTTGTTATGGTTACAAGTTATAAATAGAGCAGCAAGGAGTGTAGGTGACAAGGGAACTGAGAGCTTCAGGATGAAAGACGCAGATGAAATCCACCCCACAATCCCTTGCTGCAGATCTGCTGCTAACTTACAGGGAAACATCAACGCAGGCAGACTTGGAAACATCAGCGTACAAAGAGAAACTGCATCAATTAAAGTTTGAATATGAGCTCACCTGAAAATCAAATCATCTCTATTTATTTCCTGTTGCTGCCTTACCAACGGATATCTATGACAAAACCTGTGCTAATGACGTCTGTGACTCTGCACTTTTAAAGTTGAGTCCTGAAATAGAGCAGCAGTGAGATACGGACAGTTTCTCTTGTCTGCTGAGGCTTGTGTCCCCAGCCTCCCCTATGATTGTTGGCATTTGTGTCATGCACATTGTTCTCTGCCCCAGTGCCCAGCACCGAGGGCCTCCTGATATAGTCCGTAATTAGAAGCAGCTCAAGGATTTAATGAAGAGGCGCTCACTTGATGGCAGCAGCGCTTGAGACATTGCCAGTGGCTCTGACTTCAAAGCTGAAGATATGGCTCCTCGGCAAAGGCCGGGGAAAAGCTGCAACGAGATAACAAGTCATGGCTTTCTTTTGATTTGTGGCATGCCAAGGCACTTACTATATAGGTTTGCAGCCAGCAAGGGCATGCAAATGGTTGATCAGTGTGGCATTGCGCTACTGGGCAATGAGTATCATCAGCAATAGAGCCCAGTAATGATGTGAGTGGGAGGCAAGATAAGATAGGCTGCATGACTTTCCTCCCCCTGCTGATTCCCAGTCAGTACACCAGGATCACTCCCTATCATCTACTTTAGAGTGTGCTGCCTTCCAGAAACAAACTGTGGAAGAGCTTTGTGATCAACCCAAAAGGCTTAGAGGAGGATGTGTTTCAAAGTCATTTTCAACTCTGTTTGACTGCTGCGAACCTAAACCTGTTGTTCCTCAGGAAAAGTTAAATGACATTTGCAATGGGTGTATGAATATTAATGACAGCTGTCAGGGTATACCCTATCACTGTTTGCTCGTAAGGTAGGTAAGTGTTGGTTAAGTGCAGTGTTAATCACACAGCACTTGGTGTTGTGTGCTGGTCTGTGAGGATTAATGAAGTAGATAATGTCCTCAGCTGCATTGCTGAAGGGTTTCCACCCACACATTCATTTTATATTAACTACAGTATATTCCTGCAACTTCATCCTGCTGATAAGATACTTTCTTTTTCACTTTGAGATGCCCTCAAATTGCATTTAGCTGTTTCATAATTCCCTTTTTAATCTGTTACATAAGATCTTCCATAGGGTATGAACTGTACAGTTGTATACACGCCAACTTTTAAGCGTTTGGGGAAGGATTTAAGAGATCAGGCATCTATTTTTCTACATTATAAATCTTAAGATCTGATAACAAATGTGTGTCCTAAACCTCAAATAAGGCACATCAAAAAGCAAATGACAGCAGATGTCTTCCCTATTTCATGGTGTTCAAAATAATTCAAAAAGTAAGAGTCATTATCTTTGCCCACTAGTCCCTCAGATTGTCCCTGTCACCAATGAAAGACCACATGGGGTTTTAAAAACTTTGAAGGCAAAAAATCCTGCTGAAAAAAGATACTACATCATCAAACATGGAATTATACTCTATCCAACATGATTAAGTTCAAAGAATGAAAAGTTGAGGTAGACTTTCCTAGTTGACTTTCTTTTTCTTCTGTTCAGCTCAAACCAGGTCTTAGGGAATCTTTTTTATATTCAAGATCCCTTTGAGGATCGTGCACACCAACTTTAGCTTTCAGCTGTGGTTACATTAATCAACCAATACTTTATCCCACAGAAAGAAGATGTATGATGCAAGATGCATTTGTGAGCAGCACTCCATTGATGTTCTCTCTCTGTGTGTGTGTGTGTGTGTGTGTGTGTGTGTGTGTGTGTGTGTGTGTGTGTGTGTAGACTACATTCTCCTGTCTGAGTTCTGTTGATGAATAAACTGACTCAAGTTTTCCACAGTTGCAGTCATTGTGGATAATAAAATCACTTTATCCATTACATAAATTAGGGTTATTTACCAACCAATTCTAAATGCCTAATGAGAAGTTCTCCACCCCCACCAATGGAGATTCTGCTATAGAAGACTTTGGCTCTGCAGGAATAAATGCAGTCCGAAGTTTCTCTCCTTTCAATCTTCTCCTAAAAATCGAGATGACAAACCGTCTCTCCAAATACAGAAGGGATGTCTCTCCATTTTGTCTTAAATGTAAAACAGAACTTGGTGATCTTACTCATTGTTTCTGGTCCTGTGTTAAAATACAAAAATATTGGAGTGATGTCTTGTTTGAAATACAGAAGATTCTGAAGAAAAAGTTTGAACTTAACCCGGTTTCCCTCCTTCTGGGTCTTCCCAGTGATCGTGTGACTGATATATATCAGAAAAAATTGTATAAAGTTATGACATTTTGTGCCAGGAAAAATATTCTTCAGCACTGGATCTCAGATAAGCCCCCCTCAGTGGTGGGATGGCATAGGACAATAACTGAATACATACCTCTGGACTTTCTTACCTGCCTTCTTCACTCCAAAACAAATGCCTTTGAAAGAATATGGAAACCATTTCTTGACTATACTCATGTAAATATTTCTGCTATACTAACAAGAGCATTTGTATAAAAAAAAACCTGTATTTTTTATGTGTTTTCTTATTTAGCTCCCATTGTATTTTGCTCTGTACTGCATATTGTACCTGTCACATTTACCTGGAACTGATTATTTTGTGTGGGTCTTTGATTTTTGTATTGGTATTCCCAGCTTGTTGTTGTTGTTTTGTCGTTTTGTATGGTCCTGTCTTCTGTATGTTTGCTTGTAAGAAAAGTGAATAAATACAGTATATAAAAAATAAAAAATAAATCGAGATGAAATTATTGGCTTATACATTAGCTGGCGACTGCAGTGACAACAGTCATGATGCTCTTGTGGGTGACAAAATCTGTCCATAGACAGACATATAAGCAAAAGCAAAGTACTCAAAACTACTTTAAAGTAACAATGTGGCTGAGGTGTTTATTCAGGGGAAGCAATGCTTATTTCATCCATCTCTGTGTCAGTGCGCTGCGGGCAGTGCATGCAGAAAATCAAAGCGAAGCGAAGAAGTTCAAATATCTCGGGGTGTTGTTCATGTGAGAGGAGTGTGAGATGGACGGACAGTTTGGTGTTTGGTCAGTGACCATTGTGGCAAAGAGGGAGCTGAGCCAGAAGGCAAAGCTCTCGATTTACTAGTCCATCTACGTTCTGGCCCATGAGTCATGAGTGCTGTGTAGACACCAAAAGAATGAGCTCACAGGTACAAGAGGCTGAAATGATCCGTAGGGTGACTGAGCTCAGTCTTAGAGATAGGGCGAGCAGCTTTGATATCTGAGGGATTTTGTAGTACAGCTGCCATTGGAGGTTTTTCAAGCATGTTCAACAGGTAAGAGGCCCGAGGTAGACCCAAATATGTTATGTACAGGTTGTCTATCTCATCTGGCCTGGGAATACTTATGCTAAACCATGGACCAGCCATGGATAAGAAGATGGTTGGAGGCCCATTGTATGATTTTGAGTTATGCCAAACCACGTTTGTTGGACATCCCAGTCCATAGATATGACTGATGAATGTAGATAACTATGCTTTTTACATACCAGGCTTTAGATTTTGCTCAAATTTTTGTTGTTGTTTTGTTATCAAGTCAGAAAGGGGGTTAAATAATGGGCCAAAGTTGGTATACACTAATTACTTTAGTGAGGACATGGCATTTAAAAATAAAAAAAACGACAATAAGACGATTTCTCAGCAGTTTACAGAACAGAAGTGCTAGTCATCCAATGGCAAAAAATGCAGAAATCTCCAAAATGTCAAAAAAAAATCACGATATGGATTTTTCTATGTTGTTCTGAAGGTCTTTGGTGTATTGATGTTATGTTCTGGAGTTTTTTCGACGATCTATCCATTCTCAAATTTTAGAAATTTGCTTAATACCGCATCAAATGTGTTTAGCAAATGGTATCAATCTAAAAAAATGTTGCAGCAACTTATGGGACATGATTGAGCATGGAAATGGACTTCGGAAAGCCATACATAAATATTCTGAACCTGTATATACCTTAATAGCTTTACCTAATTAAGTAAGTCATGTTTAATTTATGACCAGAACATCTTCATACACAGTGCTGAGCTGCATCTCAAATTAATCTTCAGATCAGCTTTCAGACTATATACACCACTTCTATGTGGCATCTTTGTCACCCAACCCCCAATACTCATTAAAAGGGGGCAGAATGATAAGGTGACATCACTGTAGGAAAGTGTTGCATGTTTAATATGTTGAGTAATTATTTTGCAAAATACATTGTCGATTAATCATTTGCTTGATAAAACGTCAGAACAGTCCCCTTGCATTAACAGAAATTGTGTTTTGCAAGCAGTAGTTTAACAGGCAGAAGTTTCCTATTCATTTGTGGTGTTCAACTGACACGCAACAGCCATAATTAAGTTACCTCAAGTTTAGACCAAAATCAAGTTGACTCTTTTAATTTATTTTCCATGAACGCTGTGGTGATGGTGGGGGGTTACTCCAAGTTTGGCTGCAGGTTGCGCAGCTAAAAATATCTCCCCTTGGACACTTCATCGTGATAAAAAAATGTTTGCATGCATTATCTGGCCAAATTATATTAATATTTTAATCTCATTTTATCTCTGTCAGGAGAGGCAATTATTTTGTGGTGATGGAGTGTCACAGCTAAATGAATAACCAGTTGTCACAGCACACCGCTGAGGACAGGGGGCATCGCTGTGTGAATATAAAACCCAATATATACGCAATTAACTTCTACCCTCCATTCCCCTCCAAAGCGTAAATAACATTTATGTTCCCGGTTTCTATCAGTTGGGCGAGTTCTGCAGGGTTAGGTGTATTATCAACTCATTACACTGGAACACACACAGGCTCCTTTATTCTCATTAATCTGCCACTCTCCCCCAACTCTCACTATCTTCATCTAATGAGTATTTATGACCTAAGACTATCTGCTGTGATATAAGACACTGCACATACATTTTATGATGCTGGTGTTTAAAATAGTACAGTAATAAAGGTATTTGAGTGGAAAAACAGCACATTAAGAGACCAGAGCAGAAGATTGATTGACTATAATTCTTTAACCGTGTATCCCAAATTCAAATGCAAAACCTCAGTGGGTATTTCTCATTGCATTGTAACTCACCAAACGACGGGTGTCCAAAATTATGATGTATCAGCCTATCACCATTCATTTGTAGCTCTCCACACTTAGCCATTTCTCACCTTCTTTGTTAGTCTTCAAATCACATCCCACATAATGAACAAGGCAGCAAGGAGAGTTACTCATTCAGGATTTTCAGTTTCTATTTCAGTTTTGACACTCCCTTCACTACCTTCAGTTAATCGAGCTAAAGTAGTATAATTTTCTCTGCAGTGTAACACATAAAAAAAACTGATGTTATCCACTCTCACTGCTGTTTAATTCCCCCAAACTAAACCAACTAGGCTGCTATTAGCAACACTAACTCTTTTAATCTCATTCTCTTCTTTTTTCTTTGGTCCATGAAAACATAACAGACCTTCAGACTGTTTACATGTTTGAGCATATGCTATGTAGATCAAGGAGAAGTGCAGATTAAAATATTGGATGGCCTCCAGTTTCTTCATTTTTTAAAAATCACAGGGAGAGAAAGGAAAAGAGGAGAGAGACTCTGTGTGTGTGCATGTGTTTGCTCATGTGCAACTCAAGGACTCCTGGAGCTGTTCGCCCATGTAGTTCATTCAGACAGAACACCTGGCCTTTCCAGCCTGATGAAACCAACACAGGGGGAGCTGCAGTTGTGCTCTTGCTTGTCTTTTCAACACTTTTTAAGGTCAAATGATACAAAATAGGATTCTGTACAGCTACTTCATCCAAATACAGATAGCTATATATTGCATGGCATGCTTGATGCGGCTGGATTGTGTTCAAGTTATGAGAGAAGCCAGATTAAAATGTGACCTGTGTAACTTACGAAATAAAAAAACAAAACAGTCAATCAGTCATTGCCATCTGAAATAAAAAGATTTAATGATCCTATCAGTGGGATGACAAATGTCATTGCCTTAAATGCATAGTTTGTCCTTTCTGTCGCTGTGAGGTCTCTCAATCAAAACAATATTGACGTTGTGAAGTAGCCTGGAGTGGCGGGAGTTTTTCTTTTCGTTATTGATAACCATCTTTGTCTAAAAAAATCTAATGGAACTCAGGCAGAAATAAAGTTCACAGACAAGTTAATGCATTAAAATTGAATTCATGTTACATTTAGTCCCGTTTACTCATGTCATGTCATTGTTACAAACTATCTGCAAGTGACTACCATAATGTTCACTGTATGACACTCTGATATATTTAGTGTTTGCACAGAAGTTATAGCAACAAGAGGGGGAAAAGGGGATATGACATCATTGACAGGTGACTAAATAAAATGGACCATTACCTTGAATATTACAGATTTCTCTGGGTTTGAACATTGTTGGAAACATATGGAGAAATGTAAGTACACAACTTTAGAAAATATGTAATATAGGTCTAGGTTTTGTTAGATATTTTAATGTAAAAAATACCTTTGAAAGATACCAGTGATCATTGTTGGAATGAAAATAGGCAACAAGTCCTCCAACCTACCCTCAAATACAACCCACAGGAGTGTTTCCAACATGATCATCCTCACTATTGAGAGGAAATCAACACATTTACACACCTCAACCTAACAGTTTCGTTTAGGCGACACAACTACTTCCCTGTGGTAAAGGTGAAAACAACATGATTAGGTGTTACAATAGATGGTTTTTAAAAAAGTATAATAGGTACATGTAACCGCCAGGAGTAAGGTAATCTGGTTTGTGATGCAAATGGTGAAGCATGGAAGTGAAGTTACACTGGACATGAACGCTGGGCTCCTGCGATTCTGGATTGCAAACATAAATATGGGGCATAATAAGCTGGTGTATGAACAACACATCATGCCATATTTCAGAGAAGGACAGTGTCAAAACAGGTTGTAAATGGTCACTAGGGCTTTGATATAAACATGGGTCATTTTAGGCATTTGTTTTAAACAAATGAGCAATGCTCTTTCTCTCTGATAACAGTCATGTAAAAACACTTGCTACATTAACTGTGGTGTTTGTTTGGGGTAAGACAGTAATATGAACTAGGGAACAAGCAGCCCAAATAAAGGTGTTGTGGGTAATACAAGAACAATGGGACACAGATGGCGTGAGGCATTTAGGTGTTGGTATCATTCTTTCGTTGTAGAACAGCTGCAGGTATGTGATATACACTAGAGTGTTTAATTAGCAACGGTTATTCAACTTAAGCTGATCTAAATAAAGATTTGTACATTCTGACAGATACATCGCTTCTGTGAGGTGCCTCTGCAGTAAAAATAAGAAATAAAAGACTCCTTCAATATAAAAGATTTCTTTTTTTTGCAATTTTTATTTTAATCTTATTCATGGAATATTTTTGTCCTTCAATCATATATGTATATTCAAGACCCCACTCTATTACATGTATTTTGTATTATTTAATTCAGATTTTTTGTTAAATCGATTATTTTTCTCTTTAAAACTTGATTTTGACTTCATCAACACTTGTAGAATGGTTTAAATCTTCATTTTGGGTGAAATGATCCACCATTGTTCGCTGTGCTTCGATGTTATTGGATGATAAAATCTGGACTGAACAAACCTCGACCTCTCCTCCCCTGGTTGTCTCTCTCAGCCGAATGAAATGTCTCTTTCAGAAAACTCAGGCATCTGTGGACTATGAAAGACTCTTTTCACTGTAGTAAGTCCACAACAGACTCAGGGTCACAGCTTTTCTGCAGCTCCCCTCTGAGTCCTTGTATGTTGATTTTGATTGACTGAGAGAAGCATCTCTGTTTTTTTTAGATGAAAACAGATGGTTTCCTCTCTTTCTACTCCTGCACTGCTAAACCTGAAGGACATTTGAGGGTAATAATGACTGATCTGCCAAATGCCTGCAACACTGGCAGCGCTGACCTCCACTGGAAAGATGTTGCATAATAATTGAAATTATTTAGCAGCTAAAGTGAAAGGCTTTAGAGCAATCCAGTTTTAGGATATGATGAGGGATAAATCCTGATGAAATATGTGTGCTGTCCTTAATCCTCTTCAATCATAAACAGCTGTCCTGGGTTATGGATGTGACTGTTGCTTAACCTGCCCAGAGAGCCTTTGATCTGGATTTGTCTCTGCCCACACTAACCTGATCCCTCTTTCCCTGCCATCTGTCATACTTTTATTACTCTTGTTTTTAAGTACATTTGGTTAGCTAAACACCATCAAAAACATTTTTTGTCTTTTTAAGAGCTTTGATTTGCTTTAAGTTCTGCTTTGAGCATGCTTCACTGATTACGCACCCAACCGTCTATGTTACGCACACACATGTCCTGGTAGTTTCTTATCACTTAACGCTATTGCCATCTGGGTGCTGCTGAGTGCAACCACAGTCATCCTCTTCCTTAATTTACTTACAGAATGCATGCAGTATGCCAATTCTTGCACTCTGCAGGGAAATAGCATTGCTTTTTGAGCTAATTAATTTGACATGTAACAGTGTTTACATGTATGAAGGTCAAGGCTGGCCCCTGAAGACCCCTATGCTGTGAATTTACATACAGACAATATATAGGATATGTGCATTATGCTGCTGTATATAGTCTCTTCTCAGGCAGCAACGAATATCTCATAATGCATTCTGTTTTCAGTTTCCACTATTTTACATTCAGCTCACATAATTCTGCTATTAAACTAAAAGCTTCTCACTCCAAGTATGCACTTTTCCCAAAGGACTACCTTTTGTGTCCCTATATTGTCTCTTGTGCCATTTTGACAATGCTCATAAACATAAGTGTTCAGTTATGTTAGGCTTCCATTTCCAGATTTATTAACAGTACCTCGTGCATAGGAATTGTAAAAGATGAGTAACAAGAACAACAATTTGTATAAAAATGTGGTTTCATTATTTTTGAAATTTTTTGAATACTGCAGTTGTTGTTTACATCTGTCAAATGGCTTTTTATGGTAAATGGACTGCACTTGTTTTGTGCTTTTTCGAGTCTTAGCGACCACTCAAAGTGCTTTAACACTGCAGATAATCAGCCTATTCACTCACACATTCATACTGGTGGCTGAGGCTACTCTGCCACCTGTCACCATCAGGAATTCATTCACACACATATGAACTCAGCATCTGAAGCATTTTGAATGCTGATGAAACATTTAGGCTGCCATGGTCAGGGATCGAACCACCAACCTTCTGATGAGTGGGTGACTGCTCTACCATCTGAGACTTGGCTCATACTAGTTTAGAGGGTTTGCATCACAGTGATACTAAATGACTGCTTTTCAAATTAAATGAGGTGTGGCAGAACCTGGTGTAGAAGTGTAACTCTCTTTTCTAGTTTAAACCTGGTGTAATCACTACTGTAGCAGCTGTAGGTCGCTTTTAAAATCTGAGGGCACTTTATAAACTATGTTGAAAAAACTACAATTCCTCCCTTGTACCCACAAAACACTTCCTTGTGGCCATCAGGGGAAGACTGTGATTGTAAAGGGCAGTCTACAAGTGTGAAGAAACTCAAAACTGAAAACCATTTAAAAAAACAGTTCTTACAACATGCATTATACGCGAACTAGTCTCCCATAAAAAAATGTCAATATATGGCATTTGTAATGCAGCAAAATACGACTTACATTTATGTTTTAGACTGTCCTCCTCTGCCAACTTGCGGATGTAGCAGTAATGATTGACAGTGATGAAGAGTTTGAATGACAGATATGACACGCACAAGGGAAGGAGGGAGGGGATGTTTATGGGTCGAACGGTGGACTTTCACCCAGGAGAACAGAGTTTGTGTCCTGTGTAAAAAAACAAAATTAAACGGCTTTTTAACATGCGTAACTTACATAACTCACGGGCTCACGTGACTCTTGTAACTACTTCACTTAAGTATTTAAAAACATACGTTTTTTTCCCTTAAACTAGGTCAGTGAACATGGAAATCTTTTTTGTGACATGATATCTTGTTACACTTCAGCTGAACAGCTTGTTGGTGTCAAGCCTGCCTTTTTTAAAGTGCGCCTGCTGCCTGACGCCGCTGTTTTGGGTGAATGACGTCACGTGCGACCTGGAGGTGTTAACCACTTGTGTGCCAAAGCCAAAGTAGTGGCTTCAAAAAAAAAATTTAAAAAATTCATTGTTACTCAAACCTGTCCCAAAACACTATTTTATCGAAGCATCAACATATGATAACCATATTTTGAGGATGTGATCTTAAAATATATATATACATACATCTCCTTAACTCTTCTGGGCTGAGCCCCGGATGTGTCAAAATCCTAGAGACACCCCTTCATTATACATATATGTACGGTTTGAAGTTGTAAAAAAAGGCTGCAATTTCGGTGAATTAGGTTATAAAACCTCTCACTGACCTTTTTTTTATTTATTATTTTTTTTTTTTTAAAGATATTTTTTTGGGCATTTTGTAGCTTTATTGATAGGAGAGATATTGAGAGTGAAAGGGGGAGACAGAGGGGAAGACATGCGGGAAAGGGCTCCGAGCCGGATTCGAACCCGGGCCGCCCGCGTACAAGGACTGGGCCTCTGCGGTACGCGCTCTACCAAGTGTGCCACCGGGAACGCCCCTTATTTATTTATTTCTAATTAATATTCTGGGCTAATTAAAAAACATCCGGGCTTTAGCCCCGAATGTTTTAGCCTAGGGACGCCACTGGTATAATGACGTATGTGCTATTTTTAGAACGCTCTTCATTTAGGTTGGAGATCTTGTTGGTTATAAATATACCAACATGCTGTAATTGAGCAATTGAGACTATAAACTCATCAGGAATATGTTGACGGAGGTAATCAATTAGGTGGAAACTACAATAATTTTCTCATAGACCTCTATATAATCTGACTTATTTTTGCAACAAGTGGAGTCGCCCCCTACTGGCCATTAAAAAGGCTTTAGGAATCCAAATGGAATGTATATCACTGATACCATTCATGAAAAAGTGTTATTTCGGTGAATGTTGAAAACACAGAAACCTTGTTACTGAGATGTTACTGGCTCAGTTCTGTACAGATCTGGCTATTTACTGTATACTAATGGCCATTTTGCATTAGCCCATTTATTTGCATGTATTAAAAATTATAAATTAATAAATAAATATATCTAGTACTGTGCAAAAGTCCTAGGCAGGTGTGGAAAAATGGCTAGAATAATAGATTTTTCTTCTGTTCAATTCACTTTGCATTTTGTTAATTTATAAAAGATAAAAAAATAAAAATGATTAACATTTCTATTTTTGAAACCATTCTAATTTTACAGATTTTTTTCACACCTGCCTAAAACTTTTGCACAGTACTGTATATAACACAATGTTAATTTATCAGTATAGGGTTTGAAATTAAGACAAATTATGTTATAACCTGACATATTGTTTTCTAGTTATTTCAGTACTGCAAAAAATATACAGTTTAATGAGAGGCTCTGCTACCCACAATTCATAGAGATGTGCTAAAATCTAATGGGGACATTTGTCTACAGTGCTTCAGTTAAGAGTGATCTCAAACTGATGTGGAGTCTAATAGCTGCCACAGCAGGTTTGTAACAGAAGGCGACATTTAACTCCTTGAACAGGGTGCACCACAGCACAGGGACCTGAGCGGAGAACGATCAGTCAGATTTGGCTACAATAGGCTTTGGAACTGGGCACCTCTCAAGTGTGAAACCTGCCTCCCAATGCAATTAAATTTCCAACAAATAATATACTGTGCATTCTGCAGCTTACACAGCTAAATCACCTTGATTTAAAGCTGTATTGAGCACAATTTTATTAATATTGAACAAAATGACTTTTACTAATGTGAGGTTGCTGACTGCTGATCCAACTGAGAAGCACAAATCCAATATGCACCTTCATGCAGCTTCCAGCCAACTTGAGCTCATTAAACCATAACTGCTGGTCCACAGGAAATTGTGGGCATCTGTACTCACCTACAACCTAACACAAGCCAATTGTTGGCTATCTGTTCAAGATAAAGTTGCCAGAATAACAAAGTCAGAGCTTAAAAAGCAATACATTTTGGTCAGATGGCCAGTAAGAACACTGTTCATTCAGTATTGCTTTTTTGTGATGGATCCTTAAGTTGGAAAGTGTTTGCCAACAGGTCAGCCATGAGAATTTGATTGGCTGATACATAATCCTTGTTGACTGGCAGCTTAATGCATCTCTAACTAGTTCCATCTGTGCAAAAAGAGCAGAGCAGAACAACTTGTCCTCTATTCTGTACAGGGTTATTTATGCAGCTCTGAAGGTCTCCACTGCCTCCTATAGCAGTGTTTATCTTGTTCAGCTCTCTGGAGATCAGCCTCTAGTGGGTCTCCTGACTACAGCAGGCCTCTCAGAGGCATATTAACAAGATGGAAACAAGCAGAGTCGACTCGACAAGACAATTCATCTTTCGTTCTGGCATCACGGCAGATGGAAAGGAATTGGCACATCATACTTGTGCCACCAGCATTGCACCATGGGGATGAAATGTAGTGACTGTCAAACTTTGAAGGATAGAAGTCTTACAGTGAAAAGACGACAGCTCATTGTTTTTGCCAAACATCATATATTTTAAGTATTGATATATACATTTCAGTAAACTCATTGTTTTTGCCAAACATCATATATTTTAAGTATTGATATATACATTTCAGTAAACTCTGTATGTGACTGAATGTTGGTATGTTGGTGTTTTTGTCTATGTGCATGTAACTGCCAGTCCCCAAGGTCATCTCATGAATAGTTATACATGTGTGATAAATTGTTTTTTGCATGTTGGGAAAAAATGTTCCATAGGCTTATAAAAACATATAAACTCACTTTATCAAGAATTGCAAGAAATCAATAGGATGATATCCTCAAGGTTTTTGTCATGCAATCTGAACTTACAACACGTATGAATAGTCTGTGCAGGTGCATTAAGATAAAAGTACATTGACCTTGGAGCAGTTACCATGTGGTCTCAATCAATCAATTCCACCTGCCAAAGCAAGCTAGATTTCGATCAACACACAAATGGCCACAGATGATGTTTACCATCCTGCAGACACCATGCAGTCTGTTGTACTCATCACTACAAGAATTACTGCACGATAATTCACACAAACCCATTGTATTCTCTGTTTGGTCACACAGCTTTTTACAACCTATAGCGATATTTGTTGTTGAGGTTGTGACCTCTAGTGACTGTAGAAATTATAAGGGTAGCAAGTATAAAGAGTGACAAAGTCTGTGGAGGTTAGAGGGTGGTGTGGAAAAAACAAAGGACGTAAACATTGTTATTTTAAGTTACATAAGTAACTCATCTTGTAAGTTAACTTCTGTCACATAATTGTATGGATGTACTTCTTTTAACCCAAATCATGTCCTTGGTGCTTAAACCTAATCAAAGAGTACTCACCAGTAAAAGATCTGATCCTATACATTTCCATAAAATATATATATATAAAAGTTGGGTGGGAAGATCTTCATTCTTATCAGTATGACACAGCGCAATTATAACAATTAGTATTTTTTTGACCCGGTGACAGTTCTATAGGTTCACATAAAACCAAAGTGGCCCAAGTACTTCCCCTGTGGGACACCACATTTAACATGATGTGAAAACCCTACAGTTGAGACCAAAAGAGTGCTCAAGGTTATCTATAAAGACAGTGAAGTCCACAGTAAAATAAACACTAGAAATAGTAACAGCAAGACATATCAGACAGCATTAAATATGCACCGTACCAAGTCTACCACTGAGCAACACTTTTCCCTGCACTGTTCACATATGTATGAGTATTTCAAAAACAACTTTTGTTTCCTTTCTAACTGAAGTGGAGGGTGTTTTAGTAATTGGCCTACAACTCGTCTGCACTAGGAGCTACTAATCATTGTAACTCTACCTCAAACAGACCCCCTACTGAGGGAGCTTTAGCTACAATTTCCATTCTTCTGTTGACTGAGTCCTTTGTTTGGTTGTTCACATAGTGATTAGTGTTTCCGTGCAGGTAGAGTTCTATGCATTATCTAGCACAATATCCAATCAACTGTGCTCTTTTATTCTATTGTGCAGGGCTGATTATTGCTCTTAAATCTGGCTTAACAGGGTAAATAATATTAATAATTAGCCTTGCCCTAAAACCTGCTCATTTTGTAAACCTACAATCTTCACTTGCTTTGTCATAAGGCAGTTTTGTGGATCACTATCTGAATAGCTTCTGATTACAAATGTAATAAATACAGATTTTTGCCTTAAATTTGTGGAAGATGTTCAAGGTCATACTAATATACAGGACAGGGAGTGAACATCACTTATTCATTCACATCTTCTCTGAAAAAGACATACTGATACTCATTTCCAGTGGTCAAAACAGCGTGTTGATGTTTGATGTGGCTGCTTGTGTGATGATTAGAGAACACTTTGTAACATGGTGAAGCTGCACACCAGGAGAGGAGGGGTAAGGAAGGAAGAAAGTCCTTCAGATGATGAAGACGTGTCAGAACACTCTGAGGTGATTAGCATTTTCTCTGATCTTTCACTGCTGTCATCATAAACAGTGTTTAAAGCGTGTCCTGTTTCTCAACGACTATTTTTCATGCAATCTCAAATAGCCGTTTACTTCTGTTTATAGTTCACCTCCTATAGGCTGAAACAAATCTTATCATTTGGCATCTGATAAACTTTAGTTTCTTTTAATTAAAAAAAACTTTTTCCCCTTAAATTTAACAGAGTGGTTTGTGCATTTGCATATTATTTTACATTTCAAGTATATTTCAAGTTTTTTTCTTCTTTTTTTTTCCAGCACTCCCCTCATTCACATTCATATTCTGGCTTGCCTTCACACCTGAGCTCTCCGGTACAAGTACAGCTTTACACTGTCATCCACCAGCTTGGGAAAAAGTGCCTTCTGCCTTGCAATTTATATTTCAGATTGGCTGATGGTCATGCTCTAACTAAAACTGAGAGATTGGGAGTATGACTAAATTCCTGAATGAATAAATGAAAACTTGCTCCAGGCACATCGTATAAACAAAAGAGAGACTATAGTCTTAAGAAAGTCTAATGGCTTTGTTATGATCCAGTCCCACCCACGCTGTTATCTAAAATGGTTTTACTATTGGCATAACAAAAGTGATGTCAGTAACATGAAAACACTTTGCTTTAAAAGAATTAAAGATATTCAAATAATTACAGGCTCAATACTGTTTCATGCAACTTTTTTGATTTTGATTAATATCTTTCTAACTGAAGGTTTCAGGTCAACTGTTGACGGGGGATATGATCTAATTCGATCCGGGCTCTGTACTACAAAACAGGATTTGCAGTTAGCGACATAAAAAGAATAATGCTGAAGTTGTCATACAGACCATAAAAATACATCTAAGCAACACAATAATTTAATGGAACACACAAATGTATTCATAGTCGGATCTACTTGTGCCCTATGGGGAGAGATATAGGCCTTTAAAGAGGGAAAATAGACTTGTCTAAGTCATAAGCTTGAGAAGCTTCACAAAAAATTGCTGTCTGGTATAAATACCATTATTGTGTTACATTTACATCAGAAGCCAGAAGTTGAAGCTGCAAATGATGTGACATCTGAGTGCCAGTATTACAAGTTGGAAAACCATCATTTCATGGAGTGTGGGGAGCAGGTTATTTTCTAGCCAGTTTGGCCATTGTTAGCAATACCAGTTGATACCACACTTCCTTATGCTTCATTCATTTCTAATAATCCCTCACTCACTTCTCACGCTTCTTCAAAATCAGCTTGTGGACGTTCAGTTTTTTAGTTAAACCAAAAACCAGATATTGCCACAATCTCCGTCAGTCAATCATGTTGCTGCTGTCAAACTTTAAATCCATTCTCCTCTGTGCTGCTGACAGCTGTCATTTTAGGTGAAACCGTTGCCCTCCTCCAAACCCCTTCACCTCCAGCCATCATATAAATGTCCAGCTTCAACTCATCAGAAGTCCACTCCACATCACATCTAGTGCCCCGGTCAAGGTCATCAGAAGTCAGTCTTCAACACATCCAGATCATCAGCATTCTCTCCATCTCATCACCACCACCTTCTCTAGACTCTATGGGGAGTTTCCTATTCTACTTTCCCATGGCTTCACCGCCCACTTAAAATATATATTTCATGATGTGGTTTTAGTGCTAATAAACAGTATATTACCAAAGTTTTTTCTACTTTCAAACTAACTACTGTCTAAGTTGTGGAATCCAACTTCAGGGAGAGTTCTAGTTAAATAAATACTGACTGGGAACTTGGAAATTACCATTTGCTGTTCAAATAGAGCACATCATAAGCCTTTAGCTAGCTAGACTGAAAGTCACTAAACTTGCTGGCAAATTAGGTGTCGTTGAGCTGGAAAGGAGGGACCAAATTTGAATTGTGTGTTGCATAAATTGCAATTGACAAATCCTAAAAACCTTTCAACCTTTAGGTTCTATCAGTTATTGCTTTACCCACTCCTGTCACAGACACGTGTATCTGAAATATGCTTACTATAATGCATTAAGGGATGAACCCACTCAGCAGAATCCATCTGCCTGCAGGCACCTTTGTGTGTTTTAATTAAACACTCTTCTGGTCATCTGAAGTGAGTAAATAAACTGAGTCAATAGTGCTTCTCGCCACACTCCACTATCTGCCTAATTGACTGAAGCATTTCTGTAGGAGAGGGATTGGGTTAGTTTCTGCAGGAATTTTTTAAATAATCTCATCTACTTTTAGAGCATGACATCTCATTCTCCGTTGGCTTGGAAGTGAAAGGTCTGTAGCTTGGTCATTCATGATGATTAGAATATATTTCAGTTCCATAAAGGCATTGAAATGAATCAAAATTATCAAAGTGTTCAAGTAACCTCTTCAAATCATTCCTGCATCATAATCCACACCTTTATTTCCATCCTTTTGTTTATGTACCTTGCCAAAATACAAATAAAATACATTGGGTTTTTTCTCAATCTTCACATAAGCAGTAAAAACTGCTGTTCCTCCTACTCGTATGTTACAGTATTACTCTTCTATAGTCCTATAGTGGGCAACAGGGACACATTACCAATATATTTGCTTCTGTATTCACTGGAATATACAGTAACTTGGCTCATTTACTCTATGGAATAAATGCAAACGGCAAATAACTTTTTAGTCTTTACTTAATGGGGCATGTTGAACTATTTATTTTTTCCAGTTATATGCGAAAAAGGAATATACACATATACATCAAAGTGCTGCCCTCAGCAATCTCAATTTTGCTTGTTAAAGCTTAAACCTCAGCATCCTTTTAAATGTAACCAGAAATTGTATGCTAGTGTATTCCCAACTATTCTCCATATGTATTCATTTTGGCCCCTTTTTGTCCTGAAAGTCCTATAGTGTTTTTGAGGATGCTCCTCCTTCCATTGCAAATGTCCAACGCCCACAAGGAGAAAAGTAAAGAGTTCAAAGCGGAGCAGTACAACTGTATCTACACAAC
This sequence comes from Centropristis striata, assembly GCF_030273125.1. Taxonomy (NCBI): domain Eukaryota; kingdom Metazoa; phylum Chordata; class Actinopteri; order Perciformes; family Serranidae; genus Centropristis; species Centropristis striata. The sequence continues at coordinate 38,259,982 of NC_081518.1, forward strand.
TTACAGCTGGAACTAGAGATAACATTTAGGATGCAGGGGAACTGGCACTCAGTCTACAGTGACAGTGGTGGCTTGACGCCTGGTGTCCCAGAGTCTTCCTTTGTACTACCAGCTGAAACACTTCCTTTCAGCCAGGGAGCCACTGAGGGGGAAACAACAAAGTTATGAGTGTGTGACGTTAGGCTATATTCATGTGGTGTGTCAAGGAGTGTGAATCAAGCCATTGATTTGTTTGTGAAACGATTTGACTTTTCTGTAGGTTTATTGTATTTTGCAAGAAAAACAAGGATGACTATAATTGGATTGTACTTTGGCCTTTTCAAAAGTGGCTAATATATGCACATAAATATAATGAGAACTGGGGGAAAACTACGTCAAGTTTGAATTAGGCGAAACTCACTGAGAGCATTGGCCTCATTTAGCTGAGAATACACTGGCAGAAAGGGTGATGGAAAGGTTAGGAGTCTTATTAATAATATCTGGATATCTAAATAAGTCTTCAGTGTTCATTTTTCAGCAAAATATTAAGTCCAAATAACAAGTGCACACTTTAAAATAGTTTAGAGAGAGACAATGACATTTGCAAATACATTATACTCTTATTATTACTGAGTACTTTATCTTCCAGTCCAGAAGTCCCAACAGTTTAAATTCTGCATCCACCTCCCCTGAGGTCAAAATAAACATTAAAGTAAACATTAAATAACTTCCATCTACCTGGATTAGTATATATGAAAACCATTGAAAACTCCATTTCTGTAGAAAAACAGATTGTTGTCACAATGTCTTGTTACCACATACACCTGTCATCACAGTGAAAGCTGCTCATGTTTCATTGTAAGCATGCCAGACCTCAACAGTCTGTCATCTATGCCTGGATGCCGTCCTTCATAACCCATTGTTTAAAGTTACCTGCATTATGTATCTGCAGTCACTCATAATAATTGAATATTTCTTAAACTCTCCCTGCATTGTGACAAAAGAGAGTTGCATCTCCCCCTACTGTTTTACTGTAAAAGCACCACCTCCAAATCAAATCAGAGCAGACAGTAAACTGTACAATGGAGGATTTGTATGCGTGCATCTGTATGGCTCACATCTCACGTTTTTAGAATATTAAGGTTTTAATATAGACAAGGTCTCCTATTTAGTAACTGAGTTTATGTGCCCTACTGGCTGTAATGGGAATGTATATAATAGAGCTAATTCAGGGCTAAACAGTCAAAAGTTATGCAAAAGAGTTACTGCTGTCTGGAAATAAAACTATTAGAATTATGTTGTTTCATGGTTTCATCTATATATTAAAGGCTGCCTAAATGTGATTCCTAACATTGAGGCATTTTATAGATTAAAAAATGAAAATGAATGAAGTTCTGACTTGTAAATGATTAAATATGGTCCACATGTTATAAAGCAAGCCTTTCTGTTTGAAAAACTCACTAACTAGGGACCAGAAACAATAAATGAATAATATTAATTAAGGGCGTCTTGCACCTATGCTTGTTAAAGTACTAACACAATGTGCGTTCCCTATAGATTATACAACATGTTAGATTTGTCTTTGTGTGGGCTCATTTATAATCATGACTATGGATAATTTCACTTCCTCAGCATGACAAAAAGAAAGGAACTAAAAGCAGATTTCCTGTGTGACTCTACAATGTTGAATGTAAATTGTGCGCTTTTGAATTTAAAAAAAATGTGTTGTGTGTAACTGCAGATGGATGATATCTGCTACTACATCCCCTTTATATAATAAAATAAACACTTGAAGTGGTTGTTTTAGCTGCATTTATCATTTATTTATAAATAACATTTGAAAGCAACAGTGGTTACATGTCTAAGTATTGTAGGCCTCAGTGGATTTAACTCCATGTCTTACCAATAAACTGCAATTGTAGTCATTAATGGAAAAACTAAAAATTTGTGGCAAAATCCATAAAATGTATACATTCTTTAAAAATGTATAAATGTGTGGCAGCTGTATTGTTCTCAGAACGTGTTTGTTTGTGTTGGATTGTGTTGCAGCCTATAGTCTAAGGAGGCTAGCTATACACAATGTGACCTTTAGGGGGTGAAGGATTTTCACAAATATTTTTTATTAGTGGCATGCATAGTTTGTAACATTTCTTCTGTTTAACTTTTTGTAATATTATATGGTTTCTTAATTATGAGACTGCAGCACTTTATAAACGACAGTGGAAGTTGGAAAAAATGGCATCCTAACTTTGCCTCTCAATGTAACTAATCTGTTGGGAGTTAGTATTTCCTGAAGACCTGAAAGCAGCACAACGCCTTACAAAACACATGTGACTTCTATCAGCCCGTGATAGTGTGGACCAACCATCTGACACATCAGAATGGCTGCAGCACCGCAGTGAGTGGAGTTTACAGATTTGACAGCTCTGTGACTGATTGGAGAGTGTATTCATTTTAGGTCAGATAGTTAACGGAGTCGTTTTCACGTTTACTGCCATAAAGATGTTACTTAGAGCCCGCGAGCTCGTCTGATAATAAGCTGTTGCCAGGCAGATGGACCGTTACTACACTTTCTGTAGACTGGCGTTACTAATAGCAACGTGTTTTGAAGTTTAGTTTTCTAGGATGTAGTGAACCTTTTACGCTATTGATTTTTTAGGAGAAACGTTTCATAATAATAGTCTTTATAAAAGACAAGTCTTTTTTTTTTCGAAGAAAGAAAGTTTAAGATTTTCAGTGCTTTCGAAAATAAAAAAAATAAAGAATAAAAAAAACTTCTCTTTCCGTTCCTAAACTAAAACGCTAACTATAACACACTTATAACACACTAAGCTGCGTTGAGTAAAAAAGTTTCAGGTCGGAAATGTAGCTACATTTTCAAATCATATTATTATTATTATAATTAATAATAATAATAGTAGTAGTAGTAGTATTTATTTCTTTATTTATTAATGCACTAAATGCACTTCCTAACCTTTTCGCTCGTGACCCCTCATAACAGAGGTGCCTATGATTAGTATAATTGTTATATTGTTGTTTGTATAAATGATTTTTGAGGCCTATTAAGTCTCTTGGGAGATCCTAAGCCCCAACTTGGGAACCCCCAGGCAAAATACTGGTGAATTATTAACTTATTAGAAACACTACATCGCTGTCTTTGTATGATATATATCTAGTTTGAGTGTGTCTGACAATAGTAATAATGTTGCACAATGGCCCTGTCATTAAATTATTCCAATTTGTGCATTTGTATGTGATACAGTTGTTTTGGGACCTATAGAAAAAGAAAAACAGAATACCATATTACCAATATTACCTCCTTCAATAAAGTTAGTCCAGTTATGGATTAACCTTTGGTCGAGTCCAAAGCTTAATAAGATATGTCATCTTTGTTACCTTATCAGCAAAGCCAAAGCCATGGGCCAGAGACCAAGATTTATAACTGACCTATCACTTAAAAATATGTCTGTCTGTCTGTCTGTCTGTCTGTCTGTCCGTCCATGTCTTGACTCTTTCTGAAGGCAGGCTGGGCTGAGGTTTATGCACCTGAATGCTGAAATGTGCTGACTGAATCCTGAGGATTTCCTTCAGAGCTAACAAAAAATAATTGGTCCCGTTAATTCTCAGTAGCTAAACAACTTTATGTAACAGCTTTAAACTGCAGTTTTTGACCCAGAGTTAATCTTGACCCAGAGTCCTTCAACAGCAAGTCAGTTAAGTACAGTACTGCAACAGTACTGCATCCTATGTTCTCTCTGTCCTTTCAGACCTGTCTACTGGTTGGGTGATGACACCCTGAGGGTGTCCGCTGCTCTGTTTGCCGAAAATCGTCAGCGACTTTGCAAAGGGCTGAAAGACAAAGATGGAGTGGCGCCTGTCAGTGGTGGTGCTGCAGGGAGGAGAGCAGAAGCAGAGGTACTGCACGGACACAGACCTCTTTATAAAAGACAAGTAGTCTGTAGTTGACTCTAGGATCAGTGCAAAACTTAGGCTGTGGTGGGGTCAAGGTCTTGCATTTATTTATCCATTTAATTTATCCGTCCATCGATGATCCCTGTTACCACCTGGCTCTAAGGTGGAAACAAGGAGGGAGGTCACACACAGATTGAGCATGAAAATTTTTTTTTATTTAACATAGTTTAATTATCTTATTTACAAATGTGTGGGATGTGTAGGTAAGAAAGGAGTCAGTCATGTCAGCAGTATGGAATGCGTGGAAAATATGGTGAGGTTTGTGTTGTATGGTGCGACAAACCAAACAAAGGAAGCCACAGTGTCGGTCCTGGAGCCTGCTGAGAGAGAGTGAAGCTCTGCAGAAGGCCCTCCTTTATGCCTTCTGGAGAGCCCAGCCCACATGGGCAGGTATAATGACGACCCTCCCACTCTACCCTCCTAACCACTCCCAGTACCTGCAACAAAAGCAGAGGTAAACAGGTAGGCAAAGTGGGAGGGGTCGTCACATCCCCAAGCAACCAGTGAGTTTAAGTCCCTCCATTATGTCCTGTCAGTCTCCTCTCAGTTGGTTGTGTCCAACTCCTAAATCTATTCAAACAAGGTGCCACAAAAATCTCACCTGGTTTTTCCCAAAATAAAGTCCAATTCTCAGCTTTTTTTTTTGCAGCGTTAATCTTCTTGCCCTTTCAAAATATGTAGGCCAGCCACTCTACAGAGAAATAACTTATGTTCATGAGCTATTTTTCCCCTAACGATCATATCTCAGCTTGTGACTATAATTGGTTTGAGACAAAAATCAAAGGACTCATTGAAAATGTTCCTGTTGTTGAGCTCTTTATTCACCTCTGTAAACTGGTCTCACCAAGAACAACGTTGTACTTTTCTTATGTAATATTCTGACCAGAAGTAACTTTCTCTTCTAGCTGACTATTCTAATCTCCCACACTAATGCTCTGACTGATTCTTTCAATTCTGCAGGAGTCTTTCTTCCACTGGGCTTTTGGAGTAACCGAGCCTGACTGTTATGGAGCCATTGATGTGGACTCTGGGAAATCCATCCTTTTTGTTCCCAAACTGCCCGAGAGCTATGCTACTTGGATGGGAGAGTGAGTCACACTAATCTTCAAAGAGCGGTGTTCATGGCCAACAATCGTCACCAGCTGCTCCATAGCTGTGAGCTAAAACTTGAAGAAAGGGTTGACAAAGTCATGTGCTGCACAGTTACATCTTTTACACTCTGTATAAACATGTTTTTTAATAGAGTGTTTGTATTTTATTTTTAATGTATTTTTAAATTACACAAAGAACCATTAAAAGGTCCTTTATTGTAAAAAGTAGTAGTAAAAGTAAGTCTAGATTAGCCTGGGTATACCCATGCTGCCTTGCACGCTCAATTTCATTTCGAACTGCAAGGCGGCATGGTGTCCATGGCCGATTGTTAGCCCGTCTTTTGGTATCCAATCACAGAACAGGGAGGGACGGCAAGATGATGACGCGTACTGTTTGACATGTACTTTGCTTACGGATCCAACATGGCTGCAGCAGACGCAAAGCTCTCTTTGGATCTAGCTCTAGACAGTGTTCTAGATAGTTTAGAGTGAAAGTTTATTTTAAAAGAAAAACGTTTGGCTTTACACTCCTTTATCACCACCAAAAAGGATGTTTTAGCCTTGTTTCCAACAGGATTTGGCAAAAGCCTAATCTACCAACTATCCCAGTTAGTGGCTAAGCTAATGGGGTTGATACGATTGGCTAAGAGCTACGTACAGACCCATATGATAGACATTCCTAGCACCCAATCAACGGCTCTGGACGATCGTAAACCACGCCTCCTCTACGGGAAAATGAATAGGTTGTCTCCAAACTATATCTCATTTGTGATATAGTCTGGTGTTAGCCAGGCTAGGTCTAGATGCTCTCAATGTTAATTCCAGGAAGAAATACCCATAGACTGCATTTAGAAACATTGCCTATAAATAAGCTGTCAGGTCTTCTGTAAAGTTGTGATTTCACAGAAGCCGAAAGCTCAGATGCGGAGCCCAAAACACAAATATGAAGCCTTTATGTCCCCTTTAAGACTTTTAGATTTTTGTCATCACCCAAACCACCTGTTTGTGTCAGACTATTCTGGAACCGAAGCATGCCTTAGTATTACCAGTCCACATGCTCCACATGTGTAATTTCTTAAAAATGTTTTTACTTGTTTTGGAAATTATTAATCCTGGCCAAAACTAAATCTTTAAAATTATAAGTACTCACAGATAAACAACTCTATTTTCCACATTTTGCACCTTTCTTTGACCTAATTTCATGAAGACAGGTTGTGGATTTTTTTTTAAAATGGTGCATCCCTCATGTTTGTGTGTAAGATAATGAACCAGTGAAACTACTGCACGTAATGATTTGGAAGTAATATGCAGACTCTTGAACATCACAAAAACAGTTACCTTGCCGGTACTTGAAACACTTTAGAAAGCCTTCATTAGTTTTGCTTTCTCCCTTTTGATCTTTGTCCTGAATACTTCAGTTCTGATAGTTTCCACTTAAACTGTAACATAACTCGTGTGTTGTGTTTTCAAATATTTACTTTTTGAAATGCCTAATGAGCCTTTGTTTACTTTTCTTATTAATTGTGTCTTTTGCATCTGTTGACAGGATCTTTCCTAAAGAGCACTTTAAGGAGAAGTATGCGGTTGATGAGGTGCATTACACCTGTGACGTGAGTCTGCCTGTGCTGGTCTGTAGAGTGGAGTGCGTGTGTTGATGTGTATGTGACCTTTTTCTCTGTGCAGTGACTGAACCTTGATGTTCAGCCATGAAGTTACAGCAAAGGACATTCGTGCCTCTGTAGACTGTTTTAAAGGTGAAAGTCATCATTCTGTTATTTGAACCACCTGGCAAAGATGTTGTCAGACAGGATGAATATTCGGTTTGTACCTGGACCTTTTGCAGTTGGTGTCATTGTTTTTTTGTTTTTTTTTTAGTTCAGAGCATGTATGTCTTTCCGTAATGCGCTTCATGGAGGAGCAGCATAGTTTCTATGATTTTGCACAAATTTGCTTTTATGTATTATTATAATATTTTGATGCATACTTCTGTGGAGAGAAGAGTTTATTCAAGAAAGGAGCATTTTCATTGAAACGGAGCAAGTCTAGAGGACACCATCACCCTATTCCAACTAAGTTGAAGAGGTGTTTTCGTGGTTGCCGTGCTGGTGCAAAAGTTAAGGCTCGGAAATGGAGATATAAGCCTTTTTTTTAACGTCAGTCATCATGGGGAATGTCAACTCTCTGCCCAACAAGACTGATGAACTGGAGATATTGGTGAAGACTCAGAAAGTATTCCGTGAGTGTAGTCTCTTGTATTTTACGGAAACATGGTTGAATCACAACATCTCAGACTCCAGTGTGGATCTACCTGGCTTCACTCTCATAAGATCAGACAGAGATGCTAAAGCTACTGGCAAGAAAAAAGGTGGGGGCTTGGCTTTAATTGTGAACCAGAGATGGTGCAGTCCTGCACATGTTACTGTCAAGGAGAAGATGAGCTGTCCAGACATTGAATTATTGGCAGTTAATATGAGACCATATTATGTACCTAGAGAGTTTAGTCATATCATAACAATACTTCCACCCAAGGCAACTGCTGAAGTTCCATGTGAAGTTCTACATGACTTTGTTGCTAGGATACAGACTAAATACCCAGAAGCATTCTTGATAATATCAGGAGTCTTCATAGGCCATAAGGTGAACCCGTTTTTCGTTTCATCTCTTTCCCATGTCTGGGCACTAAATAATTTTTTCATCAGTCATGTTTCCCTCTCCTCCCACCTGACTGGATTCACACAGTTTGTTAATTGTCCCACCAGAGAAAATAAAACCCTTGATATGCTGTATGCTAATGTCAAACAATCTTACAGAGCTACTGCCTTGCCCCCAATTGGAAGATCTGATCACAACTTAGTTCTTATGGAGACTTGTTAAAAACCCTGTGTGTGGAGGCAGCCTACAACTAAACTCATAGTCAGGAAATGGACACCAGAGGCTACTGAGGCTCTAAAGGACTGCTGTGTACTGACTGGAATGTGTTGCTGGAAACAGAGGAGAACAATATGGACATTGACAGACAGGTTGACTGCTTTACTGATTACATCAACCTTTGTAGAGACAGTCATACCCACTAGGACTGTACGCTGTTTCCACAATAACAAACCTTGGATTACTAGTGATGTAAAGGCCATCCTCAATGAGAAGAAGGCAGCTTTTAGAGATGGTGACAAAGCATGGCAGATTTGAGGCTTCAAAACTACAGTCAACGAACCAATGTGTGATGTCACAGTGTCTGCACTTCTTTTATACCGTCTATGACTCACATTTCATAGAACAGTTCAACTGTTCAGATATAAACCACCAAAGATCTCTGGAGACTTTTATTTTAAACTTGTAACCTGCACCTCCATTCTCTTCCCTTGTGTCAAAGCTATAAAATGCATTCCAGTTCAGACCATCTATTATTACACATTTTGAGAGTTTAGGAAAACATTCATGTATATGGATGTTGACAGCAGATTCCCAGGGGAGCTATACTGGAGGTTTGATGGCTCCGGAGCTATTTTTATATAATATAATGTAATAGCTTATAATATTACAGCGTTCACTGGCCAACACACTTAGAAGTGTGCATTTGAAATCATCACATACAAATTTATATTTGAACTGTGACCTTTTAATGACAGCCTGATGGTTTTGCAGAGAGTTTTATCTCTTCACCTGCCTGAGGTGTTAGAATTACTAATTAGTCACAGGTTAAGATGTTAATTATCACCTAATTAAAGTCCAATTCTTCCAATAAGCAATAGCAGCTCAACACTGCACCATATTATTAGTTCAGCATTCAGTTGTTATGCTGCTGAGAAGGACCTAAAAGAGAACAATATTTCTTTCTTTTTTTTCAGAACTAGGTCATGAATATTTGAGCAGTTTTCTATTTTTCAAACACTTGTACATGAGAAGTGTTGTTGCACACACACTTTTATCAGCACAGCCCTGCTTAACATACAAACACTTTTTAGATGTTTGAATGCAGCAGTTGTTGGAGAACAATGTGAATAATGTGTTTTTCATCCTACATTTCTGGCTGGTGTTAACCTTCATGATTTATTATTGGGAGACTTTTCTTGAAATCCATATTTTTGAATCTGTGACCATATTTAAATGACATTTGTAAGTTCTAAACCCATTTTCATTTGGCTGAAAGAGAGCTATTTGATGTTTAAATAACCGCAGGAGTGTTCACATTAGTTTTTGTTATATTCCAGAAAAGTCCTTGCTTTGAACATTCTTCTGTCTGACTTATTGTGACTGACAAATGTGTTTTACTCAAGTGGTTTATAACTACTGCACACCTCAACAATTCTTATTCATGCATGGAATACTGAGTAGAGATTTCAGTAAATAAAGAAATAAAAAGTCAGATTTGTAACTGAGTAAACAGGGTTTAGGCTGTAGCAGACTAGAAGAAACTAGAAGATCTAAGAAATATTGTCATCATATCTTCTCTGGAAGGGGGTGTTTATTTAGGGTATATTTTAGCAAGGGAAAAAGTGAATTAGCCATAGTTTGACATCTGAACTCAAGATATCTGAATAAAAAGGGGTCCTATGGGTACCCATGAGTCTTCAATTTACTGATATGCCCACTTTATACTAATCCCATGCAGTTCAGGGCGAAAACCATGCGGTTTTTCTCATGCGGTAAAGCATGTTATTTTTGCCTATTGTATTTGAATATTTCTGCACAATCGGGTCCCTAAACAGTCTTGGAATTACATAAATCATATATCACTGGAAAATTGAGACTCTTGACTCTGGATTCATTGAGCACAATTTTATGCAAGTGCGAAGATGCGAAGAAGCCCCCATAGTAGCCATTTCATTGCAGTGAGAGCTTTTTTTTTTCACAGCCTCATGACACATAACAACCACAAACTAGAGACCTAGGGTGTTCAGAGGATGTATGGCTTCCCTAGGTATATTGACAATAAGAGTGTTTATCAGCAGTTTCCTGAAAAAAAAAGTGCTTGCCATCCAATCACCAAAAATACAGAAATCTCCAAAAATGTTTAAAACCAAATCACAGCATGTTTATTGTTTGTTGTTTCAAAGGTCTAAGTGTCTGAATTTAGCAACATTTGGCACTAAATGAGTTCAACAAATGGTATCAACCCAAAAACTACAAGGAGTCATAATGAGCATTGAAATGGACTTCATATATTCATATCATAATGTCCAAAACCCTGATACACTTTAATCATTTTTTAATGAATTAATATTAGAGACTGATGGCGAGCATGATTGCGAACAGCTTGACACACAGAGCTTATCATGCTCCCAGCTTTTCATGATGTACACCACTTCTATGTGGAATCTACTGTTGAGCTGCCATCTCCCCCTAAAACTCCTGAGCACCCCAGCTCTCTATAGAATGAGGCAGAGCGCCAAGGGGTTAACCCCCAAGAACAATTATCCCAGTGTCCAAATTAAGCTACAATTTAGATTAGAGGTGCTGCAGAGGGCCTTTTCTGGAGTGAATGTTTTAGGAAGTCAATTTAGTGGTATAAATAATAATACCGATGCTCAAATATCACCAATGTCTGTGAGCACTAATCCAGGGATCTGTTATCTGACATTTAGGCTGTTGGCAGCAGAGTAATAAAGTCGCTTGAGGTTTGTCATTCAGTCTGCTGCTGAGTACCAGAGAGACCACGTAGCCACAACGGTGTCTGCCACAGTGACCTTTATTCTGCAGACTGAGAGCTGGAGGAGACAGGTGCTCGTTGTCTCTGCAGCTCTACTGTGTCTCAGTCTTCTAATTAATCCCTGTCTGCTTTCTTGCAGATTGTTGATGTCCTGTCCAACCTGACTGCAGCAGTGCTCCTAACACTGGTATGTTATCACTCTTTCCTACCCAATTACATTATTGATATGTAGGTTTATTTAATATCAGATGAATGATCACAGGACTTAAACTTTAAGTGTAGTGTGGGAGTATTTTACCCAGCAACCTTTAATGATGGTATCTTGGAAAAGATCAAGTCATCTACCTGATCCTTCCGTGCCTTGCCACTTCATTTTTATAAACAGTGAAAAGCTAGGGTTGGGTATTGCAACTGATTTCATGAATTGATTAGACTCAGATTTCCAAGGATCCAAATTTGTCCAATTTCCAATCCAACTTTATATTGATTCCATTCAAGATATCAGTTCCAATACCATTTTTTCTTGGATATGGAAGAGATTTTCAGATAACTAATACTGTATATTGTACAGGGAATCCTTTCAGGGAACATCCTCATACATTATTAAAAATAGTAATTTTTACATTAAAATTCAGTTACAAATCCATTGCGCTTGATGTCCAGCTGTCAAAGGTTAGAGCAGCTGTTTAGTGATTTTGCTTTCCCATCTGCACAGATTAATCAGGTTAAAGCTTCACACATCCACAGAGAAAGGCTTATATTAAAAGGGCAATCTCTGGATTTAGGATCATTCAAATGAAGAGCAACTTATTTAAACCAAAACACAGTCATTTTCATTTGGTTAGTGTGTAAACTGTGAAATATTGACATAGAATATCTTGTTGAAAATCTGAATCTTGAATATTGGCAACTTTCAAAGAGGTGATTATTATATTGACACTTAAAAGTGTGAAAATAAATGTAAACTCCTTCAACCAGTTCTACAGCTGCCGAAAGATTCTCCATCTGTCTCTATAGAATAGGTCATCAGCTGAGATATAAACCACTTTAAATGTTCTTTGACATTTGAATGAAATTGGTTATGATTTTACTTGTTTGTTTTTTTCCATGCAGTGAGATCAGAATACAGATAGCGGACTCATTCTGGTCTTCAATATTTGATTTTTACTCAAAGGCTTTTAAAAGGAGGTGTGAACTGTGCCCCTTGGTGGCCATTTTGGGGTCAGCGGGTGATTCGACTCTGTACTCTTAATAGTACAAAGTCTGTACAACAGTCTCTCTGTTTTGGTGCCATGTGGATGAGGGAGCTCAGTGAGACCTTATGTATGGAGAAACTACAATATAAAATTGCAGGCAGGCAGGCAATTTTTGATAAAGTATGGAAGCCTGTATTAAAATTTCTGAAGGACCTGAGAGAGGTTCATGTTAAAATTTGAATGATTCCAATTATGTGATGATACTGACTGGAAGCAGATCCTTCCATCTGCCATGGATGGATGGATGGATTTCATCTGTTGCCAGACGCAAAGCTCCATTTTTGTCTTAGTTGCTGCTGTTGTTCTATAAATCTCCAGTTCAGGTCTGCACTTTTCTTTTTCTTTTTGCTGTTGTTTGGCCACTGTACCCAAGCTGTGTGGTAATCTGCCATATTGTCATATCCAATCTATTTATGTTTAAAGATGCTGCCGTGTTGTTTGTTTTGTTTTTGTTGGTTTGTTCGTTGTTGTTTTTGTTTTGTTTTTTGTTTTATCTTTTATTCTTTTCTTTCTTGTATACAAAAAAAGCATATAAAACTATGATTGCTTTGTGAGAGACATGTATTCTATCCAATGTGAACTTGGCAATAAAAATAATATATATATTTTTTTTTTAAAGAATACAGATAGCGGAAGCATCTGCAGTGAAGCCTCTTTCGAAGTTGGTATGTTTAATACTTTGCATTGACATAATTATACTTTGTTTGTGGAGGTTATTGTTTTCATTTTCTATTTTATAACCAAGGATACAACAGACTCTCATGCATACTGATTGTTGCTGAACCTAATTCTAAGTATAATTTAATTAAGTAAACAATCTTGCTTTTGCTTGTTACTTATCCATTAATGGCAATGTTTCTGTTGTTGATCGCTGATCTTTTTTTACCTCCATAACATGACACCCTTTTATGTATTCTACACTCTGACTGTAACTGCTTTGAAAAATAAGTCTTGTTTACTTATTTCAGAGCCAATACATCAATTTGCTGCATCAGGCTGCATTTGATTTTTAGTGAGGAAAATATTTATTGAAGTTTTGCTGATTGGACTCCCTAATTGTGAAGCACGTTACTTAAAGTACAGACCCATATTTAGGTGGCAGATAGGACAGGGTCCCCCCAGAGTCTGGGTCCCTGTGGTGATGGGGAAATGCCAACAGGTGGTTGATGGAAACTTTAAGTTTATTTTCCTTAGGCCGTTAATGAGGGGTAGAAGGTCTGAAAGGCAATAATATTTAAAGACAAGCACATATTCACAATGGCTGGAACAATGTACGCATCGACACACTTCCTCCATGTCAAATTTCAGCCTCCCTTTGGCCACTAAAGATACATTTTTGTAGACCGACCAACTGACCAACCAAGCTATAGAGCTGCTAGTTGCAGCTAATTTGCTTTTTATGAGTTTGTGAATTTAAGGGAAAAGAAATTTGGGCCTTAAAAATATTTGAAAATAGGCCAAAAAAATAGACAAATAGACATGGATCATTGGAGGTGCTTACATTTTTGTGCAAGAATAGAATCACAAGGACATTTAACATTTAATACACTTAAATACACATTCGGCCACTGGCAAATGTGCGTGCACATACCACAACACGATGAACAAGTGTTCACACATTCAAGCCTCTTTTTTTATTATTTGTTGTCTTTCAGCTTCTGAAAAGTCTGGTAGTTCTCATTTATGTGTGGTCACTGTTATAAACCTTGGTCCATGTCTCAAACTATGCCATGTTGGGTCCTTGAATTTGAGGGAATTGGGCTGTGTAAAATGTAGGGATTTTAACAGTGTGGGAAAGAGAAAGAAAAATAGTAAACCTTCACCAGTAGAGGAAAAAAAGACAGAATGTGGGGGAAGAGATTTTCCTTATTGAACTTTGGCCCCAGCTTCAGTCATTTAACTTTGTTGTTTTTTTGTTTTTGTTTTTTATCAGCTTCCAAGTGAACAACACTCTTTTGCACCCTGTCATTATGGAATGGTAAGTAATTAAAATGTATGTTATAACATGACTCCAAAAGCCCACACAAGTTGAGAATAAAGACTGTACTGTTGTCTTTACCTTAATTACCTAAACATTTCTTCAGACAGATTTTGCCACTTTTAACTGCCACACCTTGGCAATTACAGCTGCCCAGTCAGGTAATTGTGTGCCTGCAATCAGAAAAAGAAGCTTTTCTTTGGCTTGTTTTTCCCCTTGCAGAGCGAGAAGCCAGTCCACACAGATGTAATGGACTTCGTGCTTGCCTGGTTGTCCTTGGCATTACAGTGTGCACCCTCAAGATGAATTGACATTTTCTGAAATAAGGAGGAATGCTTTTCAGGCACACCTCCTGGGGAGAAAGACTTGATTGAACCCCTCTGCCCCTTCTTTTCTGCAGAGCTCACATGGCTCATTTTTTTTACTTTCATTAGTGTTACTATTGGTAACCACTGCCTTGTGTTATTTATTTGGTTCTATTGGTGTAGAAAACCTTTATACTCTCCTGTATTAAGCCTCCCAAGGTGTAGCTACTGTTTTCCTAACAAAATGAATGAGAAATGGTAAAAAAAAAAAAAAAAGCCAGGAAAGAAAGCTTCAGTTCTAATTCAGCCTCAACTTTGATTTAAATTAAACATTTTCTGTGCTCTGAAACATTTTCAGCAGCCCTGTAACAGCAGATTATGAGATTTTCGCACTAGAATTTCAAGAAACGACAGGCCTCATTTATATACAGTGTTCCTGGGGAAGATGGACCATCTGCTAGACGTTTGTTTCCTCCATCACTTACTGTATTAGCAGTGTATATTAGAATGGATTTCTCAAAAGTCTATTTCTTCCTTTAGCTCAGTGTGAGAGTTGAATTGGGTGTACTCTTCGACTGTACAGTCTATAAACTGGCAGTGTATCGATCAGAATGAGAGACATACTGTCTCAGTTCTTGTTTCTTTCTGTGTTTGCAGCCGTTTGACTAAGACTGATATGGAGCTGGAGGTCTTGCGATACGCCAACCGGATTTCCAGTGAAGCTCATAAAATGGTAAGATCTTTCTCGGACAGACAGAAGATGTGCAAGGGTGCTAAAAGTAAGTAGGTTTTAAAATTTCAAAACAATAAAAGAAAGGAGCAGAAAGAAAAGAAACATTCAGAACATGAATATAAACGGGCAGAGTATGGCAGTATCAAGCAGTTTCAGTTTAAAAATCGTCCAAGGATTCAAGATGCCAGGATCCTCTAAGGCTATAAACTGTTTAAATGCTATCGATTTTAACTTCATCCAGTAGCTCGGAGGCCGGCAGTTAACAGAGATAGCCTTTGACCAATAAGCTGTAACATTAAAGTGAAATCCTGTGCAGAAGTAAAATATTGCTTTAACACCATGAATAACCTCTTCAGGGTTGAGAGCCAGTGAACCTCTCAATGTTATCTGTCCTCTTAAGTCACTGACCACTGTGAGCGTTCAATATTGTTTTCCTCCCGTTGTTCCCGCATAGTTACAAGAGTGATCATGGGATGTTTTGAAAGGTACGTTTTAACTCATCTGTCCCCAAAGCCACCCTTTATGGCAGATTTTAAGATTTAACCTTCCCCTGTACGTGATTGCTTGGTGTATATTCACGGATCCCCCGCTGTCCAAACAGTACATCTTATCCAGAGGGGTACCTCAAGGGTCAGTGATAGGCACTCTTCTCTTATCAATATACACTACTTGGCGCAACCATCCGCACTTGGCGTAACCATGGTTTTTCTTACAATGATGACGCCTATGATACCCATCTATTCATGTCCTTTCCACCAAACAACCTAACTGCCATAGCTCCTATCTCTTTCTGACTGAACACCACCTTCAACTAAACCTCTCCAAAACATTTGTCATCCCGGCCTGTCCTACTGTATATCAGCCATTTATATTCAGTTCCGATCAAAACAACTTGCGGCCACAACTACCTGACCTTTAAAGTTCATGTGGCCACAATTGTCTGATCGTGCCGATTCTCCCTATACAACATTAGGAAGATCAGAGCCTCCTGACCGAGCATTAAACAACTCCTGGTACAGACCCTCTTCATATCATGTTTAGACTACTGCAACTCTCTAGCAGGTCTGCCTGCTTGCACCTTCAAGCCTCTGCAGATGATCCAGAACGCTGCGGCACATCTGGTCTTCAACCAGCCCAAACAATGTCACTCCGTTACTCATCTCTCTGCACTGGCTCAGAGTTACAGCCCACATCAAATTCCAAAACCTGTCTCATGCCTACAAAACAGCAACTGGCACAGCTCCTGCCTGCCTAGATTCCTTTATTCATGTCCACAAACCCTCCTGCTCACTACACTCTTCCAGTGAAAGGTGCCTGCATCCTGCACCACTGCAGGGCCCTACATCTCAAACTAGACTCTTTTCCTCTGTAGTTCCCCGGTGGTAGAATGAACTTCCAAACTTCATCCGATCTGCTGAGTCCCTCTCAATCTTTAAGAAAAGACTAAAGACCCAGCTCTTAACTGATCACCTTCACACATAATGGTACATGGATGGGAAAAGAAAAAAGAGCACTATTTGCACCGTTCTTATGCACTGCCTGATAGCACCTACTTAACTAAATAATTACCTAATAGCATATGGAAACCATCTCTGCTACTGTCACTTTCATTTGAAAAAGATGGATGACTCGTCACTCATCCACATGCACCTTCTTCCCGTTGTACAAAAATGAAGCCAAAATATCCTGGAGGTCTCAGCCGTACACCTGCCCGCCTACAAGCACAATCACAGCTGACAATCATGACATCACACTCCCTTTTCATAGCATCACATAGCTAAATAAAATCGGATTATAAAAATCAAGGTGTCACCTGAACATACATCAGCGTGATAAGAATAACCTTAAATGACAGAAACCATCCATGGGAAAAATTATTTGACGTGTACTTAGCAGACTGGAAAATATAACATTGAGGGGGCGGGGTTTATGACCTATACTGCAAACTGCCACTAGAGGGCGATCAATGTGTTTTGGCTGCGCTTTTGTGCAGTTGAAGTTGTCATTTTAACCATATTTTGGCATGTGACATGAGCAGCCCTGTGATAGCCTTGCTGTACCCCACCTCTGCCCAAAGTCAACTGGGTTTGGCTCCAGCCCCCCGCGACCGAGTTCGGATAAGTGGTTACGAATAATGAATGCATGAATGAACTGAGCAGCAGGTGAACCCGCTGGGTCAGAGGACGAACAAACAGAAGCGTCATCAGCAAGGCTGATACTGAGGAACTGGAAGAGCATGTGCACGCCGGGGCTTGCAGAGTGGACCCAACTGATGACAGACTGCATCTTTTGAATATATGATTGCCAGGAAAAACAATGTTAAAGGGAATTTCCATTTAGTATGGGATTATTTTGTTCGATACATTAAGGACTTGTCACAGTAAGCATATGTTGTTGTCCTCGTTTTGGGTTGACTGCCTGTTTTTTTTGTTTTTTTTTGTTTTTTTTTAATTTATTTTTAAATTTATTTTTTTTTCTGTCTGTTTTTGGTGTCTGTCTCGGCTGTTTGTAAGTGTTTGTATTATATGTTGAAAAATTAAAAAAATTTAATAAATTAAAATATAAAAAAAAAAAAAAAAAAGAAGCGTCATGCCTCAGAGCATGTTGATGCTCCAGTTACTTTATGATTGTTATTTTAGGAGCAGTTGATTATGTACTATGGAGTTCTTGCTTGTTGGTTTGCTACACCATGTCACATACTTTACATCCCTATAATGAGTATCCCAGGTAGGTCTGACACTGTGTACATGGCCCTTATAATTATACTAAGCATACAGTAAAGTATAGTATGAAATGCAGTTAAAAACCTATAAAACATGCAATTACATACAAGGCAGATAGATTACTACGGTGATTATAATAAAAAGGAGATCAAACTATATTTTGTTTTCGTCATGTTGGACATTGTGTCACAGTGAAAGTGACGCAATGTCACAAAAAACACACATTTCAACAGAGAAAAACTACCGAGCCACAATTGTCTGCTTGTAGCTTCAAGCTGGGAGCAAAACACAAAGAGTAATTACAATGGTAAGTTAAAAATGTTTTGTTTGTATATATCAGCTGTCAGTCACCCTCATTTGCTTTTGCTCTGCAAGAAGCTGCAGGAAACATGGACTTGCCATTTTACACAGCTTTGGGATGCTGTCCAGATCAATAGTGTTTAATGTGCTGAAACGTGTGATGATTAAACAATTAGTGCTGAATGAATTCTAAAAAGGCATGTAGTCAGAAAGGGGGCAGTCAGAGTCCTTTAGCTAATTACTGTATTCTGTGATCTCTGTTGTGCTGACATTATTTAGTTTCCCTGTGCTCTGTTGGGGGTTTTCTCTGAAGGCCTACTTTATTTTCCTTGCAGCCTGTTCCAGCACTACTGCTACACTAAGGGAGGGATGCGCCACACCTCATACCTCTGTATCTGTGGAACGTGAGACATTGTTCATTAATTTTTTCTCGTTTCATTTATGCTAATCCACAAAAACTGTCTGCTTCAACCGTACAACATCAACTTCCTCTTTGTTGCAGGGTTGCTTTCAGATAGCAGCATCATTATAGATGAAGGATATTGAGACACAGTTGCTAATCATGCTTTGACCTTTATTTTTATTAAAGGCCATGTGTAATGAGTATTTCCTGAGAGTTTGTTGTTAGTGGAAGCAAGCTATTTTCATTTTCAAATTAAGGACATGATCATCACAGCTATTCTTTAAAAAGGCACTGTGTCTGTTTATTCTATTTAAAAGGTAAAAAGAAATTGATGAAACATTGATTTTTTAAAAATGTGTAATTTATGAGTTATATTCAGTGTAATAAACACATTGCAGTGTAGTAGTTGTTCATAGTTATACTAAGTGTAGGAAATTAAAATGATATTAAGAAGGCAACTTTTGCCCAAACTGTCTGAAAAAAAAATTGGGGGGCACTTTTAAATAGTTATTAATCATGAGTAAATAAAAAGCAAACTATTATCAGTTTTTTTTATTTAACAACACTGTGTGTGTGTGTGTGTGTGTGTGTGTGTGTGTGTGTGTGTGTGTGTGTGTGTGTGTGTGTGTGTGTGTGTAAGAGATGGAAACGGGAATTAAATTAAATTAAATAGTTGAGGAAAAAATATGGCTTAATGTAGGATTAGGATATTTTCCTCAGCTGTTAAATATTATTTATTCATTTATGTAAATCTTGGGGGCTGTTATTGCCCCTCGATCAGTTTTGAGGGGCATATTTGTCTTTTGCTTATGTCTTTTCAATTCAGAAATTGGGTTATTGTTTAACAACAGGGGGCATAATTCCTTCATTATCTACTATGGCCATGCTGGTGCTCCAAATGACAGCACAATTATGGATGGAGACATTTGGTGAGTAGCTTTCAGCATTTTTTTTTTAATTATTATTATTTTCAGCTGTTATTAGATGCAAGCACATCTTGTCACTGTCTGATAACTTACTCACAAACTACACAGATTCTCATAAAGGAGGAGATGTTGCACCTCTGTTGTCTATTTGTTGGAGTTCACCTAAGTGACATTGTTACTGTTCTACTTCAGTTGTGATATTTAGTGTTTCAGATATGTTTGTACATGTTTGTTATATTGTAAACTCAAACTCATAAACACTTTGGACACAAACCCAAAGCATTATTAGCATTACAGACAAAGATTTGACTGACTCAGTCCTGATGTTTTGTCCCCTACAGTCTGTTCGACATGGGTGGAGAGTACTACTGCTACACCTCAGACATCACCTGCTCCTTCCCAGCCAATGGCAAGTTCACTCCAGACCAGAGGGCCATCTATGAGGCTGTCCTCAAATCATCTGACTGTTAGGACTGACTGTTAGCAATGCTGTTATTGCTGCCATCAAACCAGGTTAGCATCTTTTAGTCAGTAAGTGTTCGAGTTAGGAAATTACTTCAATATAATTGTTTGTCGTCAAAGAATCTTGACCAGCAGAGTTAACAGCTAATTGTTTTGTTGCATTTTATAGGCCTTTTTTGTTGTTGTTGTTGTTGTTGTTTTAGGATCTTCCAAACAGTATTTCTTAACTTCTGATGTTCATGAGCAAAACTGCTTGTGTTGAAGGTGTGAAGTGGACTGACATGCACCGCATGGCTGACAGGGTTCACCTTGAGGAGCTTGTGAAGATCGGCATCCTGAATGGCAGTGTGGAGGACATGATGAAGGTCCACATGGGCTCTGTCTTCATGCCCCATGGCCTGGGACACCTGCTGGGCATCGATGTGCACGATGTGGGGGGATACCCTGAGGTAAGAACACAAGATGGCCCACATCAGAACCAATTATTGGTTTGTGTTGTTACAGTCAAAGTGCACAGGCAGAAGAAGAAAACACATTCCTGTTTCTCCAATACTGACGTGTCATCAATAATGGAGAGACTCTCAGTGTAGAAGTGAGAGCGGAACAAAAAGAGGCCAAGCTGTGGGAACGAGTTCAGGATGAGGGCAGGGGAGAGGGGAAGGTAAAATGTTGTCTGAACTCTGAACACAGACAGTTTCAGGTTGTGGCGGAGGATTTTGAACAGTTATGCACTTCTGACAAAGAAATGGAGAAGACAGTAAACCCATAGAAGCTTCAGTGGAACTGCTGAGTGTTCAGCAGCTGAAGGTGTCACTGTGTGAAGCAGGGCTCGCTGTATGTGAATACAATGCTCCATCTGTGGCACCTTAATTATAATCTGCCAGAGAAACTCAGATATTTTACAGTCTGAAGGAACGGATTCACAAAAAATATTGAACACTTGAAAAATGTTTGCAGTCTTTTCAACTGTGTAGCTCTGGTTTCAACAAAATTGTACTGTCCAGGGGGTGGAGCCTATCAATGAGCCTGGACTGAGGAGTCTTCTGATGGGCTGCCTGGTGCAGGAGAGGATGGTCCTCACCGTGGAGCCTGGCATATACTTCATCAACCACCAGCTGGATCAGGCCCTGGTTTAAAATTAAGCTAACTACTGAGTACCAATTTAACAGGGAATGGATCATATTGTCTAAAGCTGGAAAAATTGGGGAAAAGTTATTTTCCCTTTTGTGGCAGCATCACCAGCTGCAGCCAAGGTTTGTGGTGTGTTTTTTGTTTGTACAACTATGTATGTATTATTAAAATGATCAGTTATCAGATATCTTGCATTTTTACAAAACAAGGGTGTTAAAATAAAACCGACTACAGAAAAGTGTTAAGTATGTTAAGTTGATCTAAATGTAAAAGCCACACTTGCAAGTATTGGCCAGCAGGGGCCGCTGTCATTCTTTAATGAAAAATGGTGATTTACTGTATACTACAGACATGCTGCACATTTATTTATTAAATTATTGCACCATGGCATCAGTCAGGATGGGATCTGACACTTTTATTCATTACAAGAAAAAAAGTAAATATCATTTTATAAATGTATTTTGCATTTTATTCCCCTTGGTGAGCATTTCACACTCAGAGTTTCAGTCCTACTCTATCTTCTCTAGAGCCCCATATCAGACTTAAAACTTTATAATAACAAACTTGGGACCTATGGCATTCACAGGATGTATGGCTTCCTTAGGTATATTGACAATTAGCTGGTTTCCCAGCACTTCCCAGAACTGAAGTCACAGAACACTTACAGCAAGCTTGTTTGAAAAACTCACTGACCTAAGCACCTTCTTCAGCACCTTCTACATAGAAAAAGAACTGAAACCAGATATCATGTGGTACTCTACACATTAATAATACACACACACACACACACACACACACACACACACACACATGTAAAAATATATATATAAACAAATTAGGAAGCCTACTCAAAAATGTAATAACGAGGCAAAAACCACAAACGGTTTACATCCTACTGCAAAAACACATTGCATATGTGGCTTTTGTATTGTACTGTACTGTACTAGCAATGTGACATTCAGGGATGGAGGATTTTTTTCCCCCACCAATATATACATTGGCAAGTGGGCCTGCATGTTTCGACCCCTCGTCTTTCTATTTTTTCATTTTAACGGTTATTCATTTCTTGAATTGACTGCAGCACTTCGTAAACGACAGTCGAAGTTGGTAAAATAAGATCCTGACAGCCTGTGTATATAACTACTCTGTTGAAGCTGGTACTTCCTGAAGACCTGAACGCAGCACAACGCCGTATAAAATTCACGTGATTTCTGTCAGCACGTCACGCACGACAGTCTGGACCAGCGCATCAACATGGCTGCAGCATCACAGTGAGTTGAGCTTTATAAATCTTTTTTGACAGCGCTATGACTGACTAGAAATGTGTTTCTTTTATGTCAGATAATAAAGAGTCTTTATGACATAATGTAATCCATTGCAACACTAGACTTTCCTTCAAAAATTAACATAGTTTAACAAGAACCTCACACACAATCATAAAAATGGGTGTGCATATTACATTTCACGTTCTTTTTTTTTTAACGCTGGGCTACTGTCTGCAGGGTAGTGGGATTGCAGTATGTCTACCTCCTTCAATAATAAAATAATTTAACCACCTTACTGGGGCTGATCTGTCCTCACTGATACACAGTTAAACTTGTGTACTCCACAAGCAGTGAATGACACAGAAATCTTTGAGCCATAAAATACTCTGAGGTTGGATTAACCTTTGGAAAAGTTCAAGGTGAATCAGATATGTCTTATCAGAATAGCCGTGGGACAGAGACCAAGACCTATCACTTACAAAGATGTATGTCTATCTATGGCTTAACTCTTTCTGAAGCAGACTGGACAGAGGTTCATGGGCCACTCCAGGCTGAAATGTGCTGACCGAATCCTGAGGATTTCCTTCAGGGAGAACTAAAAACATAATGGGACCTGTTAAAGCGGATTAGCTAAACAACTTCCCAAATAATTTGCTATCAAAGCTGTGCAGTTAATGACAGTGTTGTAATCTTAACTAATCTTGACCTGGAGTCCTTCAACTGCATGTCTGTCCCTTCAAACAGTACTGCATCCTATGTTCTCTCTGTCCTTTCAGACCTGTCTACTGGCTGGGTAATGACACCCTGAGGGTGTCCGCTGCTCTGTTTGCCGAGAACCGTCGGCGACTTTGCAAAGGGCTGAAAGACAAAGATGGAGTGGTGTCACAGTCAGTGGTGGTGCTGCAGGGAGGAGAGCAGAAGCAGAGGTACTGCACCGACACAGACGTGCTTTTCAGACAGGTAGGTAGTCTGTAGTTGACTCTAGGATCAGAGCAAAACTGGCTGAAGTGGGGTCAAGGTCTTGCATTTATTTATCCATTTAATTTATCCGTCCATCAATCCATGAACCCAAAGCAAGCGGTCTCCTTTTAGTTAGTTGTGTCCAATTCCTAAAGCTTTTCAAACAAGGTGCCACAAAAACCTCACCTGGCTTCTCCAAAAATAAAGTCCAACTCTCAGCTTTTTTTTGCAGCGTTAATCTTTCTGCCCTGTCAAATTATGTAGGCCAGCCACTCTACAGAGAAATAACTTATGTTCATGAGCTATTCTTTCCCCAACATTCCTATCTCAGCTTGTGACTATAATTGGTTCGAGACAAAAATCAAAGGACTCATTAAAATAGTTGTATTCTTGTTGTTGCTCTTTATTCACCTCTGTAAACTGGTCTCACCAAGGACAACGTTGTACTTTTCTTATGTAATATTCTGACCAGAAGTAACTTTCTCTTCTAGCGGACTATTCTAATCTCCCTCACTAATGCTCTGACTGATTCTTTTAATTCTGCAGGAGTCTTTCTTCCACTGGGCTTTTGGAGTAACCGAGCCTGACTGTTATGGAGCCATTGATGTGGACTATGGGAAATCCATCCTTTTTGTTCCCAAACTGCCCGAGAGCTATGCTACTTGGATGGGAGAGTGAGTCACACTAATCTTCAAAGAGCGGTGTACATGGCCAACAATCGTCACCAGCTGCTCCATAGCTGTGAGCTGAAACTTGAAGAAAGGGTTGACAAAGTCATGTGCTGCACAGTTACATCTTTTACACCCAGTATAAACATGTTTTATTTTAAATGCCACCATGACCAACCATTTAAGATCTAGATTTCACCAAAACCACCTCAGACATGTTGGACTATACTGATACCAAAGTGTGCTTCAGTATTTCCAGTCCATGTCCTAAATGTGTAAAAAGAGCAACTTGCTGTTTTTTAGTATTTCTTAAAGTTTTACTTGTTTTACTTGCATTTTGTTGCTGGTGTTATGATTTAAAGTAATCTGAAGGCTCTTGTTTGCTTCTGCTTGATCTATAAACCTCAAAGCATCTTTCGTCATCTTACATTCATTAAAAAAAATACTTTATCACTTAAAAGGCTGTGGCTCAGTTGGGAGAGTTGGTTGGCCCCCAACCGAAGGGTTGGTGGTTCGATCGCTGACCATGGCAGCCTACATGTCGAAGTATCCTTGAGCAAGATACTGAACCCCAAATTGCTCCCGATGTGCTGTGTTCATCGGTGTGTGAATGAATTCCCAATGGTGGCAGGTGGGACCGTTTAGGGTAGCCTCTGCCACCAGTATGAATGTGTGTGTGAAAGGGTGAATGAGCGCAGTCTGTATTGTAAAGAGCTTTGAGTGGTCGCAAAGCGACTAGAAAAGCGCTATATAAGTGCAGGTCCATTTAAAAGTTGCTTTGCCAGCACTTGAAAAGCTGTGTCCTTCATCATTTGTTTTGCTTTCTCCCTTTTGATCTCTGTCCTGAATGCTATAGTTGTGATAATTTCTACCTAAACTGCAACAAAACTCGTGCATTGTGTTTTTAGAGATTGATTTCTTGAAATGCAAACTATAGGATAGAGTATAAGTTTCTTTTTGTTGACTTTAATTTTATTAGTTGTGTCTTTTGCATCTATTGACAGGATCTTTCCTAAAGAGCACTTCAAGGAGAAGTATGCTGTGGATGAGGTGCATTACACCTGTGACGTAAGTCTGCCTGTGCTGGTCTGTAGAGTGTAGTGTGTGTGTGATGTTCAGCCATGAAGTTACAGCATTTGTGCCTCTGTGGATTGTTTAAAAAGTGAAAGTCATCATTCTGTTATATGAACCACCTGGCAAAGCTATTGTTGCCGGCAGAATTGCCTACATTTTTGGATTTATTTTATTTTTGTAGTCGGACCTCCTGCAGTAGTTGACATTGTTTATATTTTTAGTTCCAATCATGTAGTTCATGACTGAGAAAATGTGGACAGTAATTGGGCTCATAACAAACGGCAACCTCCATCTGAAAAGTGAAGCCATTGCAGAAGTGCCTTAAATCTGCATTCTCTCTGATGACCAGCAGGGGGCGACTCTACTGGTTGCAAAATGAGGTCCAATTGTAATCTATGAGAAAAACACTACACCTCCATTTGTTACCTAAGTGAACATTTCCCTAATAAGTGTATGGTCTAATCAGCTAGTTTCAAGTCTTCGTCAATACAGCATGATGTTAATTTGAAGTAAATAGACGTTAGGTCAGAGTCTGCTTTAGGGCTTTGCTTTTATTTAGAATTTTATTCTAAACTTGTAACCTGCAGATCCATTCTCTTCCCTTTTGTCTAACCTACAAAATGCATAACAGTTCAGACCGTCTATTATTACATATTTTGAGAGTTTAGGAAAACAGTCATGTGTATGGGTGTTGACAACAGATTCCCAGGGGAGCTATACTGGAGGGCTGATGGCTCCGGAGCTATTTTTATTTAATATAATCACACTATAATATTACAGCGTTCACTAGCCAACACACTTAGAAGTGTGCCTTTTGAAATAACCACACACAAATTTATATTTGAACTGTGACCTTTTAATGACAGCCTGATGATTTTGCAGATATTTTTACATATCTGCACCTGCCTGAGGTGTTAGAATTACTAATTAGTCACAGGTTAAGATGTTAATTATCACCTAATTAAAGTCCAATTCTTCCAATAAGCAATAGCAGCTCAACACTGCACCATATTATTAGAAAATATTTTTTTTAGAAGTGCCACAAAGAAGAAATCAGTTGCTGGTGTTCAGCATTCAGTTGTTATGCTGCTGAGAGAAGGACCTAAAAGAACCATTTTTCTTTTATTTATTTTTTTTATCAGAACTAGGTCATGAATATTTGAGCAGTTTTCTATTTTTTTCACTTGTACATGAGAAGTGTTGTTGCACACACACTTTTATCAGCACAGCCCTGCTCAACATACAAACCCTTTTTAGATGTTTGAATGCAGCAGTCGTTGGAGAACAATGTGAATGTGTTTTTATTCCTACATTTCTGGCTGGTGTTAACCTTCATGATTTATTGTTATCCGTATTTTTTGGATATGACAGTGTTTAAAGAACATTGCAATTTTGAGCAATGAGCCACAATCCTTTTCGAACCGTTCTCATTTGGCTTCAAATAAGCTCTTTAATTAAAAAAAAACCCAGAAGCGTTCACATTGTTTTGTTATCTTTGCTATCCCCAAAGTTCTTTCATCTGGGGTTAACGTGATGCAGAAGTGTGTTTTACTCAAGTGTTTAACAGCTCCTGCACATATATTTCTGCATGAAATCCTCTTAAAAGTTAAAAGGTCTGCAAATTATTGATATTCAATCAAAAAAATGAAATAAATTGAAATACTGCAGCTAATCATTGCCTCATCGGATCCTTGCTTAAGTGAGAATGATATCAGCATTTTAAAATGTTTAGTGTAAGCATTTAATCTACTCTACTAATAAAAACAATGCTCAATATCACCAATGTCTGTGAGCACTAATCCAGGGATCTGTTATCTGACATTTAGGCTGTTGGCAGCAGAGTAATAAAGTCGCTTGAGGTTTGTCATTCAGTCTGCTGCTGAGTACCAGAGAGACCACGTAGCCACAACGGTGTCTGCCACAGTGACCTTTATTCTGCAGACTGAGAGCTGGAGGAGACAGGTGCTCGTTGTCTCTGCAGCTCTACTGTGTCTCAGTCTTCTAAT
Source organism: Centropristis striata (assembly GCF_030273125.1). Classification (NCBI taxonomy): domain Eukaryota; kingdom Metazoa; phylum Chordata; class Actinopteri; order Perciformes; family Serranidae; genus Centropristis; species Centropristis striata. The sequence goes on from NC_081518.1 coordinate 38,286,861, forward strand.
TAATCCCTGTCTGCTTTCTTGCAGATTGTTGATGTCCTGTCCAACCTGACTGCAGCAGTGCTCCTAACACTGGTATGTTATCACTCTTTCCTACCAGATTACATTAGTGATATATAGGTTTATTTAATATCAGATGAATGATCACAGAACTAAATCTTGAAGCGTAGTGTGGGAGTATTTTACCCAGCCACCTTTAAGGATGGTATCCTGGAAAAGATTCAGTCATCTACCTGATCCTTCCTCACCTTGCCTGTCACATTATATGAAATATAAAAACACTAGGGCCAGGTATCACCACTTATTTCCTGTATCAGTATGATTCCAATTCAATTGAATATTGATATGATTGGGGATATTTCAGTTACAGTACAAATTATTTCTTGGACATGAAAATGATTCTCAGAGGACTACTGCTGCTAATTGTACCAGCAACCCTTTAGCCTTGTGCATAATTAAAAATGTGTTTATATTAAGAATTCCGGTATGAATCCATTGCGCATATTTGGTATCTGAGAGATTAATGTGGTTAAAACTTCACAAATCCAGCAAAATATATATTACCAGATCAATCGCTGGATTTTATTAATCAATATCTCATCATTCAAATGAAGACTGATTTGAAATCAGAAATCGCTGAAAAAACAGTGCCCTTCTTTTATTTCCTGTGTAGGCAGTTACATTTTGATACAAAATACCTCAATCTTTAACACCGTCACCTTTTAGAAAAGCTAATTATTGTTTTGATCAACACCTTAAAAGTGCAGTGTCAGTATATATGTAAATGCAATCAAACAATTGTATAAGAATAGAATATTCTGGCAGCTGTAGAAGAGATCATCAGCCTGGATATGTACCATGTAATGTAAGACACGAAGACGAACACGAGACAAGAAAAACTAATTAAAAACTAAATGCAACACATCCAGAATCTAGAGTTTACATAAACAAATGTTTATAAGTTTGAAGATAGAATACTGTCTTTGTAACTTTTTTTTAATTATATTTTTTAATATATATCAAAGGATTAGTGAATAATCGCATTCTTTTTTATCTAAATCTTAGAAAATGTCCCAACTTTTCTGGAGGGGTTGTACTTTGATATGACTGCACTTGATGATGATTTCACTTGTTTTTATGTTTGTTTTTTCCATGCAGCGAGGTCAAAATACAGATAGCGGGAGTATCTGCCGTGAAGCATCTTTTGAAGGAATTAGCCGGTATGTGTAATATTTTGCATTAACATAATTGTACTTTGTTTGTGGAGGTTATTGGGTTTTTTGTTTGTTTTTTATTCCAAGGATACAACAGACTCGCATGTATACTGATTAACCCAATTCTAAATATAATTTAATTAAGTAAACAATCTTGCTTTTGTTTCTTACTTATCCCTTAATGGCAATGTAACTGTTGTTGATCTGTGTTTGGTTGTAGCTCCATGACTTGATTTGTGTATTACAAAACAATAATAACAAGAACAGCAGCAAAGTCCTCAGTTCTCATTCTGCTTGACTTGTCAGCTGCGTTTGACAAAGTTAACCATCATCCTCCTCTCTACTCTCTCTAAAATGGGCATCTCTGGCTTGGCTCTGTCCTGGTTTGATTCCTACCTCAAAGGACGCTCATTCAGTGTATCCTGGCATGGACAGTTGTCTTCTTTGTCTTGCCTCACCACAGGGGTTCCCCAGGGCTCAGTGCTGGGACCCCTGCTATTCGCTATCTACACCACCTCTCTGGGTGAGGTTATCCGCTCACATGGCTTTTCCTATCACTGCTATGCAGATGACACTCAGCTCTATATGTCATTTCCTCTTGATGACCCATCGGTCACTGCACGGGTCTCTGACTGCCTCTCAGACATAGCCACTTGGATGAAGGCACATCACCTCCAGCTGAACCTTTCAAAAACTGAACTGCTGGTCCTCCCTGCTAAACCTATAATACACCACAACATCAACATCGACTCCCTGTGTCTTGCCCCCACCAAGGTGGTGCGAAACTCAGGGGTGATGATTGATGACCAACTCACCTTTTCCAGTCATGTTGCCTCAGTTACCCGGTCATGCCGCTTTGCACTTCACAACATCAGAAAAATCAGACCTTATCTAACTCAACATGCCACTCAACTCCTGACACAAGCTGTTGTCATCTCAAAACTTGACTACTGTAACGCCCTCCTGACAGGCCTGCCAGCCTGCACAATAAAACCACTTCAGATGATCCAGAACACGGCAGCGCGCCTGGTCTACAACCAGCCAAAAAGGTCACATGTCACACCGCTGCTCATTGAGCTCCACTGGCTACCTGTTGCAGCCCGCATGAACACCCTGATTCAGACATATGCTACCTCACGACCGTTGCGCTCTTCCAATGAACGGCGCCTGGCTCTGCCCCCCGTTGGTCCAAGGCAGTCCAGACTCTTTGCATTTCTTGTTCCCCGCTGGTGGAACCACTACCAGTTCCAACCAGAGCAGGGGCGTCCCTCTCTACCTTTAAAAAACTCCTGAAGACCCAGCTCTTCAGAGAGCATCTCCTTTCCTAGCACCACATGATAATTCTACTCCTCAAAGAATTGTCACTAGCACTTATTGATGCACTAATAGCTCTTACTTCACTAAACCTTGATTGTTTGCTTTTACTCTTCCTGTAAGTTGCTTTGGATAAAAGCGTCTGCTAAATGACTAAATGTAAATGTAAATTCTGTGTCAAACTGTTATTGAGTCTTTAAATTCTGAAAGTCATTGCCATGTCAGAATTTTGCAAAAGTAGGGATATGGGTGTGGGTGAGAGGAAGTTACAGGGAGAAGCATTCACCCATAGAGTAAAAAGACAGAATGTGGGGGGAAGAGATTTTCCTCATTGAACTTTGGCCACAGCTTCATTTATGTTTATAACATTACTTTTTTTTTTTTACCAGCTTCCAAGTGAACAACACTCTTTTGCACCCTGTCATTGTGGAATGGTAAGTAATTAAAATGTTATAACATGACTCCAAAACCCCACACAAGTTGAGAATAAAGACTGTACTGTTGTCTTTACCTTAATTACCTAAACATTTCTTGAGACAGATTTTGCCACTTTTAACTGCCACACCTTGGCAATTACAGCTGCCCAGTCAGGTAATTGTGTGCCTGCAATCAGAAAGAGAAGCTTTCCTTTGGCTTGTTTTTCCCCTTGCAGAGCGAGAAGCCAGTCCGCACAGATGTAATGGACTTCGTGCTTGCCTGGTTGTCCTTGGCATTACAGTGTGCAGCCTCCAGATGAATTGACATTTTCTAAAATAAGGAGGAATGCTTTTCAGGCACACCTCCTGGGGAGAAAGACTTGATTGAACCCCTCTGCTCCCTCTTCTCTGTAGAGCTCACATTTATTTTTTAAATTTCATTTCATTTACTTGAGTGTAACTATTGGTAACCACTGCATTGTGTTATTTATTTTGGTTCTATTCATGTAGAAGTCCTTTATACTCTCCTGTATGAAGCCACCCAAGGTGTAGCTACTGTTATCCAACAAAAATGAATAAGAAATGGTAAGATCACCAGGAGAGAACACATTAGTTCTAATTCAGTCTCAGCTTCGATTTAAACATTACACTTTATTGTGCTCTGAAACAATTTCAGCAGTGTGTATATTAGAATGGATTTCTCAAAAGTCTATTTCTTCCTTAAGCTCAGTGTGAGAGTTGAATTGGGTGTACTCTTCGACTGTACAGTCTATAAACTGGAAGTGTATCAATCAGAATGAGAGAGCTACCCTCTCAGTTCTTGTTTCTTTCTGTGTTTGCAGCCGTCTGACTAAGACTGACATGGAGCTGGAGGTCTTGCGATACACCAACCGGATTTCCAGTGAAGCTCATAAAATGGTAAGATCTTTCTCGGACAGACAGACGATGTGCAAGGGTACTCAAATTTAAAAATTTTCAAAAACAAAAAAAGAAAGGAGCAGAAAGAAACACTCTTTATGGCAGTATCAAGCAGTTTATTGAGTTTAAAACTCGTCCAAGGATTCAAGATGTCAGGATCCTCTCAGGCTATAAACTGTTTAAATGCTATCGATTTTAACTTCATCTAGTAGCTCGGAGGCCGGCAGTTAACAGAGATAGCCTTTGACCAATAAGCTGTAACATTAAAGCAATATTTTACTTCTGCACAGGATTTCACTGTAACACCATGAATAACCTCTTCAGGGTTGAGAAGCAGTGAACCTCTCAATGTTATCTGTCCTCTTAAGTCACTGACCACTGTGAGCGTTCAATATTGTTTTCCTCCTGTTGTTCCCCCACAGTTACGAGAGTGATCATGGGATGTTTTTAAAGGTACCTCGAATTCAAGATATAATCTTCCTTGTAGGTGTAAAAACTGAAAATGTTCCCCAAAATCAGCAAGAGCTTGAAGGCACTTGCACTGACTTGTATACTCTTTCTGCCTACTTTGTGTAAATCATGCAGAATGTGTTTTCACCTAGTTGTTATTGCTATTTTGCATATAAACTGTGAGTGAATATCAAATCATCAATTAATGTACATTTAAAAAGTGTTATTAGTCATATCAGAGAGGAACTTTGGGTGTGACATAGACAGAAGGTTAAGCATTTTGAGCCACCAGTTAGGTGCACACAGAAAACAAGCATTGCTTTGTGCATAGGGTTAACATTGAGATCTTGTTTTAGTTTCATCTAAATACACATATCACACTTTCTCTCTATAGATCATGAAGAGTGTGAAACCTGGACAGAAAGAATATGAAATGGAGAGGTAAGTGGTGCAGTTTGTCAATGGATGCTCTTTTTTCATACCAGAGATGTATTATTGTAAGCCCATGTCTGTCTACTCATATCTATGGTAATATCTAAGAATGTTATACAATACAATACAATGCAACAATACAATGTTGGTACTACAGCAGCCCTAGTTAGGGCCTCAGGGCAATCGCACCGAGCACTGGTCCCATACAGCAATAGCTGTAGGCAAATTCCACTCTACAGAAATAATTTATACATAGAAATGTAGGAAAATTTGTCTTCTCACTCACAATCCTCTGGTAAAGATGTCAGAGTTATAGTTTGGGCGTAGGACGCACAGATGATCCACCAACACGCATCAACAGCCTCATTGGGTCCCATATTAAAAACGCAGGGAGATATCGGAAAAAGGGAGATTGAACAGTTTTTTTAGATCGCTCTAACAAAGCTATTTTTTCATTTTTCTTAAAAAAAAAAAACATATGTAGACGTTCAGGAAAAACTCAGGACGCTCACTCGCTTTTGGTTTTGCCAAAAATGCTTTCTGTTCGAGGCCAGAAACCTCTGGCTGCTGTCACTCTTTTCCTAACATTAACAGGTGCCAGTTATTTCTGTTGATTGCTTTGATCTGATTGCCTTTGATCTTTGATGTGATTACAGTTACAGATACACACACACATGCGCATAAGCAGGCACACTCCTCACACATGCATACACATGCTTCTAACACACACACACACACACACACACACACACACACACACACACACACACACACACACACACACATACACACATACACACTTTGAGATTAAAGGGCATAGTTTGAAATCTCTGAAGAATCTCATCATAGTGTACACACCAGCAGTAGCCCCCGTGGCCCTTTCAGAATTTCCCCATAGGAAATTTTCTAGTTTATTTTTATGATTTCATTTTTCAAATAGTCTTATTAATTTTTTTTAATGTTGATACTCCAGTAACTATATGATTTTTATTACAGGTGCACCAGAGTAAGTATTATTTTGTACATTATGTTACATAATTCAACAGGTACTGTCAGGTGTACATGACTCCTTACTGTATGCTTATGAGTAGTAAAACCATGTAAAAATCCATCATTGTTTTGAATGAACTTGCCACTGCCGCCACTTACTGTACACGTACTGCCGCTGCTCTGTTACACAGCACTACCGTCTCCTCACACTTCATTCCATAATGCCAAATTGCAATGTGAATGGACGCCAATACTACGGCGTTGCAGAATCATTATGAATATCCAAAGGCAAAATGCCGGCAGAGCTTGTTACGGCACAGAGCTCGTTTCACAGTGAAACAATTTCTGATTTACCAAAAACACACATTTCAACGGAGAAACACAAAGAACTCATAAGTGTCTGCTTGTAACTTTTAAAGTCAAGCTTGGCGCAAAACATGAAGTGTAATTAATAATAGTAAGTTAATAATGTTTTGTATGATATATCAGCTGTAGTCACCCTCATTTGCTTTTGTTGTGTAAGAAGCTGCAGGACACATGGACTTGCCATTTTACACAGATCAATAGAAGTTTAATGCACTCAAACATGTGATGATTAAACAATTAGTGCTGAATGAATTCTGAAAAGGCATGTCAGAAAGTGAGAAAGGGGACAGTCAAAGTCCCTTAGCTTATTACTGAATTCTATGATCTCTGTTGTGCTGACATTATTTAGTTTCCCTGTTCTCTGTGGGGTTTTTCTCTGAAGGCCTATTTTTATTCTTTGCAGCCTCTTCCAGCACTACTGCTACACTAAGGGAGGGATGCGCCACACCTCATACCTCTGTATCTGTGGAACGTAAGGCATTGTTGATTCATTTTTTCCCGTTTCATTTATGATAATCCACAAAAACTGTCTGCTTCAACCGTACAACATCAACTTCCTCTTTGTTGCAGGGTTGCTTTCAGATAGCAGCATCATTATAGATGAAGGATATTGAGACACAGTTGCTAATCATGCTTTGACCTTTATTTTTATTAAAGGCCATGTGTAATGAGTATTTCCTGAGAGTTTGTTGTTAGTGGAAGCAAGCTATTTTCATTTTCAAATTAAGGACATGATCATCACAGCTATTCTTTAAAAAGGCACTCTGTTTATTCTATTTAAAAGGTAAAAAGAAATCGATGAAACATTGATTTTTTAAAAATGTGTAATTTATGAGTTATATTCAGTGTAATAAACACCTTGCAGTGTAGTAGTGTCCCCCAAAAAATTTGGGGGCACTTTTATATAGTTATTAATCATGACTAAATAAAAAGCAAACTATTATCAGTTTTTTTAATTTAACAACACTGTTAAATAAATTAAATAAAAATAATAAAAATATGGCTTAATGTAGGATTAGGATATTTTCCTCAGCTGTTAAATATTATTTATTCATTTATTTAAATCTTGGGGGCTGTTATTGCCCCTCGATCAGTTTTGAGGGGCATATTTGTCTTTTGCTTATGTCTTTTCAATTCACAAATTGTGTTATTGTTTAACAACAGGGGCAATAATTCCTCCATTATCTACTACGGCCATGCTGGTGCTCCAAATGACAGCACAATTATGGATGGAGACATTTGGTGAGTAGCTTTCAGCATTTAAAAAAAAATTATTATTATTTTCAGCTGTTATTAGATGCAAGCACATCTTGTCACTGTCTGATAACTTACTCACAAACTACACAGATTCTCATAAAGGAGGAGATGTTGCACCTCTGTTGTCTATTTGTTGGAGTGCACCTAAGTGGCATTGTTACTGTTCTACTTTGTGATCTAAAGTTGTGATCTTTGGTGTTTCAGCTATGTGTGTACGTTTATTGTCCTGTAGACAACTCAAAAACAATTTGGACACAAACCCAAAGCACTTTTAAATTACATTTAACTTAATTGGTTCTGATGTTTTGTCCCCTACAGTCTGTTCGACATGGGTGGAGAGTACTACTGCTACTCCTCAGACATCACCTGCTCCTTCCCAGCCAATGGCAAGTTCACTCCAGACCAGAGGGCCATCTATGAGGCTGTCCTCAAATCCTCCCGTGATGTCATGGCTGCCATTAGACCAGGTCAGCACCTTTTACTCCAATACACTCCACTAACCTAAATAAGTGCAGAAAAGTACTAAAAATGTAATATTTTGTCCTCAAAGAAATATAATATTGTTGCTTGTTTTGTTACATTTTATAAGCTTCTTTTATCTGTACAGATAAACATGTTAATAACCATTGCTGGGGTCTTGCAAATAGTATTTCTTTGTAAACTACACTTGTAAATCAACTTAGACTATCAACATGCATACTTATAATTTAGTTCAGCTAAAATTCTGCTCTTCATTAACAGAACTGCTTGTGTTGAAGGTGTGAAGTGGACTGACATGCACCGCATGGCTGACAGGGTTCACCTTGAGGAGCTTGTGAAGATCGGCATCCTGAATGGCAGTGTGGAGGACATGATGAAGGTCCACATGGGCTCTGTCTTCATGCCCCATGGCCTGGGACACCTGCTGGGCATCGATGTGCACGATGTGGGGGGATACCCTGAGGTAAGAACACAAGATGGCCCACATCAGAACCAATTATTGGTTTGTGTTGTAACAGTCAAAGTGCACAGGCAGAAGAAGAAAACACATTCCTGTTTCTCCAATACTGACGTGTCATCAATAATGGAGAGACTCTCAGTGTAGAAGTGAGAGCGGAACAAAAAGAGGCCAAGCTGTGGGAACGAGTTCAGGATGAGGGCAGGGGAGAGGGGAAGGTAAAATGTTGTCTGAACTCTGAACACAGACAGTTTAGGTTGTGGTGGAGGATTTTGAACAGTTATGCACTTCTGACAAAGAAATGGAGAAGACAGTAAACCCATAGAAGCTTCAGTGGAACTGCTGAGTGTTCAGCAGCTGAAGGTGTCCCTGTGTGAAGCAGGGCTCGCTGTATATGAATACAATGCTCCATCTGTGGCACCTTAATTATAATCTGTCAGAGAAACTCAGATATTTTTCAAGGAACGGATTCACAAAAAGTATTGAACACTTGAAAAATGTTTACTGTGGCAGTCTCTGTGCTTATGGAGCAAACTACATTTAGTCTGGGCTGCAGATAACTACAGCAGATTTTATATCCCAAAAAATTAAAGTTCAATACTATTATCAAAAAGTGTTATTGCAGAGTCTTTTCAACTGTGTAGCTCTGGTTTCAACAAAATTGTACGGCTGTCCAGGGGGTGGAGCGTATCAATGAGCCTGGACTGACGAATCTTCTGATGGGCCGCCTGGTGCAGGAGAGGATGGTCCTCACCGTGGAGCCTGGCATATACTTCATCAACTACCTGCTGGATCAGGCCCTGGCCAACCCCACCCAGAGCTGCTTCATTAACAACCAAGTGCTGGCTCGCTTCCGCGGCTTTGGAGGGGTCAGTCTGCTTCCATACTTTTATTTGGTTGTGTTTGTTACATTGGATTCACAAGAGGGGTCAATATTCATGTATATTTCAGACCTGAGGAATCAGAAAAGGTTTCTGAAGTCGTAATGGAAACCGAATGTTTTACAGTTTTTTTTTCATGAAAAAAATTCTGAACTGAAAAGTATTGTGAGGTCACAGACATTAATTAAATTTTAGGTCAGAGCCATGATGAATCTTATGGTTGTAAAATTCATAAAATGTGAGCTCTGTTAACATGGTAGCTTCATTAGCCTAGCACAATAGCACTGATCTAATATACATTGACCAGGGGCAGTTCTGGTCTTAATGTTAATGTCCACCTGTAAAAAGTGGTTTAGATAAAATGGCAAAACTGGGGAATCATCCACAGCCTGTGTCTGTTATCTTTATCACTGTTATATTTCTTCTCATATCATTAGACATAAATGGCATGAGAAGAATGATTACCAGTATCATACAATTGTAGAGGAAGAATATTCCTATAATGTCTGACTGACTACTGTGTCACTACTGTGTGCAGGTTCGTATTGAAGAAAACATCGCTGTGACAGCTGATGGTATAGAGCTGCTGACCTGCGTCCCTCGCACCGTGGAGGAGATTGAGGCTTTCATGGCCGAATCTGCAAAACCTTTCAGCCCCATCGTTAGTCAGAAATTCTGAATAATGTTTCACAATAAAGACCTGTATGCTGCAATATCATTATCTAACTGCAGATAAACAACATAGAATATTATTTGTGTACTCTCACATCACACTTAAAACTAAAGATTTTAATTTTTTATCTGATGAGCAAAAAAGTTTCATACAATATCTTTTACAGAGCTTTTATAATATTTTGAAAATTGTGATAAATGTTCGAATCACCTTAAGGGACAAACTCTACCTCAGTACATGCAATGTATTTATATACCTCCTGGAATGAGCCTTTTTTTTAAATAAATACTTTTTATTCTTATATTTTCCCCTTTGTAATCTTTGATTCACTGATTCTTCTTTGATTTAAGATGGAGCATTAAATCAACATCTATATTATAAAATGTGGAATGTCTTAAATATGTTTGTTTTAAGGGGAGCTGCCATTATGATGGATGACTTAAATCATGGACATATTTATTTATCCTATGTATGATGTAAAACTGAATCTATTCAGGAATCCAGGATGGAAAGTATTTTGTAAAATATACAAAATGATAATGGGTCGTATTTCAGACAAGGTTCTTGAAAACTTGAAATTTTAAATGTATCTTTAAAGTGGTGGAGTCTGGTTCTGTTCTTGGATGTTCAGTCAGGCTCATTCAGAATCCACTCATAGATTCAATCAACTGCCCAACTGAGTCATACTGAAGTTAAACACTGATGCACTCAGTACACAGTACTGATGGAGAAGAGGTACATTCATAGTGATGAGGTGGAACTGATAACATAATACAAGAACAGTTGGATATTTGAGAGATGGGTAATTTTACCAAGAAAAGTATACACAAGCAAGGTTAGATTAGGTCTAGAGAAATGGATGGGTTAACAACTTTGGTTTAAAATTAAGCTAACTACTGAGTACCAATTTAACAGGGAATGGATCATATTGTCAAAAGCTGGAAAAATTGGGAAAAAATTATTTTCCCTTACTTTTGTGGCAGCATCACCAGCTGCAGCCAAGGTTTGTGGTGTGCTTTATGTTTGTACAACTACCGTATGTCTGTATTATTAAAATGATCAGTTATCAGATATCTTGCATTTTTACAAAACAAGGGTGTTAAAATAAAACCGACTACAGAAAAGTGTTAAGTATGTTAAGTTGATCTAAATGTAAAAGCCACACTTGCAAGTATTGGCCAGCAGGGGCCGCTGTCATTCTTTAATGAAAAATGGTGATTTACTGTATACTACAGACATGCTGCACATTTATTAATTAAATTATTGCACCATGGCATCAGTCAGGATGGGATCTGACACTTTTATTCATTACAAGAAAAAAAGTAAATCTAATTTTATAAATGTATTTTGCATTTTATTCCCCTTGGTGAGCATTTCACACTTTGGGTACTTTGAGTTTCAGCCCTACTCTATCTTCTCTAGAGCCCCATATCAGACTTAAAACTTTATAATAACAAACTTGGGACCTATGGCATTCACAGGATGTATGGCTTCCTTAGGTATATTGACAATTAGCTGGTTTCCCAGCACTTCCCAGAACTGAAGTCACAGAACAGTTACAGCAAGCTTGTTTGAAAAACTCACTGACCTAAGCACCTTCTTCAGCATAACAAAAAACATAGAAAAAGAACTGAAACCAGATATCATGTGGTACTCTACAAGGTCACATGTTAATTGGCTTTTCCTCTTTTAAATACACACACACGTATATATGTGTATACATACACACACACACACACACACACACATATATATATATATATATATATATATATATATATACATACATGGAAAAAAACGAATTAGGAAGCCTACTCAAAAATGTAATAACGAGGCAAAAACCACAAACGGTTTACATTCTACTGCAAAAACACATTGCATGTGTGGCTTTTGTATTGTACTGTACTAGCACTAAAATAATTTGCAACGACAGCAATCTACGTGCAATGTGACATTCAGGGATGGAGGATTTTTTTTCCCCACCAATATATACACTGGCAAGTGGGCCTGCATGTTTCGACCCCTCGTCTTTCTATTTTTCATTTTAACGGTTATTCATTTCTTGAATTGACTGCAGCACTTCGTAAATGACAGTCGAATTTGGAAAAATAAGATCCTGACAGCCTGTGTATATAACTACTCCGTTGAAGCTGGTACTTCCTGAAGACCTGAACGCAACGCAACGCCGTATAAAGTTCACGTGATTTCTGTCAGCACGTGACAGTCTGGACCAGCGCATCAACATGGCTGCAGCATCACAGTGAGTTGAGCTTTATGAATCTTTTTTGACAGCGCTATGACTGACTAGAAATGTGTTTCTTTCATGTCAGATAATAAAGAGTCGTGTTAACTTTAACTGTCAAAAATGTGTTACTAAACACAGAGGTTTAACTGCGCTAAGCTCACGAGCTTGTCTGATAAATAACTGCTGCCACGCAGATGGACCTTTACTGCACTTTCTGTCAACCTGCGTAACTACACTATTGATATTTGTAGAAATACTGAATATTACATAATGTACAGTCTTAGATATAGAACACATTTTCACGAAAGCCCAAATTGAAAGCACTGAAATTTTACAGAATAAAAGTCTTACTTTCAATGAAGGTAATGGTAAAGTGAATGGGAAAATATAACTGCTTTTTGTTGTCTCATGAGCATATAATTACTGTTGTTGAATTATGTTACAATCATGAAATAATTATAGAAGTGATCTTGATAGACCAACCTTCATTTTATTGTCATCATGGCACAACCCAGGCAGACTTCTTTAGATAAAACAATACAATAATCTGCTGTGGTAATCAACGTTGTCAGCAGTTATAAAGTTATAAAGTTGTCTCTATCTGCCAGAGGTTGGAACAGACATTAGATGCACTTTATGACATAATGTAATCCATTGCAACACTAGACTTTCCTTCAAAAATTAACATAGTTTAACAAGAACCTCACAATCATAAAAATGGGTGTGCATATTACATTTCACGTTCTTTTTTTTTACGCTGGGCTACTGTCTGCAGGGTAGTGGGATTGCAGTATGTCTACCTCCTTCAATAATAAAAAATTTAACCACCTTACTGGGGCTGATCTGTCCTCACTGATACACAGTTAAACTTGTGTACTCCACAGAAATCTTTGAGCCATAAAATACTCTGAGGTTGGATTAACCTTTGGAAAAGTCTAAGCTGAATCAGATATGTTATGTTTTCTTATCTTATCAGAATAGCCGTGGGACAGAGACCAAGACCTATAACCAAGACCTATCACTTACAAAGATGTCTGTCTGTCTGTCTGTCTATGGCTTAACTCTTTCTGAAGCAGACTGGACAGAGGTTCATGCGCCACTCCAGGCTGAAATGTGCTGACCGAATCCTGAGGAACTAAAAACATAATGGGTCCTGTTAAAGCGGAGTAGCTAAACAACTTCCCAAATAATTTGCTATCAAAGCTGTGCAGTTAATGACAGTGTTCTAATCTTAACTAATCTTGACCTGGAGTCCTTCAACTGCAAGTCTGTCCCTTCAAACAGTACTGCATCCTATGTTCTCTCTGTCCTTTCAGACCTGTCTTCTGGCTGGGTAATGACACCCTGAGGGTGTCCGCTGCTCTGTTTGCCGAGAACCGTCGGCGACTTTGCAAAGGGCTGAAAGACAAAGATGGAGTGGTGTCACAGTCAGTGGTGGTGCTGCAGGGAGGAGAGCAGAAGCAGAGGTACTGCACCGACACAGACCTGCTTTTCAGACAGGTAGGTAGTCTGTAGTTGACTCTAGGATCAGAGCAAAACTGGCTGAGGTGGGGTCAAGGTCTTCCATTTATTAATTTATCCATTTAATTTATCCGTCCATCCATTCATGAACCCGAAACAAGCGGTGAGTTTAAGTCCCTCCATTATGTCCTGTCAGTCTCCTTTTAGTTAGTTATGTCCAATTCCTAAAGCTTTTCAAACAAGGTGACACAAAAACCTCACCTGGCTTCTCCAAAAATAAAGTCCAACTCTCAGCTTTTTTTGCAGCGTTAATCTTTTTGCCCTGTCAAATCATGTAGGCCAGCCACTCTACAGAGAAATAACTTATGTTCATGAGCTATTTTTTCCCTAACATTCCTATCTCAGCTTGTGACTATAATTGGTTTGAGACAAAAATCAAAGGACTCATTAAAAGTGTTGTATTCTTGTTGTTGAGCTCTTTATTCACCTCTGCAAACTGGTCTCACCAAGGACAACGTTGTACTTATGTAATATTCTGAGCAGAAGTAACTTTCTCTTCTAGCGGACTATTCTAATCTCCCGCACTAATGCTCTGACTGATTCTTTTAATTCTGCAGGAGTCTTTCTTCCACTGGGCTTTTGGAGTAACCGAGCCTGACTGCTATGGAGCCATTGATGTGGACTCTGGGAAATCCATCCTTTTTGTTCCCAAACTGCCCGAGAGCTATGCTACTTGGATGGGAGAGTGAGTCACACTAATCTTCAAAGAGCGTTGTACATGGCCAACAATCGTCACCAGCTGCTCCATAGCTGTGAGCTGAAACTTGAAGAAAGGGTTGACAAAGTCATGTGCTGCACAGTTACATCTTTTACACCCAGTATAAACATGTTTTATTTTAAATGCCACCATGACCAACCATTTAAGATCTAGATTTCACCAAAACCACCTCAGACATGTTGGACTATACTGATACCAAAGTGTGCTTCAGTATTTCCAGTCCATGTCCTAAATGTGTAAAGAGCAACTTGCTGTGTTTAAGTATTTCTTAAAGTTTTTACTTGTTTTTTGATCATCCGCAAGAGGAATAAGAAGAAATCCACAGTATAACAGTAGTGCTCGGTGCGATTGCCCCGAGGCCCTAATTATAAGACCTTGCAGATAACACTATTTAATCATTTTATTGCTGATGTTATGATTTAATGTAATCTGAAGGCTCTTGTTTGCTTTTGCCTGATCTATAAACCTCAAAGCATCTTTCGTCATCTTACATTCATAAAAAAAAATACTTTTTCACTTAAAAGTTGCTTTGCCAGCACTTGAAAAGCTGTGTCCTTCATTATTAGTTTTACTTTCTCCCTTTTGATCTTTGTCCTGAATACTATAGTTGTGATAATTTCTACCTAAACTGCAACAAAACTCGTGCATTGTGTTTTTAGAGATTGATTTCTTGAAATGCATAATATAGGATAGAGTATAAGTCTCTTTTTGTTGACTTTAATTTTATTAGTTGTGTCTTTTGCATCTATTGACAGGATCTTTCCTAAAGAGCACTTCAAGGAGAAGTATGCTGTGGATGAGGTGCATTACACCTGTGACGTAAGTCTGCCTGTGCTGGTCTGTAGAGTGTAGTGTGTGTGTGACCATTTTCTCTGTGAAGTGACTGAACCTTGATGTTCAGCCATGAAGTTACAGCATTCGTGCCTCTGTGGATTGTTTAAAATGTGAAAGTCATCATTCTGTTATATGAACCACCTGGCAAAGGTATTGTTGCCAGCAGAATTGCCTACATTTTTGGATTTATTTTATTTTTGTAGTCGGACCTCCTGCAGTAGTTGACATTGTTTATATTTTTAGTTCCAATCATGTAGTTCATGACTGAGAAAATGTGGACAGTAAAAAGTTAAAGGTCTCCAAATTAAAGATATTCAGTCAAAAAAATGAAATAAATTGAAATACTGCAGCTAGTCATTGCCTCATCGGACCCTTGCTTAAGTGAGAATGATATCAGCATTTTAAAATGTTTAGTATAAGCATTTAATCTACTAATAAAAACAATGCTCAATATCACCAATGTCTGTGAGCACTAATCCAGGGATCTGTTATCTGACATTTAGGCTGTTGGCAGCAGAGTAATAAAGTCGCTTGAGGTTTGTCATTCAGTCTGCTGCTGAGTACCAGAGAGACCACGTAGCCACAACGGTGTCTGCCACAGTGACCTTTATTCTGCAGACTGAGAGCTGGAGGAGACAGGTGCTCGTTGTCTCTGCAGCTCTACTGTGTCTCAGTCTTCTAATTAATCCCTGTCTGCTTTCTTGCAGATTGTTGATGTCCTGTCCAACCTGACTGCAGCAGTGCTGCTAACACTGGTATGTTATCACTCTTTCCTACCAGATTACATTAGTGATATATAGGTTTATTTAATATCAGATGAATGATCACAGAACTAAATCTTGAAGTGTAGTGTGGGAGTATTTTACCCAGCCACCTTTAATGATGGTATCCTGGAAAAGATCCAGTCATCTACCTGATCCTTCCTCACCTTGCCTGTCACATTATATGAAATATAAAAACACTAGGGCCAGGTATCACCACTTATTTCCTGTATCAATATGATTCCAATTCAATTGAATATTGATATGATTAGGGATATTTCAGTTACAGTACCAATTATTTCTTGGACATGAAAATAATTCTCAGAGGATTACTGCTGCTAATTGTACCAGCAACCCTTTAGCCTTGTGCATAATTAAAAATGTGTTTATATTAAGAATTCAGGTATGAATCCATTGCGCATATTTGGTATCTGAGAGATTAATGTGGTTAAAACATCACAAATCCAGGAAATATGTATTACCAGATCAATATCTCATCATTCAAATGAAGACTGATTTGAAATCAGAAATCGCCGAAAAAACAGAGCACTTCTTTTATTTTCTGTGTAGGCAGTTACATATTGATACAAAATACCTCAATCTTTAACACCGTCACCTTTTAGAAAAGCTAATTATTGTTTTGATCAACACCTTAAAAGTGCAGTGTCGGTATACATGTAAATGCAATCAAACAATTGTATAAGAATAGAATATTCTGGCAGCTGTAGAAGAGATCATCAGCCTGGATATGTACCATGTAATGTAAGACACTGAAAAACTAAATGCAACACATCCAGAATCTAGAGTTTACAGAAACAAAGTTTGAAGATAAAATACACTGTCTTTGTAACTTTTTTTAAATTATATTTCTTAATATATATCAGAAAGGATTAGTGAACAATCGCATTCTTTTTTATCTAAATCTTAGAAAATGTCCCAACTTCTCTGGAGGGGTTGTACTTTGATATGACTGCACTTGATGATGATTTCACTTGTTTTTGTGTTTGTTTTTTCCATGCAGCGAGGTCAAAATACAGATAGCGGGAGCATCTGCCGTGAAGCATCTTTCGAAGGAATTAGCCGGTATGTGTAATATTTTGCATTAACATAATTGTACTTTGTTTGTGGAGGTTATTGGGTTTTTTGTTTGTTTTTATTCCAAGGATACAACAGACTCATGTATACTGATTAACCCAATTCTAAATATAATTTAATTAAGAGAACAATCTTGCTTTTGTTTCTTACTTATCCCTTAATGGCAATGTAACTGTTGTTGATCTGTGTTTGGTTGTAGCTCCATGACTTGATTTGTGTATTAAAAATAAATAAATTCTGTCTCAGTTTGGCCACAGCTTCATTTATGTTCATAACTTTTTTTTTTTTTACCAGCTTCCAAGTGAACAACACTCTTTTGCACCCCATCATTGTGGAATGGTAAGTAATTAAAATGTATGTTATAACATGACTCCAAAACCCCACACAAGTTGAGAATAAAGACTGTACTGTTGTCTTTACCTTAATTACCTAAACATTTCTTCAGACAGATGTTTGCCACTTTTAACTGCCACACCTTGGCAATTACAGCTGCCCAGTCAGGTAATTGTGTGCCTGCAATCAGAAAGAGAAGCTTTTCTTTGGCTTGTTTTTCCCCTTGCAGAGCGAGAAGCCAGTCCGCACAGATGTAATGGACTTCGTGCTTGCCTGGTTGTCCTTAGCATTACAGTGTGCACCCTCCAGAAGAATTGACATTTTCTAAAATAAGGAGGAATGCTTTTCAGGCACACCTCCTGGGGAGAAAGACTTGATTGAACCCCTCTGCTCCCTCTTCTCTGTAGAGCTCACATTTATTTTTTAAATTTCATTTCATTTACTTGAGTGTAACTATTGGTAACCACTGCCTTGTGTTATTTACTTTGGTTCTATTGGTGTAGAAAACCTTTATACTCTCCTGTATGAAGCCACCCAAGGTGTAGCTGTTATCCAACAAAAATGAATAAGAAATGGTAAGATCACCATGAAAGAACACATTAGTTCTAATTCAGTCTCAGCTTCGATTTAAATATTACACTTTATTGTGCTCTGAAACAATTTCAGCAGTGTGTATATTAGAATGGATTTCTCAAAAATCTATTTCTTCCTTTAGCTCAGTGTGAGAGTTGAATTGGGTGTACTCTTCGGCTGTACAGTCTATAAACTGGAAGTGTATCGATCAGAATGAGAGACATACTGTCTCAGTTCTTGTTTCTTTCTGTGTTTGTAGCCGTCTGACTAAGACTGATATGGAGCTGGAGGTCTTGCGATACACCAACCGGATTTCCAGTGAAGCTCATAAAATGGTAAGATCTTTCTCGGACAGACAGAAGATGTGCAAGGGTACTCAAATTTAAAAATGTTCAAAAACAAAAAAAGAAAGGAGCAGAAAGAAACACTCTTTATGGCAGTATCAAGCAGTTTATTGAGTTTAAAACTCGTCCAAGGATTCAAGATGTCAGGATCCTCTAAGGCTATAAACTGTTTAAATGCTATCGATTTTAACTTCATCCAGTAGCTCGGAGGCCGGCAGTTAACAGAGATAGCCTTTGACCAATAAGCTGTAACATTAAAGCAATATTTTACTTCTGCACAGGATTTCACTGTAACACCATGAATAACCTCTTCAGGGTTGAGAAGCAGTGAACCTCTCAATGTTATCTGTCCTCTTAAGTCACTGACCACTGTGAGCATTCAATATTGTTTTCCTCCTGTTGTTCCCCCACAGTTACGAGTGATCATGGGATGTTTTTAGAGATATCTCAAATTCAAGATATAATACTAAAATAATATGTAAAAACTGAAAATGTTCCCCAAAATCAGCAAGAGCTTGAAGGCACTTGCACTGACTTGTATACTCTTTCTGCCTACTTTGTGTAAATCATGCAGAATGTGTTTTCACCTAGTTGTTATTGCTATTTTGCATATAAACTGTGAGTGAATATCAAATCATCAATTAATGTACATTTAAAAAGTGTTATTAGTCATATCAGAGAGGAACTTTGGGTGTGACGTGGACAGAAGGTTAAGCATTTTGAGCCACCAGTTAGGTGCACACAGAAAACAAGCATTGCTTTGTGCATAGGGTTAACATTGAGATCTTGTTTCAGTTTCATCTAAATACACATATCACACTTTCTCTCTATAGATCATGAAGAGTGTGAAACCTGGACAGAAAGAATATGAAATGGAGAGGTAAGTGGTGCAGTTTGTCAATGGATGCTCTTTTTTCATACCAGAGATGTATTATTGTAAGCCCATGTCTGTCTACTCATATCTATGGTAATATCTAAGAATGTTATACAATACAATGCAACAATACAATGTTGGTACTACAGCAGCCCTAGTTTATTTTTATTATTTCATTTTTCACATAGTCTTAATTTTTTTGTATAGAAATTATGCTGATAGTCAATTTAGTTTCTTTGTTAGTATCACTAGATCACCCACCTTTTTTTCTTTTTTGAATGTTCACTTATTTGACATAACCAGATGGGAAAGCTTATAACATTAAAACTGTATGGCCAAAAGGCATAATATCGTCTAGTTTCTTTGGCATGTGGCTAACAGACTCTGACTTTATTTATAATAAGTCATTTTTAAGTAACAACCAAGATGTGCTTCATGCCGGAACTGTTCAAAAAACATAATAGATTCAACATCTTTATAACCACATCTGTAACTGTGAACATGATACGGCTTCAACTCATTAAACTCAACATGAAAAATGTCCACTACTTTGGGTTACCCCCTGCTGGGTCAGAGCAGTTTGAAAAAGAAGCATCATGCCCTTAGCTTACTACTGAATTCTATGATCTCTGTTGTGCTGACATTATTTAGTTTCCCTGTTCTCTGTGGGGGTTTTTCTCTGAAGGCCTATTTTTATTCTTTGCAGCCTCTTCCAGCACTACTGCTACACTAAGGGAGGGATGCGCCACACCTCGTACACCTGTATCTGTGGAACGTAAGGCATTGTTGATTCATTTTTTTTACCCTTTTCATTTTTAACTGAAACTAAAATTATGCTTCTCCAAAGTTGCATGTAAACCTAAATGCCATGTAAATAAATTTTCAGGATGCAGAGGAAAGACATTACATTGTCATTATGGATGAAGAATTTTAAGATGATGTCGCTAATAAATGCTTTGGCCTTATATTTTTAAGGCTATGTGTACTTCCTGGGGATTGGTTTTTAGTTGAAGCAACTGTCATTTCCAATTCATTTTGAAAAAATTATTATCACATACATTCTTTAAAAAGGCACTGTGTGACTGGGAGGGGAAAAACAGCTTAGTTACTGATTAGGGTGTTGGCCTAAGCTGGTAAATTTTTAAAAAAAATGTTTGTTTTGTTTTTATCTTGGAGGGTATTACTTCCCCTTGATCTCAGTTATTTTGGGCATTGTGAAATTTGTAATATTTTTTTTCCCCTTAATTTCTGATGCTGGTCACACTGTATGTCTTTTTTATATATATTGTCTTATAATTTAACAACAGGGGCCATAATTCCTCAGTTCTCCACTACGGCCATGCTGGTGCTCCGAATGAAAAGACAATTACAGACGGAGACATGTGGTGAGTAGCTTTCAGCTCAGTAACTTACTCACAAACTACACAGATTCTCATAAAGGAGGAGATGTTGCACCTCTGTTGTCTATTTGTTGAAGTTCACCTAAGTGGCATTGTTACTGTTCTACTTCAGTTGTGATCTTTGGTGTTTCAGCTATGTGTGTACGTTTATTGTCCTGTAGACCACTCAAAAACACTTTGGACACAAAC
Organism: Centropristis striata; assembly: GCF_030273125.1. Classification (NCBI taxonomy): domain Eukaryota; kingdom Metazoa; phylum Chordata; class Actinopteri; order Perciformes; family Serranidae; genus Centropristis; species Centropristis striata. The sequence continues at coordinate 38,307,593 of NC_081518.1, forward strand.
CTAAAGCACTTTTAAATTACATTTGACTTAATTGGTTCTGATGTTTTGTCCCCTACAGTCTGTTCGACATGGGTGGAGAGTACTACTGCTACTCCTCAGACATCACCTGCTCCTTCCCAGCCAATGGCAAGTTCACTCCAGACCAGAGGGCCATCTATGAGGCTGTCCTCAAATCCTCCCGTGATGTCATGGCTGCCATTAGACCAGGTCAGCACCTTTTACTCCAATACACTCCACTAACCTAAATAAGTGCAGAAAAGTACTAAAAATGTAATATTTTGCCCTCAAAGAAATATAATAGTGTTGCTTATTTTGTTACATTTTATAGGCTTCTTTTTTCTGTACAGATAAACATGTTAATAACCATTGCTGAGGTCTTGCAAATAGTATTTCTTTGTAAACTACACTTGTAAATCAACTTAAAGACTAGGGTTAGATTCATACCCACATTTTGAGAGCCTTGGGCAAAAAATATCAACATGCACACTTATAATTTAGTTCAGCTAAAATTCTGCTCTTCATTAACAAAACTGCTTGTGTTGAAGGTGTGAAGTGGACTGACATGCACCGCATGGCTGACAGGGTTCACCTTGAGGAGCTTGTGAAGATCGGCATCCTGAATGGCAGTGTGGAGGACATGATGAAGGTCCACATGGGCTCTGTCTTCATGCCCCATGGCCTGGGACACCTGCTGGGCATCGATGTGCACGATGTGGGGGGATACCCTGAGGTAAGAACACAAGATGGCCCACATCAGAACCAATTATTGGTTTGTGTTGTAACAGTCAAAGTGCACAGGCAGAAGAAGAAAACACATTCCTGTTTCTCCAATACTGACGTGTCATCAATAATGGAGAGACTCTCAGTGTAGAAGTGAGAGCGGAACAAAAAGAGGCCAAGCTGTGGGAACGAGTTCAGGATGAGGGCAGGGGAGAGGGGAAGGTAAAATGTTGTCTGAACTCTGAACACAGACAGTTTAGGTTGTGGTGGAGGATTATGAACAGTTATGCACTTCTGACAAAGAAATGGAGAAGACAGTAAACCCATAGAAGCTTCAGTGAAACTGCTGAGTGTTCAGCAGCTGAAGGTGTCACTGTGTTTAGCACAGTTTCAAGCAGGGCTTGCTGTATATGACTACAGTGCTCTGTCTGTGGACACATGACAAACTACATTGTTGAATAACTTCAGTGTTACAGTTGTGAGAGAACTTTCTGTTTTTGTTTCTGTCGAGAATTGCTAGTTCTCTGAATTTCAGAACTGGTGTAATGAATCAAAACCTTTCCTTCATGCAACATGGAGAGAAGACCATAGTCATTTTCTCCAAATCATCTAGAACGCAAAGTTCCTGCCCTCGGGATACAACTGCTACAGTCATTAAAACTCGACTGCTCCTCCATTGACATGCAGTCTTGTACATACCCTCACCTAAAGCAGTGCCATCTCTAAAATATTCATTCACATATAACCAAATTTTTTCCCAAATAAGCATATGGCTTAATGAATGTCAGCAGTGATCTTAAAAGGTTCAGCTAAAACATATTCAAGAAAAACCCTTAATTGTAATCTGCCTGAGATACGTAGATATTTTACAGTTTGAAGAATAGATTCACAAAAGGGATTTTATATTTGAAAAATGTTTCCTGCAGCAGTCCCTGTGCTTATGGAGCAAGTTTCACTTAGTCTGGGCAGAAGAGTGTTACTACGGAGTCTTTTAAACTGTTTAGCTGTGGTTTAAACAAATTGTACTGTCCAGGGGGTGGAGCGTATCAATGAGCCTGGACTGAGGAGTCTTCGGATGGGCCGCCTTGTGCAGGAGAGGATGGTCCTCACCGTGGAGCCTGGCATATACTTCATCAACCACCTGCTGGATCAGGCCCTGGCCAACCCCACCCAGAGCTGCTTCATTAACAACCAAGTGCTGGCTCGCTTCCGCGGCTTTGGAGGGGTCAGTCTGCTTCCATACTTTTATTTGGTTGTGTTTGTTACATTGGATTCACAAGAGGGGTCAATATTCATGTATATTTCAGACCTGAGGAATCAGAACATTAACATTTTTCTTAAGTTGTAGAAGCAGAATGTTTTACAGTTTTTTTTTTTTTGTTTTTTGTTTTTTGTTTTTTAAATGTGTCTAACCACTCATGTATCTTGCCCTATTGGACTTACTGTGTCTGATCTCAGCCACTAATTTGGCGAGTAATCATACATTGTAGGTTAAGAATGACAATCAATATTATGAAATTGTACAGGAAAAAGTTGAATATTCTTGTAATGACTGTGTACATTTACATTTAAGTAATGGCATTCAGAGAAAATGTTAAGTTCAAAGACTTCTATGTGAATACAAATATTTTTAGTGACAGATCAAGCTCGTATTCAACATATGAATCCTTCTGTGGGTTGACATTTTTGCATTGACTAAGTTTGGCTTTGCAAGCTTGCTTCTACCACGTTTGACTACTGTCTCACTACTGTGTGCAGGTTCGCATTGAAGACGACATCGCTGTGACAGCTAATGGTATAGAGCTGCTGACCTGCGTCCCTCGCACCGTGGAGGAGATTGAGGCTTTCATGGCCGACTCTGCAAAACCTTTCAGCCCCATCGTTAGTCAGAAATTCTGAATGATGTCTCACAATAAAGACCTGTATGCTGCAATATCATTGTCTAAGTGCAGATAAACAACAAAGAATAGAATTTGGTGAAATGTATTGCTCTCACTTTCAAATCACACTTATACAACAGATACAATCAAGATTTTCATAAAGCAGTAGCACTAACATATGACAGTAACCAAAAAAATGCATGCAAAGTTTCATACAGTATATTTTATAAAGCTTTCATAATTGAAAATAAGGGACAAACTCTACACTAATACACCAAAAGTATTAATTGATGTGCCTCCTGGAACGAGCTTTTTTTTTTTAAATAAATAATTTCTATATTTTCCTCTTTGTAAACTTTGATTCACACAAAAAAATGCTTTGAAATTGATTTAAATAAACATCTGAATTTGCAACGCTGTGCAGAAATTTTTTTTGTTCATTTAGTTGGTATTTTGCAGAAGTTTTCGCAGAAGTATTGTAAGACCGCTTGAAGGGCAGACCTAATTGATAAACATCAATCCTTGAATGCTTCAATCAACTGCAAAATTGTTAAGTTAAACATTGGTACAGTAGTAATGGATGAGACGGGTACTTACAGTGATCAGGAGGAACTGTTAACAAAATACAAGAACAGTTGATCATTTGAGAGGTGGGTAACTTTATCATGAAAAATATATACAATGAAGTTTATTAGGGGCCTAGAGAAAAGGAAGGGTTAACACCTTTGTTTGAGTTTAAATAAAGCATATTCTTAGCTACTGAGTACCAATTGAGCAGGGTCATATTTTGATCATATTGTCAAAAGCTGAGCTGGAAAATGTATACTTTTCCATTACATCTGTGGCAACAACACCAGCAGCAGCCAAGGTTGGTGGTGTGCTTTGCGTTTGTACAACTTCGTCTGTATTATTAAAATGAGTGTTTGTCAGATACCATGAGTTGTTCAAAAACAAAGATGTTAAAATAAAACATAACCCTGTTAAAATAATCATAATCATCTAACTCATTTTTTCAAGTTTTGCAGGAAACACAAAAGATTTCATCAAAAGTGTAACATATGACATTTATTGATCATTTCACTCAAAAAGGATGTAACAAAGGATGGCTATTGGCATAGTAATAACACTGTGTCTAAATTATGTAACTTAAGAGAAATAAATTATGTGTCATTATGTAGACACCTTAGAGTAAAGTGTTACCAATATTAGTGTCAACAATAAAACACTGATAAACTAAACAATCTCCCTCTAGCTCTTCTTTGCCAGGTTCTTATCTGATGCCCATGAATGCGGCAAATTGTCAAAGAAGTGATGATCTTAAAGGGGTAAAACCACATGATCTGATCAACTGTGGATGTAGGCGATTTTACCATAGGTGGCCGGTGTTATATCCCTACTGGTTTCCACACCAACTGGTTTCCGTACGCGTGCGTGCATCAACATCCGCAGCTGTGGCCCCCCTCGGTCAACAGATTCGTCACATATTTATAAACATAATACCTGGCGTTTTACGAGTCGCATCTGCTATCTACTGTGGGGAACATCATTGAATAAGTGAACACTACATCACAGCTGCCTATAAAAAAAAGAAATGTATGAAAATAAAATGTTTGCGAGATCGGTAAGAGCTGGATTCGAACTTACATAAGCAAAGCAAAAGCAAACAAGCGGTCGAGACACGGGCAGTGAGAGAGAGAGAGGGAGAAACGTGATAAATATGTTCGGTATTTGTTTGTGTTCAGCTCAAGGAAACCAGTTGTTTTAGATCGAGCCAAAACAAAATGTTACCTGGACACTGACGTAAGCAACTTGAAGGATAAATAATTGAAGGCATGGAGAATAAGAGAAGATGAATGGCTTAACTTGTAAAGCTGATGTATAATATGCTACTTAATTTTGCTTATGCGAGTTCGAATCCAGCTCTTACCGATCTCGCAAACATTTTATTTTCATACATTTCTTTTTTTTATAGGCAGCTGTGATGTAGTGTTCACTTATTCAATGATGTTCCCCACAGTAGATAGGAGATGCGACTCGTAAAAAGGCCAGGTATTATGTTTATAAATATGTGACGAATCTGCTGACAGAGGGGGGGCCACAGCTGCGGATGCATAGTGCGGATGTTGACGCACGCACGTGTACGGAAACCAGTTGGTGTGGAAACCAGGCGGCAATCTCCGTGCCTGAGCATGGAGGCCAACCAGGAAGTGCATTAAGCCTGCAATTCACCGAAAATTCCAGTAGGGGGTGCTAAATTTGGCTGCAAAAAAAATCTGCCCATTCATTTCAGTGCAAAATTTGACAACATCTCACTTGATATTTTACCTCAGAAAAAAGAAGAAATTTTCAGGACAACATTATGGTTTCAATCGCTAGTAAAAAAAATCATCTTCAAGACAATTTGATGTCAATAGTTCTAATAATGGCCCCATTTAGAAGAAAATAGAAGATAAAGAATGGTATGATTTGGGGCGTGGCTACCTTTGATTGACAGGTCACTGACAAGGCGAGCCGTCACCAGGAGAGAAGCAGAGCAATGCGTATCCACGGCAACGTGTCAATAAAGTTATATATAGCGTTATATAGATATGAAAAAAGGACGTTTACCGATTTGGTCACATAACTTTGACCCTTTCACAATGTATTTTCACTTAATGACAGTTTATTTGAACGTTTTGTTCAGTAAAAATGTCTTGTTCAGCGTTTGGTTGGACTAACAGACAGGTTGGACTTTTTGTTTTTTTGCAAGCCAAAACTAACATCCCAGTTAATGCTCCAATTAATGCTAACATGAATTAGCAGCGGCTTCTCTCAGTCGGGTTGCCGGTGTAGGTGTAGAGAGGCGTGTAGTCAGTGTCGTCAGATCCCTCGCGCTCCTCCACAGTCCAATTATGGTCTGCTCCGCGTATCGGAAACAATATGGCGACGAGTATAACGCTGAACTCGAGGCTTCCAACCATAGACATATATATACATGCACACACTATGTATATATATATATGTCTATGCTTCCAACGGGCAGTCCACAAACCAATGGGTGACGTCACGGTGACTACGTCCATCATTTATATACAGTCTATGGTGGAAACCAGAAGGGATATTATAACACCGGCGTCATGAGGAGATGATTTAGCCAAAAAAAAAAAAAAATGTTGACAAAAAATGACTTAGGCGATTATTTTAACAGTGTGGCTATATTTAATGATGATTTTTGCAAAATTCTCTAATCATAAATGTAAATTTAAATTTAAAATATTTTTTGAACATTTGAAGGATGTTTCGTGAACTGACTTACCTTATTTGACGCCCTTTCTTTCTTTCGTGGAGATGAAGTCACCATTCACGAAGCGCCATTTCCCACAAAGCCGACCTGCTTCACCCTTTCGTCCGCTGCCGCGAGCTACCTAACGGCCGCTAACGTTTAATAGCAACCGAAAACAAGCTCACTCAGACAGTTCTTTCATTTTAACTATGTTGTTAATTTTCTTTTGTCTATAAGTAGGAGGACGTGCTTCTCAATTTACTTTGTGTTCATTTTTCTGATACCTGTCTAATTCGTAGTTTCGCAGAGGGATTACATGGCAACGACTACAGGTGCGTCAAGTGACTAACAAACGTTTACCTTGCGCGGCAGCTGAATTCTCGCGATATCACGAAAAACGGAAGGGTTCAGAGGTCGCAGTTCTGTGGCGCACCGCCACAGAATAGAGACCGACCGCCACAAAATGATTGTTTTTTTTTCCTCTCTAGGGGATTAAAAAAAACTGTAACGTCTGTAACGTCAGCCAACACACAGAAAACACCACATTCACATCAATAAATAAATGTTTTACAATGAACCGGGCCGGTCTCAGAGCTGTCAAGACTCTCCGGTAACGTTAAGGCATCTTTAATGGTTTCCTTAAATGCCGTTAACGGGACGAGAGCAGTCAAAGCGGCTGCTTCAAGCCATAGACATATATATACATAGACGCAGCATGTATATATATATATATATGTCTATGCTTCAAGCTAGCTACATCGAGGGTAGGTTCGCTTCCTGTTTTCAAAGTAAAAGCACAAATTCTAACGTTATAAAGGACAACGGGCGCTTTATTTTTGTGAATGTAACCGGAAGTGCGTTGCTCACGACGGCTAGCTTGAGTAGCGCCGAATTCGTCCGAACAAAATTGTAAACAGCTGGTATTTAGACAAATTAACGACGCACTGGGGATCTAAACGGCAACTTTCTCACCTAAAAGGGTTTAAAATGATAATAAAGTGATATATTTAAAGAATTTAGGACTTCACAGCCCTAATATTTGAGGGGATAGAGTAGACTACTATGCCCACAGTCAAATCAAAAAGAATAGACCACATTTTTTAAGTTATTATGAATATTATTATTGTTGTAGTTATCAGTAGTTTTTCTGAATGTTTCCTGCTTTAATCCAGATGAGTGTTGAGAGTTTTTTTCACGGCAAAAACGGCCTCGTCAAGAGGACAAGGAGCAGCATGAGGAGGTATCAGTCTGAAACAAAGTTGAACAGTCAAATGGCTCGTGAACGTTAATTTATCTGAATGTTCTATAGGCATCAAACAGTGGTGCTCAGGGAGAAATAGAGGAGGACAGCAGACAAAATGCTCCTGTAAGACAGGCAGCTGCTGAAACAACAGGTGAGGTGGAAACAGAGAAGTTTAGACTTTAAATTTAAAAAAAAAACGAGTGGGGAAAGTAGCCTATTTTAATTCTGATTTGTCTGTGGCTGTTTTTTTGCTGTTTCTCAAGCAAGACTGTCCATAAATGGGCCTGAACCCAGGGAGGTCCCTTATGAAGAGCACTTGAGTTGTTTTTCAGGAAGCCAAGAAAAATTAGGTGTTCTGATAGGACATGAAGCTGTGCACTAAATAGGCTACAGAATCTGAATCAGGCTTTGTTCCTTAGGTAGTTTCTTTATTTTATTTGTGTTAATATATTTTATTTTTTACATTATTTTACCAAAACAGAACAGGTTATTGGTTGAGGTAGGTCTTAAGTTAATTATTTGAAATAAAAACCTCCAATTGAAGTTGTTTTGTGCAAATCATTCCTGTCACAGAATCTAAAGATTGAACTAGTTGGGGTGAGGAATGAAACCAGGCAGGGTTCTGGTAAAAATGTTTTTAGTTGTCTTCTCTTAAATAACTTACTTTTAAAGAAGTAAGATTGAGCTGAAATGCTGTAGCTTTATAGTGTCTCAGCAGGTGACTCTGAAGAACAATAGAAACAGGTTTTTTCATGTGGCAGCTTCAGAAAGTGTTGAACACCGCCCGCTGCATCCACCCGATGACCGACTGCACCACACTGTGACACTCGATTCACCCACCGGTGTCAGTGGACCACCACACATTGCTACCTGGTCTGTGGGAAACACTGAGTAATACAAATGAAAATCAAATAATTTGCACAATATTTGTTTTTTTATTCAGTGTAATAAACTCAATGCCTTTAGAATTGTTTCTCAGCTGTCCGCGGTGTCGGCTTCCTGTGTGTGTGAGGAGCTTCCCAAACCTCCACCAAGAAGATGGTAACAATGTCCTCTGTGCTGGGCGGGTGGGGGCAGGACCTGGTGGTGTTGGCAGGGGTCGGGGTGGAGAGGCGGGGGTTTGAGGCTGAGAGTGGCTCAGTGGTCTGCTGTGGTCCTGGTTCTGCCTGAGATGATTGACAGCCACTCTCAGCTGCTCAAAGAGTACCACAAACATAGAGGAGTACCGCCCTGTGGAAGACAGAAATATAACTCATGAATAATGTTGGACAAATTCACAATTCACTTATATAAGATTGACTCATCACCACTTAGTGTCACTACTGGTACTTTTACAGTCTCAGTGAGGGGATTACATACTTAGCTGACTGAAAGAAAGGCGACCACCGCTCTCCTTCTGGTCCTGTAGTTGTCCATCCTTCTCATCTGGTCCGGGGTTATTGCGGCTTTCCTGTTCCTTAAAGCCGCTTGTGAGGCAGAGAATAGGTCCTGTAGATTTATATGACGCGCTGCTGCTGCTCCAAGGAAGCACACCGAGTCCAGAGAAGTTTGAAGTTGTTTTAATGATTCTCAGCGGCTTTACACGCACTTGTAGATGTTAATTGTGTATTGAAGCAGATTACAAAATGATAACAAAAGCGGTCAACAAAAATTACGGCTTCCTACACTCGCCGCTCCTTTCACCCGTGCAGGTGAAGCACACCCTGATTTAACCCACCTGAGCTGTCAACTACGGTGCCCACATGACCCGAAACCATGGCAACAGGAAAACAAATTAAACACAAATTAATCAATCAATAAAGCAATATATGGCTCCTACAGGGGTAAACGCATCGTCTCTGTCGCCAAGAAGTCCTGGATGTTGGGTCTCATAGAATAAAAAGAGAAGACAAACAAGATAGTTAGCCACCAGTTACTTCACGTCTGTTAGTTACAACACAACAGAGCAAGAGTGAGTAAAATCATCAGTCTTTGAATCACTGGGAAGTGAGATTATTTAATGAGAACATTAACTCCTCAGACTTTGAGGAGTTAATGTTCTCATTAAGTATTGACTTACATTTGTTTGGTGTGGCCACCTGAAAAACAAAACAACAACAAAGTGAGTAAGACGAATAATCCCTCAAGTATTAAATAAGTGAAATTAAAATGTGTTGATGCTGTCATTAATTGTCAACTTACCTCAGGTATACGTGCCTGAAAAATCAAAGAACAAGTGCAAGAAACTGAACCCCACATTGTCCAAATATATAACCTGTGATAAAAACCCTGTAAAAAGAAATAACTAGGTGTGAAACGCTACCTAATGCATCCACAACAATGTCAGATGTGGAGGGTTCACCTGGGCCTTTTAGCCCTCAAGATTCAGATATGTACAAGTGGGCCCTGGTGCAAGACGCTACCGAGGGCTGAGTGAGCCCCGCAAGACGCTAAGGCTTCCTGAGGATTCTTCTGCCCCGCAAGACGCAAAGGCTTTCCAATCCTGCAGTATACATTACCAGCTGTCCTCATCGGAGTCGCTGTCATCATCCCACTCGTAATAGAAAGGACGCCAGAATGTCCCGGTGGTGGAGGTGCCCAGGCCTGTAGAGGTGGAGGGTGCAGAGTTCCTGTAGTCCTCTTCTGTGCTCCTGGGAGCAGGAGGTGTGGGTGCCGGGTCCTCGAGGTGGATCCTCTGCCTCTTCGTACCTACCTGCTCTCCATCGCTGTCTTCCCTGCGTCTCTTGGTGGAGGAGCCGAGGCCTGGGGTGGAGGGAGCAGAGGGCTGCGCAGGCAGCTCCGGAGGCTGGAAAGAACCACCATACTCACCGTCCTCCTCTTCGTCGGACTCGAAACGACCCTGAGGAAAACCCTCATACTCACCATCCTCCTCTTCGTCGGACTCAAAATCACCCTGAGGAAAACCACCATACTCACCTTCCTCAGAGATGAGGTCTGGGAGATACTTACCTGCATCACCGTCCAACACCTCGTTGAAGCCGTCTCCTGCAGGAAAAAAAGGAACTGAGAATGTGAGTTTACATCATAATGATTTCTCTTGACATGAAATAGTTTGCATTAAATTAGCAACAAACAAGGTTAAAGATAAAAAAACGACAACAACTGCAGCATAACTATGACTTGTCACAATATCAAATATTTTTATTTTGAGCAGATGAGAACATGAGAATCAATTTATGCTGCATTAATCTGAAACAAAGATGATCATCATTTATTCTTTTTAACCTAACTGATAATGTGTTCCTCTTAAAAAATATATAATTTTGACTTGATATCACACATTTATTCAGATATGTGGTGAAAGACTTTTACTCATATTGTGGCTATTCAAAATATTGTGTTTGGAGATTAAACATGATTGTAAATATAAAAGCTGTTTTTGACGTTTTCTTCAGAGTTGATGAACAGATAACTATAAAAACCATAATAATAAACTACTATTACTACTATTCAGATCATTTACTTAAGTAAAAGTACTAATACAGCACTGTGAAATTACTCCACTACAAGTCAAAGTTCTGCATTCAAAACTTATTTCAGGAAAAGTAAAAAAGTATCAGCATCAAAATGTACTTAAAGTATCAAAAGTAAAGTACTCTGTACCTCAAAATTGTACTTAGAACTTGAGTAAATGTACTTAGTTACATTCCACCACTGCTACGACTACTACTACTAATAATCATCATTAATAAGTTGCGCGTGAAAAATACTTCATAAGTTTTGGAGGCACTTTTACGGACGGCTCCCTCCACTTCTTATTTAAAAAAATAAAAATAAAAAATCAAGGAAGCATCGGGAAAATGATAAAATGGGGAGAGAGATACACAAACTATCCGACATGGAGCTCGGAAAGAAATGGGCTGAATCTTCACATTAATCTATTGGTGTATTTTGAGGAATATCTAACAAGTGAATTTAATATAATAAAGTTAAAGTAAAAGCTTCCACATTAATAAGTTAAAGCTTCAACAGTAAAACAAACTAGAAAATTTCTAAAGAAATTTTGATTGTGTGCTTGCCTATGGACCGTGACTCTCGTGGCTTATCAAAAGGGGCAGGGATTAAACATGGACTTTCTGCTGAGTACACTGACACCTCTTACAAGTCTCTAGGACTAACGGTTCACTAGTTAGTAAAAGGGGCGTGGCTAATCAAAGGGGTGGGGTTATCAATCACCAGTTAAACGGACTCTATGCCGAGTAATCTGACACCTTATACAAGTTTCTAGGACAAACGGTTCACTAGTTAGTAAAAGGGGGCGTGACTAATAAAAAGGGGCGGGGTAATCAAACACCAGTTAAACAAGGACTCTATGCCAAGTAATCTGACACCTTATACAAGTTTCTAGAGAACTGGTAAATGATTAACCATCATCATGCATGACAAGTTTGAGGCAGATTGGACAATGTATGGTCAAGTCTCATGTTTTATGAAGAAACAAGTAAGTAAGTAGTGAGTACTTATCATCCAAAACAAAACAATATGCTGCTCTGTGTCAGGTACCAGTTGACATGACAAATTGGGAGAAATAATAATAGTTAGGGTAATAGTCTGATAACAGCAGTGAGTAATAGGACATTGACACAATGTAAATCTTAAATGGAGTAAACTGAAAGTAAACTACCAGTTAACCATTACAGTAGATTTTTACAGCCCTGATTCCATGGTTAGATGCATATCCCCATAATTATCTTTTCTTTTTAACTTTTTAATTTTTTCAGGTTGAGGTTTAACATAAAAACATTACATTTAAATGTTTTATTAATTAAACCACATACAAGTATATTAAGTAGTTAAAATGAGCTCTACCTTGACAACAGTAAATTAAAGCTAACATAAATGCATCAAAAATAATAATTCAATAATATATGTGGACAATCTGAGTGGGTCCATTCCGCATAACGAGTACTTTTACTTCAGTAAGTTTTGAATGCAGGACTTTTACTTGTAGTGTAGTAATTTCACAATGTGGTATTAGTGCTTTCACTTGAGTAAGGGATTTGAATACTTCTTCCACCACTGCTGTGAACAATGGTGTCCCTTAAACTATCACCCAATTTGTTAACATTGGTGTTCTTGTCATTTTCTTACTCATTTATAGTCACAAATTGCTCACCAAGATCTACCACTGTATGGAACTTTCACTTTCATGTGGTTTTCACTTCTAATTAAGTGGAATGGCCAAAATACTTTTTTTTTTTTAAAGAAATTGTTTTTTTTAAATGGGTGTGTAATATGTTTTTCTTACAAACAGATATTTCTGTTTGTTTGCAGTTCTTTTTCAAACTTTTGAAAAATCTGAGAATGTATTCCATAAGGTAGAAACAATCCTTGCAGCACTATTTCTGATTTTCCATCAGTAAAAAAGAAAAAATCACCACCTCACCATTGTCATGGCTGTTATTCATGATATTGGTATATAATTATTGCCATTTACACTGAAACTGGACTGATGAGAACCAGTGGTGAAGGCCAGCATGGCTTCTCATGTCAAGTCAAGTCAATTTTATTTATATAGCCCAAAATCACAAATTAGAGATTTGCCTTGAAGGGCTTTTTCAGACACAGGGTATGACACACCTTTGACTCCCTTATAACAGGGGGGAAAAAAAGAAACCTCAGGGAGAGCGACAGAGGACGTTGTAGAGAATAGCTCAACAGAGTAGAATAAAGGATAGAGGTTGAAGAGGGAGAGAGGATAGAGAGGAGGGTTGAGAAGCGGAGAGAGACAGAGAAGAGCAGGAGTTCTTGGAGGGGACAGCAGCAGGTGAAGTGCCACCATTATCCAGTAGTGATGCGGTTAGTGTAGAGTGGACTGCAGGAGAAGAGCATTTCCATCTGGGGCCGACCAAGATCCACGCAGAAGGTGGTTAAGAAGACTCCTATTCTTACTCTGTGATGGTGGTTACTAGTAAATAAATCCAACCAGGGCTGGGTCATGTTTGAGCAGAATCTGATATAACAGCCTAGAAATATTATTAATATTACTAGCGAAATCAGAAAATAATACACATATAGGTGCATCTCATTACATTAGAATATCATGAAAAGTCCATTTCCAGTAGTTCAAGTCAAATAGCCCCAACCAAGTACTGAGAGCATATAGATGGACATACTTTTCAGAGGCCAACATTTCCATATGAAACATACTTTTTAAAACTGGTCTTTTGTAATATTCAGTTTTTTTGAGACACTGACTTTTAGGTCATCATTAAATGTAAGCCATAATCATTATAATTAGAATAAATAAATACATTAAGACATGAAATGTTTGATTCTGTGTGTAATGGATCAATATAATGTGTTATTTTCACTTTTTGAATTGAATTGCTGACATAAATAAACTTTTCTATGATATTCTAATTTATTGAGATGCATCTGTATATATACACATACACTACATAGTAGTGATGAAAACTAATATTTATATATATGAAATACAGCAACAGCATCATAAACCGAAAATATGAGTGTTGGATGTATGTGCAAGTTGGTGTATGTGCATGTGTGCTATTGGTGTGTGCATGTAAATATATGAATAAAACATACTTGAATACATGGACAACAATACACATGGAAATGCACTTACAAAACAGCAATTAAATTGCCTTTTAAGATTATTATTATTATTATTTTTAACATTTTATGGAGGAACTGCTTTTTGCCAGGTAACAAAAGTCATTCCATAATCTTGTACCTCTAAAACTTATTGGATATTGACCTCTACACATGAGGAGTTTAGGAGGGTGAAGATTAAAAGATAGTCGAGTTGTGTGAGAACTGACCAGTGAGTTTGCTTTAAAGGAAGTCTTAAAAAGCTCAGGAATATTCCCTTCACCTCGATGTAACAAAAACACACATTTATACCAGTTTGTGTGGACGAGGTAGTTACAATACAGCTTCACTTTATCTGTACAAGTTTACATCCAAATAATACTGGAGGAAACTTTTTTTAATGACTACTCTCTTCCCTTGCCTTGATCTGTAAATCTTGCTTCTCTCCTTACAGCCACGAAGAACTGACGGATTCAAATCTGAGAGAGAAGAGTGCAAATCACAGATCAGATTGCTAGTAGGACTAGGTGTTGCAGTCCCTGAAGATTTAGCACAGCACTTCACAGTACTTTTACCTAAAACAAATGGGAAAAATCATTGATGAAACAGGTGTCTGCTGTTGCCGACCTCCTGCCTCCTTGCACTGGAAAACATCAGACCTGTATCCGATTTAGAACCACATATGAAAGGCTACATTGAGACATCCCAATTCAGATTTTTTCTCATATGTGACTCAGATCGGATTTTTTGACAGTGTTAAAAGTACAAATAACTTGGAATCCTATTTTTTCAAATCAGACTTGGGCGTTTTTCATATGTGGTCCTAAATTGGATACAGGTCTGATGTTTTCTAAGTGTGACTTACACTGCACATTTTCTGCTAAACTGACCACTAAAAAATTGGATCTGAACAAAAAAAATCAATGGCCAAAGTCGCCCAGGTCTGATATTAAAAAATAGGATTTCATGTCATTTGGGCTGTTTTCACGATGTCATAAAAAAATAAAAAATAAAAAATTAGATCTGAGTCACATCTGAGCACAAAAATCAGATTTGGGTTAAATCTTTCAGAGATGTTTTCCTAACAAAATTTAAAGCAAGCAATACAATTAAAGCAAGTTATAAGCTAAAATGAATTGATTGATGTAACAAGGTATTGTGAACAGATTACCTTGTTACAATCCTGACTCTAATTTATGAGTAACTACATGTTTCAGTGCAACCCTGAGTAAACCCTAAATGGCCATATATTCATTTATATGTACAGTTGAAAACCAGAAGTTTACATACACTATATAAAAAGACACATATGCTTTTTTTCTCACTGTCTGATATGAAATCAGACAATCACTTTTCCTGTTTTAGGTCTGTTAGGATTACCAAAATTATTTCTATTTGCTAAATGCCAGAATAATGAGAGAAGGATTTTTTTTTAGACCATTTTTTTTATTACTTTCTTCAAAGTCAAAAGTTTACATACACTAACATTATTATGCCTTGAAACTATTTGGAAAAGCCCAGATGATGCTGTCATGTCTTTGAAAGCTTCTGATAGGTTTATTGACAACATTTGAGTTAATTCAAGACACACCTGTGGATGTATTTTAAGGCACACCTGAAACACACTGCTTGTTTGTGTAACATCATGGGAAAGTCAAAAGAAATCAGCCAAGATATCAGGAAGAGAATTGTGGACTTGCACAAGTCTGGTTCTTCCTTGGTGGCAATTTCCAGATGCCTGAAGGTGCCACATTCATCTGTTCAAATAATTATAGTATAATTAGTAGTATAAACACCATGGGAATGTCCAGCCATCATACCGCTCAGGAAGGAGACGGACTCTGTGTCCCAGAGATGAACGTGCTTTGGTCCAAAATGTGCATATCAACCCAAGAACAAAAGCAAAAGACCTTGTGAAGATGGTGGCTGAAGCTGGTAAGAGTGTGTCATTATCCAGAGTGAAACGAGTCCTGAGACATGGGCTGAAATGCCACTCTGCCAGGAAGAAGCCATAACTCCAAAATAAACATAAAACAGCCAGATAACAGTTTTGTCAGACCACAGGACATGTCTCCAAAAATTAAGGTCTTTGCCCCTGTGTGCATTTGCAAACTGTAATCTGTCTTTTTTATGTTTCTTTTGGAGTAATGTCTTCTTCCTGGCAGAGTGGCCTTTCAGCCCATGTCTCAGGACTCGTTTCACTGTGGATAATGACACACTCTTACCAGCATCAGCCAGCATCTTCACAAGGTCTTTTGCTTTTGTTCTTGGGTTGATATGCACATTTTGGACCAAAGCACGTTCATCTCTGGGACACAGAGTCCGTCTCCTTCCTGAGCGGTATGATGGCTGGACATTCCCATGGTGTTTATACTTGGGTATAATTATTTGAACAGATGAATGTGGCACCTTCAGGCATCTGGAAATTGCACCCAAGGAAGAACCAGACTTGTGCAAGTCCACAATTCTCTTCCTGATATCTTGGCTGATTTCTTTTGACTTCCCCATGATGTTACACAAAGAAGCAGTGTGTTTCAGGTGTGCCTTAAAATACATCCACAGGTGTGTCTCCAATTAACTCAAATGTTGTCAATAAACCTATCAGAAGCTTCCAAAGACATGACAGCATCATGTGGGCTTTCCCAAATAGTTTCAAGGCATAATAATGTTAGTGTATGTAAACTTCTGACTTTGAAGAAAGAAATAAAAAATTGTCAAAAAAATCCTCCTCTCATTATTCTGGCATTTAGCAAATAGAAATAATTTTGGTAATCCTAACAGACCTAAAACAGGAAAAGTGATTGTCTGATGAAAAAAAGCATATGTGTCTTTTTATATAGTGTATGTAAACTTCTGGTTTCAACTGTAATATTGTGGTGTGATAGTAAGTGGGATGTACTCCTAAGGTGGTCCCAATTATTATTATATTTTCTTCTCCTCTAAGTGCCCATAAAATAATACCACAAACAAACAAGCATCAACCCTAACCCTAACCCTATATCACAAAAATCCACTGATTTTACCAGTTTAAATATCTTTAAAGCATTAATAGGTCTACAGCCCATAAAAAGCACTTCCCAGACAGTGATAGCAGTCCTACCTGCTGATGCTGACCTCCTGCCTCATTGCACTGGAAAACATCGGACCTGTATCCGATTTAGAACCACATATGAAAGGCTACGTTCAGACAGCCCAATTCAGAATTTTTTTTTTTGCTCATATGTGACTCAGATCGGATTTTTTGACAGTGTGAAAAGTACAAATAACTTCCTGTCCTATTTTTTCAAATCAGACTTGGGCGTTTTTCATATGTGGTCCTAAATTGGATACAGGTCTGATGTTTTCTAAGTGTGACTTACACTGCACATTTTCTGCTAAACTGAGCACTAAAATATTGGATCTGAGCAAAAAAATCAATAGCCAAAGTCGCCCAGGTCTGATAAAAAAAAATGTGATTCCATGTCATTTGGGCTGTTTTCACGATGTCATAAAAAAATAATAATAATTAGATCCGAGTCACATCTGAGCATAAAAATCAGATTTGGGTTAAATCTTTTAGAGATGTTCTCCTAACAAAATCATAAAATTACAGCAAGTTATAGGCTAAAATGAATTGATTGATGTAACAAAGTATTGTGAACAGATTAGCTTGTTACAATCCTGACTCTAATTTATGAGTAACTACATGTTTCAGTGCAACCCTGAGTAAACCCTAAATGGCCATATATTAATTTATATGTAATATTGTGGTGTGATAGTAAGTGGGATGTACTCCTAAGGTGGTCCCAATTATTTATTTTTTTTATGATGTTGATGTAAAGCGGGAGGAAACCGGAGCAACCCGGAGTAAACCCTGAATGACAATTAATTAATTAATTTTCATAAGTGTTGTGATGGTAAGTTAGAAGAACCCCTAAGGTGGCCTACAGTTAAAAAATTTTTAAGGTGTTGTCGTAAAGCGGGAGGAAACCTGCACACCTGCAGTAAACCCAAAGTAGGCAATCAATAATTTTTTTTGATTGTGTTGATGGAAATCAGGAGGAAACTGGAGCACCCAGAGTAAACCTTAACGAGACCATTCACTAGTCTCTATCCAACTGAAGCTGATGTTTTTAAAGCTATTTTAAACCCAACAGACATTTGATGTCATGACAACATCAAGACCGTTTAAATAAACCAGTGAAGGCTTTGAAGGGTTTGCTAAAAAAGGAAACGAACTTGCTGGACTTGCTCTTTGGTGGTGTCAAAAGCAAATATTTGATAGAGCAGGCAATGTAATCCTCAAATGCTGCTTCTTCAAGTTCCATCGACACCAGCACGTTGTCTGTAGAGCCCCATTTCCTGCACAAGTTTTTGAAAACGATCTTGTCCAGGGTCTTGAATGTTTCTGGGGTGATTTCGAAATCTTCTCCCCCGACATCGGCCCAGGTCTTTTCGATCAGCCTCTTAATGATGTGCTCTGGGTTGTCAGCTGGCCTGGTTATCTTGGCTTCGTTGTAGATACGACTAACCACTTTGATAACAAGTAAACTGAGTTTATTGTACTTCACTGTCTGTACTATAGCAGCATCACTTGTCAATGACACCCAGTCCTGAGAGGATCTGACTGCAGGTGTTGTTGAGGCATCACGTGGTGATGACACCCTGTCCTGAGAAACTCTGACTGCAGGTGTTGTTAAGACAGTCCCCTCAGTTATTGTGACTAGAGGTGTTGGTGACACTGACTTCCTTGATGTCACTGACTTTCTTAATACTATCACTCTGGGTGTTGGTGACAGAGACTTTTCAGGTACAGTCACTTTGGGTGCTGAAGAAGTCTTAGACTGTGGTATGAAAAACGGCGATATGCTGTCTGACTCTGTCCCTTTGAGCGAAGCTTCTACTGACCGTGTCACTGAGGGTGTCTGGGGTGTGTTCTCAGACAGTGACACTGTGGGTGATGGTGATAGTGCCCCAATAGCCACCAAAGCCGATACCACTCTTTTACTGTGTATCTCAGATTTCATTTTCACCCACCAGCGCATCATTCCCAGGAAACGCCACACTTTATGGGATATGGCTTCATAAAGGGTCTCAGGTGGTGGAAGGCTCTTTTTTGAGTCACTTTGAGTACTCAACTCCTCTGAAAGGTGACTGTAGATAATATCACCGAGTTGTTGTGTGAAGATCAACTCATGTCCTTCTGAAATGCTCTGTAACTTACCGAACACACCATGCTCATTGCCACCTAATTCGTCACCATTCTCTGTCTTAAACAGTGTGTCAATACTGTCAATGAAAGACTGCAAAGACTCGCTGTTCTGGACTTTAGAATCGGGACAGAACTTGTTCTTCAGTTGTGTCCGGATTCTATTAATGGACAGTTTGGTGAAGCATGAGGCAAAAAAGGTCTTCACCTTGTTCCTCAAACACTCGTTGAACTCCTTCTCCCTGAGTTGGGGGCTGCCACCTGTCTTCTTCAAATCTGGACTGGGACTAGGCTGCTGTGACGAGGATGGGCTGTGGGATTCTTGACTGGCAGCCCTAAGTTCAGCCTCCATGCTTTCCCGAATTTGAGCCTCCTCAACAATGCTCTCAGCAATAACACCTGACACATTATCAGTCCTTAGGGACATGTCAGATGCCAGCAGAGCATACTCATGGTCAGCCACATCATCCAAAAGAGGTTCTGTAATCTCACTGACCTCTTTCCTAAGTATCTCCTGGACAGCTTGGGTTGTTTTGCTTACAAAGCTGTCCACTGATTCTGTCCCCAGCTTCTCAGGGGTGGAGGACTTCACAGACCCATCTTTCTCTGCAGTGTCCCGACTTCGCTGTTTCCATGGTCTAGTTGTGAAGAAAGCACTCATCTTTCCCATGGAATCCTTTAACATCGAGCAGATATGAAGGATCATAATCTCAATTCTGGCTGCTAAAGGTATGCGGTCAGGAACCATAGTCTCATAAGTGCCCAGAGTCTCCATCCGACTGTTTCCACTGTGTACAGCCTCCTGAGAAATACATTCCTTCAAGGACTGTGCGCTGGATTGGTCGACAGCAGTTACATCCAGTACCTGAGCGAAGGCCTGAGCGATTGAATCACCCAGACTGGACATAACATGTCTGTCAGTAAGGCCAGCTGCCTTGTCATGGTGGCCAAGAGTTGCCCTAGCTGATTTGGACACTAATGCAACCAATTCCAACACCAGCTCTGCTAAAACAATTCTTACTGGATAATCGGCCACACCTATCGTGAATCTGGCCCAGTCTTCCACTGTAATTCTATCCAAAAAGGATTGAATCAGTGGACGGACGTCGTCCACTTTAATGGTAGGCATCTGCTGTTTCATACAGTCGCCTGTTCTATCTAACTTAGAACTTACCCTATTAGGAGGGATGATCCTGAAATTTCCTGAAGTTTGCGATTCCATTTCACGTCCTGATCTGTCTTCGGTCCTGTAGAAATGAGAAAATGAATTTGATGTATCCTCACTCCTATTCATAAAGTTGGTAAGTTAGGTATCATGATGTCATGAATGATGTCATGAAACATCAAAGGGGATTGTGGAATGATGTCATTTATGAAGTCTTGAAAAAAATCAACAGGGATTCTGGAATGATGTCATTTATGAAGTCATGAAAAATATCAAAGCGGGTTCTGGAATGATGTCATCGGAAGGGGAAGATCAAAGCGGATTCTGGAATGGTGTCATTAATGGGCAAGATCAAAGCAATTCTGAAAGGATGTCATCAAATTCTTGAACACCCAACCCCCTCCCCCACAGAGAGCACAACTCTGTAAAATATCAATATATGGGTGATTCTTCAATTAAGGGAGTTTTTCTGTCCCCAGGGTAGATTTTCAAGAAAAAAATGTTTTTTAGGAAAAACAATTATTGTATTTGTTAAGGTTAGGTTGTAGTAGCTATGAAAAAAATAACTGTGTCTCAATGATGACATTTTAATACTTTTTCAGTGTTTGAAAATTGAAATGGGCAAGAATTTCACTGTTTTGGGCTTGTCCCCAACCCAGACTTTTTGACATCCCCTCTTCAATAAAGCAATAAAAAGTGCTAAATTCATTAAAACTTTACTTTGCATTTCCTCATAACAACTTAAAAAGACATTTTTTAAATTCATATAATATATATTTATTCAATTTACAATTTATTATTAATATTAATTATATAAATATCACTGTCCCTCATACATCTGTCATTACCATCACACTCAACATTTTAGAGAGCAATAAAGTTTTTACAAAAAGTTACTTACATTGTTGCATGCAAATTAGATGCTCCAGAGGACCAATCAGACATGAGGCAGTAGCCTGATTTTTTGATGCCCACATATGTAAGTAATTTGATGTTTTATACATCCTGATCTGAGCGTATGTTTATTAGGCGTCATTACCAAACAAGTTACTATTTGAGTATTTTAATTAATTAATAGGAAATTTCACTTTATTTACGTATATTTAGTGTAAATTGTATGCTAGCTAACCAGTCAGCTTAGCTTAGCGAAAACCTAGCCAACATTTTGTGCGGCAAGTGAAAATTGTCATTACCATCACGTGTCATTACCATCACACAAGTGACTGTGATGGTAATGACAATCAGTGATGGTAATGACAATTTATCTGTTTATTACCTTATAACTAGAATATATTAGCTTAATTTACTATTTACTACTTTACTATGATACATAATTGAACAGTGACCAATTGTATTTACAAATATTTAGAATATGATTCTTAAAGAGCATGTTTTGTACTTACTGGAATGATTGTGAAAACTTTGCTTTTCAAATCATTTTGTATTAAAATCAGTGTTTTGTTTTCGTGATGGTAATGACATTTTGCTCTGACAACTTTGAAAAAATTATAAAAATATCAAAATCATCATGAAATACAATCAAAGCTATGCTAAGGTCTTTGTTCCAGACCAATTGATAAACTTTTTGAAATAGAAAAAACAGAGATTAAAAAACATTATTTTTTCAAAATTTGGGGACAGAAAAACTCCCTTAATTGAATAATCACCCATATATAGTTGGGCTACAAATTCAAAGCCAAACATTTTATACAATGTATACAAAATTGACAGCGTCTCTGTTCACACATGAAAAATATAAAGTGACAGTGTAGCCTGGTTAATAACCCACTGGTTCAAGAGCAATTGTGTGTTTTTAAACTACATTCCTCAAACTGCTGCCTATTTTCAGTTTTATCCCATATAAAAATGCAATATATTCAGATGCCTGTGAAACATGTTTGTGAATGAAAAATGAATTTAAGAACACTCATAAAGTTATAGTATGGTCTGTCATTTAAAAAAGTCATAAAAAAGTCATAGTATTCCGTGTCCTGAGAAAAGGTCATGAAAAATATCATGGTATAGCCTGCCATAAAAAATATGCACAACATCGTATGCCATAAAAAAATGCAATTAAAATGTCATAATATGCCCTAAAATCTTTTTAAGTGTCATACTCCATCAAAATGTCATATATTTATTGGTTCTAGACCAAATTTACTGTAGGGGGCGAAGGAGAGGCCAATGTTTTATCAGGGGGGCACATTAAAATACGGATGATTAAAATTAATTAAAATTGATTAAAAGATGATATTTAAGCATTCAACACCTTTATTTTAGTTCATTTAAAAATATAATTTAAGTATATTTGGGAGATACAAATACATTGATTAAAACAATGAGACTTACCAACAATAACATTTTTTTTTTTTTACAACAATGACATTTCTCATTATTCTGCACAATTACTTTTTTATTTTGAAAGTTCAGTACACTGAGAATGATCTTTATATACTTGATATATATATGTATGTGTGTGTGTGTGTGTGTGTGTGTGTATATATATGTATGCATAGACGGATTATCATGACCACGGGCCCTGGACACAAACTCGCCACGGGCCCCTGCCTACACACGCAAACAGTGTGCGCGCAAAGGCTCTTCCCATTACGCACATAACAACACCGGGCAACACACAACCACACAAAATAACTGTCATTTTAGGTCTGTTTTGTTTGGCACCTGCCATGTACAGGATGATACATATATTATGGCAGAGACAGAAAGCTCAAATAGCCAGCCCTTGTAGTATTAATTAAAATATAGGTAACCACCTATTTTTAAAAACGAAACTATCAACCAGCGCATCCAGAGTCCCATTAATACTCTCACTCGCACTGGCCGGCGCACACAGACGCACTTACACACACAAATACAGCACATGCCATGGAGGAGTCATGTTGTCATGGTAATAAACAAATGCACTAAATCGCGCTAATATGTTCAGACCGACCGTCCGACTACAGTCCTAGAAACTACTCACCTAAACCTCCGGCTCTTTCCTGGCCTTCTTCGAGGAAAAGTCCTTGATAAAGTAATCACAGTCCAACTCTCTGACCAGTTACATAGTGTGGTTTCAGCCGTTTCAGCTTTTTCTTTCCTCTGTTTTCTTTTAGCTGATCCATTGAGCGCCCACGTCTCCATTTTAAAAACGCACTTTTTTCAACTTTGCCCCCAGTGACCAGCGTATTGTGTCATCACACATTACTGATTTAATCTTATAATTTCTAAAGCATTTAATTGATTTTATTATCATACTACATTTTCAAAGCCACATTCATTCCAATATATTTTTAAATTGTACCAAAAAAAAATAAAAATCTGAAGGCCAAGGGCCCCTATTGGCTCTAGGGCCCTGGGCACACGCCCACTTTGCCCATGCGGTAATCCGTCTATGGGTATTACTATTGGGTGATTCTCATGAACATGAACAGCTCATAGCAAAAATCCAAGAGCATTAAATACACATGTTCTTTGACCCTTTATAACATATAAAATGTAAAGGCACTGTTTAATATTAATTTATAATCCATTTAAACATTTTAAGGTATTTTCTGACATTTTTAGAGACATTGGCCCTCATTTATCAAGCGAGCGTAGAAACGAGCGCAGATCCGAGTGTATATTTTGTCTTACGACAGGGTCCACGTGTGATTTATCAAACGATCGTATCTCGCCAATCACATCGTAAGAATGATCGGCTGTTGATAAATGTGGCGGCTCGAAACATGCGTAATTTAAATACCACGCCCTAATATATACCTGATTCAGAAGGCTCGCCTTCAGAGTTTACGACACCGAAGGGCGCAATACGGCCAAAAAGAGGATTTTTTCACCCTCTAAAGTCAGCTTTATTAGCAAAGTGCACCATTACAATTAATAGGGGCAATATAGACACATTAAAGAAATACGCAGCGACGGAGGTTTATGAAATAAAAGTACTTATAGTTATAAACTCAAACAAGTTCAGTGAATATTTTACATTTGGAGCACGGACTTAGAAGTTTTCAGCTTTTTGGTTGAAGGAGGTATTTTAAAGTAAGTTTTAATTCCAAAAGAAGAGGAATTTCTCAGTCAGAAAGTGAAACGCTGACGTCCAACAGCAGCAACACAACAAACTAGTTTTGTTTGGCAGCATAAAAAGTGAAAAAGAAGGAAATCAGTGGTGCTGTCAGCAGAGTAGTGGACTATTAAACTCCCGGCGAGGTTTGAGTAATTACATCGTGATATATAAAGCCTAATAATCTTTATAATATCCGAATATTGCTATTATTATGATGGAGATATATTATTCACCTCTTTACATTTACTAATAATGATGTCCCAGTCAGAGGAGCGTGTGGCAGCGCTGATTGGAAATGTTTCTATTCGGGCAGCACGGCTGGTGAAGGAGACGCTGACGCTCCGGTGTCGGAGCTAGATAATAATAATAACAGTAAACAGCAGAAGACAACAACATTTAATATCCTCGGCTGGTATTCTGTTTAAAGAGTTTCACGATCGCAGGGTGTATTTATTTTTGGATTATGTTTTAATGATAAATTATGTAGTCTAAACATGTTTTGCTTTGTCACTATTAAAAATCAACACCACAGAGTTTTATCAGCTCCAGGCATCGATACTGTAGTCTAAGATCAATTCTCTGACTCTGACGTGTGGACTTCGCGCTGACTCAGATTTGCGTACACGAGCTGAGAGCAGACGTGAGATCTGATCGTACCGTCCGCTCACGTCCAAATTGATAAATGCCGAGGCTTGCGTAGAAATCATCTTACGCCCACTTTACGCTCACTTTCTGACGTACGCTCGTTTGATAAATGAGGGCCACTGTGAGCAAACTTCATTACCGTGACACATTTTTAAATAAAAAACAACAATAAAAGGTTTTTTTTCTTTGGCAAGTACTTAAATATGCTCAAGGGTAGCTGCTATCACCAAAATGTATTTTTTTAAAATATACACATATTTTAATGCAAATGATTCTATCATTACTGTAACATCTAACCATTTTTCCTCATCAATTTTCAGTCAGATTTTGTTCTTTATACATTGTTAAAAACCATTATGTTTGATTATATTCTGTTAAATTATAAATTTTTAAACAAATGTATATTTATTTTTATAAAGTTTATTAAATATTTATTGTATATAAGTGTGGGGAAATCGTGACATTTTTATCTGGACGCATTACAGTAATCAAAAATATGTTTAAAAATATATAAAATATTATTTTAACACAAAACAATGAATTGTGCCTAATTATGGTTATATTGTTCATTCATATAAAAGTGAAATATATTTAGTTTAATAAAGTATGTCCTTATAATCTCTACAGACATAACTTAGACTGGCTTCATGAGAATCACCCTATTACACCTTATTACACCTTATTACATAAGAACAACAAAACATCCTCACAAAAAACAGGACTATTATCAAGAAGCTACCATCAAATTCCACATACAATTAGCTACATATCACAGTAAAAAAAAAATTCAGGCCAACATTGTACACAAACCTCAGTGAAACAATAAAAATGGCATTTTGACAACATTAATCCAGGAAAACAGCATAAGCTAGCAATTTTTTAGCATTGATATTATTATTAGCATAATGACACCTTCCATACACAAGACAAAACACAGCAATCATAAGCTGGTGTGGCCTACATTATTAACTCACAATGCATAATAAGCTGTCTGTCAGTAACATCAAATCAATCAAACCATGCAGTGCACTCTTAGAATCAATAGTATTTGCTTACACCAAACACACGTACTCTTATAACAACTGTTAGCATAATGGTAGCATCCTGTACACACTGACACAAAATCAATCAAGCAGCAGGTGGGTGATTCTCATGAAGCCAGTCTAAGCTATGTCTATGAAGATTATAAGAACATACTTTATTAAACTAAATATATTTCACTTTTATATGAATGAACAATATAACTAAGATGAGACACAATTCATTGTTTTGTGTTAAAATAATGTTTTCTACATTTTTAAACATATTTTTGATTCACAATTTCATTACTGCAATGCGTCCAGATAAAAATGTCATGGTTTCCTCACACTTATATACAATAAATATTTAATAAACTTTATAAAAATAAATATACATTTGTTTGAAATGTATAATTTAACAGAATATAATCAAACAATGTTTTTAACAATGTATAAAGAACAAAATCTGAATGAAAATTGATGAAAAATGGTTATATGTTACGGTAATAATAGAATTGTTTGCATTAAAAATGTGTATATTTTAATAAAATACATTTTGGTGATACAAGCTACCCTTGAACACATTTAAGTGCTTGCCAAGGGGAAAAAAAACCCTTTGTTGTTTTTATTATTTAAGAATGTTTTACAATTAATTTAGCTCACAGTGTCTCTAAAATGTCAGAAAATACCTTAAAATTCTTTAACAGATTAGAAATTCATATTAAACAGTGACTTTAGATTGTATGGGTTATAAAGGGTGAAAGAAAATATGTAATCAATGCATGTAATGAACAAAAAAAGCACAGCCCATATGCATGCGCGCGCACGCACGCACACACACACACATATACGAAAATTAATCCAAAACTGCCTCATTTTCAACTTCCAATAAATCTCTCTCTCACACACACACCGGCAACTTTCATCTCAACAACCAGCCACGAGTCACTTGCTAGCTCAGTTTCCCAGCTAACTAAGCACTAAACACACTCAAACATAAATTGAATAACTCACCAAAACCGAGCTAACTAAGAATTAAGCATACTTCAACATTAATTAAAACCCGCCTTGGTTGAAACAAACTCTGACTGGCTCGAATAAAACCCTGAATTAACGGAGTAATTGTGAAGATATTCTGCCTCCACAGAAATTTTAAAAATTGCTTCATCATGATGCTAATGCTAACTAGCCTAAGTTAGCTCGCTAAACGCTAGCACAGACCCAGTAGCCGCGAATAAATTAGCAAAATAAAATGACAAACATCGTCCAAATGAAACTCAAATTAACTTGCAACTACATTTCACAAAGGAAGTATACATTTCACAAGATGATACTGAACAAGCTTTCTAATAAAAATCACAAATTTATCATTAAAGCAAGCCACACATTATAAACTCATGTAATAATTGTACCAGCAGACATATTTTCGACAGTAGTTTAAAAGTTCAATTATGAAAATGCTAACAGTATAAGGCACAATTGTAACGGTAGCATGCTAACGAAATATACAGTTAGGAAAAAATAGGTCTTCTTACCTCAGACGAAGTCAGAGAGAGCGCGCGTTCCCGCCGTGCACAGTATTTAAATCAAGCCAAAAATACAAAGAGCCAATTAGATTCGTCCAATAACTGTCCGCCAATCAAAGTTATTAAAATACAGGTCATAAAATGCGATTGCCGTTACCCTGACGACCCTGTGGGTGACGTCACCCATTGGGTTCTGCAAATTAAACAGAGAGCCGTCTATATTTTCCTATATTTTCTGTTTATCGTATCCTCTCTGTACCATGAAACACACATAATTGGCGGTTAATTAGCAGTTTTACCTGTGTTTAATTCGGCGTACGTGTAATCCAAAAACACTACATATTTTAAAGATAAATCTTGTTTTTTCTCCCACGTCTTTTCCCCCTGTAATAGTGAGGCTTGATCATAGACTGTATAAAATACTTGATGCGACAGATTCAGGCAAAAAGTTTGTATTTATGTATTATATTGACGCCGAATTGACAAGAACACTGTTGAGGTATGATGACTTTTTTCTTGTTTTTTTACAGTTATGTGCTTTTATGTAAACGCAAATAAGTGTGTGCTATTATTTATACAGTCTATGGTGCTATCTCAGGTCGCCGGTCAAACAGAAGCCAGATTTGACCGGCGCGCGCACGTACAGCCTTACGTCATCGCGCCGACAGACACATACACACAAGTGAGGCAAAACTCACATACAGGCAGGAGATTAAAATAAAAATAATGGACGAAAATAAATGTTTTTGTGGAATTCATATCTGAACCTGTTACACAAGAAGCATCATGGCAACTGCTTTAGTAACGAGTAAGACTAATAAACAAATTGATGGAATAATAAGTAATACCAATAAAAATAAATAATAATAAGTGGTATATGATATATGTATGGTAACGGTATCCTTAAAAGAAATGCCTTAAAGGAATAGAGAGCAAATGAAATGACATATTTTTGTTGGCCAACCCGGAATTAAGCACTATTATGGGGTCTACTGAGAATTCGCCTATGGGATTGTTGCATTGGATTTTGGATCATTGCAGAAAATAAGCTCTGTGGCAAACAAACATTTCTGATGCTTATGTGTTTTGTTCAGAAGCATAATCTTTACAAATAAACACCCATTTAATTATGTTTGAAGCGTTAATGAAGCTGACAGAAGTAAAAAGCTAACGTAATGCTTTAACAAACTACTCAGCAGTCGTATGACTTTAACGTCAGTCTTTATGCTTCAGACAATCACTTAATGAGCTTACTAGCAGTCCTAACAAGCCAGTGAACCCGTATGCTAATAAATTGTTTATTAACCTAATCTTAAGAGTTTGCAAGAGCACTGACAAACACAAATAGAGGCTGTGAGGTGGACTAGTGAAAGTTCCTGTCCTTGTCTGGCGTAAAAAAAACTACAAGTATTCACAAGGTGTATTTGTGTAGATTTTAATTTATATATTTTATGGGTGTAACACATTTTATGTCGTACAACAAAACATTTCTTCAGGTTGTGTCAACCATGGACCTTATCTTAACTTATCTTATCTTTGCCACATCCAAGATGGCGGCGACGTCGAGGTACGCTTCAGCACTCAATGCGGAGTCTATGTATATATGTCTATGGGCACACATATGGGCATGCATAGGGGTACCTCACGGACGTGCCAGTTTCTATGGAAACCAATGATACACAGTCCATAACACATGTGTTATTTATACAGTCTATGGTTATTTACAGTAATAACTTTATTTATATATTATATATATTTATATATGATATGTAGACAAGCTGAGAAAGCCAGTTGAAAGTGCAATCATAGGAGCTTTCACAGTGTGCCATTTATCTTTCTAGACCATTTTTAAAATGTGAATTTTCTTTCTACAATGAAAACTATTACTATTTTTAATTTACATGCAAATAGACTGTTTTGTAGTTTTATTATTTATTATTTTGTCTGTGTTTTTTGTGTGTATAAATGTTAAAAATAAAAAATGGTACATTTCCATGGACACCTGTGTCTTTTGTTTGTATTTTCGGCAGCTTTATACTTCAATTAAAATAAAATGAAAAATCTGACTGATAGCCAAGTTTGTGTCGAGAAAAAGGAGCCTTGCATGTGATGTAAGGACAGACTGAAAGATGCTAAACAGAGGCAGAAATGAATGCATAGGAAGTTGACAAATTTGAACCAAAATCTCCTGGACTTCAGAGGTTTAAAAGGCTAGGTTTTGTCTGTAAATTACCATCCTGTTAATAGCTTTTCTAGGCTAGGTTGAGATTTAGTTGGACACAATCATGTGTAACGCTGTACTCTAGCATATCCAACATTAGCTGTTTACCTCACTGAGAGTGAATATTCATGTATCATATGTGCCTCAAATCTTGTGTGCTGTGATGTAATTATCTTCTTATTCACACTATGTTCATTATTTCAAAATTTGCACCTTGACTGAAAGATTTTTATTTTAGGCCAGATAGTAAATAGAGCCATATTAGCTTTTGCTGTTGGACCTACAAACCCTAAAATGTCATTACACTAAAATAACCTGACTCTTGCTAAACTGTTAATGTCTCTGTCAATCTGCATGATTAAAAAAAAAAAGAAAAGAATGCCAACAGCAATGTTAAAGTTGTGTTTGGTAAACTTGTAGGCCTTGATTTCATATTTGTGCTTTCAGAGATGTGTTACTTTACTTTTTGTTTCTTTATGATTATGAAGATATAAATTACACCTATGGGCTATAGTCAGATTCAAATACACACACACACACTTACTTAATACAATAAAGCTATAGATTGATCTTGGTACAGTCAAGGCTGACTCATATGCTTTGTTTGTTATATAATTAAAGGCAAGAGACTTCGAATTGTAATGCCAACACAGAACTGAAAGCATCAGATAACCTCTGTGTTTGGTGTAGGAAATCTGCGGTGGAATTAAAGATAGGCTAAGGATGTGTGAATCCACTATGTACTGCCACATTGGTGCAGTTTAGTTTCTTTTGGCAACCAAATTCTCCATTGTAAACTGTAATCACAACATCTTCAGCTCAGCAAGTCAGAACATTCAACCTAATTCCCTACACCGCAGCTGCTATATATCTTTGTGGATATCAGATTTATTTTCAATGTGATTAATCATAATTGGTTTTGCCCATGAGTAAGGCTCCCTGAAAGCACTAAGATTTCAGAAAATAGTTGAAAGATGGTATGGTGAAATAAATGCTCTGTAGCCTTGAGCATGATATGGTACTGTTGATAACCCATTACAACAATCCTATCCTAGACCCAAACTCCCTATCGTCTGTTTCCCTGTTCTCTCAGACCTGTCTACTGGCTGGATAATCTGATGCATTTTTGAAGAAGAACAACTGTCCACCATTGTGCAAGGCAAGGGCAGAGTGATGCAAGAGTGAGAGCAGGAGCAGAGGTACCGCATTGACACTGGGCTACTTGTCAGACAGGTAGGACCTTTTTCATTCTGGGAGTTCATTTAATTTAGCAGAGACATGCTTTTCTTCGTCCATCCATCCGTTAATAACCCCAGGGCGGTTCCAGGCCAGCATCAAGTGTCCTCTCAGCATGTCATGAGTCCATCGACTCTCAGCTGTTTATGTCTGATCCCTGAATAAAAGCTCCCAGATGGACTCTGTGGAGGTGCCCAAAAACTCACCCTGCCTTTCCTAAAGTGTAGAAGTAGCTCTATATTCACCTCTGTAAACTGGTCTCACCAAGGACAACGTCATACTTTTCTTATGTAATATTCTGACCAGTAGTAACTTTCTCTTCTAGCTGACTATTCTAATCTCCCGCACTAATGCTCTGACTGATTCTTTTAATTCTGCAGGAGTCTTTCTTCCACTGGGCTTTTGGAGTAACCGAGCCTGACTGTTATGGAGCCATTGATGTGGACTCTGGGAAATCCATCCTTTTTGTTCCCAAACTGCCCGAGAGCTATGCTACTTGGATGGGAGAGTGAGTCACACTAATCTTCAAAGAGCGGTGTTCATGGCCAACAATCGTCACCAGCTGCTCCATAGCTGTGAGCGATATCTTGAAGAAAGGGTTGACAAATATTCAAGCCAGTATAGCTATAGATGGGTGTTTGCATTGAGTTTATCTTAAAAATGCAATAAAGGACTTAATGTTTATGTCATCAACCAGACCACCCCAGAGGGATCTTTTTGGAATAAACAAGAGTGACACCTTGTGAAAATGATAAGACATTATGTTTCATTACTCATCCCTAATGCTTCCAACAATTTTCAAACCCAGGGGATCAGAAATTTTAATCAACTTAACGGCCCGTTTCATTTTCATCAGAAACTGACTTTTTAAGATCTTTCTTAGATAGACGGAGCAACTGCAAGGGTGTCATCTAACTAAATGGGAAAGGAACAGAAAAAAAGTTCAAACCATTAAACTCTCAGTCTTCAAGATGTCAGGATCCTCTGAAACCGTTTAAATGCTATCGATTTTAACTTCATCCAGAAGCTTAGAGGACAGCAGATAAAGAGAGAAAGCCTTTGACCAATAAGCTGTATCTTTAATATATATTTTCTGTCACACAGTTTTTCAGTTACATGCCTTTCTGGAGGGGTGCAATCAGAACAGAAAACCAGCAAGTGCTTCATGTCTCTCTTATTGACTTTTTCAAGTGTTTATATACACCATGCTCCTCCCATATTAGTGATAAAAAGAGGATAGGAAGCCTAGAAACACTGTAAAGGAACTGAACTGAAATGGGCCGGCCTTGCTGTGCCCCTGGTTGCATTTCTTTGCATTATATGGACTTTAAACATAACTACCAGTATGTATAGGGTTTGAAATGTTATTACTCTGGTGCCATCATGTGGTAGTACAAAAAATGACACTGTAGTAGACAAGCATTGTATAAACAACTATAATTTAAAAGCAATTTAAATGTCTATTCAATAGTTTAGTAAATATTTGGTCCAGTTGTAGTAGAAGTAGCATAAGGAAGCTCCCTATATTTTTTCTCTGGAGATCAGTTGAAGCCTGGACAGAAAGAATAAGAAATGGAGAGGTAAATGGAACATTCTTATCAACTATCGATGTGTATACACCCATGTCCCTGCTGTTATTGTGTAAGACTAATCATGAAACGTAGGGCTGTCACCTTCCACAGCTTTGAAAAATGTTTGATGGTGTGAAGATTTAAGAACGAGTCCTGAATTCATTCTTAAAAAGCATGGGGTCAGGAAGACAGTGAAAGCTCTTCAGGTACTTGGTGTTTTATGTAACCTCTGCTGTTCCTTTCTTTGCAGCCTGCCCCAACACTACTGCAACACCAAAGGAGGGATACATCACTCCATGTACCTGAATCTGTTGAACATAAAGCATTCAGCTGTCAGCTAGAAGCATCTTTATGCATAAAGAATTTTGAGACATTGCAAATCATGCTTTGGCCTTTTGTATTAAAGGCCATGTGTTATTAGTACTGCCTGGGAATTAGTGGACAGTGGAGGCAGGCTATCTTTCAGAGGCTAAGTAGGCTCAGTTTTAAAGCTATTGGTACCAACTGTATTATATCTTGTCAGCAAGGGAGTGAAAAAACGCTCCAAATTCAGCATTGGAAAAACTGACAAGGTGTCCATTGAACTTAAGATATCTGAAAATAGGTTCTATGGGTAGCCACGAGTCTCCCCTTTAGATACATGCCAATTTCATGCCAATTCCATGCAGTTTAAGGCAAAACATTTTATATTTGCCTCTTGTATTTTAATATTTCTGCATTCTGGGGTTCCTAAACAGTGAAATTGCATAAATTGGATATCACTGAAAAGCTGAGACTCTTGTGGATTCAATGAGCCCAATTTTACTTTATATGTGATGATGTCACCCCCCACAGTAGCATTTCCTTGTATTGAGGGCATTGTTTGAAACATGACCTCACTGTGTAAAATTACCTGTTGTGACCTCTAGAATAAGCACAGCCTCATGAAACTTTACAACCACAAACTAGACACCTAAAGCATTCAGACAATGTATTGCTTTGCCAGCAATAAGGGTAGCAATTTTCAGAAGTGCTTACCATCCAATAGCCAAAAATTGCAGAAATCTCAAAAGTTTATGACACAAAATCACAGTATGAATTTTCCCTCAAGGTCTTGGTGTCTCGATGTGATATTTTAATACATTTGTAATAAATGACTGCATGTAGTCTGCCATCCCAGCTATCTTTTACACATATGTCAGCGTCCTTATTTTACAACTCTGTTACTATTTTTCTAACAGCTCAAAGGCGGAAACCAATCTGTCCCCCCTTCCACTTCATTTTAGACAGTGAGGAGCAATAATGCGCACTAACCCTCCTGGAACAGGTTGTGCTGAATTGGCTTGAATCAACTTCAATCAAGGAATGACACAAGGAAAGTATGTTGTAACATGTACAAATAATTAGTAATTTTGTTTATTTCTGAAAACACCCCTCATGAAAATCAACTGTTGAACAATAGAATTTTAAAATAAGGCAAATACAGATGTTTTATTAGTTGCAGTCATGTTAAATACTGAGGAATTGTGGTATTTTAGTTCCACTCTTCTTGATTGCTTTTAGGAAAATCGAGAATCATGGCAGCACATTTAGGATGTTTTTATTTGTTTATTCCCCCTTAGAGTTTGAATTAATTGCATACTTAAGTCATCCTGAACTTGAACACTGACACATGTACAGTACTTATGGATCAGAGGTAAGTTTATAGTTTGTGGAGGGAAATTATTGCATTAAATACATAAACAGTTGAGAGGTACTGTGTGCAGGTTGAGTATGAAAAAAAAAGTGATATGGCAAGAAAGGCTGGTTCATAAACAGATTTACTATCAATGTAAACCTCATATTTGCTGTAACAGATCTTCGTAACAATCAAATATTAATGTTATTTCTTGGCTAATTTAATGTATTTATTACTGGTGATTTATCTGGAATTGTATAATTGTGGAATGATCATCTCCCACAGTAAAAAAAAAATGTATCTTTGCAGTTTGTTTGGCCTCTCCAAAATGGTTAGGGTTTTTCTACCATCTGTTTCTACCATCCAGCAGGCTGTGGAATGCCTACACTCAGTTCAGAGGCTGTGATTGGTGAAGAGGCAGTGAAGGTTTTATCCCCACAGCCAAAAAGGGGCCACCGGTGGCTGATAAACCAGTAACCTCCCTGGGGAGCCACTCAAATAAATAAAGAGGGCCTTTTTCTCTTCAGTTGCTGGGAAGACTGTCTGAGAACCCTTAAAAAAGACCTTTATCATTCACTCTGTCATACATATACATATATACATACATTTTACATAGGCTGCATTTCACCTCATGGCTGTGTAGACAGGAAGAAAAGGTGGTTTTGCCATTACTTAGGCAATCAGTTGCATACAGGATACACCATCAGCACCAGTGGGGGTTTGATGAAATTACATATCTTTGGTCAACAAAGTGGGTGTTAAATAGTTGATTATAGGTGCATCGACTTCACATGACATCATGCCATAAATCTGAGCATTGAAGTGAAAAGAACCATATTAGAACATATATTTTCTATATATAGTCCAACTTAAACAGTTCACAGGAGTTCTCCGCTTCATATCATGTAATCCACGACAGCCATTATTGGTAAAAGACAGCTGCTCACCTTGAAACAGAAACAGATGGATTCTTTATATTAAACGTAGAGGTTGAAACCCATGAAGTGTTTTGCAGGTTCCTCAGTTTGCTACTGATCTCTGTCGCCCCTTCAGGGCTCTGTTCATCCAGTGAGTGGATTCCTGTCCTCCACTATTCTTAGGTATTCCTTTCTCCCCCACAGCTGACTCCAAATGAACAGAAATGTTCCTTCTTCAGTCCTTGGCAGTCAAAACAAGCGTCCATTTAAGCCAAGGTCTAGCTGGTCCACTCCCCTGGCTGGTCCAGGAACAGAGTGCCTGCAGCGGGTATTGAGTCTGGCCCAACATGGAGCTGAGGGTAGAGAGTGCTAGCTGCGACCCCGATGAATCGGCTGTCTGTTGGCCACTCGTGAACACGAAGCACAGCACGACGTCTTGTAGTAATCGTACACGCAAAGGCGAGCCTGGACCACCACGTTGCAGTTAAAGTATTTGTCTCTGCAATTCTCATCTGAAACAAAAAAGTTGATCTTATATTTCTATATAGCCCATATTTAACTAAGAACATGATGACAGACCCTGGGTAAAATGTCGAAGGGGGGGTGGGAGAACATTTATAGCTTCCTGGTGCTGTTCATCTTCTACTGTTGACTAAAATATGGGATTCAACGCCTTGCTCAAGGTGCAAGTAATCAGAAAGAACAGATTTACTCTTCCACTACTTATGTCGAGAGTTCCCCAGCTACAGTAACAATAAGGCTCCTATGCAGTGGCGGTTCTAGACTAATTTTTCTGTGGGGGCCAAGGAGGGGCCAGTGTTTAATCAGAGGGGCACATAAAAAAAACGGTAAAGATGATATTTAAGCATTCAAAACCCTTATTTTAGCGTATTTAAAAATCTCTTAATTTACAAATTAATTGATTCAAACAATGAGACTTACCAACAATAACATTAATTACAATTAAACTATTACACAATGTACACATTCTGGGTTCCTTTTGTGTACAATAACAAAAAATAGATAAGAATTGTTCTTATCTATCTAAGTCGTTCTTTGTTATAAATTGATTATTATGTATTATTAATTTGACACAGGGGCCACAGCAGGGGCCAAGGGCTTCTTCACAGGGGCAGGGGCCCCTGTAGGCCCCTGTGTAGAACCGCCACTGCTCCTATGCTCCTAAGGATGCTAAAATCATCAGGAAAAGTCAGTAGTATTCCAGATAACATGTGAGGAGATGACTGACCTATGGTAGGTATGCAGGGCTCTGGGTTGCAGTCCTCCTTCTGTGCTGGTTTCAGCTGCTCGTCGCAGCCCTCGCTGGGCAGCATGTCGTCAGACAGACAGCGCACCTCCCGCACACGGAAACCTCCCTCACATGTTTTTGAGCACTGGAGAGACAGACAGGGGTCAGTGACAGCAGTCAGTCCAACATTAATAAAACTCCACCTTAAAGTTGATCTACAGTACTGCTGACACAGCGGCGACTTTTCAAAAGTTCTTAATGTTGCGATCCGAACCTTTTATGGTCTGGAAACTTATTTGAAGGCCAGGAAAGTTATTTCACTTTTATTTTCATTAGCTTCTTACCATGAGTGATGAGATCCTACATTAAAGCTGTACTGTCTGCCAAAGTTAGTTTTGGTTATTTCACAGGAGATTGCTTTTTTCTTAGTACTCTTCCCAGTGGTTTGAAATGGGCAGAGCTCAGTTGGAAAAACGTCATGTACTTTAGTGCACCAATCAGAGTTTAGAAACATTTGAATTAAAACCTGATGACAGTTGGTGGGTTGTTTGATCACTGTCAGCAAAACTGATCAACTTACACAGTCCTGATGAGGGAGGTTATTACTGTTTTGCACTATGAATTAAAAGGGCACTTCAATATTTTTCAACCTGGACCCAGTTTTCCCATATTTTAGTATTTGAGTGACTCATGGGAACAAAATTTTTTTAGATTGTATTGAATGAGAGCCAAGCATTGTCAATGTACGTCCATTTAAGGTGCCTGTTTCTGCCACTGATAAGCTCAGATTTATTATTTTAAGTTTCTGATTATAACATTATGAAAAGATGGAGAAATTTTGTTCTGAATACTCACAAGAGGTGACTTGTTGTGGGTGCGTATTTCGGCATTGTGTCAAATAAATCTTTGTGCAGCTTTTATTGACAGCTTTTGTTGGATAAAGCACAGGCTGAAGTTGTGGTTAGTTTTGCTACAAATTGATCCTCACACCACGGTCCCTACTCTGCACCTGTAGTGAACATTTTGACTAGGATAACTTTTGCCCGCCAATTTCATTTATGCATAGTAAATATTAGACCAAAGTGAATGAAGGATCAATATTTCAAAACCATATTCCAGATAGAGTAGCACTCGTCACCAGAGTGGGATCAAGATGAAAATAATGCACGAGTTGAGATTTCAAAGAAAAAAATGACTTCAATGAGACCCTGAAAATAAGCACACTATTCTTGACCTACCGTAAAAATGAGCGAAACAGTGACTGACACTTTTGTCTTTAAACTCAATGTATATTACAACAACAATGTGGGCTACCCAGGCTATCAGCCTTGGTCATTAATCAGCAGGGCATCTACAGCTTTACCAGTAAGAGGGGAGAGGGTTTCATGTGTTACTCACAGCACTCCAGTCAGTGAAGTACCACTTTGCTCCGCAGGCCTTGAGGTTGCAGCTCTGCTGGCTGAGGGGCCGATCCAGGGAGGAGCACTCATACGGTGGCATGACGTTGAAACCTTCCTCTGACTTCACCAGACACACAACTGACCTCTGCTGGCTGCCTGGGCCACACTCTGCAGAGCACTGGTTCACATACAACAATAGCATATGGATTCACTTACACATAGTAGAAAATGAGACAGGAAAAAAACATGTCAGTGTAAAATCACTGTAAAATCCCATATAATTAGCTACTCCAGACAACTTCCCCTTGAACCCAGCGTGACCTAGTGGCGTCCTCATACCTGGCTCCAGGGGCCTGTGAACCACTCGATGCGATTCTCGCAGAGGCCGTTGTTGCAGACCTGAGAGTCGGGGGGCCGCTCACTGCCACACCCCTCCAGAGGAAGGCTGCTGATGTGATTGGTCAGGCAGAGGACTCCTCGAGTTCGTACACCCATCCCACATTCAGCTGAGCACTGAGGATTACACACTCGTTTTACAATTCAAGCCATTCACCGATAAGCAGCTGACTGGCAAAAATGATTAATCCATTCATAAAGTTATTATCGGTGGAAAACAAAGTGGGTCACCAGGGGGCGCGCGGACACTTTGATATATGTTTTTTAATAATTTTTTTTTAATATATGTGTTTTATAACAAAAGACACTGAATGTAATGAATAAATAGGCATAACAAAAGAGAAACATTCTAAAAGAATTACTGGTGACGCTTTATAATAAGGTCCTTAATAACCATTAATTAACAAGTAATAAGGCATTGTTCTCGCTTTAGATCCGGTAGCTGCAAAAAGCATAGTTAACTTATAGTTAACTTATAATAGATGAGCAATAAAGTATATTTTAATATCAATAAGCAAACAAAATAAGATTAATAAAGGCATGGCAAAGACATAATGGGTGGGTCATGGGTGTTTGTAATGCCATTATTAACACTTATACAAGCTTATAATCACACAATAATGTTAATAAGCATCTTGTAAGGACTTACAAGGGCATTATTACTTGTTAATTAATGGTTATTACAAGGACCTTAATATAAAGCGTTACCGAAATATGTTTACTGTTAATATTACTGTTGATTATTACGACAAACATGACAAGGAATGTTTATAACAGAAGAAAGACTGATTATTAATTATAGAAAAAAATAAGGAAAATACATTTTGAAGCTGTATGTTTGATTTGTGATATGTGCAATCATAATAACACATAAAAAAAAAGAATACTGGACGATAAACTGCCACATGTTAAAAAAAAGATAACTATAAAAAACTAAACTAATTTGGAGTTGACTTTGAACTAAAGTGGATTAGATTTTTTATTTCCCTTCTTTGTGTCCCATTGTATTGTTATAATGCAGTGCCGTTAAGTCGCTCATCCAATCTGCACTACTGTAAAAACAAAAAGATGTGCACACTCCATAGACTTTGTCAGAATCTACATTAAAAGATCTATGTATTATATGGATTTCAAACAGCTGTTGGATGCATAAGACAGATCTATACAATGGCTACCACTGTTACTGAAAATGAATGAAAGTCACTATGTCTCCCATTCACTTGAACACCTACCCGATTGCCCCACTCGGTGTGAAACCAGCTCTTGGCACAGGATCCCATGTCACAGTTCTCTACATTGACGGGCCGCAGATTCATGTTGCACTCCTCATCAGGAACAAAGTCGCCCACGTTGCTGACACAGCGGATCTCTCGTGACCTCTGACCCAGCCCACACGGCACCGAACACTATGGAGACACAGGGCACATGGTTAACACTGCACTGTGGAGTTAAGCACTGCTGGAGGGACTGGATTATGTTCAGCACCTGTGTGCACTAAATTATATTAATTCAAATTAACAGTGTTTTGGAGAATTACTGGTAACGCTTTATAATAAGGTCCTTAATAACCATTAATTAACAAGTAATAAGGCATTGTTTTCGCTTTAGATCCGGTAGTTGCAAAAAGCATAGTTAACTTATATTTAACTTATAATAGATGAGCAATAAAGTATATTTTAATATCAATAAGCAAACAAAATAAGATTAATAAAGGCATGGCAAAGACATAATGGGTGGGTCATGGGTGTTTGTAGTGCCATTATTAACACTTATATAAGCTTATAAACACACAATAATGTTAATAAGCATCTTGTAAGGACTTACAAGGGCCTTATTACTTGTTAATGAATGGTTATTACAAGGACCTTAATATAAAGCGTTACCAAGTGTTGTTTCAGGGGGTTTATATGCTAGAATATTTCTTGACCACGAGGTATCCAAGAGTCTTGTCATCGCGGTGAAGGTTTCGAGGAAACATGCTGAGTCCAGAGGTCACTGTGCCATGCCAAGAAATAGTTAGGCATATAACGCTCCTTAAATTAACACTCGTAACTGAAACACTCCAAAGTTGCACTTTTTACATTGTCTCCACCTTCGCATTGATATCCCAACATGTTGAGCTTTTCTTTGACATAAAACAAAAAAACTGTTAAAAAAGTGATGCCATGGATAAAATATAATACGCAGAATCGTCTTGTATTTCTTAAAGTTGCATGTCCTTAAAGATGATGTTGTACGCTAACTGGAAAGGCAGGTGGATATTAAGCTTCAAGTTTAATGTTATTCATTGACATATGCATAACAATTAAAGGAGGAGGAGTCATTGGCATTAAACATTTTCAATTAAAGATCTCTGGCTACCTCCAACAATGCTAATTAAATAGTTTTAAAAAAGAGTACAATATTATATAAAATAATATATGTTTGTGGTAGACAGCAATTGCAATATAAATGAACTAGTACAATCAGGAATAAGAATGTAATAAGAAGTATACGAAATATATATATATATATATCCATTATGGCATGCCGTTCAGGAAATTAATCTTTGAATATATTGAATGAAGCTTGAATATATGGAATGAAACTTGGAATATAATTATATATATTGAAGAATTTATTCAATATATTAAAATATTCATTCCATATATTCAAGCTTCATTCAATATATTCAAAGATTAATTTCCTGAACGGCATGCCATAATACATACACACACACATCATTCCATATATTCATACTCTCTTTTTATACATACACACACACATATATATATATATATATATATATATATATATATATATATATATATGTGTGTATGTATTATGGCATGCCGTTATATATATATATATATATATATATATATATATATATATATATATGTGTATGTATTATGGCATGCCGTTATATATATATATATATATATATATATATATATATATATATATATATATATGTGTGTGTGTGTGTGTATGTATAAAAAGAGAGAGAGAGATGTAAGCAGATGTCAAACATTAGTATATTGTACATTTTATAATGTAATGCTGTCACAAGATTGACATCTGCCACTCACAGGGGTCCACTCAGAGCGTATCTCCCACTCGCTGCAGATCTTCATCTGGCAGGTAGTAGCGATTTCAGGCCGCTCAAGGTGTCGACAGCGGCTCGTGTGGACGTTGAGGGTGCGGTTGGCGTAAATCTGGCGACACAGGATCTGCCTGTGCTGCATGCCCAGGCCACAGGTTTTACTGCATTCTGACCACTCTCCAATATCCCAGCTGCTCAGGAGAAAATCACAAGAGCTTTGTCTTAAAATGACATCAATGTATATGTTGTAAAAAAAAAAAAATAAATAAAAAAAAAAAAAATATATATATATATATATATAAAAGTTTTAAAAGGCAAATCCTGTAGTTGTACTTCATGTTTTAGAAGAACTATTTTGAATCATATCTGATTGAGGAAGCTTTATTTTCCGTGTATAAATCAAAATGTATATAAACAAAAAACAGTTGTAAACACACACTGCAGACTGCCCACTGCTGTGTGAGAACTTAACCAGGTACTAAGACAACATCTTCTCAGGTCAATCTTCAGCCAATCACAGAGCTTTTTATTTTCTTTACAATTTTCAAAATGTGCAGTTATCATTACATTACAGTAGTGTGTGTGCTGCTCTTTGATTGGAGAGCCTTTTTAACGCAGCAGTATTTAGCAGTGTGCACAGCATGTCATAACAGAACAGTGTGGTCTCTCACAAAGCTGGGCAGGGCTGCAGGTTGCAGGCCTCTTCCTGTGGAGTTGGTCTGCTGCTGCTGTCACACAAAGCCTCTGATACCTGGCCATGGTTCAGCCGGGAGACACAGTGAAAGATGGAGTATTTGAAACCTAAAATACATACAAAGCAGATATTCAAATAAAAAATGTATTCTAAATCTGCAGGAGAATGAATATATTCCATATAAAAAAATATTGCATGTGTAAGTGAAGTCATCATCTGCGTTTCTTATATATACAGTACAGGCCAAAAGTTTGGACACACACCTTCTCATTCAATGCATTTTCTTTATTTTCATGACTATTTACATTGTAAATTCTCACTGAAGGCATCAAAACTACGAATGAACACATATGGAATTATGTACTTAACAAAAAAGTGTGAAATAACTGAAAACATGTCTTGTATTTTAGATTCCTCAAAGTAACCACCCTTTGCTTACTAGAATATAAGACATGTTTTCAGTTATTTCACACTTTTTTGTTAAGTACATAATTCCACATGTGTTCATTAATAGTTTTGATGAATCTACAATGTAAATAGTCATGAAAATAAAGGAAACGCATTGAATGAGAAGGTGTGTCCAAACTGTTGGCCTGTACTGTATATCTCTACTAAATAATGAATAGCTTGATTGACCTTTGCCACAGGAGGCACTACACTCTGTAGCACCAGCCAGTTTCCAGTTGTACTCTCTCTCACGTCTGGGTGGCTGTACGGCTGGAACCTGGTTGTCAGGGAGGCGAGGCGGGTCCCAGCCCCCACCTACTGGATTGACGTTTTCTTGGTGAGTGTTGCTGTGATGGTCGTATCCACCCTGTCCATTCACAGTGTTCCCTAGGACACAGACACATGGTATGATACACTAAGACTTGGTTGGTTGGCTAGGTTTGTGGATAGATGGATATATGTGGAACTGTAACTAATGCTATTTTAATTTATTTATTGATTGATTGATTGATGGACTGATTGATGTACATGTCTTTTCTTTAAATAAACAAACCAACAAAAGAATAGTTCATAAGAAAACATTAAAATTACATGTTAAAAAGGAGTGGGAAGAAGTGTAAATGTATCTAATCTCAACCCCTCTCTATTCATCTTTAGCTAATGAATTAGAATAGGCTTCCTTATTTAATCCTAGTTTATGAATACACACATATATATTAATATG
Organism: Centropristis striata; assembly: GCF_030273125.1. Lineage (NCBI taxonomy): Eukaryota > Metazoa > Chordata > Actinopteri > Perciformes > Serranidae > Centropristis > Centropristis striata. The sequence goes on from NC_081518.1 coordinate 38,350,456, forward strand.
AAATATGTATATATAAATATACAAATATGCATAACTCATAACCAAATATATCCTGAAAAATATTATTCCATTTATCAACTATTTATCTTATCATATATTCTAATTTATATATAGTTTCTTTAGTCTTCTACTGAACAAGTACTACTCCTATAAATAACTATATTTGTAATAATAATTTAAATATGTATTCTCCAGCACCCACTTACCTCTTACTATATATAACTATATATTTACATGTATATACATACACATGTACTTACATTCATATCAAACAAAAAATAAATAAATAAATAAACTCGGTATAGTTGTATAGTATATGTATGTGTATAGCTGTATAGTTGGAATAATTTTGTGTTCAGACACAATCCTCTTTTAATTGTGTTTTCATTTTCATTGTGATATGTTTGGAAGAGATTGATTAATAAAGTTTTGAGAAGATATACACTTTATCTGTCAAGAATAAATCACAATCATTTAATGGAAATAGGCCAAAAATGTTATTCCAAATTTATGGGCGACCATGTATTTATAATCATACCAATAATCAGTTATTTCTTTGTGAGCTCTTTGTGACCAAAAATATACACATCAGAAGCTTTAAACTGTCTGATGATCAGCGAAACAGTCAAATCAATGAGTTATCTGTCAGTCTGCATAATTTAATCTTCTTGGTTCATTTGTAAAAGGTAATTGTGAACAGGAACCAGACCAGAACTAAAATACAAGACTGCATTTTTTTTTTTCATGGGTTGGGACCAAAAGGAACAAACTACAGGAGGTAAAGCACCCTCTTTTACCGTCTGGTCTGTGGTTTGGTTGCTGAGGGCCGACTGGTTTCTCAGAGGGGAGAATGTACTCGTAGTGAATACCCGGGTTCGGCTGCTGGAAGATCATCTGAGACAAAGAAGATGAGAGACAATTATAAAATCATACTCTTCATCTTCAAATATATGAAAAGCTGTACTTCTTAAATGATATATGCACTGAAAATTGATCATACTATGACAAACCTTAATATCTCAGGTGAAACTTAGAAATAAAATAAAAAAGCGTGATCATTATTCTAAATATCTGGAGGTCCAAGTTGATTTGATATTTACATAAACGTCCAGGATCTCATTGGTGGGCCCTTCAGCGAGGAAGGACTCCCCAGCTGTGCTTCTGATTTCGTTGGGTCGGCGGTAGGTGAACATGGTCCCCCCACCCTCGTACTTCCCTGGTCGGTCAATAGCCCAGTTTCCATTGATGATGGATCGCCCCGATCGGCTTCGGAGAGCTGGAAGAGACAGACAGAACAACCACACAATCATCACTTACAGTCCTGAGCTCAAACTAAAAGGAAAATACTGCCACAACCGCTTCCACATAATTATTGTTTAATGTAAAACCATTTAGGTATAACAAGAACCGTAAAAAAAATAAAAATAAAGGCTCCGACACCGACTTTCTCCACCCAAAAAGGTAATTATAGCTAACAGAATAAATGCTCTCACGTGCACTTTCAAGGAAATGTCCTTTATGAACGTGACAATCTGTTTGTGCTGGCAAATCTTCCATGCAAATCCTGTAACAAAATCTCCCAAAATGTTTTCCACTGATTTCATGGATTAAGTGGAATAGGCCATTAGAAAAGCATTAGAGGTGTAACATTAGACAGGCTTATAAAAGAGTGTTTGGACAACTAAAAGCACATTAGAGATGCACAGTGTAGAGCTGAGGCCTGCTGAGGGAAAATCAGGATACAGTGGCTGGCTCCTGCTGGACTCCTTCCCTTGTCTCATATTCTTGTTTGCATTTTAAAACCTACATATCCATTTTGGGTAAAATGCTGCTGGCTGGAATGTTGTACCCTCCTCAAGAGCAAAGAAAAGGATTTGAAGATGACTTGTTTCTTTTACACAAGGACGTTTCACGGTTTCTTTAATCATTGGAATGAAGGAACATAACTGTGTGTATATACAAATGGTCAGCTCAAATTTAAGAAAGCACGACACACTTGGCATCCAAGTAGTTGGGATTTGAAAGGTAGGCACTAAATCCATCCTTAGAGTGTTTTTTACAGAGTGGTGAAATTCCTCACCTTAATTAAAAAGGATGGTGAGGCTTGAGGGGTAAGATCCTCAAATGAAAGCGTGTTTATGCACTTTACTCGAGGGAAGCAGGCCGTGGAAGGGGGGACCGGGGCCGTTTCCCTCTTCCTCCGAACCTCCCGCTGAGCTGGGTCATGGCTCTCATTAAACAATGTTCGACATTCCAACAGTCACTTCTGAAAATAACCCACTAGTGTTTCCCCACTGTTGCACCTCTATAAAGATGCCAATTACCTGTGTAGTGCGTTTCACTCAGAGGTTTCAATAAAAAGCTACAGCACAGTGGTGGGTGGTAATATAGAATATAAGCTACTGCTGCCTACACAGCTGGAACAAGTAGAATTGTCAAATGTCAACTTCTTGCATACATTTATCATTTAATTATTATTTCTACCATGACCGTCCATGCACTGTTTTTTCTCAATTATGTCATACTTTAAATCTGTAAAAAAAAAAAAAATTCATGCTGTAGACAGAGATTCCTGTTCTTTTAACATGTGTTTTGAGCTGGAATGAAGGCAGAGCTCTGTAACAGACTGCAATGGATAAAACTGTAAATCTGGATAGAAACTGAAACACTCTATTCGCCAAGAGGGAGTAAAACTAGCTGGAACAAAACATCCCCCACAAACACTGACAAGAGTCATATATTATAAAAAGGTAAGATTTTAACACGGTTACATTTTGCTATGAAACTATCTGTGTTGGATTTCCCCCCCAAATGTAGTTCACTCAGCAAGTATACATGGAAAAGATTATTATGAAAATCTAAAATATGTAATGCATTGATATTTGCAATCTCTTTTGTTGTGTTTATGTGTTTTAGGACACGTTTATACATAGCAGGGTATTTAGAGAACCCCCCCCCCCCCCGTTTTCAAAAATAACATTGTGCACACAACATTGTGTTCAAAAAAGTTGTCATTTACATCAACCTGCATAAATACGCTGTAGAGCACCATTATAACTATGCCAAACCTATTATATAGCCAATCAGAATCCTCAGAATCAACAAAAACGAATAACACGAGCGACTTCCTGTCCCTTTCAAAACAACTAATATGGCGCGAGGTTCGTTCGTGTGGACGGACAGCGGCGCAAAGAATGAGCGTGAGAACTTAATACCCTGTTTCTCCCGGTTGACACAACAACACATAACCTGAGTTTTCCAAATTCTCCACTTTGCCCGGAGTTCTTAGAAATAATCGTTGTCTGTGATAAAAAAAAAAGTGTAAATGAGAGGCCAAACCACATGGAAATATCTGCGTTTTCCCTTCGTGTAAACGGGGCATTAGTCCGGAACCTCAAGGTTTACTTTTGATTTCCAAGAGGTGTTATCAATGACCAATCAAGCCCAACTAGCCTCTGGATACACCCCCAACAAATTGGAGTGTGACACATCCAATTGGGGGTGGTGCTTGGTCAGTTTTCAAGCAGGAAAAACATATTCAAATTACCCAATTTCAATAGGGAAATAGGCCGCCAGTAACATAATTTTGATTAATGTTTGATCAGCGATGCCTAGTTTGACAGTTTGAATCTGAGTTTTGTGACTTGTGCTGGATACCAGTCATCTGAAATAACATGACAAATGAAATGTTTGTTACTGCAGTGAGGTGGGGCTTTTGAAATGCTATATGAACGGCAGCAGTACAAACAGCATGTGGGGACAGAGCTTTCAGGTGATTAATGTGGCAGATCACTAGCATCTTAAGTGCACAAGTATAATGTGTTCAATATATGTTGCAGTTTTTTGTGATGAGTGTTTTTTCCCCACCTAGGTAGTTTCTGCTCTTCACCATTTCTGTGATGTTGATCTTAGTGGCTCCCTCTGGGATCTCCACTATCTTGTGGTAGCCGATCTTGGTTAAACTGTGTTTAAACACTCCAGAGACCAGCTTGCAAGTTGTGTTGTCGCCTCCACACACACCGCACTTGTCCATCACCTTTCCTGATCCGAGATAGTCATCGCAGCCGAGACTCTGTGAGGCAGAGGAGGAAAATCAGTTTAAATGAAGAGGTGTGGAGTGACAAGCATTACAGAGTGAAACAGCTGACCGTAATGAAGTTAAATAGTAAATATCGGTTTAAGATAAAAAGAATGTATGCATATACGTACATAAGCTATTCCTGGTCAAATAAAAAAAGAGCTAACAAGAAAAGTAGAGTGCAAATCTCCACCAAGTGTTTTTCCTTTTCTCGCCCAAACAAAGAAGGGTTGAATCTCACTCATTTGTACCTCCCAGCTTCCTTACAGTCAATATACAGGCAAAATATACACTGTAATAAATTATTCTGTAGTCATTTCATTTTACTTAATATATTTGATAAAATGAGATTAAATATATTAAATATTAAATATTAAACCTTAATATAAAAATGTTTGAGATAGAATCTACTTATTTTGATCACATTAAATATAATCTTTAATTCTAAATCAATGAATCCAACACAATAGAATTAGTCAGTTTTTAATTGATAGGCACTTCCTGTTAAGTTGTTATTAACTCAACTTGTAACATAGTTAGATTTAATAAATAATATTGCGTGCAATCTGTTGCCTCAATTTTATTAAGTAGCTATTGTTTATCTTTTTTACAGTGTAGGGATTTACTTATCTTGTATTGTGCCTAACTTTCATGGATCATAAAGTATTATGAAAGGAATTAATCAGATGCTCCAGTTCAGAATGAGACCAATGAGCCTAGCCGAGTCCCAGAAATGTCTTTTGCTACTGTATACAGCTAAATGACATTGTAGAATTGTAGTAGAATATATAAATAAAAGATTTTACTTACAGAGCTATGCCACGTTGCAGCTGCAAATTAAACTCCATAAACTCACAGCATAACTACAATAATAGAATAACTAATTAGAAGGCCCGTCTTGTTACTTGTTAGGCTACTTGTTACTTCAGAAGGCATTACTTTGGGGTTACTGCCTTTGAAATAATCCCATAATTTCTTTCCTGAATCTTAACGGTGTGAGTTTTCTGTGTCTCTTTGGTGGTAATACATTACAGGAAACCTGGGCACAGTAAAAATAGAACAGTTAACATCAGCAGTCCATAAATTCCCCCAAACCAGCAGTAAAAGCAACTCACTGTGCAAACAGGTGCTGGAGCAGCCAAAACTGGCCCCAGTGAGCTACCTTACACTCAAACGCAGTGGGCTGCGGCGGTTATTGCAGTGCCAGGGTAAGTCCCAAAGAGACCACCAATAAGGAAACCAACAGAGTGGGCATCATGTGGAGGGGCGGCCTTAAACACACAAAGGCTTTCTTGGATTGGACAGCAGCCAATCTCTAGTCAGTTTGCAGCTTTCACATGGCTTCCATGTGTATTCCCTGATTAAAGCTGACAGAATTTCTTGCTCTGTCTTATCATGCAAGCAAATTCCCCTCGAAGCTGCTTTTGGGTCCCACTATTTGTACAAAAACATGTTAAATATGGCAACATCCTCAACAATGTAGACCAGCGGCAGGCTGCTGAGCTTTACAAGTAGTCATTAGGTACCAACCCTAACTCTAAAGATGAATGACATAAACTAATTTACCGGAAATGTATAACAAGTCATAAAGAATTGTGGTCATCTCCATGGGTTTAGCTGAAGTATAGCAGCTGTCAGTCGGCTGCAGGTCAATGGAAAGACGGATAGAGGGATGGACAGAGAGCAAGGAGAGGAAAAGGAGATGGAGAAAGGTAAAGTAAAGGGATGAAAAGCAGGATAGAGGGAGGTATAGCAGGCGAGATGGAGGGGAAAATGGTGGCCATGGGTGGACTGTGGCAGCTGGGGTGAACTCAAAAGGAGAGTCTGGCACTCCCTCACCCGTAGCAGCTCACTATGTTCTGGGCCAAAACACCGACTGGGCCAAAACAAACATGAAATGCCTCCTTCCACACAGGAAATAAGTGATGAGAGAAAAGAACAGCAAACTAAGAGAGCTGGAAAAAAATGAAATAAAACTGCCAAAACGCCTCTGCGGTCAGTGTGGAATGATGTTGCAGTACAGCATGGGGCTGAATAAAGCCGGACTAAAAATCATTAAACATAACGCGATAACGTTCAGGAGAAAAACTGCTGCGCTTCAAAATCTTACTTCACAGATCGGTGAATATAAAGCAAATCAACAGGTCAGAAATCAAATGATACATTATGCATGGTAAAAAAAAACACATATTTTGGGACATTTCGACAAGATTCACTAAGTCCACAGTGGAAAACAAATAAAAATGCAGTCAGGGAGGACTGTCAGTGACATGACTACCAATGAATATCTCCTCTGCATCTCCATTTTCACCATAAATCCCTTCAAACTAAAACAACACCATTATAGCAGCTAGGCGGCTTTGACTGAAAAAGGGAAAAATGTTCCTCTCATAAAACAGATGCTGACACGCGGAGAGGTTATCTGTGGCCATTTGGATCGGAAAATGTCTGAATCAAAACACATCAATGTAGGAGTGGAGAATAAACAGTGACATTTATTGAGCCCAAATCTGAATTTTCAATATAATATCATATGACTGTGGATTTAAAAACACACTGGGTTCTGGGACAATGGAAGAGCAAAGAGGTTTTACGCCTACAACACAGAAAGCATTAGAGCACTAGAGTGTTCCACTTCAAGTCAAGCTCAACACACATTACACTAATGTCACTACATTATCCCCCAAAGTGCCACATGTGTCCTCTAGGCTTTCTCTGACAAATGTGACCTTAACCGTGTACCCGTCAAAATGACGTGTCAATGGTGAACGCAGGTTGGCAAAAGCCTTGACAACTCTTCCAAGAAATCTCATGGTTGATTAATGAGGCGGCAGGTTTGAAGTCTCGGTTTCTTCCCTCTTAAAGCCTTTTTCACCTTCTCTCTGTGGGTGGCTTGTGCCATCTGTTGAGGAAAATCGCCATGTTTTCAGTGGAATTATAACAGGATTTTTAAAAAGGCGCTAAAGCCCACCTTCATCTGGAAATGGTTACATGTGTCAGGACGGTATAAGTCGACTCACAGTCAACTCGCGAACACTGAAAACAACATAATCTTAAAGTAAATCCTGATGGTATTGTCCCATTTGATGCAGCTGGGTTAAACTCATCATATTGCAGAGTTTATGTAACAAAGTGAACTCACACAGCCAAAGGCGCATGTCACTGGAGATTTCTTCTTCTCACAGAAAACACAAGATATTCAGAATTAAACACAGACATCCTGAGAGGTGACTTTCAGTTTCTTTCTTACTGAACGACAATGTTTACCCCCACGGGCCCTCAGATCAATGATGGCAGAATTTCCACTCTTACTTTGTAGCTTTAATGTTCTAAAACTGAAAATAAACAGGGGCAGAGACTGTAAAGCTCGGGGTCACAGTGGTCAGCATTATAGTTATTAGTCACCAAGTGAACCGTGACTTGTAGGATAAATGTTAACACATACATTGCTGGGACCTAAAATGAATAAAAAACAAGTCATTTCTGGGGTCATGTGAATTTGGAGACCTTAAAATAGAAGGAAGGGGCTTTCACTCTTATTCTGCTTAACCTCTTAAACCCAAGGCTCTTTTTCACTTCCTGTATTTTAACACTCATGGCATTCAGGACAGTTTAAGTTACTCTTATTTTGGAAAAATAAAAATAGTATATTAACGCAGTATTAAATTATTTGTGAGCAACATTAATACTGATAGGAGAGTCTTATTTCAGACAACCTGACAAATTGAAATGCAATTCTCACTCTCCTTTTAGCTCTGGTTTTGTCTCCACCAACTCCAGAGGGAAATATCTGTTTCTTTAGCTGAAAAAAAGTTCCATCATGCTCCACTGGTTAGTTGCTAACTTTACCAATCTGCCATTTTGTTTTGGCCAGCTTTGGGTTTATGAGAGCTTTTTCACTGAAGCTCAGAAAAGAGTAGACATAAGACTGAAAAAACACAAATATGGTGAGGTGAAATGTCAAGAGGACAAAGCTAGTTCCAAAATAAGAGTAAATCGTTGGTTTTCTTTTCACTTTCATTACGCAGGGGAAGAGGCCAAGTTTAAATGTCGTGTTTTCAAACAGTAAGCTGTGTTTATTGCATAGTATGCCTTTAACATTGTGAGTGACATCGTCCTTCTAGTTCTCTGTGTTCTTTATTATGAGCAACAGCTTTCACATTAAAATTAATAATTTGGTCATTTGTTACTGTAAAGATATTTATTAATGCAGTTTTAAAAGAGTTAAACTGACGGGCACAACCCAATACCAACCTAATACTTCATATTTTCATATTGTAGCCCAGAAACAAGTAATGATTTTCACAGGCCACTTGAATTATCTGTTAGAGCGTACTGGCAAGAAATAATTTGCTGTTTCACTTGCAGAGGCGCCTCTTCTCCGAAATAAAGATTTATAGGCAGCGAATTACTGTCTGAACTATTATCAGAGAGCTGGGGCAAATATCAGACATTTGTATCATTCCTACACACAAAACATGCATAAAGTCGAAATATACGGTTGCACAAGCACTAAATCCCTTCCCGACAGCTCTGGCATAATGTTACAGTTGCCTTGCAATAATAGTGCTTTTATCCATGTAGGAGGCATGGTTTGTGGCTCCAAACTAGGAATTCAAATCCGAATAAATCACTTATGTTCATGATGATATCATGCTTAATTAACATCAGGGGTAGAAGCATACATACATGCAGGCTTTTAACTTCTCTTCTGTAGTAAATTAAGTTAGAGATCTGGTGGAAAACAGGCGCTACTTGGAGCAGGAATGTCGAGCAGAAGAGTGTGTTTGTGTACCTCAGATGAACTCTGTTAGTTTTGCAGTGGTTCAAATGTTTCGTGAGGTTTTGTCACGGTTATTAGTGTCCTCACAGGGTGAAGTGGGATATCATGTCATCAGGCATCACAGCTCTTTGTCACACTGGCCTGAAGCATCATTTGAGATATTTTATGCGGTTTATTCTGTGACCAAGATACTTCTATTTAGACTGGTTATTCATAAAGCCCTTTTAGCATTATTTTGTCTGCTCAAATTACATTAATGCTGCTTGGTACCAGACTTATAAACAGCAGCAGTCTGGTGTTTTCTGAAACAACTGTAGCCATATGAGACCAGAGTTACAGGATGAGATCGAATATTAATTTTAAAATTACAAAGCAGAGTGTTTGGAAAGTGAAGGAACCAGTTTCTGTGTCTAACAGGTGAACAAATGAGACTGTTTTGGGCCATATACAAAAACTATACCCACTAGAACAGAAGCTGTGAACATTAAATACTCTCACTCTAAGTCTCAACGTGTATCCCACTGTCACCTTTCTGTCCCTGTCCTCTGAAACTGTCTGTGTGATGCATTTTATTAAGTATTGGAATTCAGTATAACTCAAATGTGCCTGGTTATATAACCCTGATTCCAAAAAAGTTGGGACGCATTATAAAATCTGATTAAGAATGACTGCATATATTTACAAAAAACAAAAGTTTTCCAGTTTGAGCATTGTCTCTCTTTTCTTTGCACTGTATTCAATTGAATGTAGATCTCAAACATCATTGCAATCAGATTTTATTCGATTTCACGGTGTCCCAACTGGGGGGTTGTAAAGTAAATCTAACAGATATCTCAGATGTTAACTTTATACATCTCCCGTTTAGCAAATTAACTACTTTTCAACACCTCAAGAGAGCATACAAACATTTATGCACATTTTCTAAAGTTTTATTAAATTTTGGTGTTTTCATCAAGTTTTATTTATGCAAATCTTCAAAATGCGCATAGAAATTCATTGATGGAAACGCGACTAGTGTCATGTTGTTTATAGAAGTTTTGACCGATACCGCTCAACGCAAAAAAAGTTTATGCGACTTGCTGCCTCTTTCCCATGTTAAGAACAATGTGTCAGGCTTCAGTCCTCCTCACCAGAGCTTCCCTCCAAACTTGCTGCATGATATATAGTTTCGGCATGAATCTGCCCACCTGAGATGTGCACATGCTTAATAGCCTCATCGCAGGACATATGATCTGATGCAACAACTTTTTTGATTGAATAGGAAAACTCGCAATCTTTATAAGGTTACCAGCCAACCCTTCTCCTTTAAGAGTCTTGGGGGTTTCGTTTATATGACATAGTCGGGCAGGGTTTGGTATGGGAAGTGAGACTCTCCTGTGTTTGCGTATGCAGAAAATACTAATGGGCAGGTGCCACAGACACAGTAAAGGATATGCTTTTCCATGGGCAGTGAAGCTATAGCAGTCAGCAGAAAGCTTTAGTTCCAGTATTATTGCTGTAAAAAGGTGCTGTGTTTTGTGTTCACTGCACAGAAGAAATAAAACACTTGTTTAATGCAACATTATCACAACATTTTCCAACCCATCTTTCCTGTAGAGTTGCCGAACCGTAATAGCTAGTTACCAGTTCAAGCCAGGCTAAAGCTAATCTGATACCAGAGGTCTCCCAACTACAATAATCTACAAGAGAAGTGTGTCCGACATAACTTACTTTGATTTAAGGGTTCTTGGATGAATAGAGTTTGTTGCTGATTGACATGCAGGCTCTGCAAGTACAGCGAACCACCAATTACGATGATTCCTGATCAATTAATTTAACAACCAAACCCTGCTAGTCGTCAACCAACTAACCTGAAAATGAGCCCCCTAATTTTAGATTAATATGGAAAGTTATTATCATGAGATCACTGACTTTATCCTGGATTAAGTTTTATAGAAAAATTATAGTGTCACAAGAGTCAACCAGTGTATTGAACTACTTCATTTCCCCCTCCAAAGTCACATCAGAAGAGTAGTCACAGCCCTCATCCGCTTTTGATTTTGTTGCGTGGAAACTAATTGTATAGCAATAAATTTCAAGAAAGGATGGTTCACATTATAAAGCAACAAGCTCCGGAGTAAAAGGCAATGGAATGGGGGACGTAATGAATACAAGGATTTTTTCTTAGTCTGGAGATGGTGCAGTGGTTAAGCCCCCCCAAGTCTGAATCCCCATGAATCCATGTTGGCTGAGGTTCAGATCCCACCAGAACCTTTTAACCTGTGTCTTAGCAGTTTTTCTCCCAGCTTTCATACAGAGAGCAAAAGCAAAATAAAAAAAACATTGAGATATGTACTGCTGTCTCCTTCAAAACATGTTTCCACTACCTTCAAATCTACCGTATCAATTAGACTTCTGTGAAGAAAGAGGACTAATGAGTTCCATTAAAAGATTGAAGGCTTTTATCTCATTCTTGTCAACAGACAGTGTACTTCCTGTCTGGCAAAGCTAGTAGAATATTAGCAAAGCTTCTCATGGTAAACCTCTGGGAATAAAGGAATGCGATGATCTGTACTCCTACTGTAAAAATGGTAGTGCAGTATTTTAAAACATATTTATGAGCGTGGGGTTAAAGGAGCCTGTTTGGTGAACACGTTGGGAATTTCTACAGCTCTTCACACATAGAAGAGTTGTAATGTTGTTTGGCAAACAGCCAATGAAGTTATCATGACTTAGTCAGCTGTGACACGCCAGCTCATCTGGAAATGCAATTAAGTCCTAACTTGGCTTCCAGGTTGAGAATGCAGAGGCAACATCATCTGAATGACAAAGAATTTATAGTGGAAGTGACCTCAAGACACGATGCAGAGTCTGGAAATGACATTACTGAGATCTTACAGACATCTCGTAGACATAAAAAAATAATTAGATTATGATGAAATAAGGTTTTAAAATTTTACATTTACATTTGGATGAAATAAGATTATGGTATGATAATACATCCCCTTTATTTCATACGAGGTGCACATTGCAGTTGTCACAGCGAGCAACATCTGCCTCCCACATGCTGGGATAGTGTGGATCTTTAACTGGATTTAATGAGCGGGTGAAGGCAACACTGCTTTTACTTCAGTCAGCACTTCAAACACATCTGTATCTGTGGAAACCACACTGTCATCAGGTTCACAGTCTGACATTCTCACTAATAAGCTGACTGAACCACCAACTATTCCCAGTTTACTGCTGCATTCTGTATCATACTCTGAATCTTAATAAAATACATGTATGGTATGACCTTAGAAAATGTATTTCTTCTTCATTGGGTTATTAAGGACTTGACCGTTCACTAAGCCCTCCCCCAAACAGTGACTGCCCAATCATAGCTTAACAACCATAACTAGTCTGTCTGTCTAATCTAACTATGAAGAAAGGAATCTGTTTGTGTGTCTTTCGCATATCTTGAGAACCATTTATTACACTTGGCAAGTCTTTTACTCAGGACCCAAGGTAGTGCTAAGTCTAAAGAGCAGTTTCCTGGGGCAAGGAAAGGAACCTCAAATGTTTTATTGTTTCTTTGGGGCCAGGCAATTGCCCCGCTCCAAAAAGGCACACGTTACGAATGACCAAGACTTAAACAGGTGTCTGTATGTGAATGCAATATATGCAGGCAATGGTACAATGTTTAGGTAGTGTTGACCAATGATGTTTGAGTGGGCTTTGGTTGCATGCAACATGTGAAGCCTAACAGAACTGCCAAAATATAATCATGAAACCCATTGGTTATTGTCTGATGACAATTTAGCTTTTATATAACTTAAAATTTGTTCGTCACTCAACTTTAACTCCATTCTCGAGTCACAAGTTGCTAATCCAATTGTAAACAATGACCAGCGCACAGAAGAGGAATTCTTGGCCAGGATATTAGTTTTCCATTATCTCGATATCTATTAGCTGCACCACAACCTCAGAAATATTGGCCCTTTAACAGTGAGTTTATTTACTTTTCCTTTAGCTGCAATACTTTGCTTAGTACCTACAGTGGTAACAGAGCGATACTTTCAAGAGCAATGAGCGCCTTAATTATTTACGTGACCACAGGTTACCTTTAAAAATCCATTATTAACTAGCACTCATGAATGTTTTCAGAGTTCAGAGTAATGTTAGCAACTCAGTCCTGTTCTTTATTGGATTATAACATGGTCAACATTTGAGATAAACAGTTGAAATAAAAATAAGTCTGCTCTTATATGTTTCTTTATCTTATTTACAAGATCAGGACTATCTATCTGTACACTTTTTAAACAAGATCAATGCTTTCTTATCAACTGCAGAGATTTTTTGCCTTGGCTTCAGTCTTGTACTACAATATCATGGACATATCCATCAAGTGCATATTTAAGACCCCTAAAACAAGTTCACTGGAAACAGGAGTAATCAAGCTCAGATTCTTGCCCCATTATGAATGTACAACATGGAAGATGTGACTTCATCAATAGCTCAGAAGTTGCAGATTTATTCAATTTGTTTCTTTCCATCAGATTTCACTTCTGGCTCTGGTATAAGGGGAACACTAACTAGAAGACTAACCGTGGTTTGTAACCACAAACAGAAACACAAGTTCTGGTGCTCTGGATGGTAATCACTCTGCTTTCCACTCTCCACAACATAGCATTTCATGAAACCAATAGCAACATGTGTCAAACCAAAATGGGAACACAGACAAGCTGGGTTTATTTACTGTAACTCAGGAAGAGACAAAACAAGTGGCGGTTGTGGTTCCTATAGTTTTACAAATTGCGTTACATCTGTTTGTTTGTGCCTTTTTAAATTGGTAATAAGCAAGTTTCGCAAATTTACTTTAGTGTAGTATAAATCCTTTTTGCAAGTCTAAGGGCCTCAAAATTTACATCAGGTTATCATATCTGCAGGATATCTAACAAGCTGCGAGCATCTGTCGCAATGTGGTGGAGAGAGATGTCGGCATGAGTGGCGAGACCTTTGATCCCAAGAGGCCTCGTCTACACCACAAGTGCCCTCACAGCCTGGGGCGAAGGGCAGAGCATCTTCCTTAAAGGCTCCCATGCTTGTAAAACACTCAGAAATAGCACTGAGCACGGTGAATATACAGCCGTAAAAATGTACAGGGTCTCTCCTGACATCACTCCTCTGGTTTGGACGCACTGTTTTGGGAACAGAATGACCAAATGGTCTCAGCTGGTCATTAACACTGTGAGTTAAGGGGTTTGATTCCCACTGGGAACACTCACAAAAAGACACAGAGGACGGGGTGAAAAGAGGACTTTCAACATTTTCTGTAGTTAAACCAAGTTTCAATTTATGTCACTAAGTGTGGTTCTGATAAAATTTTGTGATATGTGCTTGACATACAATCCCAATGCTCTGTGATGGATCCCCCCAGGCCCTTTTCAATCCATTTGTGCCCCCAAATGGAAATTTCCAAAGTGTTTATATTGTTTTTTTAAAGAAATTTTCAAAATCGGTGAAAGAGTGATTTTTGCCTATCATACCATATCTATTCTTTGGGCACATGGGACACCTTATACTTCACAAATTGTATTAATTTAACTGGAATTTGTAAACAAATATGATTTTGAACTGGCGATGCACTACAGCAATGACAATTTACTTCTGTTTAGTGTCTCAAACACCCTAGCTGTAAAACATGGTTAAATACTATGGGTTTATAGTCACTGGTTGACTGGTGTTGACAGTACCTTGCCAGCACTTCTATCTCAAATGAGTCAATATTGATTTCTGGCATTTGTTTGGTTTGATTGACCCAAAACATAAATTGCTTATGTCAGTCTGAGAATGAATTTCTAGTAGGGCTGCAACTGAAAATGATTTTTATTATTGATTCATCTGCCAGTTAAAAGTTAAAAATGTCTACACTGGTTAATCAAAGTCCAAGAGGTTATGTCTCTAAATATCTTGTTCTTGTCAGTTCAAAACTCAAAGAAATACTGTTTAATATACTTTAAACAGAAAAAAGCAGAACATTTGAGAACGTTGAAAACAGCATTTTCTGCCATTTTCCCAAGAAAAACAACTCTAACAATTCAACAAAATCATCAAAATAGTTGATGAATATTTTTCTGTTGATCGACTGATCATTGTAACTTTACTTTCTGGCAAATAAAATGAATATATTATTGCTTCCTGAATAGGTTCTATAACATAAAACCTATAATATTTCCTTTTACGTATCGTAAAAAGAAAATATTTTGGCTCACTTCTGTATTCTGTCATCTTCAGCAAATATGCAAACTTTTACTCTAATACTTTTCTAAACATTGGGTTTTAATTATACAGGAAAAGATATATTATACAGGCAAACTTTTTTCCAAGTATTATTATAATTATTATAATTATATTTAATTAATAGTTTTACACATACAGCAATGCAGCTGCCTGGATTTCTTCAAAAACATGCCCACTCTTATTCGAGCTGCTTTTTTTTCCGACATCCATGCAGATGCTCACACAAAATATCACCAAAGTAACTGAACTCGACAGACTCCAACATTTACATGAAATTGATTGCTATATAGTTTAGGTTTCATATATATATATATATATATATATATATATATATATGTATGCATGGCGCAGGCATCCTCATCAAGACCTTGGCACTTCATAAGTTTGCATTAAAGACCTCAGGCACCTCATGCCGGCCTCATCAATCATCAGCAAACACAGGTGAGCTAAAACCAGCTGAGCTGCGCCACAGGCAGCGACAGGCTAATTCAGGCTTGCAGTCTATCCCTAATAGAGTTCCAAGTATACATCTTTATAGTCCCAGGACAGGCCTGACTCACCGAGTCTTCCACAAGGAGGGAAATCTAATCCCACAAGTAGCCCGTGAATGTGCTGTGGAAAAATAAACCGCTCACAGAGCAAGCAGAGCCACAGTAAAAACAGCCATACTGTAAATACTTCCACTCAGTAGATGGACCACAGGATCACGGGGCCGCACTGACACTCCAAGTAATGGAGTGACACTGTCCAGTGCTAAAAACTGGAGTTAAATAAGTACCAGGCTTACTTACTTCTACATCAGTGAATTTAGATGTCTTAATCAAATCTACTTTTATCACCTAGTCCAAAAATTGCAAAATAATTTCTCTTTGTGACATGCATGCAGCAGCAAATCAACCACTTCCACAACATCACTGCAAGGAGTCTAAAATAAACTTACACTGAGAAATGCATCCTGCAGTGCAACTCTTAAAGCATCATTGGGAATCCCCACTGTCTCCCAGGTTCCTCCAGGACCCAACAGAGGTGAAGCGGGTCCTACCTGTGACCGTGGCTTCCCCTGCACACGCATGTGGAGGCAGACGAGCAGCAGAAGAGCCAGTCCTGACAGCATTCTCTCATGTGGCCACAGAAAATGTTCGACCAGTCACTCAGGCTTCTACGCGAATCCAGTGGCTGCTCCCGTCAGGCTCTTCCTTGCCTTTGTAGCTCTGAGAATGCCAAAAAAAACCCTCTCACTACAGAGCTGATCTCTACGAGCTCCCCTTGTAAACTGAGCTGGGGGAGGTGCAGCTGGGGGAGGTAAGGGGGGGGGGGACTTTTTTAGAGGAGGGAGAGTGTGAGGTAGAAAATGAATAGGAGGGAGAGAGAGGCGGGAGGAAAAGGAGGCAGAGAGGAGAGTGTGGCAGCTACCGCTGACAGTAAATTGGAACCCGCAGAGGAAGCATTGGGGAATATTTTCATTGTGACAGAAAAAGTAAGAGAGGAAGGAAATTCTTGTGTAAGCAAAACCACTATGGTTTAAATTGTGTGGAAATAATTGGCAGGTGGGCATGCCATCTTCTAGGGATGCCAACCAATAGGAAATACAGAACTACACACTTAAGTAGGACATCGCCTTCATGCTCGTTCTTAATACTTCAACACACTGATAACAAGAAGATTCCACGTCCTAATGAGCATCCTGGCTTGGATATAACCCCTGATTTTCTGCTCACTCTCAAGATACAGACACAAAAGCTTAAAGACAATAACATCCTTTTGCCCTCTTTGAGCCCCACAACCACCGAAAGCTCCATCGCGAGCCACGTTGCAACACTAGAAGCACAACTGCTGCAGCCAAAAAGACCCGACTCATCATATGGTTTTCCTATTGCACCACTATTGTTTCCACGACATTAAACCCTAATTGAGCAGGACTTAGTGAGGTAAGGAGTACACTATTCATCCTTCTATCTGATCAAATGATACCAGCAGAGCGAGCGCATCAGGGACATTGTGGCTGGACCTGTTTCTACACAAAGGGACTTCTGGAATGAGCATGAGATAATTGAAAACTTTCCTGTTTTGAAGTGGCACACGGAGACCAAAACAGGCTGCCGCAGAGTCTATTGTACACACTGAAAGGCTGTGTCTCAGATGCCTGAGCACCAGGGCACACATGGTGGGAAGACCAGGAGAGTAGAGGGAGGGACAAGATGACACAATAGAAAAAATATAAAGAAGTGATAAAAAAGATAAATTACTTTAATACGTGAGACTTTTGGGATGGGTATAAATATGATGATACCAGCACCGTGAAATACCAATGGAATGCATAATTTGACAGCTTCTGCTTGATAGTTGTTCATTGGATACTATGTAGTAATGTGTTGTAGTTAAGTAAATCTGTGTTTTTTAATAAAAAATAAAAAAACACAACACATTTATTTTGTAAGATCTTAAATTAGTAGTAATACTTGATATTACTCAATAATATTCATATACAATCAGAGTTTTATGTAGTTTTGCCAATTTACAGAATCAACATTGCTGGAGAAAGATAGTTAATTGTCGAGTCTCTTTCCAACAAATGTCGACACTTTGGGTTCAACAATCAACTATCCATCATGCTAAACCTTTATTTATAGCTAAAGCGAACTAAATTTGCTGTTGACAACTGCTATGCTGATACAATTAAAATTACAGTTCCTGTGATTAATAAATTGTACAGTTTCGGATTGCATTACTTGTTCAATAAAAGATAATTAACCCTTCATCAGGCGAAGAACTATATTTGGTAACTTCAGTGGATATACAAGATTTAAAGTGGTGAATCTGTGAGAAAAGTAGCTTTTTTCCCCACTTCTTTCTCATAAATCTGTGACTTTTTTCCACGCAGATTTGCTACTTTAAATCTCTTAAATCTGCAACTTTTTTTCATGTAGATCTGCCACTTTAATCTAGTAAATTTGCAACTTTTTTCTCAAAAATGTTTAGTTTTTATTTTGGATATCCGCTGAAGTTACCAAATACGGTTCTTCGCCTGATAAAGGGTTAAGGTAATAAGCATACTGTTTTTACCTGTGCATGCAAAATTAGTAAAAGTATGGAAAGATATGTGAAAATGCTCCCGGTACAGTCCTTTAGGAGGATGCAAATGTGCAATGTTGTAAACACCAGCTCACAGTAATATATCGCCATTAAAATGAACTGCTATGCGGCTTGGGACTGTAGATTTATGTGTGCACTCACACGAATAACACATAAGCTGAACAGATTGCCAAATATTAGCTTAGGAATGATATGCATGTTGGCACTATACTTAATAAATCACACCCTGCCACCTTTCCTAATACTCAGTAAAGCTGTTTCACAGAGCAACTAGAGGCACTGAGTTCAAGGAAGTGTAGTAAGAAATAAAAATCTCCACACCTGCAACTGAGTCACAGATCCTATCTGGCCGAGTTCATCCTTTTCTCAAAACAGAACAGTAGTAAAGTGAAATTGTGAATGGCTTATTTAATCAGCTTTGTTTTCATAGTTAAATCCCTCATCCTCCACCCGAGCGTGTAAAGTATGCACAGTAAGCTGTCAAAACAGCACAGCTGCAGACGTGTAAGAGGGGGACGGCTCTTTTCAGGAGTCCGTCGGTCGTGATGAACCAACGCACATCGTCTCCTGCTCCCCGATCTGCTTCTCATCTGGACAGATCTCATTATGGAGACATAGCGCCCAGAGGTCGGGCGGGGCCAGACTGACTCTCCGCTACACCCTGGGGTCTTTGTTTCTTTCAACAACTGGGTCAGCCCTGAAGCAACCTCGGCACCAGGCGCCTGATTCCTCCAGTCTCCAACCCACACACATCAGAGTCATGCTCTACAGCAGGTGGGCTCAAAATTACTGTACACTGTCAGGGTCCGGCTGACACACGCTCATACAATTGCTGGATTCTGCTCCTGTTCTTATTCTCTGTCATGTTTCCAGCCTGTTTTGGCGTTCCTCCATTCAGAGGACGTTTAAATCAAAAGCTCATTAGCAGAACCATGCCTGCAAACATTTTCAGCAGGTGTGGCCTCAGTGGGAAACCCTGTACCTGGCAGCTGCAGTGCCTCTGTCATTCATTTGGCTTACATCATGCTTCATACATGCTCTCAGTGAAGGATGAGGAAAGAAAACACACGGCCCAACAGCAGCGCTCATATATTTTCACGTCAGCAGCCATATGCAAAATCTCTAACAAATCTCTATGGCGTTTAATCGTATTTAAACATCTCCATTCATTTTAACCACATCTTCTAAACAGTAAACTAGAACAGAAACAGAAAAGTCAGAAAGGTGGAAGCCAAAACACATGAATTTTGTGCATCTGGGATACATATTAGTCAGCAAAACCAAGCATGTAGGTCCCACGATTGTTTCCTTTGAGCAATGTATTTGACTGAAAAATGCAGTACAGTGGAGGGAGGGTGGGTTAATGAATAAAGCAGGCTGAGAGGGGATTTGGGCTGGGAGCGGCAAGGTGTGGCTGAGGGAAGCCGCTATTTCCATTTGTCCCCTGCTTCTATCAAGCCCCATAAGCCCCAGTTAGGCAGAGACATGAGCTGATGCAGAATTGTGATGAGGAAATGTTTGTATCTTTTATACTTTATATCTTATACATAATATAACTAATATAACATAAATGTGCTGGTTTCTCCTCAGAGTAAACAAATATTCCCCGAAACTGTTGAGGGGCAATGTATAAAAAAAATAACCATAAATCAACATAACTGTGCAATGTAAATTAAATAATTGCTCTTCGCAGCCAATGCCAAACTTGTTGACCATCTATAGATCTTGTATAGACTCAGTCTGTACAGTTATAGGACTTTCATACATCTTTTCAACCAAATTAGCTCTGGTTCCATTGAGTCACATTTATGTGTGAAAAATATATGCTGGTGGAAAAGTTGCTTGTTGGTCAGGTTGCTGACAGTGAAGGTCCGGGTAGACTTGTAACACCTGGACTTATAGGGCTGATAGGTGAATGTTAACCCTTAATAGGGCACTCATTGAAATACTTGCAAATTCCAAATTTCAACCCTAGAGAATATTGGAGGATATTACATACTGCCAGAATGTGTAAAAAAAAACATACAGACCCGGGGGAGGGGGGTTATATTTTGAGAAATAAATTTACGAGATTAAAGTGGCAAATCTACGAGAAAAAATATGCAGTTTTATGAGATTTCAAGTGGTGAATCTGCGAGAAAAAAGCTCTTTTTCTCGTAATTCTGTGACTTTTTTCCGCACAGATTTGCCACTTTAAATCTCTTAAATCAGCGATTTTTTTTCTTGTAGATTTGTCACTTTAATCAAGTACATTTGAAATTTTTTTCACTAAATATTTTTAATTTTGGATATTCGCTGAAGTTACCAAATACGGTTCTTTGCCCGATAAAGGGTTAAAGGTGAAATTTTCAAAAACCCAAGCACACAATTTCAAAATATGTGGTATTGTCTTTGACATTGTCCTTCCTCTTCAAATATGTTTCCAGCATAATGGGGCAAAGGCTTAAAAAGTCAGCAAAACACTCGCAGACACAGACCTGTTCCCTACTCAATCATCTTGACCTCAACAAGAAGCTTTTGTGAAGCACAAACGTGTGACTGACTGACAAGACAATGGACTAACAGACCAGATAAACTCATTTGTTTCGGTGTTTAATGTCTTTATACACCTGCTCGAGGCCATTTGTTAATAAAGCTGTTAGACGCCATCAGATAAGCCTTATTTACAACAGGGTTTGACCCTGAGAGACAGGGAACCTCTCACACTCTGTTACGCACTCTTAGTAACAGATTTATACATTTACAAGCACACTCACAAACACTTGCTGACATAGAAAGGGAAAGGTATAAATAGGCATTTAAAATGAATTAAGACTGTGCACACATACACAGATGTAGTGTCACATAATATTCAAACCCAAACACATACCGTGAGTGCAACACCCAGTGACACACTCACACTTACACTTCTTATCTATCTCAAATGACCCTAAATCCCCGGCACCCAGCGAGCCGTTGACCACACATTGAGCGCTCCGGATCTCTGACATTCCAAACAAACCCGTGAGCCACACAATGTGCTAAACTGTCTCTTCAATTGACAGCCACCCAGATAGCAGCCAATCACTGTCAACAGCCGTCTGTCTGAGGAAGACCAGAGTGAACGTCTAGTGCTAAAAATACAACCTTGTATCCGTATAGTATACCCCCATAAATCAGTCTCAGAGACCGGACACTGGGACTCCCTGCTCTCTGCCCTTGAAACACGCTCCACTGCAGAGCTCAGCCAACCACTATGCATCAACTTGTCCCCAAATCACCATCATCCATCCATTTTATCAGCAATCTATCTATGTAGCTGACATCTGCCCACCTGTTTAGTCCCTACACATATTGAACACATCATCATGACATCAGGTGTCAGCATGCTGCGAGGAGATGCATACTGATCGTGGCTGGGCTGAAGAGTGGCACACTGTTAGAATGGAAATGCATCACAGAAAAATAGCTCAGTGGATATAGCAGAACAAAATAAGCTCATGAAAAGAAATCTTCAACACCAGAGTCAACTTTTGCTACATTTGTGCATAAGCATCCTTCATCTGCGCATAATTTAGTGTAGGAATTTTGAGAAAAAAATGTATTGTGTATATTTTTTTATATTGTTTCTATCACGGTATTAGAAAAAAAAAGCAACGGAACTGTGTCAGGGGAATATTTATATATTTCTAATATTTACAGCAGTATTTACAAACCCTTACATTCTGATCCTTGTCATGGGAGCAACCATAGGGTATCCAATACACAAAAATATGCTTTAATAATTTCATTCAGAATATTTATTGGATTACTGTAAAACATTCTATATAGCAATTTACATCATCAGATTTTGGGCATGTTGCCCAGCCCTAGAAAAGTGTATGAATCTGTTTGTGCAAATGCTTTCTTTATTTCTGCTGACACCAAAAAAGTGCTAGCCCAGCTGTTGTTGTGCTGAACTGCAGAACACAACCAGGAAATGGAAGTTCAACTCAGAGCTGAACACTGGCTGTCTTTTACTCTTCCTGCAGTGCCCTCTAGTCCCTTGTGGTACCATGAAAGTATAACCCAGCCAATGTACCAGAAAAGCCTGAAAGTAATGACTGTCCCTCAAACAAACATACACTGAAACTAGTTCACATTTTTGTATATCAGCGAACAGGACTAACAGAGAATAAAGGCAGGACAGAGGAGAAATGGACTCGGAGGAAATTAACAGAGCAAACGAAAAAGACAGGATATAAACAAGGAACAAGGAACCAGCAGTGTGTTGGAAACACATCAAATGGAGATCCCATCAAGTGCAGACACTTTGCTTTTTCACAGCTTGAATGAGGCCCCACTCACAAGGTTAAACACTCCCCTGTCTCCTGAAGAAAGACTTTATGAGCTGTAGCAGAGCCCAGCGGAGGTGTGGTGGTGCAGAACAAGTGTCTGACCCTCGAACCCAGAGCGCTCGAGGCTACTGGAGCTGCACAGGTCACAAAGAGACAGTGAGGGCCGACGTGGGCCAGTGAAAGCCAGTAGGGGGACCGCAGGGTCCATCAAGATCCAGGAAGTTTGGGCCAAACTAAGACATCAATCTGTCATCGCCTTCACATGTTAACTTCTCAAACATTTGTCTTAACTGTCCTCCGACTGGAATTCTCATATTCAAGCCCTCTTGACAGCGACAAGTGCTCTAACAAGTGTCATTTAGCAGGATCCTGTATCTCTGCTAGCTGTAGGACTGCAGCTCTATAGCTGAACCTGACCTTTGACCCACTGTGGAGGGGAGCTAGAAGAAACAGTTGCTGTATCCCAAAGTCAAGGATCCTTCCTTGGTAGGATCCTTCCTTCGCAGTCGGGTCCTCCAGAGGCAAGGCCAGAGTCCTCCCTATCACGGGTATAATGCAAGTATATGACTTTGGCATCAGCACTGTTCCACATATTTGTGGAAATGGAAGAAGAAGATGCTTTAAAGTTGAATCTCCATACAATTAAGCAAGTAAAAGCCACAAAGTGGATTAAGCCTGGATATTTCACTGATCCTGGCTGAATTTGGCCGCTACTCAGTTTCATAAAAGCAGCA
The DNA here is from genome assembly GCF_030273125.1 of Centropristis striata. Taxonomy (NCBI): domain Eukaryota; kingdom Metazoa; phylum Chordata; class Actinopteri; order Perciformes; family Serranidae; genus Centropristis; species Centropristis striata. Next base: position 38,373,721 of record NC_081518.1, read on the forward strand.
GCGCATAACTCACCATGGAGATGTGTTCTGTGATGTGTTTTTTTAATTTTACAGTACAGTACAATAACAGTTATTTATAAACAACAACAGCAGACTGTTGGTCGCTGTTAATATCAGAATAAACAAATGTATAACTTTCTGAATGGCATAGCTAGGTATACTTTGCACATAGAACATCATCCTGTATATATGAATTAATCTGAAGCCGGTAATAACTTTAGCCGACTAAGACGGCATCAGTTAACTTAATTGGCAATGTATCAAGATGATGTTTATTATCTATTAGCTAAATATAGTGGCATTTGTTTGTGCATAAGTTTTTGCTTGACTTTGAACACAAGTTTTGTAAGTTATGTATTTTAAATACTCAGATTTTTATATAATTTGATTCATATTGCGCCGCTGGCATCACCGCTTCTTTGCTCGCCATTTTAAAATCTCCCAGTAGACAGTTGTGCGCAAGGCTTTATGGGTGCGCGGGGTTCACAGAGGATACACACAAGCATCCTTGGAATTTCGGCAAAAGAAGACTCCACCTCCGGAGGATCCTAGACACTGGGGCAGTCCTTGAGACAGTGGATGTCAATGACGTAGGTTCCTTCAAATTCAGCCGTTCAAGGATCCTTCCTTGACTTTGGGATACAGCAAGTATCTTTATTCAAGAACTAAATCAAGCATCACAAATATAGATTTTTGTTAATTTATATTTCCTTTTCTTAACATACAGACAAATAAATCATACACCACCTCTTGGCTGGCAGTTGTAAGACTTTCTTTTTGTTCTATTGTGTAACATATGTGCACAACCTGTAGAAATGTAATTTGAAAATTCCAAATGATTGCAGTCATGCTAGCAGCCTTTGCAGTGCAGCAGTGTATTAAGCTCAATGTTAATGGTATCATACCCACAATGACAATGCTCGCAAAGCAGTTTTCTACATGTATAATGTTTATCATCTTAATCTCCGTATAGCATGTTGGCAATATAACTAACATCTGCTACACAAAGTACAGCTGAGGCTGTCTTACATATCAAATTGACAAACCCAGGGACCTATATCACAAGTACTAATTGTACAGACAGCAATCTCAGAACCCATACGCTATCGGTCTGAAGACCGATATATATTATAGAATATATAGAATATTTCTGGTTTCTGGTCAGTACTACAAGTGCTTGAAATGGAAACAAGAATGCTTTTGATCCCAAAATATAATCTTGTTGCCTACAGAGTCTGCATTGACATGAAGATATCTGTTCAGATAGAGTAAAAAGACAGAATCTTTCCCCAGCAAATACCTGTCATAACTGTTACTGCATATGTCCAGTGACTGACGACAGGCTCTGCTGACATGAATCCATAACCATCTGCAGTGGGTAATGGTGGGGAACACCTTGTGAGCATGCAGCTGGGGCTTGTCGTGACAGAGATGGGATTGAGGTATCTCCACCAGTCTTCACCAAGCAGGCTGTATATCAGAGCACTCATCCCCCTTTTAACAAGTCTGTCTGTCCACCACAGCAGGCAATGCATAAAACAGATGCAGCTGTTGAGTGAGGAGTGGCCTCGGATGTTGTTTGATGAGTTTGGGCCTGAGCCACGCTCTGCTGGGAAACATGCCAGTCAGAGGGGAAGGCTGTGGCTGAGACCACGACACTGCACTGGTTCGGACTCATCTTTATTGAGAATAATAAGTTAAAGTATATGCTGAAATCTGTCAGCTCAATGCTGCACAGTAAGCATTAACACTACTAGAACACTGCAAGAAAGCCAACTTGTATTTTTTGGCCTTAAACAGTGATTTGAGGTGGTAAAACTTGGAAATATAAATTATTGACATTTAGGGCAATAATATAAGTTAGCACAACAAAGGAAGCCAGTTGTCTGCTCAAAAACAAGTTTGTGAGTTGTTGTTACTTATATCTTTAAGTTGGGGTTCGCAACAAGTACAATAGTTCTGCTAACTCTTATTTATTTGTTGTGAAATGCGGGAAAGCGGTGCTAACTCAAAATTGTGGTCGCAACATTAGCTGACATTTCATAGCAGCGTTACAATCGTGCCAATTCAGCACATTGCCGAAGTTAGCAGAAGCAAGGATTAAAAGTTATTACAATGTAAAATTATAAGTTAGTACAACTTACAGTTGAGCTGACAAAAATCTGAATTCAGAGTTGAGCAAACTCAAAATATTCAAAAACTTAAATTGTTCAGTTAAATTGTCCAACTTAAAATTTTATCGAAGTTTGTTGCCTTGAAATTTTGAGTTCACCCAACTTTTCTTTTGCAGTGTGCTGCACAGTAAGCATTAACACTACTAGAACCTGAATTCAAACAAGTCATGCCATATATTTGAACTTGAGCTTTCACCTTTCTTTTATCATTGTCTCCCACCTTACTGTGAAGAACAGGAGGAAATAGTGCAAACCCATTTCTGATTCTAGACTAGTGCAAGCTTCATAGATTTTTACCCTGAGCTGGGCCCTCTACCGCCAGCAGAGAAGTGTGTGGTCAGTGATCGGCCTTTAAAAATACACACACCCTTCTCAAATACCCTTCCTTGGTATAAAGAGAGAGAGAAGTCGCAGCTGAATGGAATTCCCACCATAAAGGGATCTTTCTTTCTCCGTTCATCTGAAATAAGTAACCACATTCACAGGGGGTTTCAGTGCCTCAGAGCTGGCTTTTTTTGACATGTTCATATACATGTGATTCATGACAAGCGTTTCCACTTATAAAAGACAAATGCTGGGCCTAAAAAAGTTATCAAAGGATATCAAATGTATGAGACATAACTCTCAAAAATCATGGTCGCTCAATAGTCCTATAAATTAACTAAAATGACGTAATACTTTCCTCCTCGGGGATTTAATGCAGTAAAAATATCATAAATCATAACATTTAGAGTTCAGGCTCAAAATCACGTCATATTGCAGTAAGCATTGGCACTGTGGTTTGAGGCAGAATAGTTAGTTATGTATTGTGTCAGATGAATGGGATTTGACATTTGCCTGGCCAGATAATACTGTGCTGGATGTTCTGATATTAAAAGGATCACTCCCTAACTTTGTTTGTAGAGATAAATAAACTACTGTACAGAAAACAAAAATCTAACTTCATCCAGCATAAAGGGGCTGAAGCTTTAAAGATGTAATGAATTTTGTCCAACACTCAGTTTATAGCCGAGACAATCTTTCTCAAAAAAATTGTTTTGTTTTCCATACAAAATGGACAGTTTAAGACAATATAATGTCTGTCCAAGACCATTTATTATATTCCTGGTTTTGGACAGACATTGGGTTGGGTATGCTGAAACACCCAATCAAGAGTGCAGTGCTACTCAGCAGTTTTGAAGCAGTTTCTTGGAGCCATCTGAGGCAGGACAAATGATGAAGGAAAGCAAAGTCCCAGCAGCACAGACAAAGAGCGCTGGGTGTCCTGAACAGTGAGCAACTGTTTGGCTTGCCTACACTCAGGATGTCGACAGTCTGTGAATATAAGCACAGGAACTAAAAAGTAATTAAATACATTGGCAGGTCATTGAAGTCTGTGTGGGAACTCTGTATATCAGCATGGACAAAAGAAATCTTTGACTATACTTTCTAGACATTTTGATGGGCAAAAGCACTGAAACCTTTGCTTTGAGTTTGTCAGACTACAAGCAGTCATGTCACTAAACCCTTGCTCCATCCCATCTCAGCAGACAATTAAGGCTAGGTGCCAATGCATGTGATAAAAGCTGCAGCACTGCTACATAAAACTACAGGGTACCTTAAAAGAGATTGATTTGCCTCATTAGTTAGACAGACATGCGTCTCTCTAACAGGCCAATTTGAGGGTGTCACTGCATCAGATTGAGAAATCTGAGACGGACACCTGCAGTGGCACCAGGAGCCAAATGTCAAATGGACAGAGCTGGGTTGTTATTCATGCAGCATGAATGGTGACAGGGAGAAGTATCAGGGACCACACAAACTGTGGGCTGTGTGGCAGGAGACAGTGTTTCCTGTGTAATCAGCAGCAGTGCGTCACCTCAACAAGCAGGTTTGGTTTGTATGGAAACTTAAAATAACAACATAATTGAGCCATATTTCCCTCTAAAAAAGAGAACAGTCCAAATGTTTTGAATTACTTTTTCATTATCATGATTAAGTATCTAAAAAACGATATATTGCCACAACCTGCAGCAGAGAACCGCAATGGGACCGATATGGAAGCCAAAACTAAAATTACCTCCAGACAGTCCAGACAAAGTAAAATAACGCACAAAGGAAACAGTGAGCTGCTGTATTGTGTGAGTATGATATAGCTTCAACCTTAGCTCATGACATTGCTCCTTTTCCCTTAAATTGATACACGCCTTTTTCTAAAATCACTGATGAAAAAGAGTCACACATGTGTTGGTACAGTATGCATCTGCATGAAGGTGTAGAAACACGGTCAAACCATTACATAAATATTCATGCAATACATGCTCAATCTGCAATGGTTTTACAATAATACCCTTACAAACAAATGCTCACTCACACAAACAAACACATAATCATATATACATACTCAGTGCATGTAGCTCCTCACCTTTAAATAAACACAGCTCTAAAGAGAGACTTCTGACAGAAAACAGGTTATAGGCCTTGTAGAACCTGATAATGTAATAAATTCCCGATAATGTAATAAAAAATCTGCACTTGAGTCCATTGAAAACGTAATAAAACCTGATAATGTAATAACCTCCCATTAATGTTATACTTTATTACATTATTGGTAAAAGTGTATTACATTATTGGAAAATGCATTTTATTACATTATCGGGAAGTTATTACATTATCAGGTTTTACTACATTTTCAATGGACTCAAGTGCAGATTTTTATTACATTATCGGGAATGTATTACGTTATCAGGTTCTACAGGCCTGGTTAAAAATAAACTACAAGCAAATACTATAATCTCCACTCTTGCACAGTAATATCCCATAAATTGAAGGCTTAAAATATACAATACGTGATCCTGACAGTCGAAATTTCAAATTAAGGACCCTAAGGGGTTTGGTGCCTTGCTCAGCAGGAAGGAAAACTGGCAAATCTGCAGAAAAGTCTGTACAGTCTTTAAATCCCTTTGAGACAAATCTGTGAGTTGTGATTCTGGGCTATATAAATAAAATATGTGTCCTAATATATTTTGCAAGAGTATTTTCAATCCCTGTGCAACAGTAGGTGTTGATGATGAATGCTTTTAATGCTCTATTTGAATAAGAAAATATACACCTATATGTAAAAAAGCAAACTTTCAACATATTTTTCTGCTAGAAAAATGCACAGTTGAGCAGCTTATTCTTTACAATGTCATTAATGTGTTTTGGGTTTCCAGTAATATGTAATTCAGTATCACTATGGTATGCGAGGACAGGCTCTGACGTGCTGGATCCCCTCTGTTTGAATAATTAGATAGAAATGATTGTGTTTTTAGTTTGCTGGGTTAGGATTTATATACCCAAGTGCTTATTTAGTTTATTGCACTTTAGTTTTACATCACTTTAGTTTTAACCTCATTGCTCTTACTGGTCTGGAAAATACCCAACAAAAATAGTTTGAGGCAAAAGAACACATACAGTTTTTGTAGAGAGAGACCAGTGAGAACTGGACTTTTAAAAACCAGAGCAGTACTGTGGAGTATTGCTATAACAACCATACAAACAGGAATCAAACTTCAACAGCCTGGTTTCCACTACAACTGCTCACCATAGAGAAATTACTGAAAACAGCAGGCTTATGTTATGGATTTGTAAAACATGTTATAAAATACAATCTGGTATATGTTTGAAGAGTGACCCAAAATTCACGTATGCACCTCGACTCTCAGCAGACAATCCAGCATATGAGCTCACGCACGATGCATTAAGCACATCTTTTTAAAAATACTGATGACATGATATTCCTGCAATTCCAATGCAAGAGACCATCAAACAGTTTGCATATTAAACTGCTCTCTGCTGTACTCCATTCTCATTCACTGAGTACAGCAGCTGGTTGGCTCCTGGGCAGAGCTGGAAGCCACAAAGGCCAAACAAAATGGTTGTAAAATGTGACCAAAATTGTTAATATAAAATCTGTTTATCTAGCAATTATACATTATAGGGTGTAAGTTAAATAACCACCTTCTTTAGATTGTCATGAGTTATTACAGTCGTCTATATTATTTAGTCATAACTATGTCATTATTAGCAAGCCTTTAGTATAAACATGCACTGACGAATCATAAATCTCAACAGATTATTGGTCATGCCCTGACCACTGTCATTCACATTTTTAAATTTAGCCTGTAATAAGTAGGATGTATTTGTCATATTTTTGGGTAATGTACCAACACTAAGGCCATACATTCCGTCAATTTAAAAATTGCGACACTCCTACTGCAGATTTGCCAGTTTGCCTCACGGGCAAGCCCTCAATTTATGGGATATTACAGTGCAAGAGTTGAGATTATTGTCTTGGCTTGTAGTTTGTTTTTAACCAGACCTGTAGCCTGGTTTCTGTCATATAGTCTGTAATCTATGGTCTTAAATAATGCTAGCAGCATATTGTATTTAGGTTAGGCAGTTCTTTGAGCGAAAGGCAAATGTCAGAATGATAACATGCTCAATGAAAGCAGGTATAATGTTAACCATTTTAGCATGCTAACATTGCTAACAGGCAATAGCTATTACAAAGAACAGTTGAGGCTGTTAGAAAGGTCTTTAGTTTCACAGCTACTGGTGGCGTTTCAGAAGAAATTAGGGGTTCACTTAAGTAGAATCTTCTATCTTAATATCTTAAATACATTTTACAGTATTCCATCCAACAGGTGCCAAGACATTTACCTCTAAAACACAAAGATCAACGACATGGTGGCACTAGAGCAAAACTAAGAGGGTCACCTTGGTTCACACTACACAACTTTTAAAGTCGTCAGATCACTGTACTGTTTACATTGTACAACTTGCTGTCTAACTGGGAGTCTTGAAGTTGTTTTCATGGTTCTCACACATCAGTACATGACTGACCAGTGACAGGAAATCCACCCAAAGGGCAATGGTGTTAGTATGGCCCGAAATACATTCGCTTATAAAGTTGTGTGAAAATCTCATGTTACTCTTTATTATTTTATTGTGAATTTATTTTAAGTGTGTTGCATTAAAAGTTTCATTAAATTTTGATCCATCAGTACTTTGATAAATTATAAAGTGTCATGTAAGGTCAAGCAGAGTGCACCGAACCAGCTGACCGTCAGCTGATTCAAACATGCACTTATGATGAATGACACTTCAAACAATCTGCTCAAGCAGCCAACTCCTCATTCTTTCCTGTGGTTCCTTCCTGCTTCATGCTGCTGATGCTGCCTCTGAAGAATAGCTGCAGCTTAAGGTTTTGTTTTTCCCCCAATGACATCTCCGACTTTGAGCATTGTGTTCAGTGTGTAATCCACATGTCATGGTGTGTATCTGTTGGGTTCTCCTACTGTTGCCCCACTAACTTCAATGATGAGAGTGGTTCTGATTTAAATTAAATTATCCAGATGTTTAAACAGTATTGCTTGGCTTGTAGCTCGGGGGATCTCCTGTTAGAATTGGCTGCAGCAGCTGAGAAAATCCCAGTGGGCAGGGTGATGAGAAAAAATATCCATGAAAAACTGCTGATGAGTTTGAATCCAAAAATACAGTAATCAAATAGTGGTCCGAGGCAAGAAATTAAATTATGAACACTTGCAGATCAATACCTTTGTACAATTTTTTTGATTTAGACTCATAAATCACAGTTTGGTTTCAGTTATTTAAAGTAATTTGCCCCTTCCCACGCAAAGGATCACCATGTCGTGTGTTAACAGTGGAAATGTGATCAAGGCCAAAAAGAGAGATCAGAGGGCTTTCTATCTTGATTAAATCTTAATGTTGCCAAGATTGTCGCTGGATTACAGCGCATGGGAAACACACGGGGTTAACGGAGCGAGGTCAGCATAACCAACTGGAAATGAACTCTTTCATTTTTTCTCTAGTTAAACCCTGATCAAAAGAATGTTAAAGTAAATCCAGCACAATGAATACATAGCCAGCCATTAGTGGGCCCACCCAGTGCCTTACAGTATGTTTCTGGCTCTGTGCTCACAGGTGTGTTATCATGGTGTGTATTAAATACGAGGTCAGAAGTACAAATATGTCATGCAGTGAGATCCCAGGTCTTCTGCTGTAGCCTAAGGGGTTAGAAACCTCCTCCTGACCTCCACTTCACTCCTAAACGCCACATATGAAGACCACTCACTCTGATGTCATGCTGCCCTCTGCTGGTCACAACCATTACTGCAGTAGATCTACTTCTTCAAGTATAATTCATTTTGGTCAAACTAGATATTATTTGCTGAGTTCAAATTAAGGGTATGATCACTAGTTAATAGAGATATATATAATGGACAACAACTAATTGTTAAATATAAACCGTATTCCAAGATTGCAGCATGAAATATCCAAATAAAGTGTTGACCAAAATGTTTGTATGACCTGCTCATTCATGATGCTATGATTCATGATGATTTGAGTGAACTAAGTGATCCCCTATTGGTTTAGACAGTTTTACAAGTTAAATCAACTACAAGGAGTTTAAAACTGGTTAGAAAACGGTCTTAATTCAATACTGATGCCTCCATATGACCGACTGGACATAAGCAAACAAGAAAAAAGATATTTCTATATTGGAGTGGTCTGTGTACTGTAGTAGTCAAAATACATGTCTTCCAATTCCCTGCAAAATCAGCCAACATGAATAACAGATCGCAGACCAGTAGAACAATAGCCTGTTTTAATTTTCTCATGCAAGATTTGGCAGGGAGTAGTACATTAGACAGGTAATAGGAAGCAGGGAAAGACTTTAAGGAAATTTCATTTTTGCTATGATAGTTTGTGGTTATGGCTGATACATGGCAGGACCGTCCATCCTTTTATCTTCTGCTTATCCATGACCAAGTTGCAGGGGAAACAGGCTAAGCAACGTATTCTACACGTCCCTTGTGCCCCGCAAAGTTTTTCAGCTCTTCCTGGGGAACCCCGAGGTGTGCCTCTAACAGGAGGTATCCTGATCAGATACCCGAACCACGTGCAGCCAGATCAAACTCTTTTCAACACAGGGGGTGGACAAGGACACATTAGTGCTTTTGTCCACATGGGCTGCCAAAATCAACACAAAATCAAAGTTCTTGTAGTTGAATATAACTGTCAGGGTGATGAGATATGGGGCACAGTTGCAGACTAAGGGTATCTTAAAGTTGTCCCAGAGGGAGAACCACAAAAACTGCAAGCAATTGGATATGAGAGGGGGAAACGTCTAAATAAGGCAATAAGAAAATAAATAACAAGCTTTTTTAAATAACAAGGCTTGGATAAGGAGGAGGGAGAAACTAAACCACCACTGCCGAGCAGCTTACTTAAAAAAAACTAATTCAGGGAACATAAGATAGCCCTAATAAACAAAACCAAATGGCTGTCAAGGAAGCCTTTAAATAACAAGGATGTGGGTTTAATAATGACCCAGGGCAAGGAACCAACACACTAGAAGTCACAAGATACCACCAGGAACACTACTAAGTGCAGGAAATGAGAGAGGAGATGCTCTCTGCCTCTGAAGGTGAGACCATGAGTCAGCACAGAACACAGAACCAGCTACATATATCGGCCTCCCACACCTGGTCCAAATCAGGGGCAATCAGTGACACACACACCTGACACTAACTGAGCTGATCACTGATCTACACTCACTAACTTTGGCCTCCTAGTACAGTGAACATTCGGGATGTTTATAGGCCTACATTCCTCTTAGTAATTGTACTTTGAACGGCAGATATCAAAATGTAAAAAAACTGAAAAACAGCTAAATGTATTATTTTCCACTACACATTTTCACAAGAAACACGGCTCTGGAAGTAATGGTCATAGCATAAAGGAAGCAAAGACGCTGGCTTGTGACGAAAAGGTTTAACTTTTTAAAAAGGAGTTTAATGAAGTAGCCTACCGAACACTTTCCTGCAACGCAGAGAGACGTTTCATTCAGCCCACATGGTGTCCCATCAATCACCCTCTCTGACTGTCGCACGTAGAACCTGAAGCCTATGGCCCGGCAGTTGAGTTCACAGTGTTGATCCCCAGGAACTGAAAGGAGATTAAGGAAAATTTTACAAATCCAGAAATGTTCATAACATATTATTTGGGATAAAAGTGGATAAAAGACAATGAAACCCATGTGATCAATTAGAAACAGAAATCAATCTGCATCTATACTTTCATCATGTTTCTCACAACTTATTCAATTCAATGCTTAATACATTTAGTATATGAAATGGATTCGTAGAGCACAGTGAATGCCAATTCCAAGGATGAGAATTATAAATATATATCTGAATCTTTTTTGCAGCATTAAAATATTCAAGCACAGGATCCGAAATACTTCCAGTCCCAAAAGGTTAGAGGTCAGTGGAAAATCACATTATGCAGGGCACAGGGCAACATTTTGTCATTTACCTTTTCTAAAATGGTGCATTTGAATATTTCTACATACTGGGGTCCCTAAACAGACTTAGAATACTGGATATATATACATATACTGGATATGACTTGAAAATTGAAACTTTTGTGAATTAATTGAGCCCAATGTTGATGTGTGATGATGTCATTCCCCAACGTAGCCACTTTATTGTAGTGAGAGCATTTTAAACTTGCACTAAAACAGTATTTGATTGGGCAAGAAAATTACAATATTTATGCTTGCTTTGGGCCTTGACCACTGCTTTAAAACTGTAACTAATGCCAATATAGTAACAGTTTAAAAATGATATTTGTTAAAGTGCCCTAAAGTAGCAGATTAGTGGGGTTTACGAATTCAGAGTGATTCAGAAAGTGTCTGATAAGTTATCAATGACTTCAAAGTACAAAATCAGAATATCCGAGAGCATCAAACGCTAGCACAATACTTATAATAAATGAAACAAACAATATATATATATCTTTGAAACAAGCTCTATGATTTCAACTAAAGATTCCCTGTTTTATTTGATCACAAAATAAAAATCAGCAGTGAGTGACCACAAAGGATCCTGATCCCCATTCTTAACATTTTGTTCAGGTGCTTTATCAATTAGATATATTATAAGCCTAAAAGCAAGGTATTTCTAAAACAGATGTACAAGAGCATACTTAAGCACTGTTCAAGATGGGTGTCAAATAATCCAGATTCAACCTCATACGTTTACCTGAGGTTATTTAATCTTTACATCTGCGTTATCCGTCAGTCAAGGTCTGCAGCACAAAGACGAGATCTCAAAATACACATGTGTTTGACAGGATATTAATCTGGAGACTGTTATTTTCATTAGTGTTCTCCGAGAAATTACATTTCAGGAGGTGTTTTGACTGTTGCCTGGATACTTCAGGTCAGTGAGGTCACAGAGTCTGTATGGATGAACATTTATCAGTGAGCGTACAGACAGGTGACATACTGCAGCGCTTACATCACAGTACACCTTAGTTCATTTAGGTCAAAGGTCAGGCAGCTGAAGATGTAACTGACAGAGAAAATGAGATTAATTGTGAAAAGTGTGGCCTTAAGATGTAAAGTGCTTGTTGGGTCAGGATCCTGACTATCTCGTACATCTAAGCCCCCATAGTTACACATTTTCAGTGACTTTGTGAAAACATTTTCAAAGGAAGACTGTGTGGTTTCACTTGTTTTTTTAACCACTTTGAAACATATGTATGAGATTTTTTACGCCATGCTAGTGCTGTGTCAGTCCATAACTTTAGTCCATGCCATGGGAATTTGTTCATTCATGGTGCCTAAAGGACGAAGCTTATACTAGACTTTAACTGTAACACCAACATGAGTTTGACTTTTGTGGTTCTGGATTAAGTTTCTGTTGGATTACACACATTGTTATAACTTTGGTGACAATAACCATCAACAGGTCAACATGTCCAGTACATTCACATGTCCAGTAGTGACATTCCTGTTAGCCTACTCTGTATTTTGTTTCTAGTGCTAATAAGCGAATATTAGCATGATAGCAACCTAAACATAGATGGTAAACCTAGTCAAAGTTACCTTCTAAGCATTAGCATATTAATATTTAATTGTTCAGGTGAGAATTAGGGACACAGATACATTTGTTTTCACAGCTAGCATGCTAATATTAACATTTTATATTAGCTCAAAGCAACATTGTATTTCAGCCTCACCAAGCAGCTAGCATGGCTGTAGATTAGCTGTGTCAATTTCTATTATTTATTTAGATAATGTTATATATCGCCACCCTGTTAAAATAATCGGCTAACTCATTTTTTCAAGTTTTGCAGGAAACACAAAAAACTTAACGAAAAGTGTAACATATGACATTTATTGATCATTTCACTCAAAAAAGGTGTAACAAAGGATGGCTATTGATATAGTAATAACACTGTGTGTAAATTATGTAACTTAAGAGAAATAAATGACTTAGGCAGTTTTTTTGAACATGCCTGACTTAAGCAAGATACGGTAACACTTTGAAGGTGTCTACATAAGAGTCACGCAAGCCTGTCAGAAACATGACATGACAAGTATCATGAGCATTAATGTTACTTCAAAGTGTCATTTATGTTCATGACACATCCCATGTCATGTTATGACATGCTCATGTCACTCTTAGGTAGACACCTTCAAAATAAAGTGTTATCTTGCTTAAGTCACAAAGGCATGTTCAAAAAATTGCCTAAGTCACATTTTATTTTGACTTAGGCATAATAAATTCAATTAAGTCTCACACTTGACATAGGCCATTATCTTAAAGGGGTAAAATCACATGATCTAATCAACTGAGGATGTAGGCGATTTTACCATAGGTGGCTGGCGTCATGAGGAGATGATTTAAGCAAAAAAACAATTTTGACAAAAAATGACTTAGGCGATTATTTTAACAGTGACGATATGGTTATCAAAACAGTCACTATTTACCAGAGTTTTTCAATACAATGTTTAGCCTATATTTATTTGTTTTTTATTACGACAATGTAATTTTTTGCCTTTTTGTCACATTTTTGAGTCTCCATGAGCTGACACCAGCAAACTGTTAACTTAGATAACAGTACTCTTACTGGGTCCACAGGGAAAAACACTAAAGCCATTTTATTTAACGTTACTTATGTTCCTTAGTCGAAACACAATAATATTGCATACATATTAATATGCACACACTACAGCATTAATAAACATATACATATATACATAAATGCATTGAACCTACCCTCATTGAAAGGTTCCCACTCGTACAGTCTGCCCATGAAAGGTTTGTTGTTGTATGACGAACACTGAACAGCCCTGATGTGTCTGCTGGATGGAGGACAGGTCTGAGGATGGACCAGACACACACACACACACACACACACACACACACACACACACACACACATTTATTTTCCACAAAGACAGAGTCAAACAGGTAAATCCTTTTGTAACTGCAGCAAGCTCAAACCTCTCATTGTCACACTCTGTAGACTTCTCTGTAGAACATTTTTAACGCTGTGCTTGTAGCTCACTCTTTCTTGCCAAAAGAAGTTAGATTTCAACATTCACCAGTGTAACTCAACCTCCCCGACATCCCCCCATATCTCCTTTGTCTAAACAAAGGAGTCCATCTGCTTTACTTTGCTTGAATATCTGTGTCATCACACACCAGAGACAATATACAGAACCAGACACTGTTTGAATTTACTTTAATGCACAGGATGGATTCCATAACCTTGGATCTAATACGCAAAACACATCCACACACTAGTATTAGTAGACCACTGGACAATAATATGTGTTAAGTATTAAATAGCTTTGAATTCTAAACATATTTTTGCTTTGGGAAGTTTTATGACAAAAATGGAGTTCCATGCAACAGTGGAATAATGGTGAAGTTCCACAGGGTGCTAATAAATGTCGTGCACCACCTACACTATATGTGCTTGTCACAGTAGATGTGCCAACACTCGTAAGTTAGCCATTGCTTTATATATTGTGAAAATAAACCACTTGCATATTATTCTAAAATGTATATGATGTTGTGCAAAGCAGCCCTTCATATTTCTTTTATATCTGTAATTCTTGGTAATGATGTCCCACCACTGCTTTTTTATTCTTGGTTTTTTAAAGCAAAATACTGCATAGCTGAAGGCAAGTTTCAGCCTCACTTTAATTTTTACTTAAAAAGGAGAAATGCAGAAACACAGGCATAGGATCAATATTTTGCTATACTGATCATTTGGGGAAAATAAAAATGAGAGCCCAGACGAAAACCAACAACTAATTTTAAGTGTCACAAATTTGTCAAGTGATTGTAGGATTATGACATTTTTTGCCATTACTGATCAAACATCGTACATCAAGGATGAAAAAAATACCTCAAAAACCAATACATACACTTTTTTTCTACCCACTGATTTATCAACAAAAAAATGAAAGCATTGTGCTGATGCTAACAGTAATAAAAAGGTGCATATTTGCATACATTACTATTGCAGATCCTGTAGTGAGCTTGCTCTCCTGTGCAGAAGGAACTAGGAAGGGGGTTGTAGGGTCTCTCTTGGTGCTGCTGGGGTTCAGACGTCTGGCTGCTTGATTGTGGCTCCTGCTGGACCGGATCCTGGTTGACTGAACCCGGCCTGTAGAGGGGGGCCCAGACTTGGTTATTTTTGGGCTGCTGTGCCCTGGGCTGCGTGTAGGGTCTGCTGTAGTGATGGAGATGGTTGGAGGGGTCCAGGTTGTGTGACCTGTGGCCACCGTGGCCTCTAATGGCGGGTTGGTGGGCATCAGCTGCAGGAGAGCGTCTCTGTCTGTGGGGTCGAGCTGTCCCAGAGCTGTGGCCTGCGCCCGTCTGCAATGGAGCAACATAAGGAGCTCTCCCGTAGCCATACCTCCCTGGGATGATGTGGGTGACCCTCCTGCAGAAACAAACATAAAGAGATCAACAACCAAACCAATAACTGTAAAGGTCAAGGTCAAGGTAACGTTTATTTCTAGAGCACCTTTTATACAACCAAGGTTGACCAAAGTGCTTTACATAACTGAATAACAACAACAACAAAATCCAATCCAATACAAGATACATAATTGAATAACAACAAACTCACAAATAACAATAAAAGACAATTTGATCTAATAATATATTACATGAGATGTAATATACAACACACAGAAACAACTGTCTTCTCACACAGGTTCGAAAGCCTGGGAGAAAAAATTAGTCTTAAGAGATGATTTAAAATTGTCCAAAGTTTTTGATGACCGGATATGCAGCGGTAAACTGTTCCACAACTTCGGGGCAGCCACTGCAAAAGAGCGATCGCCTTTTGTTTTTAGCATTTAGGCACATCGAGGTTTGACTCATTTGCAGACCTCAGAGCTCTGGTCGGTCTGTGAACCTGTATGAGTTCCGTCAAATAAACTGGAGCCAATCCGTTTAAAACTGTGTAGTAGTTGCCACCACCACCTCTAAAACCTACACAGCTGCTTTCCAGCACAGAATTTAATCCAGTTACATACCATCTTTCAAACTACAGAAAATATAATCTACTCGCTCCTAAAGCCAACTAGAGTTTTTTACAACAGAAGCTATGAAGCATATTTGGATCAACAACTTCTTTTATTTTAATCTTTTATCTGAATTTCTTCTTTTGATGAGGAACCTGTCACGGTTCTTCATCCAAAAAGCACAACTTTTGAGAAGCATTCAGATCCCAGTGGCAGAATTATGGGAGCTTTTGTCATTATTTGGCCCTTTAGATTCCAACTCAAACAACACCCCATTACTCAGCTGTCAGCGCTATTTGTTTAAAGGCAAGCACAACAGGAAGGAGGTCACAAAGCTGCCAAGCACAAGCCGAGCCTTTGACTACATCCATAAAAGACTTGCTTTCCACTGGAGGGCAGTCAGATGGCCCACAGTGATGGCTCCAAAGAGTCACTTTTAAAGCAGGCTGCTCAGCATGCAGCACAGACGTTTAGGCTTTTAGGGACTTGCAGATTTTGACAAAGACAAGTGCTGCAATGCTTCATTGAACATCAAGATATTCAAATCAAAATGTTTTGAATTATTCCAATAGATGTTGACTGGTTTTTCCTCACAGTACTTCTTTAGTGCTTTCTGTGTAACACTTTAGTAAATTATTCTGAAGGCTGCACAATTTGGAAACAATATTTTATTGTGACTGTTTGACTGCAATTGCCGTATGATTCACGATATTAAAAGAATGCTTGTTTTGGTATCATTCATTTTCATTAGAAAAAAATGAAAAAGATATCTTAAAGTGGTCATGGTTTGTTTTGTGTCATAGTCTGTTTTGTTGCTCTAAGTCAGTCTGATCACCCCGTGCAGGGTGATACAGTACCTCCGTCCACCAGGCCGGGTCTCCTTCTCCCCCCTCTGATTTCCACGACTGCTGCTGTTGGAGGACCTGACTGCGCTGCGGTGCAGAGGAACTGTTGGCCGCAGCGCTGAGATGATGTGAGTTGCTGGTTGCTGGGGCTGGACACCAGTTCTTCTGGAAGGGTGCTGGGATGGAGTGTAAACAGGGAGGCAGGGCCTGCTCTGCTCTTGTACTCCTCTTCCACAGGTTTGGGAGCATGCTGACCAGGGCCCCCAGGCACCCCAGGAGCCCTGAATTTCTCCATGCTCTGCCCTGAACTCTTGTTGGGGCTCTGCCCTCTCAGTAACCTGTATGGAGATAAAACAACCAAAATTAGCAACACCACAGAGTACAAAAAAAGCAAGATAGTGCCACAGAAAGTGAATGCCAAGGATGGATGGAAAGCCTCCATCAACAAGACTTTAATCTCCTGAGATCATGGCCTCATAACAAGGCTCAAGTCAGTGACCTCATCTCATCAACATGACTATCCGGCCCCTCCTCCTCCCACCACTGTCCATGAAACAGACCTCTGTTCACGGCTATAAAGCTCTGATTTGGCTGATTAGTGGGTGTCTGTTCGTGAATTATCCCCTATTGGCTACCTGCATTTCTCACTGTTGACTCTCTCCCTCTGTGCAACTTTGCCAGGGACGTATTAGCAGTGATCACTGCACTCTCTGTTTGAGGAACCTGCCAGGAGAAAGCCTGTGCCAAGTCGGCTTTATCCGTGGAGCTGCGTGGAAATCCTGCTCTTTAAGGAGCACTTTGTCTCCATTCACAGCAACCTCTCTGGGCACACACATGGCCGTAGTAAAAGCTCAGCTGCCTTTGACTTTCAGTGAATGGAAAGAGAATACAGAAGCACTAGGGAGAGTTGGCAGGAAGTTCTTCTCCTGTCAATCAGCCTGTGCAGCTATTCAGAGAGACCTCAGACCCGCTCACACACACACACACACACACACACACACACACACATACACACACACACCTCTTCCACACTGCTTCAGCCTTGTAACTGAACGCCACTGTCATCTCCCGGGTCAGCCATAGGTCACACAGCTGGGCTCCCGGTGGAAACACATGGAGCCAACTTGCACCGACCCCCGCTAACCTGACTGGATGGTGGATCTGTCAGTCAGTTTCATCAATGAGGTGCATCCACTAGTTTCTTCCATGTGGTTCCTGTGGCTCCGGAGGTCAAGAGGTGGTTTGCTGACAGCTGACATAAGTCCTCTCTGTTTCACTGCAATTAACAGAGCTTTTCACTCAAGCTCTCATTACAAGTTAACAGATTAGCACCACGGTCAGGTTCCTCCTGGGAATTCTCTCACTGTTTACACATACTGGGACAGAAGAGGCAGGAATGAAAGTCTATAACTTAGGGTGGCATTTGGCTTTGCCAACAAGGCACAATCATGCATGCCATCTCCCACTAGAGAGCACTCCAATAGCCTGTGCCAACCATGTGATTTGACTGTCAGATAAAACATCAAATTTCCTGGAATTATTCAAGGTAGGTCTACCATTCAGTGCAAGAGGGTGTCAAATGGTTCAAGCTAGAACACAGATTTATTTTTTCCAGCAGCAACACACGACTGCTGCTCACCTTCCTGTGGTCTGTGGTGTGTTGGGAGTCCAGGAGGTCTGGCCAAAGAGACATCAGGAGGACAGAAGCTCTACAGGAAACAAACTGGTTACTGGTTACTAAAGTGATTACTGGTGATACTGGTTTTATTATTTATTTATAAAGTGGCACTGTACGTTTACAGTCAAGAATATACATAGCATTTTGATGCTTAGAAATATTGCTTAATTGTAATGCTGCAGCTAACGTTAATTTCCCATCATTCTGTGGATTATTTTCTCAATTAATCGATTAGTTGTTTGGTCTATAAAATGTTAAAGAAATAGAGAAAAATCCCAAATGTCCGAATGACATCCTCAAGATATTCAGTTTGCTGTCATAGAAAGGTAGAAAAATAACACAATTTTCATATTTAAGAAGCTTGATTTGAGTAATTTTGAATTTTTTTCTCTCAAAAAATGACTCCAATTAATTGTTAAAATATCTGCTGATAAATTAAATAGTTATAGAAAAATAAAATAATTTCTGAAACTGTACTAAATTGAGAGATTAATAGGTAATCAGAGAAAGACAAAGTTACATACAAATACAGATACTCATCTACATTTAAATACAAATGGACACAAAACAAAAACCTTTAAAGAAATAAATAATTCATACATTGAATCACTCTGACATTACCTGGCAATCCAGACACAGGCTGCTTGCATAGCTCCTTGATTCTTAAAGTTGGACACTTAAGTGAAAATAGAGAAGAAGTTTACATTAGCATTCACCTGAGATGCACTGACATTTCCAACACAAATGTCTGTCTGTGTGGCCGTGGAGCTGAGGCACTGGAGGGTCAAAACCCAAAGGATAGCTGTGCCTGTGTGCCGTAAATATCCCACAAATGTCAACATCCTGCCACTACATCTCTCTGCCTGACAGTGCCTCAAAACACTGACTCAGGGAAAAATAAACGACTTCTATCCACTTGACCATGTGGGTTGACCTTTCTGACCATTGACTCCTAATGAGGGAGTCCCCCTGCTGAAAACCGCCTACCCTATTAGACAGCAGGTCTCAGGTCTAGCTAGGGAAGTACTTTCACCCCTCACCCCGGACCATATAACTCAGCCCTGCTTTACTCACGTCTAAATTAAGTTCAATGAACAAGAGAGGATGGTTAAAAAGTCCTAAACAGCCGTCCAAACCAGGAGAAAAACATACAGAATGCACAGTATACAATTGCGGTAATGCAGAAAAATCCCCACAATGATCCAGCAAGTAATTAATTAATAATCAACATTAACAGCACAGATATCATCATGCAGACTTACCTGATGCGGTTTGGCGAAGTATTTGCTACTTCACAGTACTTTCTAACCAGTGTATCCCAGTGCAGCTGCAGCGCTCACGGAATAATTTCCAAACGCAGGTATCCTCATGGTCGAAACATTAATCCAGGTGGAAATTCAGGGTTCCCTTCGGACTTTGTATTAAGCCATTTAAGTCAGTAAATCCTTGTCCAGAGTTGTGAATCAAATCCTGGCGCAGCAGAAAGTCCGGACCTTGGTCATCATGGTGAATCAGGCGGTTCTACTTTTACGCACAAAGACACAGAATGACAGAAAGCTGGAAACAGACACTGCAGAAAGAAAACAACCTCTGCTGCGCCCTCTGCCGCAACAGCCACTCTGTCTAGGTGTGTGTGTGTGTGTGTGTGTGTGTGTGCCATGTAAATATGAAGGTGTGTGTCTCCTCCTTTCACTCCGTGAGTGGCGCGCTTGGCTGTGTTTGTGTGTTGAAGAACGAGAGAGGCTTTTTTCCCCCAAAACACTTCAAACACACACTTTCTGACACTCATCTGTTCCACTCTGAAATGCTCATATTGGAGCCACAGGTAGGTAAATGATCTCATTCATCCACTGAAGTGAAACCAAAGCCCAAAGCAGCACCTGGCAACTCTGTTGGTGGACAGAAAGGGGACATATAAATGAATTATTAGCATAAAAAAAGAGGCCAGTAAACTTAGTTATTCTTTATTAACATTGCCATTAACATCTGCCTGGTGTTACCTTTGATCTAACAAGCTCCACCATGGATAGATAACAGAATGGGGGATAATAATGGCCCAGGGGTCCAAAGTGTCAGGATGCCCTGTGACTTCACCTGTAAACTGTTACCCCAAGAGACCCCGAAGAGATGCTAAATGGCCAGAAACAGGAACAAAATATACCACATTAACGAGTGCAGAGACACAAAACAACCACAGTGAGACACAAAATAACCCAGAGACACAAGACTACCAAAAATGATTCCAGATGTGCAGGACAACTACAAAGAAACACAAAACAAATACAAAGACGGCCAAAGAAATAACACAAAATTACTTAAAAGCAACATAAAACCACCAAATTAATACAAAGAGATACTATGCAGAAGAAAACATACTGACCACTTTAGTCAAGTCCAAAATGTCCTCCAAGTGCATAGGAGAAAATAATTCCTTGAAGCAGCCTGGAGGACAGACATCAAACCTTTTGTTTGCTGTCGGCTAACAACAGCTGTATTGTTTTCTCAAGGGGAGAAAAACTACCAACAAGATGGAGTGACATGTCGAGTGTTCCATATAGTGATTTATAATCCTGAAATGATTGTCAACAAAATCATCACAAACATTAATTCAAGCATGTCACCCAGGGTCAGCAATGATTTGTTGTCCAAATGTAATAATGTCCAAATTTTGAGAAAACTAACCAACTTTTAATCTAAAAGAAAAATGGGATGTTTCACATAAAAGCCTCCTAATTTATGAGGCTGGTCCCAAAGTGTTGCACACCAACAAAAGCCTATAGAAGGGGAGTGCAGTGAAACTTTTCTCCACTGACTTTCACTTTTTCATATTCATAAACTGAAAGGACTCTGTGTACTGTTCTCTTTAGCCTGTTTGTTAATTTGACAGACAGAACAAAACAGAGCTATGCATGGTTCAGTGGTTTACACCACACAGTGCGATGACATACAGTTTGCATCTCATTACAGCTATTGTCTGTTAACATGCTGGCTTGACAATGGCTTCATTATAGCCAAACATAATCTGTAAATATTGTGAAATATATCAGTTTGTGCATATATCTGCAAAAGTAAGCCTGTACCTACAAATCCATCTGCTCATCCATGTGCCACTGCACCGTATTGAAGTATATTTTATCTGCAGGGGAGCTGGTCCTGTTGTTGTACCCACTGACCGTCCTCTCTGGTGCGTAGATGTTTGCCTTTAATCCCAATGTTTCCAAAGCCTTCACAGGCAAACAAGCCTCTAATTAAAGCATCGTTAATGAACTCCCGTTCCGGATGACCCATTGAAGGCCTCTCCAGACGAGGTTTGGAGAGGGGGGGTCAGTGTTGTCTGACACTGGACACAAATATGCATTGACTTGACACTGGACACACGCTACGCTGAAAAAAGAAAAGAATGTTTGAGTATAAAACAGAATAATACCTTACACAATACTTCATTATTTATTTTACAAATAAGAAAGACAGAAAAAAATGTGGTTAATTTAGAAATAAGGTAAATATGTTGCTCATTTGTTATCAGAGTTTATGTTTCTTTAAGCCTTCAAACAAAGTGATGTTACAGTTCCCGATGGTTATTTTTTGCAGTGTATGGATAACAATAAACAATGCACTCGGTTCATTCCAGGAGAAACTAATAGTTGGTGCTATGAGGTGGAACGAATTGGCAGCCACGTCTACAGACTAGACAAAAGTCTATCAGAGGGTCGAGCACATCAACACACTGCAGCCTCCAAACCAGCACTTAGCTTTATTGCTTGTAATTCACCCGGACACAAATTGTGAGGATAATATTGCATGACCCGAGTCTTTTGGTAGCTCCATATTCTCCTCTGTGTACCAGCAGAGCTAAGGCCTATGATGCTGTTGTGACAAAAAAAAAATTAGCCACAGCCTCTAGTGGCTGTATCAACCACCTGACCTCAACATCACAACTCTATATCCTGGCTTTGTACTTCCCCTTCGGAACTCTGGGAAAATGCTAATGTAAGGCACTGTCTGCTTTCCAGCGATGAGATATTGTTCCGACTCTCTGTCTCTGCATCTGCATGCTGTCACTAGACTCTGAGTTCTTTCAGTCCTTTGGGATAAGCCTTCTCTCGCTATGTTGACAGCCAGAGTCCCATAAAATGACAAAATGTGTCAGCACAAAGCAATGAACCCAATGGTTTCTTGTCAGCGAAAAAAAAGAAAACATGGAATGAAATTTATTTTTCATGAGATCTTCATAGGACAGGCACCCTGAAAAACAACACATTAATTCATACTTCCAATACGATATGTTTATGGATTTGTTTTTCACTGGAGGATATATTGTATAATGCTACTTAGTGAGAGCAAAATCTGAAAAAAATATGTGTTTAGTGTAAATGTCTGGACAAAAAATGAAAGTACTCATCTAGTCTGGTTTGGATTCAACTTGCTTAGGATAGTGTAACACCTTGGTGATTGAGGTGAACACTCACAGATGGAGAAAGGAAAATTCTTTGAAAGGTGTTGGTCACCACTAAAAACAAGAACCCTGCACCAAGAACATACTCCTGCAATATACAACCTGAAGTTCTTGTCTTGTTCAAGTCAAATACCTGTTAGCATGGCCTTAATGTCAACTCCTTGGTGTGTGTGTAATGTTGTTTGACACTCCGGGTTGGTGCTGTGTTACCTGATTATTTAAGGGTTAAATTCTTGGATGGTTTGAGTGAGGGAGGCAGGAGCAGGTGGTGATAAACTGGTGAAGCCTATACACCTTCAGGGACATTCCAGTCTCCAGTCAGACCAGGTCTCTGGACCTGCTAGCACACATACACGCACACACACACACACACACACACACACACACACACACACACACACACACACACACACACAAACACACACACACACACACACACACACACACACACACACACACACAGCCTCATGGGAGATCAGTGGTCTATCAGGTGTTGATAATGTGATAATGCTGTCCTTCAAAGTAACTGTCAGGTCTTAGAGATGACCCTGAGCATTAACATATTTTAGAGGTTAGTTTGACTCACTGGATATGCAAGAGTGCTATAGGTCATACTCTGAAAACCACGCGCACCAGAAGGTATAATAATTGGCGTTACAATATGCAGCCAAGGGCTGAAACGCTAAAAAAAATGCCTCTGGATAGCTAAAAAAAAAAATCTGATTTAAGCATGTCAAAGAAATATTTTAGCACTATTAGTCATGTGTTAGCAAGAATTGTTTTCCCTTCCAGTGTGGGCGGGACTTAAATAAAATCTGTTTCTATTCTTCCTCCCCTGTTGCTTTCATATTTCTATTTTTGCAGGGGAGCTGTCGCTGCATCCTGGACTTAGTTTGCACAAACATTTGTGATTGGTGTAAAGAAATATAAAAAAGCTGGAGCGTTTTTCCCCGATAGCACCATAGTGGGTGCAGCCAGACCATTCTGCAGCGCTGGCACAGCACTGTGTTGATAGGTCTGGCTATGCAAGACTAATTAAAAGCTGACTCATGTTATACGGACAGTGGAACACTTGCACCAAACAAAACAACAGATCTGCACCCATTTGATGTCTTATTAAACAAAGACATGACATGCAGGAAGAACCATCATGCAAACCATGTAGACAAACTGAGTGTTAATACAGAATCTTTTAATACTAAGTACAATACAGAAAATCAGGTGTAAACAAAGAAAAGTCTTTGTCCTTGTTTGTGCCCTTCCTTTTATGTCAGGCAGGAGAAAGTGAGAGAGCGATGCATGAAACATTATTTAAGACACAGAAAAATCATTCTAGTCTCGACAAAAGAGACACCGGTCATTTTCAGCTGATGACAAATGGTGAAGAGGGGTCATTCAAAAAGCTTTTAAAGTGCAGAGGATGCTCCGTAGGGACCACAATGCACTGTGAGTCAATACGTCCCTTCAACTTTCTTTAAGTATGTTACAGCTCCAAGCATTGAAGAATCAAACAGTGAGAATCTACATTCAATCAAGACGCCTGTGTCATGATAATTTCTTTAAAACAGTCTACATCCATCTTAAAGAGCTTCCCAAACACTTGGGAAATACACCTTTCAGTTTCCAACAATTATAATAACTGATAGTCAGTGTTAAGTCACTGAGTGATGATGCATTATAAATGGAGTTTGAGATGAAGCCCTGCAGGCGCCTGGGAAAGCTATGTCCATATGTGTGCATGTGTGTGTGTTCTTAGAGTGAACCTTTGGTCCTCTTCACTTGGGCTCAGAGAGCTTTGCAAGGCTGGCTTGGCGGAAGGCCGCTCGGTCCCTCATGTCCAACACACAGTCCCTCACCATCTCCGCAAACATGGAGGGCCAGAGCTTGTGTAGAGCCTCGCCCTTCAGATTGGTGTCTGAAGCCCTTTGGACCAACTCCTGGAGGTACTGCTCTATCATGGTAGCACGCTCCGATGACTCCACAGTGCCCTCCTGTGAGGAAAACAAGAGAATATCAGGCATGTTGATTCAGTTCTTATAAATATATAAAGGTATGATGTAGTGGCCCTAATAAGATGTATTATAATTTAAAACTAGAATAATAAGTAAATTTACTGGGAGATTGACGTAAATTCAAAAAAGTTTTTGAATATGATAAAGCCCCCGAAAAGGCAATTTTCTTTTGGTATGAATAATAATAAACGGACAAATTACAATAGGGTCCTCGCACCTCGGTGCTCGGTCCCTAATTAAGCTATCACATCTACATGTTTAATACATTTGCTGACGCAGGATATTAATTCTTAATAAGAAACAGCATCAAAAATACTGTTATGTGACAAAATGATTGATACAGGAGGCACAAATATGTCATTTCCAAAATGCTTATAAACAACAGCCCAAATATGGTTTTAATGTCAAGTGTATTTTTTTTTAATTCCTGTCACGAAGTTATGTGGAGTAACTTAATACCCTTAAACTGCTTTACTTTTGATGAATACATTTTAACAGAAAAAAATGTTTTTCTGATTAAATGTTCATTTTGCTGTGGCCAGCACCTCCAGCATGTTGTGTGCAAAGTTATTTCCTCTCCCTCTTTTTCATGAATAAACTTAACTTGCCATCTTCATGGAAAAAAGTATTGTTACAATTGAGGCGATCCAGTCCAAAATGTAATGGGTTCTGATACACCTTAGCACAAAGTTTTATGAAAATTGGACAGAAACACGACCTCCACTGATTTAATTAAAAGTTGTTCTTTGATATAGTTTCAAATTTGTTCCAGAAGAAAAATATGCACCCACTCCTTGGTGGACGCAGGGTATTAAAGTCAAAGAGGTGATCTGAACAGAAGGCAGAAAAGCAGAAACAATGTCATAAATGACGAAACGAGGACCAGTATTGTTCTGTAGCTCCTGATCTGCACAAATACAACCTCAAATGTACCACTCCACACCCTCTTTGTGAAAGGGAGCTACAAAATATATTGACTGTAGACTGTTTTTGTGCTCATTTAAATTCTTGGTATTGTTTGTTGATAAAATTAACATTTTTTATGGTTGAGTGGGCTGTTACCCAAATCTTATTTATTTACTGTTGTGGAAATGAAGATTGAGTTATGTTTTGGACTTGGGGCACAGCATTGGGTTTTAAACCACAACACAATACCATAGAAAGTGAAATCAGATGTGCTGAACTACTGCGTACAGCAAAACATCTGTGATTGCAGGTGCCCACATAAATACTGTGACATGCACAGCAAGTATATAGAGTGGATGGAGAGTGTTAATTCCAGTGTAATGATGCACTAGATCGAAAAAAAAATCTTTTGCCATTTGATGTTGTTAGCTTCTTACTTCTTTGTGAAAACTCCCCTAGATTAACTGAAAAAATAAATGCAAGATCAAGCAATATCTATTGATTGAACTGAGATGTACAGGCTGACATATGACATACATGAATAATGTTGGTTAGATATTTCACTAAAGCTTTGATGGCTGTTAGCTTACAAATGGATGGAAGTGGGACTGAAAGTAGCTTTTAATAACTTTCGAGAGTTGTTGCCTTGTCTTTCAAACTTAAATAGGCCATTGTTGAAAAATATATGGTGAGCAAAACAAACAAAAAACAAAAGACAATGCTGACCTCAGGGCTCTCTGCACTGCAGTCTCTACTTGGATAGTTGAACAGCGCTCTGCTCAGGCCTTCTCCCAGGAGCTTTCCATTGTCTCGCAGCTCCTCTGGACTCAGTCCTGCCCGCCGGCCACGGCCCTCCAACAGGAACTGCAACTGACGCTTCCTTCAGGGTCAAGAGACAAGAGTGAGTTCAACACACAGCAATACACCAATACAACTGCCACATCATTGAATGTTAATACTGGTATATGTGAATACATTTCCATAAATGTCATTGTTTTAATTGCACTCATTTACACGTATAAAAGCAGTAGATTGAAAGAGGTGTAAAGTAAATCAAATTTTGCTGCTTGATGATGTGTTACACTACTGCACCAACATGTTCCACAGGCCAGTGCCAGGATGCTGAAATAGTGTTTCAGAGGAGGCTGGAGGCTAAAATTCCACATTTGGTTCAATGATACATGTGTATGAAAATTGTGTGTGTGCGCGCGTGCATGTGTGTCAGTCACACATAATACTGTCTAAGAAGGTAAAACAAGCTTTAGAAAGGCAGAACTGTGTGTGTGCATGTGACTCATGTTGGCATCATAAAAAAATAAGTGTTGTGAACCCTTCAAACTATTCTGTTTATTAATAGAGAGTAATTGAGTGTGAACATTAATGAGAGAACTGCAGTTATGATCAGCTTGTAATAAATACCAACTCAGTCAGTTGGCTCTTGTGTCAAATATCTAATGTGTGATTAAAAACGTGTTCATTTCAGTTCCATTTTTTCAAAAGTCAACATGATACTTTAATTGCTGACTGAGTTTTTCAAACACAGCCAACAAAGTCTATTTAAAGGTCTTGAGCAGTATGTCTTTGTAAGATATAAGGTTTTCATGCAACAATAGCATAAAGCATTATTGTGGGTGCCTTCGGTTCCACAATAAAATAGTTGTTTCTCTCCTAATTCTCAACAAGGGCACAAGGTCAAGGGTCAACTGAGGTTGAACTCAAACAACCCTGACAACCATTACATGAAAGTGTTGTCCCAAACTAATAAAAGGCTTTCGGTATTTTAATCCACTGTGTGCACAGTGCATCATTACACATAAACAGCCACTGAGAGCAGAAAAGTCACAAACTGCAGCATCCTGGGATCTGAAGGATGCATTTCACACCAGTAGCAAGTTTTGTATACCCCCAGAATTACAAACTGTTTATTGTCAGGTGGGTTTGCACATACAACGAATGTGTTTTTGTGCAAAAAGTCAAGATACTTAGCATAAAAGGTGCAACAGCAAATATACTGAATAAAAATATAAATGCCCAATGTCAAATATTGATGCCACATGGAGTTAACAACTCTAAGTGGAAATATGCTGACTTTAACTTGAACAATAGAATTATTTCTCTTGATTTGTGTAACATTTTAATCCTTCTCTCTGTCAGAGAGCATTTGCTCAGTGATGCAGTGACTTCTCTCAGTACATGGGTGTGGCATTTCCAGTCAGTGATCAGACAGAATGAGCAGTACCCAGAAATTCCTTATACTGAGGACAATAAAAGGCCACCCCAAAATGTAAAATTTTGTCATAAATCATCATGCCTCAGATGTCTCAGATCATGCAGGAATGTGCCATTGGCATGCTGGATGCATGGTTGTCCACCAGAGCAGCTGAATGTTAATTATCGGACGATAGGCTGTTTGAGAGTTTGTATTGCCGGACATGTCGCCCATAGAGCATCTTTGGGATGTTCTGGATCGACGTGTCCACGACCGTGTTCCAGTTCTGGATAATGTGCGTCAGCTCCGGGTGGCCCTACCAGAAGAATGCAATAACGTTCCACAGGCCACGATAGACAACCTGATCAACTCTATGCGAAGGAGATGTGTTGCTCTGAGAAATGCAAATGGTGGACTCACAAGATATTGAATATTCAATTTCTTTAACCAGACCCTCAACATGTTCAAAGGACTGTCGCTCCTTTGCAGATGCCAATATCAAGATGTAATGGACGGTGATCTGAAGATTAGTCATTAACAAAAATTAATTTTGATTCGCTTAATATATTGCGTAACCCTAATGTTGATGAAAACTCTAAAATTTGACATGGGGCGTTTATATTTTTGTTCAGTGTATTATTATCTACCTGGCCATATTCACAATTTTACAATAGTTAAAAAAATCCTAAGCTAAGGGCTACATGCAACATATATGAAGAGTTCATCTGCAAAAACAGAAAAACCATGACACCTCAAAATTGTTTCCTGTTAAATCCGCAATCCGCTGTGCAACACAACAGTTTGTCTGCAGGCGTTATATTGGTTATCTCATTCAGAAAACACACAGTATATGACACACAGTCTACAACAGGAATGTTTTTATAGATAAGAGGACAAATCTAAACACATTAAGTGTAACATGGATATTTTGACTACAGGGGAAATCATTCTGCGTGCAGTGATTAAGATTTCAGTGCGGATGTGAAAATAATCTTCAGCCATGGGCTGTTATGTATTATCTATCAACAGTGATAATTACTATCTGTAAATGGAGTATGAGATGCAGCTGAGAGCCAGTTGTCCTACAGTTCATTTTCAACACCATTCTGAAAGGGCAACTGAGGACATGTGGACAGCTGAAATTAATTACTGTGGGCAACAATTAATGGGGAGTAGGTCTTTTGTTATGAACCTTACTGTCATACTCTTTCCTTACTGTCACAGAGTACCTCAACCAGAGCAATTCATTTCCTTAATCACATCATCAAAATAAAGGTCATTTAGAGTGCTGCATGTAATACTGATTTCTTACGTAATCAGATGATTTGACCAGGCAATTTTCCAATATTTGGAGAAACAGTAATTCTGTTGTGCAACTTTGCTTTTGACCTTTCACAATTAAGACTGCCCATAAACAACCAGATGATAACAACTATTTAAAATGATTCTTGAGCTTGACAGATTGAGCAGATTTTTGCATTTGCAAGGATGTTTTCATTAAGAGTGACAGACCTCAATAGCTTCTGGCTGGTGAGAGAGAAGAATGTTTGTGTCCAGGTGCCAAGTACCCACCCTTACCCTGAGACACATAGTCTAATTCCTCTGGCTCCGTTGGTGCCAGGCTCTGTCTCGCTGTCTGACACAAACATGCACACACGCAAATGTATATAATGCAAAACGCTATGCAAAGGCATGCACATACATGTACCGTAGCAAACGCAATCTCAAGCTGTAACACACGCATGTAAAAATGCACACATTCTTGGCATATTTAAACAAACAACATACACAGCACACACCGGCCATTAAACTACAGTTTTTGTTAGGCAGTGGTTTATTCTCTGAGGTCAGGTTCTCACCTGGACTCCTCAAGAAGCAGGAGGAGCCGGCAACGTGGAGTTTCGGTGGCTGCTATATGACCCAGTGTTCCAAACACACGCTCTGCAGCAATCACATCATTCATGGTCACCTAAGGTAGACACACAAACACACAAATCTTGACTGGTAACTTCATGTGACTGCTTAACTCTGGAAACACAAAATTACAAAAGACTTACAGTTTTGTCATGGGTTATTATGAGGGGTGGAAATCCTGCAGCTCTTCTTCTCATCTTTTCTATGCATGTGTTGTTGTTGTTGTTGTTGTTTTTTTTTACTGATTTTTTACATTTCAAAATGTATTTTAATCTGTGCTGAATCATCTCATTTAAAACACACAAAAAATATGATTTACATGGAACTCTCGGGCGGGTCAAGCACATTGCCTGCTCGCTGTCTAAACATGAAAATATTTAGGCTCTCACAGAAGTTCTTTGGAAAGTCTGCCAGGCTAGGCTATTGACTGAATAGCCATGGCAGATTTAGGAAAATGTAAAGCTAAGCACATATATGAAAATGAGGACAGGAGATTTTTATCTGAATGGGAGGATTTATATTTTTTTGCCAAACAGAATGGGAAAGTTTTCCGCTTGACATGTCAGACTTCACAGGCTTGAGCACCATGTCACTTACTCCAAGTGAACATGGGCCAGAAGTTTCCCGAAGGCACAAAACTTCACAAGCACAAGGTACAGTTCAATCTAGACTGGTTGCCCACACCTGGGTCCCGGGGTTTGACCCTTGGGGCAAAAGTTACAGTTCCAGCACAAAAGTATATTGTAATATTGTACAGTATTGTAATGTGTTATATCAGGTACAGTGAGTCCATGATTTAAGCCTAGCAGGGATGCACAGATTAAACAAACAAGATATAAGGGTTTAATTAGTGATCCTTAGAGGGGCTGGACAGAGCCAGGCAAGCTATTTACCACTGTTTCTAGTCTTTAAGCTAAGCTAACCAGCTGCTGGAAGAAGCCTTGAGTTTATCAGACAGTCAAGAGAGTGGTATAATTATTCTTATCTAACTCCATCACAAAATCAGGTGTAGTTGTGAAATACTCAAACTATTCCTTTAGGCAGGCAAATTGCTGATTCAGGTTTTGCTTATAAAGTGGCATATTAAACACACTCTATCCAACTGAACTTAATCAATAATACATTTAATGCCCAAGGAAACCGATTACAAAGATATAAAGGGGGTAGGAGACACTTCCTTTATACAGCAGACGAATGCATCAATAACCCTCACCTCCTGGCCGTTGATCCTCTGCAGGTTGAAGTGGTGGAGGCGGTAGATGACAAAGGAACGCCACAAAGCCAGACTGACCACTGGGTTGCCCCCCGGGTGAATGGTCAATTGGTCCAGACGCCTCACCTGAGCCAGTGCCGCCAGCTGGGGCAGACGGCTGATGTTGGTTTCCAAGAAGATCAGGTGCTGTAGGAAAGTAACAAGTTGGTTTCAAAGAAGTACAGCTACTTTATAGCTACTATATGTTTCAACATTATTTAGCTGTCTAAGCTACGACAATGGAAGGCTAACTAGCAAAACTTTACTTGCAAACCCTTGTGAAGTTTGTGGTTCAATTCTAAGACAATTAAAAACTTTCATCAGCATTTCCCTTTCTCTTTTTTTCTCTCTTACCCCCTTTGCACAAACATTGAACAGGTTCAGCTCTGGTTCACACTCCTCATTTTAAATTGTTCTGAGCATTTCGACAAAACTGAGAGTTGCAACTCCTATAGTAAACAATAAACGGCATTTGGAAGAAATAGTCTTGACTTGCAAATCTTTTATCCGTAATGCAGATATGCAGAAATATTGTCCATTGCCCCCAGAGGCTAAATCATCAACAGATCGACAGCCAATGTGTCCTGAGATTGGGTGTTAGACGACACTCAGCATTTACTACAACCACTGAAGGCAAAATGAAAAATATGTATTCTATATTTTCTTCTTTATGTCAACATTTTCCCAGAGGTCATTATAGTATGAGAATAGTGCCCTCACCGATAGATTGGGGAACTTGACTCTTATTCTCGGCAGTGTTGGTACAATGGCGTCAAAGTTGATGTAGCGGAAGGTTATTACAGTGACAGCACCAGCGGTCTGAACTCCCCAGCCCCTCTCCAAGGCCTCCAGGGCTCCAAGTCCAAATAAACGCAGGGTGTCTCCATCCAACTCCGCCAGGTGACTGTCAGACAGGGACAAGCTCTGAACACTGCCGCTCCCTGCCTCCACAAGCCTGCAAAATATACACACAAAAACACACTTAAACACCAGTCTTTATATGCTGACTGCATGGAATTTGATGCCATAAAGGATATCTGTGGGCCAAAAGTGCTTTGAAAAAGAAGGCACTGTGCTAAAAGAAGGAAAAAGCAACATCACTACAGAACACACAGGGGCCCAGTCAATGTCCTATTTGTCTTGTCTAATTGCTTTCCATTCTCCTGTTGAAATGCCCTTCCCTGATAAGAGAGTCGTGAGAGTGGAGAATCTGGGCGAGTCTCAAGGAGACATAATCTCCCTGCCTGAGCCCGTGCACTCAGCCCTCTGGGTCTGCTGACACTCAAGGGACTTTTCAGCATAGCAGGGCATCAGATGGCTACTGGCTGCACGCTACTCAACACTGATCATTTTGAGTTCAGCCCACCAACAAACTAATCACCCCTATTCATATTTCACACCCTCCCAATCTTGCCGCAACAGAAAGCCATCATGGTCTACAGACTAATCCTTTGATTACAGAACTCTAATCCAAGATTTCTTGTTGAGACCGATTTTGAAAAAGTGTGTTTTTGAGAAGTGTGTGAGAGAAGAGAGTGAGAGTCAGGGACAGAGAAGAAAAGAAAAGAAAGGACAGCAGATACATGGTAGACAGAGAAGTACATACACAAGGAGACAAAATGAAGCTGTATTGTAACTGAAGCTTCTTTAGTAAGGCAACCTTTGTTGCAGGCACAGTAAGACTGATACCCCAGAGGAGGCTCTCAAACCTGAACAGCAAAAAGATTAAGATCAAAGATTTGGCGAACCCGACAATTTAACAATTAAACTGGATTATAGAAGACGATCTATAAAATGAGAGATATGT
Organism: Centropristis striata; assembly: GCF_030273125.1. Lineage (NCBI taxonomy): Eukaryota > Metazoa > Chordata > Actinopteri > Perciformes > Serranidae > Centropristis > Centropristis striata. Next base: position 38,406,361 of record NC_081518.1, read on the forward strand.
TCAGGAGATTGGAGTCTCGGCCAAATAAATAAAAAGTACAAGTAAATAAACAGGAGGACAGGAGAAGAGAGGAATGGTGGAAATAGAGAACTACTTTTCGTTGTAAACAAATTACAAATTACATACAGTTTATAATCATGATGATATGCTGTGGACAAGGGATGCTACTAGTGATTAGTATCCTAATCTATTTTCTGCATTATTATATTATATTATCATTTTCTTGCTTAATCTGTTAACTGTTTCAACTGTGTTGAAAAGTGAGGACACGAAACCAGTAATAGTTGCATTCCACTAGTCTTTTATGGATTCATTCTTGTGTAAAAAACAAGTGAATGGTCAAGAGCCTCAGGACATGACTAATTGCAGGACCAGTTTAGACGAGGGCTGTTAGGCATTTGTGAAACTTTCTGTGCGTGTGGTCCACTTGTAGGTATCTAAATCAAAGTCTTCTTTGAGGCCATAGTATGCCTTCGAGTTCAGTCAGTTTTAATTAGTTCAGTTCATTTTGAACACTCTTTGGGAGAGCTATGGCCTAACACAAAAGGCCACAAATTACACTTGCCAGCAAACACAACAACCAGATTAATCGTGTAATACAGCCTGGACCAACTACTATTATACTATATTCTACAGCCTTGTATCGTGACCAACCCATCAAGTTGCATTTCACATCCATGTATGTCCAGACTCACATAGACTTTTAAGAAAAGGTATTGAGCAGACCTTTTGGCAAAATTGAAGTTGGAAGCACTATATTGACATGTATGATTCTAGTAAATTAATCATTTTTTTACAGAAGTGTATAGAGGACTGATAGAGTTTTGCCACATTGGAGCAATGACAGTCACCTGAAGCCATATACGTATCAGCAAAACCAATGAGGTTGCTGCTCGACCACCAGAGAAACAGGATAGAACACAAAGTTGTGCCCAGATAACAGACAATGCTTCTGGATGTTGCTGCAAAGAAGCTGCAAATTCTAAAATTTTCCACCCAGCATTTCACATGAAAGGACATTGACCTTTTGGATATAAAATAGCATCACTTCACGATTTATTCCAATTAGACATTAGTGTAAAATATTGTCATACTTACAACATTTAATCAGTTCTTCCTCGAGTCCAAATAGAGCTTTGTGGTATATTTTAAGAAATTCCCTTTAGGCATTCCTGAGATATCGCATGTACGAGAACGACGCAGACAAAAGGACGGACAACAAATAAGTGACTGACAGGGACTATCCCACCCATTAATCATATTTGTATCCAGACACATTACCCCCACATGATACCTTAGGTGACCCTCCAAGCACTCCTTGTGAAAGCCATTCTTATTCAAATGTCAAGGGATGATCATGACAGAATTTGAGGGGGGGTACAATAGTAATATTAGGAGAAGCGGATATGGCCTGGCAGAGTCATCATTGCTGTCAATCTTTCACAGTGGCCAACTGGCAAAACCCAACTAAAAAAATCCCCTGGAGGCTTAGAAAGCATTTCCCCCAAAGACGAAGAATACAGAACACCTTGAACAACACACAAGGTCAATTTTTAATCTGATTCTTTGTGACAGTGCTAACATCTAGAATTGACATAGCCATTGACAGATGTAAAAGGCCTCAAAAATAGTGAATTGCTGCTACAAAAGCAGGTATAAGTACATAAACGTAAAAGATAAATGCATTCTTACAGATAATGAAATGAACATTCCAATAACAAGAGCATTGACTGAAAGCAGGTGCTGTGTTTAAAGTATTAAAACCTCGTAGAGGATAGAGATATGTTTGAATTGAAAATCCAAGTGACTTGGCCTGCGATAGACGGGGAGGCGCCAGACACTAAAAAGCAGTTTAATCATCAGGATACGCCCCGCCTCCCAGAAGAAAGGTTGCCAAAGGCATTAAATCAGGGGGAGTTGGAGAGCAGTGCAGGACATGGAGCTTGACATGTATATATGTCACGTAAAGAATGAGAGAAGTTTTGTGCACCTGGACGTGTGCCATCAACACACTCTGCACTGTGTAACATATTGTTCTCCTATAATCAGAGCTGAAAGGCAGCCAGGTGGCCCCAGATTCCCTTGTGACATGAACCCAGCAACTGATGCTGAGAGGAAGAAGTGAACAAGACGAGGAAGACCAAATGAAGAGTCTGTCACAGTTACATGGATCCTTCTCTGGCCTATTAGCCTCTGAATCTAATTCAATTATGGATATCTCACTTAATCCTCCACAAGTTTGTAAAAGGACATCTGTCATCTCTCAACAACTTAATCCCCCCAAAGACATGGCTTGTAACATACACATGTCTTCAATTTCTGTAATACTGTGTGGTAGTGATGTGTCTCAACCATTACTCTCTGAGCAGTCATTTCAAAAGAACATTTCATTATTTCACAGTGAAAACAAATGGCTCAAGTGGCAGTTACTGTTGCAGTGCATTGGTTAGGTTTACTAGGTACTGTAAAGTGGGATTCCACTGTGTGGTGGTTTGGGATTTAAGGTTTCATTTGAGTAGCCAACAAAACGTCTTTCTCACCATTGTGAAGATAATTCTTGTATGTTCTTGCAAAGCCACCTGTTCAGGGTCTTTTTATTAAATGGATGTATGAATAGTACAAAGGCCTTTTCATCTCACATGGTGACCCACTCCACTATTGCCTTTCAAAGTAATAACTTTTCTACTGCCGTGTACCCCTATTGCCATGTTTCAGGGGATTTGAGGTCCCATAAATCAAAATTGTTCACACGGGAATAAACTTGGGCCTGTATCATAGTCACACATTGGCAGTGTTACAAGCTATTGTCCCATAACTTAATGTAGGAACACATTGAGACGATCACGTCAAATTTGCTGTCAACATTCACTTCAATCTCATTGTAATTTGTCACCAAACTAAGTTTGCTAAAGCAAACCAGAGATGACATCATATCATAATCTTTTTCTCCATTTGTCATCACATTTTAAGACATTCTAGGCAATTAAGTTGTTTTATTTTGTAGTGAACAGTTTTAACTCAAAATATGATGTTTGAATACAGCTAAAAAAGTCACTATGTCAAATGTGACTGGTTAGTTATATGCAGATTATATCAGAATACTTACACACTGCCCAAATGAATAATCAAATACATTGTTCAGACTTGTCTGAACTCAATCAAAGAAACTGTGGTCCTTAATGGTCTGTAGTTGAAATGATAGATCTCAGCAGCGGGTTTGACCATAAAGAACGATAGGGCAGTACCTAGTTTTTTATTCAGGAAGAAACACACACACACACACACACACACACACACACAAACACACACACACACACACACACCAAGAGGGTGCCCTGCTCCCTAGGCTGTCACTGAGCAGATCCAGATGTGTGGGATTGCCAGGTCCAGCCCCTGACCCAAATGGAAAACCAAGAAACCTGTTGAGATTCTGGAGTAGCAGGATTATGGATGACCGGCAACAAACCACAGTGTCTCTTCAGGGTGCAAAAGAATAAACCTGCTCTCACTGTTGAAATTTCTGGATATTTACTGAGGCAAGAGTGTGAATTCACGGGCCTTAAAAAAACAGGGACAAGTTCATCCATCATTTGCCTCTTCATGCTCTCCATCGGGTTGGATGATGTAATTTTCAGGCATATCTAGTACTTCAACAGTAATACTCTTCAATAAACCCACACACTGGTGAACGAAACAACCTCTAAATTTCCCTACTGCTACTGCTTCTGTACATATTCCCAGGTATTTTGAGGATTTTACCTTTTGACCTTTTAGTCGCAGATCTTGCTTTGCTTCCTGATAGTGCACAGGTTTGTAAAGGCCATTGTTATTTTGACATTTAATACAAGACAAAGTGACACAACTCCCATCTCAGAAGAGTTTGTCAGATTGAGTTGTGTGAGTCCTGTTCGTCACCATAACCTGTTAAGCCACATGACTGAACTTATAATAGACAGTGTAAAGAAAAGCCATAGCCTTTGGGCTCATTTTCATATCCTGGTTCAGGAAGAAAAAGCCGTCTTAGTCGTCTTTGAAACATGTAATAATAGTCATTGACACAGCCTCCACTTCCATCCCAGCCCTCCCCCTCATAATTCATCCAGACCTGGATAACACTGTGTGCAGGAGAGTATATCAGAGTCCCATGCACACATTAAACTTAACTGGAACAGGCTATTGATTTGGAGCAGCTCCAGCTTCATGTTATAAACAGTGGAGGAGGACAACTGTCTTCAGACATCTTGGACATGCATCTACTAATTTTTCCAGAGAGCAGGCAGAGCCCTGAAGCAAACCAAGACCCACACCATAGCAACAAAGTAAAGGGATCACTTTGTTGCTCCAGAATATTTAAGGATGGGTTTGATCCACCAGCTGTTGCAGGGATCAAATGTGTCACTGAGATGATCTCTCTTCATGTTTCCTTTATACTATTTTGCCAACGCATGAGTAAAAAAAGGAAAATGCAGCTGCTTGAAACACTGCATAGGAAACATTAATGAGAAAGAGGTCAGGGCGGCAGGAGCAGCCAACCAAAAGTCTGGATGGACGTTCTTTCAAGCAGATACATTGTGAGTGTACTCACAGCTCAGAGACATCCTCTCTTGAGTTAGCTTTATTCATCGGTCTGTATATTTGTGTGTTTGTATTTATGAAGGAAAGTCCCATTGTAGTAAAACAATAGAGGGGTCACAATGGCAAAACCTAAGTAAATTTAAAACAGAACTTTCTGCTTGGCTAGATACCACAAGAGAACAAAAGGGTATTTTTGCAATGCGAGCAAATTTCGACATAGATGTATGGTAAAACTGAGTAAACAATGATAGATTCCAACAGAAAACCTCAGTTTCTGCAGTCATGTTGCATCTCGTACAGTTACTGGTCAATACAGACAAATTTTCCCTTCTTTTGACTTCAGGCCATTTCTTTGTATTGAAACACCCAGGCGGGTTAGGGTTATTTTGGACTTTCTGGAGACTTATATGGCAGGGTGGGAGGAAACACACATGCATTTTTGTCTTACTTGGGATCTCGGGGGCTGTTTGGACGGCTGTTGGTGCGGAGTCTGCTCTCCGTTCCCCCTGACGGTCGCTCTGGTCCTGAACCAGGGCTTACCCGTCTGATAAAACAAACAAAACAAACAAACTCAGCAAGAAGAAAGCCTGGTAAGCGATGCTAAGATTAGAGGGTATTTTTTCAGCTGAATCACACCCATAAGGAGATATTTTAGACTTGCTGCTTTCTAATTACAAATATACATTACAGGATTAGAAAGAAAAGCATTATACACACGACAACAATATCAAGATTAGCATCCTTGAACAGAAAAAAATATTTTCTTCCATCTCAGCTGTCAATCAAACTAAAAGGCTCCATCTTGATGTGTTTTTTTTTGTCCATTTAGAAATCATTGCTGTATTGTCCAGATATTTGCCAACATGGAACTGGTTTTAAATGGACACAATGCCCCAATTTAATGTATTTAATTTATGAGGGACAAGTAGAGAGAGACATTAACAGTTGCAGAAGCAGTATCTGATATGCTGTACATGTGAATAGAGCTAAAGCTCATTTCCAATGCCAGTCTCATATTATTATCAAAACAAGAACAACCATCCATGACAACACACAAACACACAAACAGAAATGAAACAAACAACATAGAATGCAAAACATGAGGGATGAGTCTGCCAACAGCTCTGAAGTGCTTCAATTTTTATCTGAAAACTGCTCCCTTTCAACAGATATTCCATGCCCAGGATCAGTGCCAAGGTCCTAGATCAGATTACTCCTCCAACTGTCAGGAGAGGAGACCCATGAGTACCGTAGATCAATTCAAACCTCCTGGAATCTCAACCCAACGTTCATTCATTCCTCATGTTTTCAGGTTCTCATCTGAGCTATATAAAGTTTAAGCAACTCTTAAAAAAAGAGTTAGACTTTCATAGACTGTCAAATGCCAGATAACTGATTGGAGATTCCATCAAAAAGCACCAGTCACACATAACACCAGCCACTGTGGATTGTCTGCTGATGTGGTGTCTACCTGGGTTCATCTGGAGAAGGTTCCTGTGCAAGGCCATTGGTCTGGGCTGGGCTGTGGGCAGGGCTGTTCTCTGGACTGACTTCTTCTTTAGCACCATTTGTTGGTGGCAGCTCCAGGCAAGCAATGACGCCCTCCCACTGCTGTGCTGCATTACGGATCGCCAGACGCCGCTTCTCCTTGATGAATGCAACACACACACACACACACACACACACACACACACACACACACACACACACACACACACACACACACACACACACACACACACACACACACACAAACACACACACACAGAGGACAGAGAGGGTTTCAAGTGAGAGCTCAGAAAACAGAGGGCATATACTAGGCTAATGTAACCACTCTCTCTATCACAGGCAAATTTACAAGACTTCTATAAGAATCTTCCTTAAAGTTCAATCTGAAATTGTATATGTTTGTGTCGGTCCTATTTATGTGTTGGTCCTATTTATAACTGCAATAATGACAGTAAAAGTGGCATCTCCACCCTGCAAAAGAGAAGATTTATGCTCCTTTCAATTGTTCTTTCCTGGCCAAGCTGTAGTTTCGATATGCTCAGTTATGGAATGTGCCACTCCCCGATGCAGGGGTGAGTCAGTATCAATCATAGGGAATCCTTTAGCCTTACAAACTCTTGGCTGCTGCATTCAATATAACATTTTCTCAACACCAGGGATTAGCAGGAGTTGGGTTACAGAGACACACTCCACACAGAGACCATCTCTCAGCAAAAGACGCTACTGCAGCACAGACACAGCAGGAGCGCCTTCCTTATGTACTTTTGCATACTTACACAAACATGTTTACTGCAAAACAGATGCCTGAGTAAGACAGAACATCTTAGACCTTTAAAGAAATATTTACAGGCATAGTTATAGTGCGATGACTGTACCCCTCTATATGCTAATATTGTTTGCAGAGGGTACTTCTGTTGTGTAGTATTGAAGTGAGTATATTTAAAAAGTTGCAAGTCCATGTCAGCAGCCAAAAAGTGTATTTAATGGCCTGTTAAAAGACTCATACGAAGAGGGAAATAAATTGTGAAAACCTAACAAATCCTGAGCATTACTGAAATATTTCAGAGCTTTATCATCCATTATTTTTTGATTTATAAAAAGTACCATTAAGAGGCCAAAGAGGTCATTATCGTCTGAATTATCGTCCACTTATAATGGCCTGATGCTGGCTTATACTGTTAAATGCAATGGATTCAACACTGTAACATTCAGCTGCGTCAAACACTGTAAAACACATCTCATCAGAAATATAGCATATGGTATTTTTATAAATTAACATCAAATACTGTGAACTAACTACTATTCTTCATCCTACCAAGAATAACTAATGATACAACACTCAGTGTATGACAAAGGGCACCTCTGGGTCACCACAATTGTTAATCTACTCTCTGAGATGTAGGCTGTCATGTGTATTTACTACATATTCAAACTCTTAATCCAGGCGTACAAAGATAACAGTAGCAAATCAGATCGGAGTAGTACCTTATGAATGGTCTGCTTGTGACTCTCCTTCTTCTTCTCCTCCTCTTTTCGAGCCTGTACACCAGCCATGCGCCGATCCTCGTCCTGAAAAAGATAGCTTGTGCAATCAGAGTGTCGCTCCATTCATGAGTTTTAAATTATTCAGGAGAGAGGGGAACCACAAAAGACGCCGCCAGGAAGGCTGTTCTCCACAGCAGAACTGGACCACTGTGGAGGATGGGAGAGATTCTGACACCAGCCGGCTACATCACAGGATTATCTGTCTGATTTTCAGTCTCGGATCAACTGAGCCCAGCTGTTGGGGAAAGCCAAAACTCCCAGAATGCAATGCTGCCAACACAATCTGAGTGTGCCAGCTGAGAGCTAGGGGGTATTCAGCTGTCTGTGACGAGCTTGCAGAGACGTTGCTTCAGTCTGATCGATAGCGATAGCCTCACTAGCCCAGGCACTGGTGTCAGCTAGTGGAGACAGATTAAGATGCAGGGCCTGTATGTCACTACATAAAACTCATTTTGCAAGAAGAAAAAAGGACCAAAGTGCCACATCAGCTATTCAGTGAAACTGGTCAATATCTTATTGATTGAAAAGCATGCTATTTTTCAGCAATAACAATGTCATTGTTTGGGCAGCCTCCTAATCTGTTAGGTTGATTATTTGGCTGTTAAGGTTTGACTCAACTACAATATTTCTAGTTTTACAATAAATTAAACATTTTGATCATATTTCAATTATTTTCTGAAATGTATACACTACTATTTTTCCATTTTTTATTGAAATTCAAGCAGTTCAAGTCAAATGAACAGCTTGAAAGGGTACGAAGGTTAGTGGTGAACTGCCAGAGGTAAATAAAAAAAAGCAAGCTTAACCAAAACTGAAAGATAATGTACATTTCAGAATAATGCAAGTAGGCCTTTTATCAGGGAACAAGAAATGGGTTAACAACTTAACTCTATGGAGTCTTGGGCTATTTTGTCCATTTTTGAATTCTTTTCATATCTTTTTTTGTCATTTTGTGTCTTTTTTTGTGTCATTTTGTGTCTTTTTTTAGTCCTTTAGTTCAACATAAAATGTGATTTTGAATCTTTTTTTTATTTTCAAAACACTATCATGCTCAATAAAGAATTTTAAATGTTGCAAATGTGCGTTAATTTCAGAGTAGACTGAGACATTAAACTGCATAATTTTAAATTAAATTCTGGAAAAGTTGGTGTTCTAAAACTTTTGACCAGTGGTGTAGATCTACTGTATCTATATATTAGTATTAAAGCTGTGTTTGGCACATTACATGTATTTGGAGGTTATATTATAATCACAGTGGGACTACATGTTTTATTAGTCAATATAATATTATGACTAAAAGCAAACTGATATTGTCTTCAGTCAGGGATAGCTACACTGTACTGTATGTTTGTTGTTTTGAAACAATCCAAACATATCCCTTCAAGAAAAAATCAAAACAGCATTTAGTAATTCAGCCCAAAACTTAAAAGTACTACTGTAGCACCTCACTCGCAGTAATAACACTCATTTCATTCATATATAATAACCATCTGCCAGAAGTCAGGCATAGATTTTATCTCAGACAATCTGACTTCTACTGCTGACAGCATAGTGCACTGGGGGCAAGTTTTGTTAAATCGGTTTGTGGAGAAAATCTCGATCTTCAGTGGCTACAACGAAGTTTGCCCCCAGCAATATTATGACACAGTTAGAAAAGATTGAAACTCCTGTGGTAGGCTTGATGTCAAATCAAAACTTCTCCCAAAAGCAAACTTTCTAGAAACAAAACACCATCATTGTTTTCAGGATTGACAGGGCACAGTAGTTTGTTGGACGGGCTTAATGGGACCTGGAGATCATGAAACTGGCTAAACCTGTTAAGGGCCACATGTACCTTAAAATTCAAGTAAAAACATGAAGATTGTTCAAATAGGAGTTATGATCTTGAAAAAAAAAGTTTCTGCAGTATGTTCTGAGGGCAAGGTGTGTGGTACTTACAGATTCCTTAAAAGTGCAAGCTCAGACCTGGGTGCTCCCTGCTTGACAGCTTCTAAAAGCATGCTGATATTTCACTGTAGCACATTGCTGGCATGTTATATAAATACAATGACTTCATGTTTATGCTTGAGATGATAATAATTGTTTTGTTAAACTAAATATACATTATGTGTTTTGTAAATGCTTAGCTTATAATCACAGCTTAGCCACAGATGCATTTTTGCCTGTAAACGCAACCGAGAACATGATGAATGTTGCACAAATGTCAGTAAACAACGGGTTCATCAAGATGTGCAGGAGCTTGGAGATGCCTCATTGACAGTGAATAGGAGACTGCCTATGAGGGTTCATCATAAGGTTGTTTTGAACTGTTAAATCATCATAAAGTAGAGTCACACTCATGGATGGATCAAAATGTACAGTACTCAGGCAGTGACATAAAAGCTCAGGCCATCAGCCAAACATTACTGTCGGATCAAATATGACATGCAACGCAGGCTTTTGTAGATACAAGGGACAGCACAACCATGAGTTGTGATGGTTTTATAGCTTTAAGCATAATAAAAATGTCATGTCAGAAATAATGTGTAGAAATACAGAAAAAGAACTACAAACTACATAAAAAATTACAGCCACAGCTATAATTAGTAGTTATTGGCCAGTGGCCAGTTTTTTCCTCCAGTATCAAATCAAATCAATTTTATGTATATAGCCCAAAATCACAAATCACAGATTTGCCTCAAAGGGCTTCACAGACTGTACATGGTACGACACCCTCTGTCCTTTACACACATAGTTAAAAAGTTGAGTCTTACTGTGATGCGCTTCATGTCCAGCTGTCTCAGATGAAGCACACAGCGCAGGACAGCCTGCTTGTACCATGTCTCCAGGGCTACAGGATTCCCATCCAGGGTGAGCTCAGAAAGGGAGCGTGACTCTCCGAGGCAGGCTAGCTGATCAAAACTAGACACACAGAAAAATATTTTGAAATAGAGTTAAAGCTACACAAAAATGAAGGAAAAAAATGCTTCCAATACAGAAACAAGGTATTCTGAAGGCTTGGTGACCTAACTACATTTTGAGAAGCCTGAGTCATCCACTGCTAAACAAAACAGCTTCCCCCTTTTATGTTTTGTTTCTTGAACCTTTAATCTAGGCTTGTACTGACAGAATGGAGCCAGGCTAAAACAAGACATGAAAAACTGGTAATTTAGCAGGCAGCCTAACATTACTCAGGGGGCAATGTAAAAAGAGAAATCTGCTACATGGTTGATATCACCCTGTGGCAAAGGGAGACATGAAAAACCACAGCCATGCTAAGTACGGAGAAGTTGAGATTCTATCTATGCTAATTTGTGATAATAACCTTGATGAATCATTTGCCTGAAACCACTTATGGACCTACTACACTGAACTGTGCCTGATCTGTGTCAGAGGTTCATTTGGGGTAGTCAGGAAACTGCACTAATTTGAGATATTTGAACAAATCAGAGTATATTTTCTCCTACCTCACAGTGGGCACAGCTACCTCTCTTCTGCAGATCTGAGAATATTATCTGATTAATACGTGCTGAAACCCGTAACATTTTATTGGTAATTATTTCACCATGTACAATACTTTGTTTCAACACATATAATAACTTATAATTAAGACAATTATATACTCGCGATAATGAAGGGGTAGTTTTTCACAGCGATATTAGTTGACTACTTGAGCGATTGCAGTGTGGGTTGGCCGCATCTCATGTAGTTTGCATAATTGTTGCATTCATAATCACAGTGACCAAAGGCCTCCTGGGTATTGTTACTAAGATAAAACCGCTCAATAATAGTTAGATTATTGAAAAGTCTACATGCACCTGCCCCTGAATGCTATCAAACATCCAATAAGAAATTAATATTGAAAATATGTGATTGCTGTGTGGGTGTGGTTTAAAACTACAATCCCTTTACCCATATATTTCCTGACAACTGCATATTAGTTCTGCCTTGCTTTGGATTTATAAAGTGGCAGGTAAAGTAAAAAATGCATGAATATGATAACAAAATTAAAAATTGCTAAAATTCATGGGTTTCATTTGCTCAAACATCCTCTCATCAGAAACTGACTGCACCAAGTAGATAAGTGTGTTCTGTCCCTCTACCTAGCAACAGAGCACAACTGTTCTCCTATCAGCATTGAACTGTTTCAGAATGTACACACATCAGGTTTCTACTAGGCTATGGTGAGCATCCATTCAAAAAGAGTAGTTTGAATTAAAAAGCCTTTTCGAAAAGGTCATTATAGCAATAACAATATGAAGAAGGAAAACATTTGGAAACAATTGTTCATATTATGGAAATCAGTGAAATTATCATACTGTATGTAAAGGACATTGTCACTCTATAATGTAACAAAGGACTTTAACAATACAAACTGATTATGTGTTGCCCATTTCTCTGTCTCTGACTCTCTCTGTATTAGTGTGTCAAATACAGAATCATAGAGACACGAGAACAGCAGCACTGGCTCGAGACGTCAGGTCAGATCTATCACAGCACAAGGTGACTATGGTCAACGAGGCTAATGAACACTGTCCTTCCCTCAATCCCACATGCAGACCCCTCCTTAAAGGAACCCTGTTCAGTGGGAGGGCTATGCTGCTTTAACAAGTTAACTCTGTGACATCTTGACTGCTGGGCTCAGCAGAGAGGGAGAAGCAAAGAAAAAACCCACAGATACTGGAAAAAGTGAGTAAAGCAGGCTGGCATTTCCACTAAGCAACAAAAGAAACCTCTCATTCATCCTACACACTCTCACCTAGCAATGCTGCTCTTGAATTCACTCAACCTTCAAATCTGTCATTAATTTTCCATGGTGGTGAGCTACCTTCTCTTAGCCTGATTCTCTGCTGTTTGAATAACTTTAAATAACTGGCACACCCATTTCTTAAATAACAGCAGCCTAATTACTCACAATAAGGAACACATGCAGTTTTTTTTCTCTGCACCAGAAACTGCCCACCACAGCAGACCTGTCTGTGTATGTGTGTGTGTTTGTGTGAATTCTGTCTGCTGGTTGGCCAGGCCCTGCTACAGAGCCAAGGGAGTGGACGTGGAACTGTCCAGCCACCATCTCTGTCCCTGCCCTGCGGGGAGGAGGGAGTTAAGCGGTACAAGCTCTTACCTGGTGATGTTGTTGCAGCTGAGAAAGAAGCGCTGCAAGCAGGGCAGGCGGTCCACCTCAGTCTAGAAAGAGAAAGAGGGAGAGGGAAGAGAGAGAGATGGAGGGATGTGAAGAGGAGAAGGTGCTCGGGAAGAGGGCACTGCATCGTCACTGTCGTCAGAGCCCTGTATCCCTCTCCATTCTCTCAGTCACCTTGCAGTTCTCAGCTCCAGCATACAGCATCCCCATCCACCCTGTGCGCATGCACACACACACACACACACACTGCACGCTGCCTTGTCTGCACATGGAGAGGAGGGGCAGGAGAGACAGAGAGAGAGAGCATGAGGAGGAAAGGGGGAGGGGAGAGAGAGTGGAGTGTGTGCTGCACTAATGCAGAGATCCCCTGCTGCAGGAGGTAAACTCGAAATGCCACGAGAAGACATATACATCCAGCCGCACATACTCAGTCAGCTGCTGTACATCGTCACGCGAGAACAATAACCTGGATAAAGTCAATTGTTCTGACTGGGATGGGGGTTGTTTCTTCATCAGGCAGGCTCAGTATCTAAATCAATGCAGAATTTAGTGAGGGGGTGGGGTAAGGAGCAGCAGCTGGCCAGCTGGCAAACTGAGGAAGATACACAGGGACGTAGGCAATGTCACCATCATAACGACTTCAGCTAATCAGATTGTGTGAGTGGGTGTGGGTGGATGGACTGTGTAGCACATGCTGGAAGCAAAGAGGACACTCCCAGGAGCAGTCTGAATGAGCTGCGTCAGCGTCCGCCCATATTGCAGCCACCGCCTCGCAGCCTCCTCCAGAACTGCTGCCAGTATCCATTCAAATGAGAGATCAGCCTAGCATTCAGGCTATGCTAGCTCCTCTGCAGAGAACAGTACAACACTGCAGCAGAGAGTCTCGTCATTTAGAAAATTCCTCCTACCCCCGTCCACACAACCATATAAATATAGTACGCAGTTACTCATCCTTGTTTCATCCATTCCAACAGAAACTTACTACAGTACAGTAAGTAACATCAGGAGCAGCTCTAGAGAGTCTGCTTCTAAGTGTTTTGTGTGTACCTGTGTCACATCATTATTCCATTATTATTATTATGATATTATGGAAGCCCTATTCGGCTTGTGAAAGAAAAAACAGGATGAAAACTTAGTCGGTGATTAAAAACTATAATGAGAAACTTTCTTGAAATAATTACTAAGTATTCAACATAATGGTATTTAATTTTAAAACAATGACCTACTTAACTTGAAATAATGACTTAGTATCTCAAAATATTAATTATAATTTTAAAATAATGAAATGATCAAGCTCTCAACATTAGTTTCAATCTCCAAATGATTTTGCATCTAAAAAAACTTTGGTTTTGATAAAGTTCTTCCTTATGTTGTGATAGTATATCATAATTCTTTTGAAAATGTAACGCTGTGGGATGCTTACAGCACAATAAGAGTGACAATATATAATAATGCACATTCCTCAGCTTATTTATACCAGTGAGTGACACTACTATTAAAGTGCAATGACTCACAGCTTGTGAATTAAGTTTAAAGTTAATTGCAGTGGGTGCAGCTCAGATGGATATTTACCATCTTGCTCTGGGAGCTACTAAGGTAAGCAGCCAAACTTTTTTACAATGTACATTCTTTGTACTGCTGTCTTCTCTCAGTGCTCTAAATTATCAGAAAACAAAAAGGAAAGCCATATTTGTGCATAACTGAACCATTGAAGTCTCTTTGCAATATGACAGTGTGTTCTGTATAGTGACTCAACATTGGTAGAACTGAAAAGCCAAAGCGACTTGTATATTCTCCTTGGTTGAAGGCAACATTTGTCATTTAGCCTGGAACACAACTAACATGGGATGTTTATATTGTCCTGTGTTTGCTGAATATGTAATTTGTCAACTGTATGCAAACATCATTGCTTCTTAGTGGTCAAACAAAACCCCATCTGCAATTGTTTCTGATGTATGGAGAGACAATTTTGATTCTTATGTTTACAGCATTTTGAATATATTGAATATATGTTACTATTTACATTGAAACTAAGAAAGTGTAGTGATTTTTGTAATGCTTTGCAGTGCACCTCAGCAATACAGAGGCATGTTCTCTTTACTTCTTTTAAAAACCTGCAAGTCATGCTATCCAGTGCTAGCTTACTCTGACCCTCCACCACACTCCCAGCTTCTCTGTCTGTGCCAGTCCCTGTATGAATGCTGGTGAAGCAGCAGCCACAGCACGCTGTCTGAGACTAAATATAGCAGCCCTCTTTCAGACAGAATGATGTCATCACTGAGCTGATGTGCTGCATAACAATCGCCCACCAATGTGGTCTCTTTTACAAAAAAACCTGATTGATCAGAACCAATCGGCTGACAGGATCTGAAGTGAGGTTGGTTACAGCTGTGTTGCTGTTGCCTGCGTGTGTATTTATGTGGCCGCGTCTTCACCTCTTTATCCCGACTCCACCCTCTTCTCACTGACAGTTTGCGTGTCTTCATTTTTCACACTTTATACTGAGCTCTGGCAGAGGCATTACTCCACAAACACAGAACTACCTCTCATCGCCACTGTCTTTGTTGCATGCAACAACACACCACAAAAGAGCACGAAAGCTCTTCAAATAAACACACAGGTACACGTGGATGCCAAGGTGTTTTTAAAGATTGTTAGTTGTTGGGTTTTGTGGTTGCTCTTTGAATAACACAGGCTTGAGGTGTGAGCTTAACAGGCACACATCTGGCCCCAGGTACTGTGTGCTAGAATTGCAGATCCTGTGCATTAACACAAACTAAAAAAAATGGTGTTAAATGCTCATTGTTGTGTTGTTTTTGCATTGGTTTTGCTTTATTAATCAGAAGTTTGGATTGAATTGTTAGTTGCAAAAATTGCTTGCTTTTTTATTAGATTTTTTTATATGCTAAATGCCATTTTTGCTAAAAGTGGCAGCCCTGAAAAATATTTTATGCTGCCTCCAAACATGACATGCATATTTTAATCTTCTGCAGTCCATTTCAGTACTTTCCCTTTCAATAGCTCATAGCATTTAACTGATTAAAACTGTGTCCTCCAGACAAGCTTCTGTCAAGCTAAGAGTGACTCCTTCTTGAAGCCTCCTAACTCTGTCATCAATGCTAGTGCTGTTTGGTGAAGTTAGCAATTTCACCCGACATCTCTGCCCTCAATTATATGCTGGCTACCCAAATCAGCACTCCGCTATCAAAACTTTGAGTGCCCCTGCTCTTTGCCCTCAACTCACAAAAATGTAAAACAGGCCTATGTTATGCTCGCAAGGAGTAAATTATGTATTCAAGAGATGTAACGAAGAGGGAAAAATGTATGACCCCATCACACACACACATGCACAGAGATTAGAGCAGACTACCCAAGCCAACTGGACACTTTTTACATTTTCAATGGTAGTGATTAGTGAATGTGATGCTTGACTCATTGGCCCCACAAGAAGACAAGCTTATGGAAACAGAAAAAAAAGTCCTGCTAATCCATGAAGCTAGTCTGCCTCTGGGTGATTTCTTTCTGCTTTGTCTGTTCTATCAATGCTAATGCTGTCTTTCCAGCTCTTCCAAACAAATCACGATTCCTGGTGCCAAAAATGTAAAATGCATCACTTACTGACTGCCACAGAGTTTCTCAATGGAAAGACCCACCTGGGAGCAAGTGTAAACACACAAGGATAATGAAATGACTACACTATACATTATAATACCACTGTGTTATCAGCCGTTGTGTAGTAGCATTAGAGTGTGGCAAACCTGTCATTTAAATAAAAATGGTATGGATTTAAGTGGAAATCTGGCTGTAGCTATGGAAAAAATTGAAATTTAGAGAGATGCATTACAAGATGACCTAACTTTTAATTGAGTTGATATGTCAAAATGTAAAAGATAAAGTATAGATATGTAACATACAATGCTTGTATAATATGTAATGTATAACTGAGCCTTACATATAAAACGTTTTCAACTAACTTCAAGTCAGTCAGTGTTTTTTTCGAGGTCACTTTTCATCTGCCTTGAATGAAAAGGAAAACCTGGACACCTGGAGGATGGTTATTTACTTTGTGCCTTATACAAGCACTTGGCAGCAAACACCACTAATGACAGAGACTGGAGAATCTGCTGAGTGGTAGCATTTTTTCTCTCCGGTGCATCAAATAAAACACTGCATCCAATAATTACGACTGGAAGTGGTTCTTGATGAGAACTTGCATGCAGAGGACAGGGTGAGTGATGGGGAGAGGTTTCACAGAACACAATGTTGGATTCCATTCCTATTTTCTACCCCAAAAAGCAGGAAAGGGCCTAGGGGATTTGCATACAAATGAAGGGGCCTGTTTTGGCATGCACTGTTCTGTTTATCAGATTAAAACTATAGAAACCAAGGGGAGTGAATTTCCGTGTTAAGAATATCCAGTTTCTCTTTCACTGCGCCAGAAAGTCGGAGGAAGGTTGTGGGTAATGAGCTACGTCTCCCTTGGTAACACCATCGAGATACATTTCACCACAGACCTTCCTTACAAAGATTCTATTGATGTAATTTATGTGTTTGTTATTTTTGACAGTAAAAACTGCTACGTGTGATCACAAAACCATCCAAAGGGCAAAAAGTCCAAAAGAATGACAGGAAAATGAAAGATGTGGAATGCTACCAGTACTTTTATCCTTTGAAGAACATTTTCCTTAGTAACAGTTGTCAGTGTGCATGTGTTTGGTCATTAAAATGCGTAAACAAATACTGTTAAATATTATGGGCAGCTGCAGGAGTTTCACAAGCTCAGCTGAGCAATATCCTTAGCTTTCGAAAATCATAGTGCAGCTACAGTTTGAATGAACACTGAGCCAATATGTAGAAGATGTATTTGTATAAGCCATAGAAACTTTTAAATAGAAGATTATACAATTCTCACAAAGGGACAAGGCAGCAGAAACTATTTTGCTGGTAGAAAATTAGATTGTGTGACAGAGTAGAATAGCAAGCATGCAGTGAATAAAATGCTTTAAGCTGCGCTAATTGAGAAAGAGGCCCCTCACCACAATAGAGATGCAGTTGTGTCGTAGGTTGAGTTCAATCAAGCAGCCCAGGCCCTGCAGGTTTTCCACTCTGGATATGTTGTTTCCTGCCAGGTTCAACACCCGCAGCTCGCTAAGGTGAGACATGTTTTCTATCCTGCAGATCTGGATAAAAGCACATAATGAAAGAAGATGCGTAAAATAAACAATGTGAAATAGCAATTTTGATAATGTTATTGTATGTATAGAGAGAGACAGAGGGAGGCAGGACTAGCAGATCATAATACACGGGAAATGTATACATTTAGTGCCCACATGAATGCAAACCATGTATTTACATTTTAGCAGACAGATCATCTATTTAGAATTCTTTAGCCTGCACACAGCTAAGTGTTTTTCAAAACACAGTGAGCTCCATTTTCTTTGTAATGCCTGAGGCTCCACCTCCTACTAAAGGACACTAAAACAGAAATGACGTTCCCACTCACATTATTTACTCAAGAGTAAACCAATTCATAACAACAATCGGGCTGTGACTCCTGTTTGACCTCCTGAATAATAACAACAAGCAAGTAGGTGAGGTTTAGTCAATAGTGAAATTATACCCAGATCTCTCCCCACTCTTTGGAAGAGAATACTTAGGGGCCTTCATAATGACACTTGAAATACTTCAGAAAATTCCTTGTGGCTGTTACCCTGAAAGTGATGCATTTGCTCCTTATAGTGCACACTTGTATACATGTGAGGATAAAGTAAAAAGGGCATCAGGTGTTCAAGGATTTTGTCAAAATGCAATACCGAGCAATCATATAATTTTTTAAAAACAGTATAGGTCAGTTGTAATAGAAATTTAAGACTGTCTTATCCCAAGAAGCAAACACTTATTACAGCATATTCCATTTATTATTCTAGAAACCTCTAGTGGCCAAAGTAATTATGACCAGAGCAAAGGAGGAAGTCAGGTGATGTAGTATAAAGAAAAAGAAACAAAGGATTTAACCAAGGAGACCACTGTCATATGGGTTGGGAGAATTGATGGGAAATGTATTATAGTAAGAATTAAATAATGAAAAGTTGTGAAAAATATATAGATCAAATTGAGAACCAAGACTGGTTTTGAGCTCATGTCTAACAACATCAACTATTGTTATTTTTCTCACCTCAACTCAAAAAAGAGAACTATTTACTAGATTAAAGTGGCAAATCTGCGTGAAAAAAAGTCACAGATTTATGAGGAAAAAAGTGGGGAAAAAAGCAATTTTTTCTCGCAGATTCACCATTTTAAATCTCATAAATCTGCACATTTTTTTCTCGTATATTTGCCACTTTAATCTCTCTATCTTTAATATTACCCCCTCCCCTGGGACCATATGTTTTTTTTACACAGTCCACATTCTTGCAGTATGCAATATCCTTCAATATTCTCTAGCATAGAAATTTGGAATTTGCAAGTATTTCAATGAGTGCCCTATTAAGGGTTAACAGATTTTGAAGGTCTACACGTGAGAAAAAAAGTAGATTTACAAATCAATATTCAAACCTACAGAGAACCACCTTGAAATGGGGAGTGTGCTGCATATACAGATGGCAGAAAGAAGATGCCGATAAACTTGGCCGATGCTGGAGATGGATACAACGGAGTGAGAACATCATGCTGCCTTGAAAGACCTTAACAACAGTTGTATTGTGGTGTCACAGCTGAAGTGAATACTTTCAGTCATCACACACTAACAGGACAATGGGACCTAAAAGGTTAGTGAGGAAGGCTTGTGACAGGTTTGCGGTTCAAATATCAAGAAGGAAGATGCACGGCTGAAAAGCAGGCAGTGGATGGTAAACAGCTGCATGCTGAGCAAAAAACATTCTCAGAAGGTTAACGTTAACTTTGGCCTACACTTGGTCATCCTTGACTGATATACCAGACCTCTGTCAGCACACGCTGAAGTAGATTTGTGATTGTCTCATTTGTAAATATTTAATTATTATTATTATTATTTTTATTTTATTTATTTGTGGTGGTCATTTGTTAGATCTGGGCTACACTCGTTTTAGTACGATTTTATTATTACGTGATGTTGGTAACTTTCTGACCAACCAAAACTGAAGTAATGTTCAAATCGGTAGGTGGATTAGGCCCTGAGTAGGCAGACGGCATGAATGCAAGTGTGTCTGTGTGTGATTTAAGACACACACAAACACATGATGGAATTTCACCTAATGTCTTAGAGTGGGCAGCAATGATGAAAACTAGGATACAGTGATCCATGACTCTACACCCCTGCTTCCAGCGCCCTTGCTCGGACCACACCCATCTTCAGAACCTGGCCTGCAAATACTGCTTCTATGGAAGTTCCCACTCCAGTTGAGTTCTCCAGCACCACATTTTGCCATTAAGATACACACAGCAATACTAGCCACACACTGCTGCAGTGACACAAACACAGAAAACCTTGTGTCACTGATAACAGCGTTGATTCTGCTTCACCATTACCCAAAGTGCTCTGCTTGCAGCACATGGTAGACTCAGTCAAACTACATCAGAATCATCATCATTCTCTTTTTATCCTGGAATCTGTGTATATTACCAGTCTCTCTATATTTCTGTTTGGGCTAAATCTATGTTGTTGTTGTTGTTTTTTTTGGTCGTCTGTCTGTTTTCATCGTGTGGCTTTGTACTGGTGTATCATTGTTTTCATTTTTGTTGTTGTGGTTATCCTTTATATTATTCTTTGTATGTTATTTGTGTGTACATTGTCTAATTTGTAAATATGTTATGTTGTAAGTCTTTGTTGTCTAGAATTGTGTTTTAGTGTTTTGTTTTCATATTGTGCCTCCTAATAAGTAATCCACTGTTCTTTTCCTTGTTTCTTCGTTAATAAAAATAATTATAAAAAATAAAATTAAACTAAATTTAAAAAAAGAATCATCATCTTCAGTTGAAGGAGGGATATCATTTCTACAATAAACAGGAGCTTAACAAACCTCTGAAACTCTCTGATATTTCTTTCATTGTTTTACAGACGCTGTAGGGCATTCTCCACTTTCCACTGTGAGTGTTCAAGTTAAACTGCTCAAGTGGAAAACAGCACCACTTAACTAAGGATTGGTTATCCAACATTGTCAGGTCACATTGTAACCCCAACACTTGGTCATTGAGGTCACGTGTGGGTTGGATGTACACTCCCAAAGAGAATATCTCCTTTTGTACACTTCCAGCAAACTGGAAATGAAATGACATCCTGTTACAGGAAAAAAAGGGGAAAAAGAGGTCGGGAGTGATGTGAGCCTCCCTGTTAGAGGATGCAAAGAAGAAAAGATGACAGTGATGTACTGCTTGTGGTTTAAGCATGCACACAAAAGGAAAGAGGACCAGCAGCTGGTGTTATATGGCCAGTTGTGACTCAACAACAACCTGACTGGGTTGAAGGACCACGACTTGAATTATTTCAATTCATGAAGCCATTTATTCCCTTGCTGACTTCAGTCACTTCATCATGTCGAATTATCATTGTGTTGCCATTCACATAACGTTTGGGTGGTCAGGTCTCTGGTGAGTTTGGAAAATGTTGAATAAAAGAGATTGAACAGCTATTTGAATGCACAAAACAGGAGGTTTTGAAGTCAGTGAGTGAAAAGTGACCTGTCCTGGTTGGAATAATAGATTCATCATCTGCTCCCCAATAGGCGCCTGCCAACAAATGGCTACCTCTGAATGCAATGTGCTCTAACAACCAACAAGGACGGTACAGCACTATTCTATTAACTAAATCACTTATTCAATTGTCAGATTGTCAAAACTGCTTAACTATAGAGATGTGGTCAGGAAACAACAAATGGTCAGAGCTTGAGGCAACAAAGCATCCTCTATCAGGAAAAAAAAATCACAACACTGTAGAAGCCATTGAATAGTAATTGGGACGCCTGCTTATGCAAAGAGCAGCCAACATCAGAGAGGGAGGGAGTCTCACTAGGCCTTTGGAGTAGCTCTCTGAGGAGGGGCGTAGGCGGCATGCTGGCAAAATACTAATTTGACCAAGGGAAGCCTTTCTATTCTATTTTCCGTTTCCAAGAGCTGCTAAAATCCTCATCTGACATCAGTGTTACTTACATCATTTCATTTCCCAGGCTTTTAATATCAATGAGCGAGGGCTCTATTGTTGAGGCTGAACAAACAGCCCCCAATAATTGTTTTTGACTCAAATTAATTGAAGAATGACATAATCTGCTTCAGCTCATAACCATTCCCAATGTAGAAAACATAGAAACAGTTGTGCCTGTTGAATAAATTATGCTAGGGTGACTGAGGAAATGGATGTGTGAGTAGACCCTTGACAAGAGCTTGTGGATTCTGATGGTTTTCAACATTTGTTCTATAAGAGTGCTGGGAACTATAACAAATAAGTAAAAGGTACTTTATTATTTGAAAAAAATGTTAGACAGAAACAAGTGGATAATTCCGCTATGATGCCCGCTTCCAAGTAGACATCCTTTTATAGGCCAGTGGACTAAGATGAAGGGTTTAGAATGAGCATGAGAACATTCATTGTCATGCCTGGCCTCCTGCTGTCGTGTCAGTTTGACTCTAGCATTAAGAGAGCTGCATCTCACATAGCAAAACACCAGTTAGCAACAGTGTGGAGGAGGTGAAAGAGACAATCCACTTCTGCTGAACTTTGCAGCTGAAAATTATGATCTCCAGTAACAGTATCTGCAGCTTAGTGTGCAAGACTAAACATACCTGTGCTGGAGGTGGGAGGATGGTGAGAGAACAGTACCTGATTGTCATGCAAATCCAGGATATTCAGTTTGGACAGGTTTTCCACGCAGCATATTTTACGGATTCTAAGAAGGAGCACAAAAGGAAAATATGTGAATATAATTTGACACAATGGATGTTAATAATCAATTGCACATTATTGCCCATTCAATGTATCATGTGCAGCCAACTATAAACTTTCAGGAAAATAATAGGAAAATGGGAAAGTATGTGTGGAGGGGGTGTGTTGAAGAGTTACCAAGCGGAGGACAGCTGTCTGGCCAACAAGTGTATAAAAGGTTACTTTCCCAGAGGAAACTGAACATACAGTAGTGTACAGTGACTTAATGTCCAGGACTGTCCATATGGATTAAGATCAAATTACATGCAGGGATGAAAGCCTGTTTCCTCTAAAAAAAAATATGAATGGAAACTTAAATCTGAGGATTTCTTTACTATTCAAGAATTGCATATGGCCCTGGAAGGAGGTCTATAAAGGTAAATGTCATGTTTTATAGAAACAAATGCCAGAGTTCATCTGTAAGCTTCTGATGTCATTCCCAGTGATTTATGACTTTAATCTTCCTCCTGCCGACCTTTTAAAATAAAGATCACTAACCCCAAAATGAATGGTTTTTCGATTTAAACTGGGCACCTGCTGGGAAACTCTCATCTCTGAAGCCTACCGTGTAGCAGTATCTAATGTATAAAACCATAGATGCAAAATAACAGTACCTATAAATGAAATTACAAATTCCACATAAACCAGAGATATCAAGCTGATTAAAAACCAACGTGCCATTTATGTCTTTACACTGTCACCTAATCTGCAACTATTGCTCATGAACTGTGAAATGTGTAGCAGAGGCATTTCAGACAAATCTGTTAAAAATGTGTGTTTGTTTGCTTGTGAATCCACCGATGACAACGAACCTGTTCTTCCCCAGCATAAGGATCCTAAGAGAGCTTAGACATTCAATGCCCATCATTTCAGAGATGTGATTGTCATACAGGTTCAGGAATACAAGTTGTTGCAAATGTGACAGATGCTGGATCATTGTGATTCGATTGTGCTGGAGGTTGAGAAGCTGTAGTTCATCCATAATGCCCAGCTGAGGGCATTCTTCCAGATGGCGTCTGGAAAAATAAAACAGCATTGCAAAAATTAGTCCTGAAATGTAGTCACCCATATGAAGCCTTAGCTTTTATAAGATGGCTAAAATTGACGACTTATTTCTTCCCTGTCAAAAATGAAGCAGCACATTCTTAACTATGAGTCAAGGGGTGGGTATTTTAAGGGACTTTGCTGCTCCCTGGTGGCAATCTTGAGCACTCTGCATTTTAGGTGACATATTATTCCTACTGCAAATACTTTGACCAGAGTTAATAAAACCGAACATACTTAATGGCATAGGGATGACATTAGAATTATAGCAGCACTGCAAGTACAAGTAAAACTACCATGGCTCATGGTAGGTATATGTCCAGTTTATGCAATATGTTCTGTACTACACAGATAAAATTCTAATCAGAATATATAAGAGACCAGAGGTACCTGTCCAAGTCGATTCGTTGAAATTTGGATGCAAAACTGTCACCGGGCAATCGAGTGAAGGGAAAAGCAGGGACTGCATTGTATTTATACCCTCCAGAACCTGACATGGACATTACACACTACGTTCAGGATACACAAAATTATAGTAATGTAAATTATCAAGTATAAATATTATATATTTATTACAAAAAAATATATATACTTGTAGGGCTAAATCTGAATCTCAGCAATAAATCCCAATTCCATAATATTTGCCAACTGATTACCATATGTACCTGCTGGCTTGGCAAGGCTTAAGGCATTACAGTAGCTAGTGGCCCCTGCACTGCGGGTTGGTTTCCCAGATCTGTCTCTTGCATCTTGTGTAGCATATGAAACTGCATCCAGACCACCTTGAGCACCACATGCTAGTGGTACAAGATTATGTAAAGTGGAATCTGTAGAGTCACTGGCAAAGGAAGGCACCGGAGGTGTCTGGACAAGTCTTCTGCAAGCATGCAACCTAGCTTCTACAGAGGGTATGGTATAGTGAAACAAAGTGTGCAAGCAGTCCATTAAGATTATTTACACATCTTTCGCATTAATGTGTGCATATGAGTTGATTAGGTCAAGCTTACCTGGGATAGAAAGATTAATGGATTGGGTAGTATTCATGTTTTTTTCTTTTACAAAATCTTGAGAGTCAGTCTGTAAAACAGTAGATATGATTATCTGTGAAGCGCACATTGGAAAGTCTAGGCTGTTAACCGTGAAAGTCTTTCAGTGTTTTCTATGTAATTCACATAGACTGTATAACTCACCATCCTCTGGGATCTCTCAGGCACTAGTGATTTGACAGTTGTAAGGTGCAACTTGCAGCTGTTGACCTGCGAAAATATTTTACCAATAGATCATCTGTGTTGCGTAAAACATGTCATAACCTGCTTATTCAATCAATCAGTCAGCTTAACTAAAGACCGAGTGTCCAGATAAAAGACACTTAACTCTATGGAGTCTAGGGCTATTTTCTCAATTTTTGAATCCTTCTCATCCTGCCTGTATACACCGCTTTAAAAAAAATTTTAAATTCCATGTTGGTATATTTTTTCAGCACAACCTCACCTATATGACCTAATTATTTCATCCCGACTTACTGGATCAACATTCTGAACCAAAAAGAAACAAAGAAAAACCAACATAAATGTGATCTTAAATCATTTTTTTAAAACTTCCAAAACACTATCATGCTCAATGAAGAACTTTAAATGTTGCAAATGTGAACAAAGGTTGCAAATATAACATAAGAGGCTTACATCCAGTTCTGTATTTTTATACTAAATATATTTGACCTTGTCTCCAGTTTTACTTGGTATATCATCATCAAACTGAAACTGGCCTCATGGAGTTTACAGCCAGAACTTTAGAGGTAAATTGCTGCTTTGTTTTCTAGTCTGGATGTGATGAAGAAGTCATGCTTTGGTGCTTTTGGAGACTCCAGACGCTTAATAGAATACATTACATATTAAAGAACAATAAAAAGAATGGTTTAAAAGAATGTCAGTTACCTACAAAACACAACTATGCCAATGTCTGTAACAGTTAACGTCAGGATTGGTAGCGTGGAGTACTTAAGTTTGTTTGATAAGCCCAGAATCATTAAGCAGGCATCAAGTTTCTTTGAAAGGTTTTTAAGTATTGACTCTTCATCAAGGTCTAAATTTAGCATTTAACGATAGCTAGTTAGGCTAACGTTAACTTCATCTAAGTCTGAAGCTGAAGCTTTTATTGGCTAACGTTAGCCTATAGAGCATTATGTTGAAAGTGATATTTACCATAGGAGTGAGAAACACCCATCTGTCGTTGGGTTTCTGAGAACGCACCGTTTTGCCCTCAGTTCGTTCCGGCTCCATTTAACGTCCGCCAATGTTTGCTAAACTGAACACCAACGTTAGCGAAAAAAGCTCTATCTCATTAACTATACCCTTACTATCTCCATGAGTATTCAAAAGGAGTAGGTGAGCTCATTTGCAACTGTACAATATGAGCTATTTGTAGAATTTAGCGTTATGTTTGCTGTTTCAGCAGGTATTCATCTTTACCACACACAACAAACCTCCCCGGAGACAAGCGCCGTTGCCATGGCAACGACTGGCGTTGCCTGGTTACGTTCACTTCCCGTGTCACGAAAAAAGCAGTCCGTAGCGAAACTCGTCCTGAAATTGTTTTTTGTTTTGTTTTATTTTAGCCAAATGTGGGTTAAATTTGGTTAAAAGCTTAATTGGTGGGAATGCTGGAGGCACTGGTTTTATTCAGCTTTTCATTCATAGAAATCACACTACCTCCCCGTTTTCCAACAACCCCTTACTACTTAAAATTCGTGTTTCTACCATAGACTGTATAAAATAGGTTTCTACTACTACTTCTTCTGATACATTCAGACAAACAATACAGAGAAGCATAATCTCTTCAATGAACAAAGATATTCCACTTTTTTGTATAAATTATTGGTATTATTCAACTTTTCATTGTATTTTTTCTTAATTCTACCAATCCCAATTTTCAAACTATTCCTACTTCTTCTGACACATTCCAGGCAGCATCCAGCATTTAGACCACAATTTCTTCAGAAATTGCATTCTCTAGTTAGGATGTATTATTACATAATATTGTGACTTTGCCATATAGAAGAGATATGTTTCATAGTCTTGCTTTAAAAGTCTGTATTTTAGTGTATGTTGTGTTTTAAGATAGCAAGTGTAGTCTGCTGTAATGTAGAGACGGAAAAACTCATATTAACACCAGAGTCCACTGTCAGGTCAAGCTGGCCATGTTTATTAAGCCTTGTTTTTACATCAAGCTGAAGATAATTCTCAGTTCAAGGGTATGTCAGCCAATCGCACATGCCCACAGAGTACGCCTACTTCTGAGTAAATGCAGCAGAAAAACAAATGGTCTGATGTACATAGTGGCCTCAGTAAATATTGGCCCCTGCTAGGGTCAGTCACATTTACTTTTGAGATGTGGGTGCAGTCAGTTTTTTCCAGCAACACAGACAAACTTCAGTAATCATATTATATAAAGAATAAAGTTACATAGACCTACAGTTTGTGAGTAAAATATTGGTGTTTTTTGCAACTATTCAGTCAAATTCATCCTGACAAAATCACAATCTTGGTGGAGTCAAAATAGTAATGACAAGACATCTGAATATGATAAAGCAACTAGAACCAACTAGTAGGCAACACTACAAAACAATAGAGCTGTATCACTAAACAGAGAACTATATTTGTAGAGATACAAATGAAACATATTGCATGCGCGTTTCCCATCCCAATTGTGAACATAATTGAATGGAAACACCTCAAAATCAAGTAATTTCTTGTACCTGCACCTGTGAACATTTCAATTTTACTCGCTCTCTGCTCCTATTTTTTACCCTTGATAAAATCGACATAATGCTGAGGAAAGAGATTGCTGTCATAATGACCACAAGAACATTGACAATGGACCTTTCTCACAGTGAACATTTTGTCATTGCAGGGAAAAGCACAGGTGCAACAAATAACGTTAATGATGGCTCTGTTCCAATTAGGTGTGTCAGTAAGCAATGGCATAGTGAGTCACTTGCATTTCTCAAATATCTGGAAATTATTCACTGCTGAATTATTTTTGCCATTAGCTTCCAGTTCAGTATGTCTCAAAATCTACTGAGATTCTTGCTTCAGTTGGTGCAGATTAATCCAAAGATCTCTTTTGTAGACGTTGCATTAGGTGCCAACAGAAATAAGGTAATATAAATAGTGCACTACGTGTATTGAATTAAATGTGTAAAACTAACAACCTGGTATCTAAAAATAGACCTTACTCCTGCTCAGATGTTTGACTTGTCAGCACCAAAGGCATAGGTGTACCTAATAAGATGAATGACTCATGATTATAACTATTCAAAATGTGAGAAATTATCATTTTTGCTGTAAATTCAACGTTGTGAATTATTTGTCATGTCATTGATGACACCCATACCCATTAAATCTCAGTCAGTAACACCACCAAAAACCAAATGTGATAAAATAGATTGCGTTGTGTATTTTCAGCCTTTTTAATCTGGCAGTAATGAGCGGTTGCTCAGAGAACACAAGTCCAGATTCATCAAAGGGACATCCCACACACTGCCTGTCACAACCTATTCATGAAGCATGAAGCTGACACATATTATGGGAGTTGATCATCAACACGTTGTATGACAGGCCATGTTGAAAAAGTACAATTCTAGTTATGTATAGATAAATAGCTTTTCTATAAACGTACAGTAGATCTGTCTCTGTCAAACAAGATTCCCAGAAGAAAGACACAGAGTCAGTAAACTGTGTTATTCCTGTAAGTGTCCCCTTTTAGTGTATTTTTCTTATTTTATTTCACTTTTAATGTCACTCATTACAGTATGAATTTTTTCTTGAAGTTGAACCCAGTGAGGACTGGATGACATGTGGACTCCAGAAACATACACACATCGATTCTGAGTCTGGTGTTAGAAAAAACACCAGGAAATCATGAGAAATGCAGAAATAAACACGGTGCGTACCAGCAATGCTGATTTGTTGGCAGCAGCACAGCATGAAACCTGCTTTCGCTGACGCACGACTTGTAGATGTTGAAACAGGAAGAGTATTTGTAAACATATTCTCACTCAAATAAAATAAAAAATATGGAAGCAGAATTACGCTAATAGGTGATATACATAGATGTTTTCTACCATCTGGCAGTGAGCATGTGCATGTGTTTGGGAGAGAGAGCACTCTGGATATTCCTGTTTATCTTTTTATCAAGCATTTTTATTTAGTTTATCCAACTGAAAATATTTATGCCACTCACAGTCAGAGGTTAAAAAAAAATTGATGACTTGATTATTATTTATGAAACACCCTGTATATAAGAGACTCAAGGTGAAGCCAGGGTGGTTGTGACACTGTGTTAAATGCACTTAATAAGTTCACACACATGAAGCATGAATAATATTTTTATTGTAATTTTTATTTTTATATTAGATTTTTAGTTAAACAAGTTAATTATATCTATTGTAATTATGAATTCACATGCACTGTTATGGTTGCAAGAGGTGGGGGTTGCAAACACTAGCTCACAGCTTTACAACCATCCCCCAAAAAAACAGTCAGGAAGGGGAAAACAGATTGGTTGCCAAGGCTCCTTCCATCTGCCATGCCACACCGTATCAGTAATATCAAGCTTTACAAAGACAAAGAGAGGAGGGCTTCTGTGAGTGGAAAGTCAAAGTAGTGGAGTGTTGTAACAATTCATTATTAAAAGATCACAGCGTGGGCCTTATGTCACCAAAGTCCCTGTTGTGAGCTGCTGTAACTGTTGCTCAGAACAACAATTACTACAACTATGCAAGTGGTATGGCAGGTTTTTCACGGTGGAACCTAATGAGCATCTAGCACCAGTACCTCACAAAGGAACTGGTGTACTGTTCATTCAGGCTTCATCATTCTGTTGGGTGGATAATCTGTTGTGTTTAAACCTCTATTGATAATGTACACATTAAATTAGTGCTTTTTGCAGTGCGAAAACAAGACGCTACAGCAATGCTAACAGCTCTGTGAGACTTGGAACTAAATGCTAACAGGGTCAACATGAAATGGCTTACATGCTGATGTTTATCAGGTAGAATATGTTTACCATCTTGGTTTGCTGTGTTGGTATGCTAACATTCATACCAATCAGTAGGCAACCTTCGTCCTAAAAAGTTAAATCTGTCAACTCTTTTTACTTAATTCTGGTTTTATTTTGTATTTCAGGATGGTATTTTATTTTCTGGTTTGTTGACTCTGGTTGGCTGAGGAGCGCGAGACAGACGACACAGCTGAGGATCATTGACTGCAATCAACAGCAGCTTATATTCCCCTGCTCTTCCCTCTGCCAGATTGTCTTTGCTACACCAGTGGTAGATTGGCCTCTTAAGTATCATTCCTGCGTACCAAACTTTTCCAATGTTTTGTCTCTGTGGTAACACATGCTCTTTTGTTCTTTTTTCCAGTGCCTCTAACTACTTCTGCACTGCACCTCTGTACACCGCCAGCCCCATGCATTGCTACTCAGCTTCAACTCCACAGACTGTCCTTCCCCCTTGAGCCCTTTGTTTATCAAAAGTTTATTAAAACCTCTGTTTCCATCTCCTTTACTCAAGTCTCTGCTTTTGGGTTCCTCATTTACTTGACACCACAAAATCAACATGGAAGTGCTTTAAACCTGCATTATTTCTAATGGCCAGCAGGGGGCGACTCCACCTGTTTTAAACCCTAACCTCAGGAAACATTCTCATAACTAATGTATGGTCTCAATCACTATTTCAATACTGCATGCTGTTCATTTAGTAAAATATGGTTGAATGTAAAGTAAAATAGAAGATAGGTAGTAGGGTATGGTATTGGGCATGGCTACCACATGATGGTAAATGGCTTCCTCTGCGCACTCTGGCGCAATCTTAGATCTTTGACCCTTTCACAGTGTGTTTTCAGTTCATGCAAGGTAATGTCTTGTTCACGTTTAGCTGTACTAAAAGACACTGAGGAGTCGAGCTTGCTAGCACTAGCGATGATGATGTAACATAATTCTGGCTCCCAATCTGTTCTGTCCATGAGAATACGTTGAGGAAATATACACACACACTTTACACTCCTGGCCCAATTTGGTGTCATGGCTGTTGTGATCCCATCACAAGATGGTTAATTTAATTTTCATACAACAGGTTGATTTATATATCTTAATTTAATCTGGCTGTATTTGTCTTCTGCAGATAAAAGTCCTTAGACATCTACTACACTCATCCATAGAATTATAATAGAATAACTCTGATTCTCTGGCCTCATCTAAGAAGATTCCTCCTCTGACTGGATTTAAATAAGACATCAAGTTTATTTGACTAAGCTAATAAAAACTATATATATATAAACTGTACCAAGCAGTCCTCCTGAAAAGCATATAAAGGACAAGAGAAAGGAAATTTAAAAAAGTGGGGAAATCCTCTAAATATAAATCCTGAGGAGAAGCAATTCACAGAGAGATTCTCCTTGGAGGGTTGATGATGCAACAGGAGCCAGAAGTGGGAAAACGCTAATTGTGAAGAATGAAAAAGCTATTCTAAGGCGTGAATTGGAAGAAAATACCCAGAGAGGGATTTACGAATGGAACTGAGTTTGCAGCTTATTAGTGCACCGAGATAAATGTAACTATTTCCGTTACAGAACGACTGTAATACGTCATGTCTTCAGGATTTTTTTTGTTGTTGTCAAGAATGCATCAGAGAGGTGCTGATTGAACTCTATTGACATTTTGAAGGCTGTAGTTCTGTTGAATTGAATTGTATTTTACTGAAAGGGGCCTCTCTGTTTTTTGTCTCTTTCCACACACAGTGTGTAGCATATATTTTTTTCAGAATTGTTCTTTTAAATATTGTTGACAGATGGTTGAAAGAGGCCTAAAGGAGGCCATCTACGTCAAACTGGGACAACCATGCCTGAAAGAGGATGTGATCTGCAACAGGTGCATGCAGTGCTGTCCTGACATCAGTGGAAACATGAAATTGTCCTGCTGGCAGACTGTCGATTTATTTGAGAAAATAAGTCCTCAATAAGAGACTAAATGCCTCAGTTTATTTGTTGCCAATCTTTTCCTCACCTCTCTTCTCTAACTCATTGTCTGTCTCACTCTCCCCCATGTTGCATTGTACACAAACTGGAGCATTGTATGGCATGTGGTGCAGAGAATGAGTCAGACTGCCCACCAGCCGTGAGCCTGGTTTGCCAGTGG
The DNA here is from genome assembly GCF_030273125.1 of Centropristis striata. Lineage (NCBI taxonomy): Eukaryota > Metazoa > Chordata > Actinopteri > Perciformes > Serranidae > Centropristis > Centropristis striata. The sequence goes on from NC_081518.1 coordinate 38,438,244, forward strand.
GGAGGAGTAAAGATATTTCATGCAGGGAAGGAAGCAGCCAACAACATTGGTGTGGGTGATTTACAGGGCTATTAGGATAGAGGCCAACAACAAGCTACGGAATTGGACTTGAGGTATGGCATACAGAGACATATTTAGATGACTGTAATAATAACCTTCTCACTGCGCACCCACAGATGCGCTTGTGCTGCAAATCACCATTAATGAAACCAGTGATTCTGGAAATTAACTCTGGGCAAACATGGCTATTTTAATAAGATCACAGTGGATCTCCAAGACTAAATAATAATTTCTTTTAGGCCATAGGCCAAAAGTAGGGCCACAACTACCATTAGGACATTAAGGTTGTGTCCTCATTATTGTCTCTGGGAATTTGCTGACTTGAGCGTGAGTTTGAATATTGCAATATGATGCATTTTGCTTCTGCAGTTTTTCAGTAAAAAAGTAATTGAAAATAAAGAAAATATGTCTCTGAAATCCTCTTTCCCACAGGCACATTATGAGGCAGTGTGTCCCACCAATCATAGGACACAAACTTTGTTGTTTGTCCTATTTTTTGTTGTAGTTTTGCATGTCTTTGTAGCAATTTTGTGTCTGTTTGTGTTTCTTTTTAGTTTCTTTGCGTCTTTTTGTTGTCAATTTGTGTCCCTTAGTGTTTTTTGCCTCTTTCCATAGTTGTTCTCAGTCTCTTTTTGTAGTTGTTTTGTAGTCTTTTTGTGACTCTTTGTAGGCATTTTATGTGGTCATTTTTAGTCTCTTCCTTATTGCACATGTACATATCTCTTTGGGTGACATTTTATTGATGAGGGCCAGGAAAGCCCTTGACATGTTGGGGTCCTGAGCCCTGTAGGCCTGTTCAGTGACTCCTGGTAGTTTGGAGAAAGCATTGAAACAGCATTAAAATATTGTTTAGAAACATTAACTTGGCAGAAAATATAATTGAACACTTCAATGAATACATACACTTTGGAATGTTATTGACTTTTTCGTTTTTCACCTGTTTAAAAACTGTTAGATCCTGGCCTTGGCCCAGACTGGAGTAGGAATCACCTCTTACTAATCTGTAGTTTTGATACTCACTGATGATTTGTAATCTCTGATTCGTCTCTCATTGATACCTGCTATTCATTGCTGTGTTGTCTGCTTCCTTTAGACATGCACCACTTGTACCGTGCGTGCAACAGACGCTGAGAGCCTATTATCCAATTAGTGGCCTTAGAGAAAGGGTCGTCCTTGACACGGCAATTTCCCAATTAGGCTCGAGAGGAACACGTGTATTTGCTCCCCTACTTAGAGCCATGTAAACGGGGCGTTCGTGTCTTCACAGCAAAAGACATCAGTGTTTGTAAAAATCTGTGTATGAAAAAAAGAGAAGGAGGAATATGCACGCCTTAGTGAACGCCTTCATGCGCTGCCTCTCCTTCCTCTTGCCTCCCTCTTGGCTTTGTGTCAGCTTTTGCTTGTGGGCTGGGAATGACTGCGAAGAGACGCTGCCGCGGCCCAATCCCAGAGCTCGTTTCAAAAGCAGAAAGCCTCTTACATATGAGGAAGTAGCAGCACTAGCAGCAGCAGCAGTAGAAGCCCAAGGAGGCTCCAGCCCGTCGGTCTCACCAGGTCCAGGCTGCGTCTCGCTGGCTGCTACAAGCCCCGCTGTTCCTCAGGGCCCTCCGTCGGGTCGGATCTGGATCGGGGGTCTCTGGCGAGCCGTGGAGCGCGTCTTCGGAGCCCCTTGGGTCCTTCTCCGCCATCACTGGTGCCCGAAGAAGCGTCGAGCAGCTTTACGCACCCCGTATCCTGTCTGTGCCTTCGAGTCGAGCAAGATTCAAAGCTGCCAGGGAGGCGCTGCTGCTGCTGCTGCCGCTGCTGCTGCTGCTGCTACAACCGTGGAGGGGAAGGGAGCGGGTGGAAGCACCTTGACTTGTTCCAGAAACATGAGCGGGTCCGTGGGGAGCCCCAACCCGAACCCAATGGAGTGCGTCTTCGATGCGTCAGCGGAGCACGGCATCGATGAGGTAATCACCGTGGATCAGCACACGCAAGAGATGGGGACGGTGACGATAACAGTGGCCATTCAAGCGGCGGAGGACGAGGAACCCGAGGAAGTGTCATGCAACAACATAGACTTCCTTGGCGGCAGCTGTAGTGAGGACGAACTCGGAAGACATGACAAATCAAGGTTTGACTTATTCCCTGCTTTAAGTTGATTAGGATAATTGTATTATCGTCTGGTCAACAACAGCGTCCTGACTTTTACTTCCATGCTTTTATCATTTATCTGAATTGTTTTGCTCATTAATGTGAGTAAAGTGCATTCCCCGAACACCATGCTGGGTTGGATGATGTGTGAGGGTGAATGAAACGTTTTCCTCTTGTCATCAAGGTTATTGGACCCAAACCAAGTCTATTTCTGCGTCCGACTTTGGCCCGTTACTTCAGTGGGTGAAGTGCCAGCACACGAGCAGCGTGGGTTACAGTTGGGATTGTTTTGTTTCACTGAAAGAATGCCAGTTGTGTAGAGAGATGCTGTACAAACAGTAGCATAACCCCGACAGGTGTATGACAGAGACAACAAAAGACAGTGAATAATTTTACAACGTGCGAGGAGGACACAATTGGGAGTGTGAATAATCACAGACAAACTTGAGGGATTTATTGTGTCCCAGGTGGGATGGTAGGGAAAGTGTTTAACCACCTGTAGGCAGGCAGCAGTGCTCTAACACCAGACACCTGAGAGATAAAGGATGGCACCTTCACTTTAATCTAATTCCCCTGCGTCATGGCCCTGCTATTTTTATCCTCTGGCCTATAAGTTGTCTACTCGGACTGCATGCGCAAAGAGTGAGTCAGTGATAGAAAGGCCAATAGGGAAAATAAATTACCCTATACAAAGCTTTTCAGTTTGCCTGCAGGTCACACCTTAATGTGTATCTGGCACCACAAGCTTCTGTCACACTTGTACAGGCTTTGTGTCACACACAAGATGCATTTTAATATCAGCATGTTTGGGACTGATGGTGCAGTTTGTCAGCTGCCTGTAAGATATGTGGCTTTTAAAACTTTCACTGAACTTCATTCAGAATGTCCTTAACATTTCTGCCGTATTTTCTTTAATTCACATACTTGTATGTGTTGACATGTGTGACCGTATGCTCGTGGTTGTCCTGGGAAAAGCAGAGGGCTCGTGCCAGCTGTGCGGTCAGCCGGCTGGAAAGCTGTTGACTGAGGGTGTGCGCAGGAGGAAAAGGAGGGGAAGAGGCTGGGAGGAGGTGATGAGTCATCCACAAAATTTCATTCAGACCCTCACACTTAATCTGCAAGGCTACCTGCCTGTGCCACTTCACAGTTTTAAGACCAGGTGTCTGACTGACATCAAATGGTTTCTGGAGGCCCCAGCTATGCTGTGCTGGTGTCAGTTTTTGCAAAATTGTGTGAAGTTGATTTGGTGAGCTACCATAATCTGTGTGGGAGGGAGAGCCTGTGACTCTGCGCCCTTCAGATGGAGAGGTCTTGGCAGTTTCGGGATTGGTGGGACACTGATGTCTGGGTCTGGCACCGAGTGATGGTGACTATGGCTGAAGACGCAGCTTGTCAAATGCTGTGAGGAGAAATTGCAGAAAGGAAATGGCAAGATGAAGTTCCAATTCTGCCAACAACTTGTAAGCCTCTGGCTTATTGTATTAATGAAAGTGAAATGTGTAACAGTTGTAGATGAACAGTTCAGGATATGAAGCAGTCTGCTGTTTCTGTGATGTACTCTACTGACCATGTTGTCTTCCCACACACACACACACACACACACAGTGGTGCTGGCACCAGTGGAGGCGAGCTGGAGGAGGAGAGCTGGCAGCCCCCAGATTCAGAGCTCATCCAGAAGTTGGTTGCGCAGATCGAGTACTACCTGTCCGATGAGAACCTGGAGCACGATGCCTTCCTGCTCAAACATGTCAGACGCAACAAACTGGGCTTCGTCAGCGTCAAGCTGCTCACTTCATTCAAAAAGGTAACCATGGCTGCAAGTCACAGGGGTGACGTGTGGAAGCACAGTAGGAAATAATTGGTAGTCACTGCCCGTATCAGGCTAGAAATTAAGCACTTTACTATTATTGGCTAAATTGTACTGTACGCACCACATGCTATAGTTATAGTATAATTATGTGCTTTTAATTTTCTTTATTTTTATTCATGAGCTGATTTCAAGTGAATATCCTGGATCCTGGCTTTGCCATTTTATATACCAATTATGGACAGGTTTGTTGAAATTGCATATCAAAGAGTGTCTGTTTCTAGTGTCTAGCTGTTGGGGGGGATGCAATGAGATTCTCACATTGATTCACAGCAGCTGGTGCTACTTTAGGCTGTTTATGCCATAAGTGATCCGAGTCCCCCGCACACACACATTTTTAATATAAACAAGGTTTCACATGTGAGCTTGATGATACTCAGGTGATGCATTTTACACCTGAACACATTATACAGCGATGAACTGAGTAATGCAGTGAAGCCAGGATGTTTGGTACGGATTTTGATTGAGGAAGTATGACTGAGAGGAGAGCAGTACACACTTAAGTTAATGTTTAGCCAATTATTAACTGAAGCTTGTCAACTGTCACAGAGAAGCAGCTGTATGGATCAATATATGACCTAATGGTTATGAGAAGGCTCTCAAAGTACTTTGCCTCTCCCACATGTAACACAAGCCTTGTCTCTTTGCAGGTGAAACACTTGACCCGTGACTGGAGAACAACTGCTTATGCTCTGAGACACTCAAAGATCCTTGAGCTGAACGATGAGGGCCGTAAGGTGCGGCGTAAATCCGCAGTGCCAGTCTTCGCCAGTGAGTCGTTGCCCAGCCGCATGCTGCTGTTGAGTGATCTGCAGAGGTGGCCGGAGCTTGCAGCACTAACTAAGGATAATGGAGGCAGCGAGGGAGGAGCCAATCAGCAGGAGCAGCTGATGAAGCTGTTGCTGAAAGAGTTTGGAGCATACGGTGCCATCGCCTCCGTCAGAGTACTTAAGCCCGGGAAGGACCTGCCGGCTGATTTGAAGAGGCTGAGCGGCCGCTACAGTCAGCTGGGCACGGAGGAATGCGCCATTGTGGAGTTTGAGGAGGTGGAGGCTGCTGTAAAAGCCAATGAAGCTGTGGGGAGCGAGGATGGAGGGGCCGGGTCGCTGGGGTTGAGAGTAGTCCTGATTGGCACCAAGCCACCCAAGAAGAAGGTACCCAAAGAACGGCCGCGTGAGGAAGGAGGGATGCGTAAAAGCCGCTCGCTCAACAGCAGAGTACGGGAGCTTCAGTACCACGGGGACGACTCGGCCTGCAGCTCCTCAGAGACTGAGAGCACCCCTACGTCCCCGAGGCTGGCCAGAAAGTCTCAGTCCTGCAACAAGCTCAGCCCCACCTCTGCAGGCATCAACTTCCAGAACAATCACCTCAGTCCTGGGATGTCCCCGCGTAACAGTCCCTGGTCTAGCCCCCGTGCCAGCCCTTGTTCCCAGCGCAAATCTCCTCATTCCCACAAGTCTCCCTTAGCCAGCGAGGGCAGACTGAGCCCTGAGCCCGGGCGCCGCTGGGCAGACTACTCCTCAGACAGTAGCCTCACCCCTTCAGGTAGTCCGTGGGTCCAGCGGCGCAAGCAGGTGGCATCTCAGGAGAGCAGTCCGGTGGGCAGCCCGATGATGGGCAGAAAGATCCAGAATGCTGATGGCCTCCCACCAGGCGTAATGAGGCTGCCGAGGGGTCCCGATGGAACCCGGGGCTTTCACTGTGTCTCCATTGCTGAAAGGGGAAAGAGTGCTGCTACTCAGACTTGATATGTGGAGCGTCCGTTCCTCATTCCCCAGAAATCAAACGATACAATGGAAACTTGAGCTGTCCTCGGCCCTGTCGCTCAGCCCCCACCCCACATTTGAGACTGTGTAGATATATTTTTGTTGAGTGCATCAGTTTTCAGTCTTTGTTATATTTTTATACGACGTCTTCAGTTACCATGGTAACATTAGTGATTTGCTAATGGAAATTTGAGTGAATGTAAATTGATAGTGCTTTGAAATGCACCATGTCACCTCCATTGCTGTCTCAACTTGTTCTACATGGAGTGGTTTGGAGAGGGAATTCCACTTTTTTTTTTTTTAATTGAAAAGTGTCCTGTCTTGTGTGTAAAAGCTCACAACATTGTCTGTGGATGGTGTGTATATGTGTAAGTGGTGTAAGTGGCATAGGCACATGGGCTTGATAGAGATATCACCATATGCCTTTTATGTATTCGTCTACTGTGAGTTCCATTTTTTTTTTTTTTTTTTTTTTTACATGCTATTTAAAATGAGGCCATAATCGCTCCACTGCCATAAAGGTTGGACAGTTAAATCTGGACATGATATTTTTTTAGTTTTTATTTTGCCTTTTTTAATTTCAGTATTTTCAGTACTATTTGGCACTTAGTTGAGAAGGGTCTCTTCTAGCCTTGTAAATGTTAATTTGTTCAGCAGGTAGCTGCTTTATTTATTATTTTAGCTTTATTTTTATTATTTTTGTTCTTGGCATCTGTTTCCATCAGTGTAAGCTCATAGTGAGGTTTGAGGGATGTGTCAGGTCAGGCAGAAAAATGCTCTTATGTTCTTGCCTTTACATCTGAGCTGGGGCATTTGTACAGTGCGATTCCTATTGTACAAATAAATCACTAAAACTGCATTTGGCCTCAGTATCTTTTATTTGTGGCACATTTTAAGGTGGTTTGAAACAACCATGATCCAATCTTATTTATTTCAATATGTAAGTGAGATATTATTGTTGTGCCAAGACTGAAGAAGCAAGTCCACGCTTGGAAAGCAGAATTGGCTCACTGCTGTTTTTTTTTCTTGATGGCTTGCACAGATGGGAGGAAGATAAAAAGGATGCTGGACTATAAGTTATATCATCTCTCCACAAATGCACAATCGACAAAACGTTGGAGCAGACCTGTTGCACAAGTAATTTATTCCAATTGCTTGTACCTTTTGTATTTGCAAGGCCAGAAAAAAGGTAAAACCCTTGACTTAATGTTTTAGTTTTCCAATGTTGAAGTGGTGTATGTAATTAGGCTTCATCCAGACTGAATTTGAATATACATAACCGGTTGCACAAGTATTCACCTCCCATGGCCGAGGCGCCTATTATACATCAGCTGCAGCCTTGGGTCGAAGTGGTCTGGACTCCCCCACTCCATTGTCAAAGCTCTGTCATGTTGCATTGAGACTGAGAATTTTCAAGTCTTTATTGGATTGAGGTTTGGATTGTGAATTGGACAGTATCATTGTTGTTTTGAGTACATTCCTGTCTAGCTTTGGCTTTGTTTGGAGTTGTTGTCTTGGCTGGAAAATAAGTCCTCTCCTATACTCTGCAGCAGATTTTCCTCTATGATTTGTCTGTATTTTGCTGCCTTCATGCTAACCTTTCCTTTTGTAAGCCTTCTGGGGCTTAGTGTAGAGGAGCATTCCCACAGCAGGATGCTGCCACCAGACTCCATGCTGGGGATGGTGTGTTTGTGCCTATGTGCAGTGTTTCACTTTCTCAACCAGTAGAGATTTCTGAGGCTGGTGCAGATTTTCGAGAGGAAAAACTCAAAAATAAAACATGCGGCAGCCGATAGCAAAGGTACTCACACAGCTGCTTTATTAAACATAACTTGATTAAAGTATATTTAACATTATTATACATAATATGTACAATGCATTACATTGCCAACTAAGTCTATAAATTAAAACAGAAAAAAATAAATGGCTAAAACAGTGTATGTTTGGTATGAGTAAATTGCTGACCATTTTAATACAAAAATGAATAAACATAAAATAACCAACACAATATCTGAATTACCCCAAGCTTTATTTCTGCATTATATGATCTGTAAATTTGTTTTTTCATATGTCACATATTGGACAAGGTATACACAATGTTGTGTCTGATCAGCTGATTGATAAAATTGAGAGCATGATAAATTAGTTTGGCTTTATTTCCCACATGCCTTCAAGCAAACACACCCAGATGTGAGCCAGAACCAGAACCCTGTCGCTCATTTCATGTCCATAGACTTCATTGTGGCTGCTCATGTATGCTCTTCTTACGGACTTTGTTTTTTTTGGACAACCTTTGAGGGATATTAATTCTTGCAAATTTTCTAGTATCCTTCCACAGGCTGGAACCTTCATGTCATTTTTTCCCAACCTTGTCTTGAATGTCCTTTTGTCCTGGTTAACCAGATGTTGCACTTTTCATTTACAGGTGTTTCAATGTTAAAAACCAGTGTGATCTTCACTTAACTAATAATGTGCCTTCTAAAAACATAATCATCACCCGTGATGTTTTGCATGTTGTAGCAAGGGACATGAGCACACATGCAATTCATTATTTTGTGTTCTATATTTGTTCCTAATTTAGATCATATTGCCGAGCTCTGTGTTCACTTTGTCATTAAATGCTCCTCTCTGCTGATTACGGTCGAACAAATTAATTACTCCATTGTGATTCAGTGTTGTGTTGCAAAAACAAAAATGAAAAGTGCGGTGAAGACTTACCCTAGACACTATAATTTCTGTCATGTCCTCAAGTGGCATCAAATGCTCCTTAGCAACCATCTAAGTGATGAGAAAAAAAAGTGCACATTTGGATGCTTGCAGAGTCGTTAGATACATGAAGCTGCAGCATTGTGTTTATCCACTTTCTGTTAGAGATGTTATCTCCTGTAGGAGTGAACATAATGGGAGGACAAAATCTGTTAGGCTGAGTTTGATACAGAGGGTCAGAGCCGATGCTCCAGTATTCAAAGCAGCGACGGGACTGAGTGGGATTGCGTAAGTGAGGGATGAATAAACTTTTGTTCTCCTCTTTGCACGATTAGAAATTCAAAATCAGGAAGTCGTGATATTGTCTGCCTTTGACAGACAATATTTCAGTTCAAGTCTACATGACTATTCAATCTAATAGTCGGAATAATGACTGTTTGGGATAAGTACCACAAATTAAACTATTATTCTCATAAGATGAGGTTCTATATAATTACCATCAAGGATGATTTATTACTTGCAGTAAATGGGAATGTCATAAAGAGAGATAATAGCAAAACCTATTTTGTTTTTTTGGCCATTATTTGTAATTGGGCAGCAGCTGTTAATGTATGACTAAAAGCTATTTTACTGCAGTATTTAGCTAGACTAGACTTGATTTTTCCCAGACACAATAAGTAAGATGTGGTTACTCACCTTCTAGCTTGGTTCTTTCAGCTCAGTATTGTGGAGTATAGTTTGTCTATTTTGCATTCAGCTTTGTGTCACACTAAAGTATTCTACCATTTTATTTATTTATCACTTAAATGTACAAATGTACAAATGTACATGAACAAATGCATCCATTCAGTATTATTTAGATTAATTTACCTAGAGACAGGTAGTAGACTCCACATAACCACACAGCATGATTCACCCAAACTGAGGTCGTCAGTAGCAACATGTTGTTGAAGCCTTTTGTCAATATTTAATTCACAGGTTTCCTAAAGGTGAAAAAAATACCCATTGTGAGGTGAGCATTTCACATCCCCTCCACAACTCTGAGTTTATGACACACACTTGCATCAGTCTGTGGGAGGGAGCTCCAGCAACTGTGAGTGGGCGTTTACAATTTTGAGGAACTAGAATCAGGGTGGAGTAAATTTACAACAGTCCTAAATCAGCCAATTGGAAAAGTCGATACAAAAAACAAGAACAGAGTAGAAAGAAATGATCTTCCCCCTAGCGATTTTTTTTATTCACCAACACATTATGCAACATGAGCACAGAGATGTCTACATGAATTGTTGAATGTGCCATTATTAAATCTTGACATAACTGATTTACTGAAACATCTGTATAACTCTCTGTTAATGTTAACCTCTGTCTCTGGCAGTTCAGTGCCTTGCTCAAAGGCCCTTAAACAGTGCACTGTTAGCCTTTTGACCCCATCCTTCTGCCACATGCTTGTGGGTAACACAGGCTGCTGGCACCACTCACTGTGTTAAATGTGAGAAAAAGCACAGACATCTGTGAAGATGACCTCAGCTAATTATAGAGAATTCCAATAAAAGGCTGCTGCGAGGAGAACTGCATTCAAGTAGAAGGCCCAAACCCACAGCCGCTTGAAACAAAGCATCTGTCACTATTGAGATGATGTTGACCTTTGACCTTTGATGGAAATAATCAGCATCTGTAAGAAAAATGAGCAGGATTTTGTCCAGGATGATTGAGAAAATGAGAAATCAAGCTGCTTACCTATATCAAATTACCATATCAAAGAAAGTCAGCCAAATTATTCTATGGGAATATCCAGGGTTCAAACTGCTTTTTAAGAATAAAACTCAAGCACTTTCAAGGTACCTAAACCAAAAACTTCTAGAGTCCACAGTAACCACTGTATATTGACACTTTATTTTAACGGTCTTCATGTAAACTTCTCTGATTGATTGATTTTATTTGACCATTCTTGATATAAAAAAATATGAAACAGCAACCTGGTTCATACGTAATATAAATAGATAAATAGTCAGGGATGACACAATAAAGCCCTAAGGCTTATTTCCATTGTGGTCCCTCTCACTTCTCATTTAGGGTAAGGGTCCGCTCTACATTCGGTGTTTACTAGATTTTATGAATTTTAGACCTTGGATACATAGCGGTTAAAATTAATCATTTTCCAAACTTTCAAGAGTTTGCACAAACACTGAATATCTTAGGTTCAGTATCTGGTTTTACAACATATAAAACAGTCAAAATTGACTTGTTCACCCTTATTTATGCCCTTAAAATCCACTTCTCTTTTGGCAAAATCTGACCAAATTGTGTACTGGAGTACTGTGGCCCCATTAGATGCAAGCAAAACCTTTGAGTGAATTAAATAATTAAACTGTGGTTCTCATATATCCACTAACAACAAGTACATTTAGATAACCACAAATAATATTTAACAATTTTATTCACATAACTTAAAAAAAAAGTAATTTACAGTGTTTAAAACAGATTAAATTGACCTGACACTGAAAAAAAACATACCTACATCAAGTGAGAGGTGAGCCCATTTGTGCCACACAGTCTTAAGCAAAGATGTTACAGTGTTAATATACAGAACATATGAAGAATGATAGAGTGAGGAAAAATACCAGCTCAATGTACAGGATATCTCCAATATCTTCAACACGGGAAACCACAAGTGACTGCAGTTTGCTAGTGCAACACGTTTGTCAATATGCATCATTTATAAACATACTCTTAGATTTTTATCTCTGAATTTCCCAACAAAGCAGACTACATGTTGCAGTGAATGATGAAAGTACAGTAACCTTTATGCATGTACTTTTATTAGAACATAAGAACTTTAGGGATTCACTTTCAATTTCTTACATTTGATTTAATCTTATGTTCTTACAATTGTGGCCTGACTCAAAGCAGGGAAAATAAAACGTGTAAAATAACCGTTGAACTCATCCACAAGACCAACTGTCGTCAATAAAAATACCTGAACAAACTCCTTTCTACAAATCATATTTTTGGGGGGACATAAATATTACCTTTCATCTTGTCTATTGTATCTGGTACTCTGTAGCCATGGTTACCATCTGACCCCCCCATTGACGCATTCATCTTGCAATAAGACAGGAGCGACACACAGCTCCAAGATGGCAGGATGTCTGTGAAAGCAGTTCTCCACAGGAAACCAAACCCATCTATATATCAGCGTACCCAACTATCAGTTAAGTCGCTCCAATATAGACATAATGATTGGCTCCTCCTCCCCCCGCACAGATCCGTCTGAAGAAACTCAACAGGAGACGGACGCAGAATGATTGGGATTGATCTGATGGTTGTGTGGGTAGAGTCACGTTGGTGTAATGAGGAAAACACTTCCTGCCTGATAGCAGATGGGATGAGGACGTGTTGCACAGCGAGCTCGAGCAGGCAACCGTGCCAAGAGCGCAGCCTCTCAGATCTTCAATCTTTGAGAGTGAAGCGGTGCGAAGGGGAAGAGGACACAAACCATCCTGCCATGTCTCCAGAGCTTTGCTTCAGATGTAGAGAGAACCGTCAGCAGGTCCCACATAACCAACTCCAATCAGGAGAACATCTATCAGCGTCCAAATGCCCAGGCCTCCAAAGCTGAACAGCTTGCCCAGACCCTCTCTCCACTGGCCCAGATAAAACCGGTCCGCCCCAAAACCGCCGAGTGTAATGCTACGGAGAGACATGAGAAAAAACACAACACAGTGTCACAGATGCTGTCAGGATGTCAAATGTTTGCAGCATTGTGATACTAGCGGCAGGGTTACCTGAGTGCTAATGCCGTTGACCATTTGTATCCACCAGTCCAGTTACAAAATAAACGTTTCTGAAAACGTCTTTTACCTGCAGAAGAAAAAAGATATTTAGTGTACATAGAGAGAGGTCCTGATTTTTAAAAATATTTCCTAATTAGGAAACCACGTTCTCAACCAAATTTCAGGAGAACAAATGAGCCTGACTGAACACAAATTTCCCCCAGTAAATCCACAATATATGTAGAAAACATTTCAAAAACACTTTTAGCATTATTTTATGTTTAATATTGTGTATTTGCTTTAGATTTGGGTTCCGATCAAGGACCACTATGCACAAAATACTTTCAACACAAGACTTATACTCAATTCTAGTAACTAAAGGTTTATTTTTAACAAGATTGTAGGATTTTTTAAAGTGGGGTTTTAGGAGGTGCTTATGCATACTCAGAGTATTATTTAGAGTAGATCGTGCAGGGCATGCCCCCAGTTTTGAGAAGCAAAGCAATGTACTACTGTACAGTTTAACTGAATAACAAGTGACCAGTCACTTGGTGGCATACCCGTTATAAAAATAATTATATGGAAATGTACAAATACTGCTGCCAAATTGACAATTCCAATGATAAGTGTCATAGATACAATAAAGTTATTAAATTATGTTTTTCTATTTTAATAAACTGCCTGATTTACACCTGGTAGACCTAAAGAAATACATTAGCAATAGCGATCCCGTCCTGAAGAGGAGGGCTAAAAACTGCATGGCCATAATTGCTTCACAAAAATATCTTTAGATCAAATTATTTATCACCTAAGAGACAGACTAATCATGGGAACTTAAACACAACCTTGAATGGCTAACAATTCGTATTTTTGTTTTAGGCAATATGGTCACACATTTTAACTAGGTAAAATTTATATCTGTTAAACTACCCCTTTCCAACTATCTCTCCAGTGCATGACAAAGACACAGTTATCATACCTAAACAATGTACATGGTCCAACACGTCACAGGTGGCATTGTAGCGCTTGCGTGGGCAGGACACTGTCATACAGTTGGTGGAGTTTGAGCAGCGGTACTGGGACGGGTCCAGCTGCCAGCAGAACTGACACGTGATGGAGAGAGAGAAGTTGGTTTGAGGCTGTCCCGACTCTCCCTACAAATACAAAAACATCATCAATACGCAAAATTAAAACACATCTATTTATCTTGGTGACTTTCGTTAAGCAACATTAAATCACTTGTCACATTTTATAGCTGACACAAATGCTGCATTTACATTACATGTTCATTTCTTTTCTTTTTTTTTTTTAAATCAATGTGCCAAACAAGGTGTAGACTTCTGAGTATAGATTTCCACCTTTACTCTACATTTATGCAGCATAGATCTACCACAAGATAAACTGCTACTCACTATACATTGAACTCCTTTTTTGGGTTTACAAGTGAAGGAAGCCAGTTTCCTATAGGTGCAGTTGTGCTGGTAATTGCACTGAATGCAATCAGCTGGCAGGCGACCACACAAACCCCGACTGGGACACTTGGAGGTGTAGCTCTCTTCATCTGCTGGAGACACTGCAGAACAGAAAATAGGGAGGTTTTTTTTCATTTTATAGCAGGAAAAATTCATGTAATTTCATGGCTTCATGTCTAGGACCATTAATAGGTGTGGCAATAACTGTTTCCTTCTGAACCTATTGCCAGATATAGAAAGAAAAGCTGTGGGGGGGAAAATGACTAACAAAGACCGACAAATAGTCCTTGGGCAAAGCTATTCATGCCTGATTGCTCCATTAAGGCTGTTTGCTGGCCAGCACAAAGGAAAAGAAGGAAAATGTAATTTTTAAATTGAAAAACCTAAATATTATAAACATGCATTAAAGTTGAAAAAATAAATACAAAAATGCATTTGAAAGTTGACCAATCCTGTTTGAATAAAGCATTGTTTCTATGGTCTTGTTTTTATTTTATAACATACATAAATTTAGTTTAAGAAAGATAACTTTTGTTTTACATGACAATGGTCACATAAACAAAGTGCTGATGTAGGTTAGATATGCACAGATGTGCAGTATATAATCCCAGACTATATATAAGCGACCCCTTTCTATTCTGTCAAGTGCTTGTTTGGATGATTTCTAATCATCAACATGTCATTAATTGGAGACATAGGTTAGTAAGGGCTAAATGATTTGTAAAAATATCTATATGGATAACTTTGACTTTATTTTTTAAATATATTGGTTTTTGTATATTTTGTATATTGGTTTGCTTTTCTATTTTGAGCAAGGATCTCTACCAAGAAAGATTTTTTCTTATGTCAGTAGAATACAATTTATAGGCTGAGACACCTCTACAGTATAACCATACTTAATTCAAAATAGTATTTTAGCACCTACTCACCTTTGTCAAACATTGTGCCTCCTGTGATAGTTGGAAATTGCACATTGTTTTTCGAATACAAATCTAATAAACTGTTCAGATCTGATTTAGGTTAAGTTACCTAGTGTTCTCCGTGCTGTTATATTTATTTGTAGGAATGTTCAGAATCAGTCTCTTTATGTGTTCACTGTAAAAGAAACCGTGGTACCAGGTTATAGTCGGTATCATGAATGGTGATTATTAACTGATGTGTTTACCTGAGGCTGCAGCTGGGACCACTGGGCTGGTGATGACAGGTCCATGCTGGGCATGGGTGTAGGTAGGATCCTGGCCAACATTAGGGGAGCTCAGGTAGCCTGACAAACAACCAGATAATAAGGAAGATGAACAACTTCAACTTACTCATGTGCTCTAACCATATATCATCACCCTGTTAAAGTGCCCTTGCACATGGCACCCAACCGCCCTGCACAGCTCCCCGGGCGCAGTAATGTGCTGCCCACTGCTCCTTGCATGGTGTGTTCACTTGTGTGTAAAAGGGATGGGTTAAATGCAGAGGTTGAATTTCCCCATTGTGGGATTAATAAAGTAATCTTCTCTTCTTCTTCTTAAAATAATCGCCTAACTAATTTTTTCAAGTTTCGCAGGAAACAAAAAACTTCACCTTTTAGTAACATATGACATTTATTGATCATTTCACTCAAAAAGGATGGAACAAATGATGGCTATTGATATAGTAATAACACTGTGTGTAACTTGTGTAACTTAAGAGAAATAAATTACTTTAAATAAAGGGTTAGGGTTAGAATTTAGTTAAGTTACAATTTTTTGAACATGCCTTCGTGACTTGAGCAAGATATAAGAGTCACACAAGCCTGTCAGAAACATGACATGACAAGTATCATGAGCATTAATGTTACTTCAAAGTGTCATTAATGTTCATGACACCTCCCATGTCATGTTTATAACACGCTCATGTCACTCTTATGTAGACACCTTAGAGTAAAGTGTTACCAATATTAGTGTCAACAATAAAACACTGAAAAACTAAACAATCTCCCTCTAGCTAAGAAGTGATGATCTTAAAGGGGTAAAATCACATGATCTGATAAACTGAGGATGTAGGCGATTTTACCATAGGTGGCCAGCGTCATGAGGAGATGATTTAGGCAAAAAAACAAAACATTTTTTTACAAAAAATGACTTAGGCGATTATTTTAACAGTGTGACGATATGATTATTAAGAAAAATAGCTGATTAAAGCTAACATTATTAAAAACACATAAGTGCTGACTGTTTGAATATTGTTTAGTAATACCCACTGCTGCATTAGCGTATGACGAGACAATGACAATGTATCGTTAAATATAAATTAGAAGTCTAGTTAATTAAACAATGCAGGCAAATGCTAATGTTAGCAAGATGTTAACATAAGTCAAAAGGGGTAGTCAGCCGTTAGCTCTCACGAATAGCAAATTAAACACAGTTTAACCACCCGAAATGCCTGTTGTGTTAAACAAAACACGATTCAATCAGCGCTAACCAACGCATCCCATGTTTTCATTGCTAACCAGCTCGGTGCCTTAGCGTTAGCTCAGGCTAACCAGCTAATGCTAACTCACTGGGAGGAAGCTAACGTTAGTACGATGACAACAAACGGAAGACAGCCACAGTCGAGCTGGTTTATATCTGTAACAGTGCCCTTATACATACCGTTAACACACTGTAAGGCAAGGTCCATTAGTAAAATGACAACAATCCCGTAGGTTTTGAAGCACCGTCCTCGGTCCGGTCTCCAAATCTGACAGATAGTAGCCATTGTTGCGGCAGAGCAAAGTAAAGCTGCGTTCAGGACGTGTAGGAGAAAAAGCGACTCAGCAAAGAAGAGGTAAATAAATACACTGGCACTAATTACTAATATTGCGTTTATTGCACCCAATCGTTCCCAAGTCAAGTCAAGTCAAAGTTTATTTATAGAGCACATTTAAAAACAACCTCAGTTGACCAAAGTGCTGTACAGTTATTCAAATAGAATAAATCATACACAAATAGGTATAAATAAGACAATAAAAACAATGAAAACAATAAAATACTAAAAACAGTAAAAACAATAAAATAAAATAGAATAAAATAGTAATATAAACTCAATCCAGAACAGTGTTAGAGATAAAAAGACAAATAAAAGGGTAAAAAAGTAAAAAAGAAAGCCAAGGATTCTTGCTTAGCTGGGACTGAACGCCAAGGAGAATAAATAGGTTTTTAGGTTTTTCCCATACGTCTTAGATTAAATCAAAGCACTTTTATAAATGAAATATTATGTTTTTTGGGTTCCAGGAAAAAATAAACAACCTCACAATATTTATCGTCACACTGTTAAAATAATCGCCGAAGTCATTTTTGTCAAAATTGTTTTTTTTTGGTGACATGAGCGTGTCTTAAACATGACATGGGATGTGTCTTTTTTGCCTATGTCATTTATTTATCTTAAGTTACATAATTTACACACAGTGTTATTACTATGCCAATAGCCATCCTTTGTTACATCCTTTTTGAGTGAAATTATCAATAAATGTCATATGTTACACTTTTGGTGAAGTTTTTTGTTTCCTTCAAAACTTGAAAAAATGAGTTAGGCGATTATTTTAACAGGGTGACGTTATAACAATCTTGACGATAATAACTGCGTTAATCATTATTTAATTTGATGTCATTACTATTAATAAATAAATACTATTAAATAAAATGCAAGTCGTGAAAACAGTATATCACCAAACCGCTTGTTTAAAAGTAGTGTGACAAGAACTTACAGTCCCTGGACAAGACCGACTCAAGAATTACTTTGAACGCACCATTAAAAGCAGAAAGTTCTTCTGCTTTTAATGGTGCGTTCAAAGTAATTCTTGAGTGATCAAAATTGAATTTGGTGTTTGTATGAATCCTGTAGCAAACATTGACGCCGTCCTGTCATAAGCACCAGAGCACGTATGTGGAATAAGGAAGTATGGGAGAAATATATATTTCCATAGTTATATCTTCTATATCTATGAAAATTGTCTGACTGATCTGATAGTGGCAACATGCAGTAGTAGGATGTGGCTGTTTTTCTCAATAGGTAAGCATTAAATAGTAAAGGTTGCAATGTATTTCCATTTTTGATAACTGTAAACCTATGCACTGCAGTGGAAACCATTAGCTAAATCCCACCCCCAGCTTACTTTCACCTTATTTCTTCAGAATTAGTAAACAATGCATGGAAAATCCCTGTAAGGTTTCATGTCTCTACAAAATATAAAAAAATATAAAACAGAAATATAATTAAAACAAGAAATAGTCATCTCCCATGTTGTGAAAGTAAAAAAACAAAACACTCATACTTAATAGATTGTTACAATTTTTTTTATTTCTATGGTTCCCCACAGAGACAGACCTTTATGAAAAATCAGTGCCAAATTCCGATAACCTTCATTATGACAATCATCAGTGGTTCCTTCCATCATTAACCAATTTCCCTTCACATAGACTTTGACATTTTAATACCCACATACACAAACATGACCCTTTCTAACCTTCATATGATCAGTGGGCATTTAAAAGTCGCCCCATTCGTCACATTTACTTGCAGAAAATCAGCTCATCCGTTCCTGATTGATGTTCTACACTTTCACTGTACTATCTTTACATGTGGCTTCACTTGTTTCTTTACTGCTCATCTGACTATATTTGAGGTATTCCAAGGCAAGAGTCTAGCTTGTTCTTTGTCTTGATCAGAACTCCTCCTCTGCGTTTGGACAGCGGCATTGTTTGAGCAGGGTCAGGCGAGCCAGCACCTCGGACACCGAAAGCTCTCCGTGGACTTTGTTGTCCCGAGTGCGCACATTGACGCCGTTAGTCATCTTCTCCTTCTCTCCGACCACTGCCAAGACACAAGAAGACACAACAGCTTGTAACGGGCCAATTCACACAATACAGCACACAGCTACCCTAACACATTCTCTGCTTTGTGCCGCCGAATTCAACAACTTTGGGTGGTTAGTCAGCTTGAAGGTCCATTTGCTTTACAGTCAACAAATTAAGAATGTTTATTTTTTGACTCAGTATTTTAGCACACTGATTACAAATCACACATTTGTTCTGTTTATCATTTTTTAAAACATTTAATTTTAAAAGTCTGCAGTGTTCCTGACGGGACAATAATTTCACTTTGATTAACAATAAAAGCTGACAACTAAAAACAACTCTTTCTTGTACATAGGGCAGTACATTTTCTCACCAAGAATGAAGTTATATTGGGCCAACTGAGCGTTGCGGATTTTCTTGTTTAGAAGACAGCTGGAGTCGATGTCCGCATCTGCCATGAAACCAGCATCTGTAAACTGCTTACACAACTGAAAGGCGGAAAAAACATTTATGGTTCAGCAATCTAAATGCCACAGAAAATGATTGTCTGTATTCCTGTGATTGTACTTAAACATGGTCAAGATGGGGAGGTTGAAGACATTAGACATACCCTTTTAGCGTAATCCTCACAGGAGGGGTTGACAGGCACGAACATCACCGGACGTGGAGAGAGCCACAGAGGCCTGTTGGATGGACAGACACACTGTGATGAAACAATCTTGAGTGATTTACTGTTGTAGCACGTTTGTATTCATAGCTACTCAAAGTGATTTTACACTACAGGTCAGCATTCACCCATTAACACACACATTCATACACCAATGGCCAAGGTTATGCTATAACAATACAGTTAAGTAATAATAAGTTAAGGGGATATTTTGCCACTGAAACATTATAATGACATCTGATTTATCAACTGAAAGATCACTGAACTTATGACACAGTTAAGAGCAGTGGGCCATATCAGCCAATGTGAATTATCGTTAATCTCTTAATACATCCAAGATTTTTTAAAACTGTTCAGTTCAGTTCAGCTTTTATTTCGAACATGTGCGAGTAACACAAAGTAAACACAAAAACAAATACATCCAATGAGAATAATCAAAAAAAATAAAAAAAATAGCAATAGTCAAAACAAAAGCTGTAATGTGAACGCAACATGTCCGAAAAGGAGTAGGATGAAGCATATGCTTATTTAAACCTACCCCTTCTCCACTACTCAATTAACACTTTTTTTTCTCCCCTAAACATACATATTTAAATAATACATATTTACAAAAAAAATATTTTTTTTTGGGAAAATAAATAGATTACATAAACAAATACATGAATAATTTATCATTTATGAAAACACCCAGTTGTTAAAGCCCTTCTTCCTCCCTGTACCTTGTGAAAAGCATGTGTTTGTATCGCTTTTTAAAAAAACTGTAGTTCTCAGTGAGCAAGTAGAAAACACCTCACCATTTCCCTGCATAGTTCTCGGTCAATATGGCAATCATCCTCTCCACTGAGCCCAAAATAGCACGGTGAATGATGACTGGTCGGGCTTTGTCATCCCCATCTTTCCTGTAAGACATTACATCAGAGACAATATTTAGGTGTTACTGTGAAATGTGTCAGTATGAATGTCAATTAGGCAACATCTTTTTAAACAATAAAACCAAAGTCACTCTCCCTGTATCCACCCACTGACTCTAAATTGCAACTTAAGTTTCAAAATCTGCCTCTAGTGTTCCTTCCACTGGTCTACACAACATTTCCCTTTTCCTTTCCATTCGTAATCCTGGGCTGATTGGACTAATACACAGCTGTCAACACTTCCAGGAATTGCATTCTCATGCTGAGTATACAAATTGCAAGCAACTCCTAACCTCGTAAACCCGTTCGTGGACCACAGTGTGCAAGCTGAGACGTCTTATTCAGGAGAGGATTACATTATAACACTTGGTGCAGTAGAGCACAAAGCCTCAGCAGCGTGTCAATTTTTTGATTGACTCACCCCACAAAAGTCAGGTTGAAGCGGATGGGCAGCTGGAAGTCCAGCTGAATGGTTGCACACTGGTGGTATCGTCCAATTGCATCTTTGATCTTAATGTCAATCTGCAAATGCACAGACAGAATCACAAGATTTTAAAAACCTCAGAGAATTATAATAGTGTCGTCTCTGGCTGGTAATATCAAATGTTCTGACCTTAGGTCCATAAAAAGCTCCATCTCCAGGGTTAAGTTTCCATGGCTCCCCAAATTCATTCAGGCTGTTCTCCAGTTGCTGTCAGACAAGAGGCATACATTAACATATAATTAAGAAACATAAGAAATTACTTTGAAGCAGTCAAAGTCACACTGCAGTGCAAAGTTAAGTACAGAACATGCAGTTTTGGCTTTGTACTGCTCAACATGCTTCTACATTGACATTTGGGTTGATTCTCTTCATATGTGATTTAAACCTGCACAACATTTCTGATAAAAATCAAGTAAACCAAGTAAGTATGTCTCTTATTAACAAAATACCTACAGAAATTCAAGGAACTGACAAGGTTGTGTGAGCCACAGCTCTGTGAGTACTCCAGATTTAGCCAGCTGACCTTCTACACATAAACAGAACTTGTATAACTATATAAATTTTTCTTTGACCAATTTTGTTCGTAATGTAGCCAACAGGGTGGAACTTTAAGAGTGTGACAAACCAATAACATCATAAAACATGATTAAA